>NW_025111138.1:6431220-7074342 GCF_015476425.1 Leptopilina heterotoma
ATTCTTTGTGCTTGTAAAAAAAATTGTATTTTTGACACAGAAAAAAATATCACATTTAGAATAAAAAATATTTTTTTAATATATTTTTATTTTTTTTATAAAAAAAAAAAAATAAAATTATAAAAAAAATTTTATATGTATTTTTTTTCACTCCCAGTTGTATCGCGATGACGAGCCGGATTGTTCGGAACTCTGCCAATGTGGAGAAGGAGAAGTTCTAATTTGTAATACAATTTGCGTTAAATCTTCACCTTGCAAAACTGACTTCGCTTACTATAATCATGCAGCTCCAGCTTATCAAGCATACCGAGGTCGTTGTCTTTGCTATAGTGGTCGTTTCATCTGTATGCGACCTTCTCCCGGTAAGTTGATAATCATTAAAACAAATTAATTTTTAAATTTACTTTCTTCTCATTTTTTTTTTTTTTTTTTTTTTTTTTTTTGCTCTCTACATTCTTTCTTTTTAAAGATCTCGAGATATTATATAATTATCGTCACCTATTAAAACTTTTCTCCATTATTTAACAAAAGAGAAGAGAGATCATTTTTTGTATAAATAAAAATATTTTAAGGTGTATTTCTCTATTTTTCACTCACGTAAAATTTTTCCAGATTATATAATTTTATTTCTGATTTGACTTTTATTTTCACTTTCATTATCATTTTCACTTTGACAAATTTTTACTTTCACTTTGATAAATTTTCACTTTCATTTTTACTTTCACTTTGATACATTTTTATTTTCACTTTCGTTTTTATTTTCATTCTCACTTTGACAGAATTTTATTTCCAATTTAATTTTTACTTTCACTTTGATAAATTATTTTCACTTTCGTTTTTACTTTCATTTTCACTTTGACAGAATTTTATTTCCAATTTCATTTTTACTTTCACTTAGATAAATTATTTTCACTTTCGTTGTTATTTTTATTTTCACTTTGACAGAATTTTATTTCCAATTTCATTTTTACTTTCAGTTTGATAAATTATTTTCTCTTTCGCTTTTATTTTCACTTTCATTTTCATAATTGATAGATTTTTATTTATGCTTTTACATTCACTTTGACAGATTTTTATTTTCACTTTCGTATTCACATTTATAGATATTTATTTACAATTTTACTTTCATTTTCATTTTCAAGTTGAAAGTGAAAGTGAAAGTGAAAGTGAAAGTGAAAGTGAAAGTGAAAGTGAAAGTGAAAGTGAAAGAAAAGTGGAAGTGAAAAGAAAATTCTATCAAAGCGACAGTGAAAATACAAATCTATCAAAATGAAAATGAAGAAAAATCAATCAAAGTGAATTTAAAAATGAAAATGCAAGTCAAAGTAAAATGATATTACATTATCGAACCCCAGGAAAAAATGATTTAATAACTAATTTAATGAGGTCAAAATTAATTAATTTTCGTATTGAATTTTAATTTTAAAAAATATTTTCAAATTCAGAGATAGTAAACAATGAAATTTCCATTATTTGAAAAACAATTCCTGTTTTTAAAAAAATGCAAAATTTATTATTATTTTTATAGAAATAATTAATTAATTTGAATCGAATAAAGTTGAATATTTATATCCGCATTTTATTGGTTTTGACTTTAATTAAATTAAATTATAACTGTAAATGAAATTTTGTCCTCTTTTTCCCTTCTTTATTTGTGTATTTTATTTGATTTTTTTTTGTTTTTTTTAAATGCTCGACTTTCATTAAACAAAATACAATTGAAATATAAATTTCCACAATGAATCACTCATTCTAGATGCATATAGCATTCCGCATGGAGTATTTATGTTCCTGGGGTACAGCGAGACTGATGAAACCTTGCTAAGGCCTCATAATAATCTCACCGTGCTGGATGCGGTGTCTTCCCTAGACAGTTTTATGCGAGAGGAAGTAAATAATCAGGTGAGATTATTTATAAAAATTTCAATGTGACCAAAAAATTAAACACACTGCAAATTTTATTTTTATGCTCTCTTTAAACTTCTTTCCTTTCTAATTTTCTTTTTAATTTTCATCCAGTGAAAAAATTTGTTACGACAAAAAAGAAAGAGAAAAATAAAGTGCAAATTTGTTCATAAAATATTTAATAGTAAACGTGTAAATATAAACGAAAGATAAAAATTTACCTTACGTTAAAAAATGATATTTAAAAATAAAATTAAAGTTTTATAAAAATATTTAAAAATAAATAGAAATTTTTAATAAAATTTAATTAAATTTTTTCTCTCTAAAATAATTCTTGCTTTTTGACTTGTGAAAAAAATTATTATATACACTAATAATAAGGATTAAAAATTCTTCGAATTTGTGAGTAAATATAAAATTTCCTTCTTTTTCGTTATGCATTTAAAAAATTATTAAAAAGAAGAGAGAACGATTCGTTGCGGAAAATGTAAAAGAGCGGAAATTAAAAGAGAAGAAAAATTGTGTGCGATTAAAAGCTTACTGAAAGAAATATTAACTTACATTTTAATTTCAGACTGTATGTACACTTTTCTTGTACAATGTAACTAAGGAAAACGTGATTGCGGCCGTCCGTCTGGGGACGGATAATCCGCCTCCAAACATTAGTGAATCACAGAATCTACAACATCTGCTTCGCGTCAAGGTGAGTTTTTAATTTTCTCCAAAAAAAAAAAAAAAAAAAAAAATTGTTCTTTAGATTAATTTTTCAAAATCCCACATGATTTTTTTTAAAATATTATCCGCGAGTTCTTTTTCGAAAAAAGGAAAGAAAAAACAAGTTCTTTTCAACGAGAGTATTTTTTTTCTCCTATCTGTCTTCGAAAGAGAGAGAGGGACAAAAGGAGAGCGAAAGAAAAAGAGAAAAAAAAGAAAGAGAGAGAAAAAAACACTTTTATAAAACGTTCACAATGATGGAAAAATATTACGCTTGTGTTCAAGTGTCAAAGTCAAAATCAAACCTCTGAAACATGAAGCTCACTGAATAGAAGTTTCACAACGGCTAAACTTTTCAAAACTTTCTAATCACTTTTCTCGAGTCGAAAGCCTTGCATGTGCCCTATTCGATTTCATTCAACATAGAATTATTAAACGCTTATTCGAAATTCAACTTTATGAAAACAAATAATAACAAAAATGAATTTTAGTTATTTACGAAAAGAAACATTTTTAATCTATTACTAAAAATATAAATAATTAAATATAATTCATATAATAATTAATTAATAATAATAAATTACCCTAAATGTATAAATAGACAATTAGTACCTATAATAATTAATATTTATATAATTATTATGATATAATAAAATTAGTATTTTATTTAATTACTAAATCTACTGATTAGTAGAATTAGTAAAAATATTATAATTAAAATTTAGAGTAATACATTAACCGTAATTAAATTATTAGTTAAGTTTTTATTAATTACTATTAACATTTATTTATTATTAAATACTTTTTATCTAAACTTAATTAATTATTAAATATTATTATTATTATTATTATTATTATTATTATTATTATTATTATTATTATTATTATTATTATTATCATTATTATTATTATTATTATTATTATTATTATTATTATTATTATTATTATTATTATTATTATTATTATTATTATTATTATTATTATTATTATTATTATTATTATTATTATCATTATTACTTCAAAAAATTGAAATATTCTTGGTTTTCAAATGTAGTAACATTTGGAAACCAAGAATAGTAAAGAAAGTAAAAGTAAAGAAAAAATTTTGGTTAAAGACAATTGCAATTTTTAAATTTGAAAATTTAAAGGGCCTAAACTAAATTTTATGCACAAATTTCAATTGCTGTAAAGAAATTACAATAATAATTTTTTTGATATTGATTTAAAAAATTATTTATGTCTTCAATAATAATTTAAAATGCTAAAAAAAAAATTTCTGAGAAATTTTAGTTCAATTTAATTTCTCTTACTTAGAATTTTCAATTTCACTTCTCAATTATTGAAAGAAAATTTATTAAATAATTATCAAATTAATTGAAATTTTGTGAAATCGAATTAAATATGATTAAATTTTTTAAAGAATTTCATTATAGATTCAAAGAAAAATTGAGTTTTCAGAGAATTGAAAAATTCAAATTTTGTTTCTAAAAATGAAGTTTAGAAAAATTTAAAGATTCTGAAATATTTCGATTCAATTTTTAAAAGATAATTGAATTTTCATAAAGAAGAATTGAAAATTTTTTGATGTAATTGAAATATCTTAAAATTCTATTAAAAAAAATTTATAAAGAATTTTATAGTATTTTCACTTAAATGAAAATTAATAAATTTATTTAAAACATCAAGTTACGAAAAATTGTATTTAAAATTCTGAAAAATGATGTTTTTAAAATATTTCAGTTCAATTTAATAAAGATAATTGTATTTTTATTTTTTTATAAATATGAATTAAATTTTTTTTAAGTATTCAAAGTAACCTATAATTTTATTAATAAAATTTAATTTTTAAAGAAATTTATTGAATTTTCAATGAATTAAAATTTTAAAATTTTCTTTAAAAAGTGAAATTTCGAAAAATTTTATTTGAAATTTTGAAAATTAGATTCTTCAAATATTTTAGTTTTACTTTTTAAAGATAATTAAATTTCTATAAACAGGTGGATAAAATTTTTTTAAAAAATTGAAATTTCCTAAATTTAAGAAAAATAAATTTCTAATTTAAAAATTTTATATAAAAATTGAAGTTTCGAAGTATTTGAAAGTCTGAAAAATTAAGTTTATAAAATATTTCAGTTCTTTATTTTAAATATAATTAAATTTTTGTAAAGAAGTAATTAAAATTATTTAAAATAATTCAATTTTCTTCAAATTATATTAAAATTTATTGAATTATTTAAGAATTTCATTGTAATTTTTAAAAAAATGATGGAAGTAAATTCACCACAATAACAAATTTTATTTTTACATGAAGTTTTAAATTAAATTTTGCTTCTAAATTTTTTTTTTTGAAATTTAACTTCTCTTGGATTCTTATAAGAGTAAAGAAAAAATAAAAATTCTGTCAGGAAATTGAAAAAAAAAAATCAGTAACAAATTTTTGTAGCAACACTAAATAAATATAAATTTAAAAAGAAAACAAATTTCTACAAATAAATATAAATAAAAAAAAAACATTTTTGCCAATAAATATATAAATTTTTATAAAAAAAAAAAAATTTCCTATGAGGAAAAATATAAAAATTCCAATAGAAAAGTGATTCAACGTTGATTGAAATTTATCCAGTAAACAATGATATGATGTGAGTGATTGGTGAACTAAATTGTAAAATTTATAACTGTTCAAATGTACAGTAACTGTCCAAAATAAAAAAAAATAAAAAAGTTTTGTGGACCTTTGTGTAACTGCAGGGGCTTTGAATATTGAATTGGATGGACGGCATACACTTAATTCCAAACAGAGTGGTATTGACGGGAGAAATGGAAAAAGCGTATAACCAGAGAGAGGGAGAGAGAAGTGAAGAGCTCGCGTCAACCTCGATTAATTGTACAATTTGAAAGCGGTTAAAGTTGCGGATTGATTTTTTTCCCCTCTTTTTTTTTTGTAACCGCACTAAACGAAGAGAACCAAAGCAATTCATCACTGTGACCAATAGAGTGTAAACATACACACAACGAATCAGTGTTTTTCTCAAAGCTCCACTCAACAATGCCAAAACTATCTCTTGAATATTAAAAACCAACTTCAAGTTTTTTTTTCATACATATAGAATATAAATAGTTTTCTTTTTGTCGATACAGTGTATTAACATATGTACATTTATTTATTCTCATCTTCACGGAATTTTTAAATGGTTTTTGTTATTTTTATCTGATTTATTAAATTTTTTATTTCTATTTAATTTATTACAGAACGAAAAAGATTTTATTTGAATCAATCAGTAAATTACTTGATTATTCTATCAACTAGATATTTATTTGGAACAATAAAATTTTTATTTACTTTATCTTTTTATTTGTTTAAAATTCTATTCAATTCGAATAAAAAAATTATTTATTCGAATAGAATTTATTTTAATTAAATAAAAATTTTTACTATCAAGAAAATGTTTAAATAAAATACAATCACTTTAAATGTTTGAATACAATTAAATAAAAAAATAATACAGAAAATAGATAATTAAAAGAAATTAGAAAATCTAGTACCTAAATATTGAAGTAGATATTAAAAAATAAATAAATATTATGAGTAAAAATAAAAATAAAAAAGGAAGAATGAAAATAAAATTTGGTGTTTGTCAAATAATAATAGAAATACAAAAAAATAATTATTATTATTATAAAACTAGCAATTTTAAAAATTATAGAACGTAAAAATTTTAATTCAAAATTTTTTTTTATAAAAATAACTTTTGAATTGGAATATATAGTAGAAAAAAAATAAAAATTAAATTTTTAGAATTCATAAGAAAATTCTAAATTTTTGTGTCTTTTTATTTGCCTTATAAACTATAAAATTACCACGAATTCTAATAGAAAATCTTCAATTTTTTCAAATTCTGACAAAAATTTCTTATTATAAATAACTTAAATCTTGAACAACTATCATAAAATAAATAAATTATTTAATGAATAATTTTACTTAAATATTTCAAAATTAAATTAATTTCAAAAGAGTTGGGTTTACAATTTTCATAAGTAAATGAACTTAAAACGGTTTCAATTTGAAATTTTATAAAATTTCAATGTTGAATGAAATTAATTAGAAATTTTAATTAACTTAGATTTTTGAAAAATTTTAATAATTTAAAATCTTCTAAAATTAGTTAAATTTGTCAATATATATATTTAATTAATTATTAAAAATAATGGATTTATAGAAGAATTTTAGTTAAAAACACTAAAAAAAATTGAATCTTAAAGAAGTTACAAATGATTGCAAAAATTCATATATTTTTAAAAGTAATAAAATTCTTATCATAAAATTAAATTATATTCAAAATTTACAAGAAAATTTCGACAAAATCCCAAGTATTATCTTTATAAATAAAAAAATTCTTCTTCAAAATTCAATTAATTTCAAAACTTTTAATAAAACTCTTGTCAAAATTTTAATTATTTTCCAAAATTTTTCTCATTGAAATGATTTTCAAAATCTACTATTTTAATAAAATTACCCAAAAGAATTCAATTGTTTAAAAACAATATTAATAAAATTGTACGCAAACATTTAATTATTTTCATAAATAATAAAAATTTCACAGGAATTCAAATATTTACAAATTTTTTAAAAGTTTCTTCTCAATAATTCAATTATTTTCAGAAATAATAAAACTCATCGCGGAATTTCAATTATTTTTAATACAATTTTATTCAAATTCCTTGAAAAATGGAACTATTCTAAAAAATTTTATTAAAATTTGTCAAAAGAATTCAATTATTTAAAAATTTGTTAATAAAATTCTTTATAAAAATTAAATTTTAAGAAACGTTCAATTATTCAATAAATAATTTACTTTTGTATTTTAATATTTAAATTCTTGTAGAATTTTCTAATAAAAATTGATTTCAAAATTAATTTTAGTTTAAATTTTAGATAATAATAGAATATTAAAATAATTTTTAAGAACTTGCAGGAACAATATTCTTATAATATAAACGATCACTCTGAGTCTTCGACTCGGAATTAATCGATTTCTTTATGTTTTATAACAATATTTTTAAAGTTGATTAATTTCAAAAAGGTTTCAATTTAAAATTTTTGAAAATCTGTATTCTTATGGAAAAATATTAATAATTAAATATTTAAAAAAGAAATTGCTGTTTTCGAATAATTTTTCAATTTAAAGATATTCATAAATAAATTTAACATAACATTTTTTTCAATAAAATTTTTTCCTTTATTTTCTAAAAATTCAAAAATTTTCAGTTTCATTTTCAATTAAATTTTCTAATTGACAAATATAATTTCTAAACATTTTCTTCCTTTATTTTTAAAAAACTTTGAATTTTATTACAACAACTAAAATTAAGAAATAGAATTGATGCAAATTATTTTCTTTTGAAAATTGAGAATTTTCTACAAAAATATTAAGAAACGGGAATATCTAATGTCTTTCTTCCCAAAAGAAAAAAATGAGTTTATAAACAATATTGTTATTGAGAAATAAAAATTATCCATAAAATGGGTATATTTCCTACTTCTTAATCAAAATTCTTTAACAATTAACAATTTTCTAGTATTTTTTATAAATAAACAGGAGAATAATTTGCATAATAATTTAGATCAGTCAAACAATATTTTTTAAAGAAAAAAAAAACAAAAGCATACAGAGAAACTAATTTCAAATTGCGGACAGAATATAAATAAAAGAATACGGAGATTAATATAGTTAATAATAAAAAACAAAATAATAATACTAATTATTTTTTTTTATTATTATTGTTAGGTATTATTATAAAAATAGTCTGTCCTCGAACTATTTTTGCATTCCCGCAGAGTGATAAAGTTTTCTGCGGGAATAATTCCAAGTATTTGAACGTTTAGACGAAAATTTGTTGGACACTCGGAATTTCCGAATGAAAATGGCTTGAACAGATTAAGACACCGAGAAGGCAGCCCTCGGGGGCATCGTTCTCACAGTTATTAACGACTCCCGGTGTTCGCTAACACCGATTCAACGGGGTCTTAATTCAGACGTGATTCGGTAAAGACTACCATTTGTGGCTTCACAAATGAGTTTCTAATAAAGCAATTAAGCGTTAAATCCAACTTACAACACTTGAGAATATAGATATTTATGTACCCCCCCCCATCTCTCTCTCTATAATCCCCCATTCTCTTTATTAAGTTTCAATCTATCTTCTAATATCAGTTTTCAATACGACACGATACACTCTTTTCCTAAAGTGCTTTCATTATCAGGCAAAATTTTGATAATTTTAGTCCTGAAGATTGAGAATTTAAATAGAAGGGACTAATTTGATAGAGGAATTTTTAAGTAATAATTATTTTTGAAAAATGATAAAAAAATGAAAGAAATTTAATAAAAAATTATGAAAAAAGATTTAAAATATAGAATTAATGAAAAAAGTTACCTATAAAGAAAAAAATTATTCAATAAAAAAGGAAAAATATTAGATAAAAATTTTTTGTTTCCTGTTATTGGAGCAAAATGAAAAAAAGGAAAAAGGATTTTTATTGCTCCTTTGAAAAAAACTCGACTGGCCAATCTTCGAAAACCATCTTGTGTATATGTCACAGAGAACGTCCATCTCGAGTTCCTCCTTCAAGGACAGTTCATCCTATAAACTTGAGTTTTCCCCCGGATTCGTTCGATAGATCGAAATAAGATATCTTGCAAAAATAGAAGAAATGAACTTTCCCAATCCCAATAGGGAACCCTTCTTCTACCTCTGCCTTCACCTTTCTCTCTCTCTCTCTCTCGCAACATATAAAGCAAAGAGAGCTATATATGTGTATTTCCGGGCAGCCATTATTTAGTCTACACTCTTTCACATATATCGTGTAGAGCCGATTCTTTAAGTCGATGCAGGCGACGTAAAAACAAGAAAGTGAAAAAAAACTGTATATATATATATATATATATATATATATATATATATATATATATATATATATATATATATATATAGAAAAATTCCGTCTTCTTTTTGATGTACCAAATAAGAAAGAATCAATTTAAATTTATCTGTGAGAATAGTTTTTTACTACTCGCGCTTGCAATTTAAGAATTTAACATGTCTGACTAGAATATCCTTTTACTACTGATAACAGAACTGATGGAATTTCAACTCTTTGTTGAGAATTTTATTCTCAATTTACTTTCTTTGTTTTATTATTCAAAATTTTTTTCTTTGTCTTCATGGGAAATTATAAATAAAAGGTTCTGCGGAACGAAATTCGTATTTTAGGATTTTTACTGTCTGACCAGAAAGGACTATTACTACTTCTTTATCAATTTTTTAATCTAGACGATTGTCTGGCTAAAAATTACTTTTTCTACTCATAAGCAACATTGCTTTTACTACAGAAATGTAAATTGACAAAATAACTCGTACTTTACTTCCACAATGTAAACTGTGAAAATATAAATTGTCTGACTAAAAACTACATTTATACTGTTTGTGTCAAGTCGTCCCTTCTAAATCTACTCATACTACTGAAAAAAATAGTTTTCAGTAGTTTTGGTCAACAACTGGTCAGACAAACTTTAATTAAAAATGTAACTCTATCCTTCAATCGTAATATTTTTGATATTTTCTCAAAGACTGAAGAAAATTTTAACTATAATTACGTTTGATAATAAAAAGTTTAGTACTCAGTAGTTTTGGTCAATATTGGGTCAGACAAACTTCAATTAAAAATATAATTTTGTCTCTAAGTTGTAAGTGTAATTTCATTGTTTAATAAATTAATTAAAAAAAAAATTAAATTCTTAAATTTAATTAAAATTATTAATTAATTAATTAATTAATTAATAATTAATTACTAATTAATTTAATAATTTTAATTAAATTTTAAATTTAATAATTTTAATTTAATTTTAAATTTAAAAAATTAATTAAATTAGTTTAATTTCATTGGTAAAATTGAAGAAAGTTGGAACTAATTTCATTTGATAATAAAAAATTTTCTTTTCAGTAGTTTTGGTCAAAATTAGGTCAGACAAACTTTAATTAAAAGTATAATTTTATTTTATTAAATCGCAATAATTTGTATATTTTTATTACAGTTGAAATAAACATTAAATAACTTTCTTTTGATAATAAAAAGTTCATTTTTTAGTAGGTTTTATCAATATTTGGTCAAACTCTAAATAAATAAATCTTATAATTTTAATTTTAAATCGTAATGTTATTTATATTTTAAATGTTGAATAGTAAGCATTTAACTTTATTTTACAATGAAAAGACTAGTTTTCAGTAGTTCTAATCAATATAAGGTCAGACACTACTTAAATGAAAGTATAATTTAAGTTTTAAATCATAATATTATTTATATTTTAATCAAAATTTAAAAACTATTAATATTGTTTTTAATGAATAATTCAGTTTTCAGTAGTTTCAATCAATATTACGTCAGAAAAACTTTATTAAAAGTATAATTTTATTCTTAAACTGCAATATTTTGTATTTTTTTGCTAAAGTTAAAAAAAATTGTAAATAATTTGTGTTCATGATAAATTCTAATTTTCAATAGTTTGGATGAATATTAGAATTTGACAAATTTTGATTTTAACTGTAAATTTATTTTTCAATAGCAATAATTTTATATTTTTGCCAAAGTTAAAGAAGTTGTAACAAAGTTTATTTAATACTAAAAAAGTTAGTTTTTAGTAGTTATAGTCAATATTTAGTCAGACAAACTTGAATTATAAATATAATTTTATCCTTAAATAGCAATATTTTTATATATACATTTTTTAGGTGTCACACTTTGCAGGAAGTTGTAATTAATTTCTTTCAATAATAAAAAGTGAAGTTTTTTCAGTAGTTTTTGTCAATATTTGGCCAGATAAATTTCAAGAAAAATATAATTTTATTCTTCAATTCCAATAATTTTTATGCTCTTGTTAAATTTGAAGAAAATTGTAATCAATTTCCTTGCATAATGAAAATTGTAGTTTTCAGTAGTTTTGATCAATATTTAGTCAGACAGTACTTAATTGAATAATAATTCAATTAATTTATTAATTAATTAATAAATTATAATTTTGTTTTTCTACTAAATCGCTTTAATTTTTATATTTTGCCTAAAATTGAAAGAAACTGTATCTAATTTTATTTGATAATAAAATAATTCGTTTTCAGTAGTTTTGATCAATAGTATGTCAGACATACTTTAATTCAAAGAATAATTTTATCCTTAAATCGAAATAATTTTTATATTTTTGGTAAATTTGAAAGAAGCTGTAATAAATATTGATTTATAATAAAATGTTTTAACGTCGTTTGATAATAAAAATTTTAGTTTTCAGTAGTTTAGGTCACTATTGGGTCAGTCACTATTTAAATAAAAGTATAATTTCAATTTTTAATTTATTTCTCCCGATAAATATTTTTCTCCCAGAAAAAAATTCTTTTAAATAATCAATCCTTTTCACTAAAATAATATGAAAATCTCAAACAAATTTTTCTATAATTTCCTTTTCTTACAAAATGAAACGCATATAAAGAAAAGTCTCATAAATATTTTTAGTGAATCGGCTAACGGTCATAGAATGTTATATGAAAATGAAGCTTTTTCGTTTTCCGAAGGTTAGGAGAACAAGATTAAAGAACTGAAAGGTATATATAGTGAAATAAGAAACAGGAATATTCAACACCTTTTAATAATTTAAAATACCATTTCTTATCTTAAAGCGAAGTCTCGAACTTTTATATAAGGTCTGATCCGAACTTCTTTAAGATTTTACTAACTTCTTCTTTTTTTCTTGCATTTTTACAATATATATATATATATATATATATATATATATATATATATATATATATATATATATATATATATATATATATATATATATATATATATATATATATATATATATATATATATATATATATATATATATATATATATACATGCGTAGAGTTCTTCTTTTCATTTCTCATTTCTTTTGCCATTGTACTTTGTCTCGCCGAATTATAAAAAATGCTCGAAATCCCTTTTGTTCTGCTTTTCAACAATACGTCCTCAAGAAAAAAACTTGACGACTCAAAACGAAATTTACATTTTCTACAAAAAAAAAAATGTTAAGAAAAAAAAAATTTAATGAGCGTCTTTAAATACTAGTTTTAATTATAGCTTTCCTAAACTTTCCCCATTAGTATTACCTAGAAATTATTATAATTATGAGGCCATTTCGAGATAATGATTTTGATCGTAACGGGAATTATCTTTCAATAATTACGTACAATCAAAGTGATTGTTATTATTGATAATATTATCTTTATTATTATAATTATAATTATTATTTTCATTTTTATTACTATTATGCTCTTTATTATTGATACTATTATTATTATTTTTATTGTAATTATTATTATTATTATTATTATTATTAATATGATTATTGTAATTATAACTATGATTTTTATTTTTATTACTATTATGCTCCTTTATTATTGTTACTATTACAATTATTTTTATTGTTCTTATTTTTTTATTATTATTATAATTATTATTATTTTTTATTTTTATTTATTTATTTAAAAAAATTTTTTTTAATTTTATTTTTTATTTATTCTTTTTATTAACATCTGATATAAAAATTAGTTAAATATTTAGAACTAAAGAAAAAGGAGAAATCGCGTTTAAAATTGCAATCTCCTTTTTTTTTCGTTCGTTTTTTCGTTCCTTTGATTCTTTTTATTTCTTAAAAAAAAAAAAAAAAAAAATTGATGCGAGTTATCCTTTATCGACACAAGGAGAGACAGTTTCTCTTCGGCAATGCTCGATTCGCTGTCGGGCTTATCGTTAAAATTTACCTAGCTTTCGTGTCTCGAATGTGTTTCTCGAGAGCGCAAAGCAGCAAGAAAGCAGAGAGCGCCAGTATAAAGCCCTCCGAGCCTTTCACAATATTGGTTTTCTCAAGTTTTCACTGGAATTTCGCAAGAAAGTTCTTCGATGAATTCACAACTTTAGTTTTTGAAACGAATCATCATCAGGAATAGAGGAGTGTTATATAAACTTTACTTGGAAAATAATAAATGAAATGCAACCTTCCCAAAAACGGACTAGAAATACATTAACGAAAATTAATCAGCAAGAAATGTTTATGATACAGACGTACAAACATTGTAGGTGTATTTTTTTTTTGCTTTTTTAGTTATTTACTTAATAATTTATTTATTTGACTATTTACTTATTTAGATTTTTATTAATTCTTCTATTTTATTTACTTATTAATTTGTTTCCTTATTTATATTCTTATTTATTTCCTTATTTTTTCCTTTTCTATTGAGATTTACTTATTTACTTTTTTGTCTGCCTCTTTATTTACTTATTTACAAACATTTATTTACTCATTAATTTATTTACTTATTGATTTACATATTTATTTACTTTTTACTTATTTCATTAGTGACTTAATTATTTGCTTCTTTATTTACTTATTTATTTACTTCTTTTTATTTATTTATTTATTTACTTTTTTATTATTCACTTCTCTATTTACTTTTATACACTTATTTATTTAAGAAACTTATTTATTTTTTCTTTATTTACTTTGTTTACTTATGTATTTACTTACAGATTTGCACATTAATTAATCTATTTTTTTTTTTGGTTTTTACTTATTTTTTATTTACATCGTTCTTATAAAAAAAAATTCTATATAAATAATTGTGGGAGTGAGAAAAAATTCTAATGAATGGAGAATTACTTCAGAAGAAAATTTTGTACATATTTTATATAATTATTATATATGAAAAGCCTACGCGCGACAAACGCTATCCTCATCAATATTCATTTAATGACTTTGCTTGTTGATACTGGCAGCTATTATGTGCAAGAGTCAAAGTTCTTATAGTGAAGGATCTCTTCAAACTCATGAATAATCAATTTGTTATCGTGAACTATACATGCCTTTGCAAAATGAATAGCAGTTAAAGACTTTAGCCAATTAATATTTTTTTAATTCCTTTTTTTTCTTGCTGCTGAATTAACGTTTGAGAAAAAAAATTGTCAATTTAATATTCTCTGGTCAATTATTTATATAATGCCAGATTAATAAACGTATTTAATTCGCCTGACTTTATATTGATCCTGACTACTGTTGAAGGACTGTAATAATTTTTTTTCTCAACCGAATAATGCCTGACTTAACATTGACCATAACTACTGAAAATTGAAATACAATCCTTCCTCTATGAGAAAGTAATAAAAAATTATGGATAAATAATATTAAATAATAATTATTAGCTATAAACTATCATAGAAAAAAAAAATTATTTTTATCGTTTGAAACCCTTTTACACTAGAAAATAAATAATATTACGTAATAGTAGTAAATAATAATTAGTTATATAATTTATAGTAAGAGAAAATAATCTTTTCCTTTACGAAACTTTTTTTTAAAAAATGAAATTCGATTATACTTTACAGTGAGGTTGAAGGAGAGAAATAATAAAAGGGATTTGTTAGTAAATTTTTAAAATCGCATCAATATAACAGTAGTGTTTATTGCGCTAAAAATCAAGATGTTGTAGTTTCGCGAGAAAATTTCCCTCATAGCGTGACCGCCAGCGGTTTATAAAATATTGCCAAAGCAGCGCTACAACATCGTCAAATTTACCTTTGGTCTGTTAAAGCCACTTGGTAATTAATACCTGAAATAATTAACCTTTTATGCAGTGGTGTGTGCGCGCGCTCGTCTCAGTATATATAAAAGAACGTGACAGGAATCAAAGTAACACAAGGGGTCTTTGATAAAAAAAAATTATAATAAATTAAAGAAGAAAATAATGTTCTCTTATTTATTTCAAAAGAATATTATTTCTTTTAGTATTTTATAAATTATTTCTCTTAAAATTACGTTTTTCAAATTTTTTATTAATATCAAGTAAATGTAAAAGTGCGCCTTTATGATTGATAAAAATTTTACTATTCAGTAATTTTTGTCAATAACTGGGGAGAAAAACATTAACTGAAAATATAATTTTATCCTTGAATCGCAATTTTTTAAATATTTTTGTTAAAAATAAAGTCAGTTGTATATTTGTTTATTTTGATAACAAAAAGTGAAGATTCTGAGTAGTATAAGTTAATTTTTACTCAGACAAACTTAAATTAAAAATATTATTTTAATCCTAAATTGCAACTATTTATATAATATTCTTAAGTTGAAAGACATACGAACTAATTTTTGCTTTATACTGAAAGGTTAATTTTCAGTAGTGTTGGTCAATATTTTGTCAGACAGTACTTATTTAAAAATATAATTTTATCATCTAATTTTAATAAATTTACATTTTTGCAAAAGTGAACAGAAATTTTTAACTTATTTGATTTGATAATAAAAAGTTCAGTTTTCAGTAGTTCAAGTCAATGTTTAGTCAGGCAGTACTTAAACAAAGATAAAATGGTTTCCTAAATTGCAATACTTTTTAAATTTGTACTAAATTTTGAAAGAAATTGTAACTAATTTTATTTGATAATAAAAAATATAGTTTTTAGTAGTTTTAGTCAATTTCTGATCAAAAACTTTAATTGAGAATATAATTTTATATTTGCATTGCAATATTTTTTTATGCTTTTTTTTCTCTATAGTTTCCATAATTATTCACATATTTATAAATTTCAAGGAAGTTCTAAGTATTTTATTTTGATATTTTATTTTTGAAAAGTTTAGTTTTCAGTAGTTTTCATCAATATTTGGTCAGACAATACATGACTGAGAATAAAGTTTTTTTTTCCTATTATTTTTTTATTCTTTAGTTAAAGCTAAAAGAAATTTAAACTAATTTCATTTGAACATGAAAAGTTTATTTTTCAGTAGCAGTAGTCAATATTTAGTCAGACGGTACTTAATTAAATGTAAATTTTTTATCCTGAATCGCAATAATTTTTTTAATTTTTACTAAATTTAAACTTTTAAAGGAAATTGTAACTAATTTTATTTGATAATAAAAAGTTCATATAAAAGTTCCAATAGAAAATTGAAATAAAGACAAAAAAGTAGATATTGTCAATGCCTAGTCAGACAAAGTTTAATTGAAAATGCAATTTTATCTTCAAAAACAAGTTATTAATATTGTTTTCTATAAATAAGGTTGAATTCTCAGTAGTTTTAGTTAATATTACGTCAGACAAACTTTAAATAAAAGTATAATTTTATTTTTAAATTGCAATATTTTGTATACTTCTGCTAAAGTTTAAACAAATTGTAAATAAATAATTTCAGTAATTAATAATTAATATTAATTATAAATTCACTACTTAAATGAAAGCATATAATTTTAGTTTTAAATCCTAATGATATTCATAATTTAACCAAAATTTAAAAACAAGTAATTAATTTTATATGTCATAATGAAAAATTGAGTTTTATTAGTTTTGGTTAATATTATGTCAGACTATCTTTAATTAAAATTATAATTTACTGGTATGTACATACCTTATTATTTCGTGCTAGTGCAATATGAGTACAATATCAATACGCTGTACTAAAAAATAATGATTAGTACGCTTGGCTATCTGGGTGAAGAAACTTGAAATTAATTTTATTTTATTATGAAAAGTTTAGTTTTCAGTAGTTTTAGTCAATATTCAGTCAGACAAACTTGAATTATGAATATAAATTTATCCTCAAATCGCAATAATTTTTTATACATTTTTTAAGTGTCACACTTTGCAGGAAGTTGTAAGTTTCATTATTAAAAATAAAATTTAAGCTTTCAGTAGTTCACTATTTTTTCAGACAAACTTGAATTAAAAATAAAATTTTATTCTTAAATTGGAATATTTTTAAAGTTTAGCTACAGTTACAAAAAAATTTAACTAATTTGATTTGTCAATAAAAAGTTTAGTTTTCAGTAGTATTAGTCAATACTTAGTTAGACAAATCTTAATTAAAAATATAATAAATGTAATATAATTGTAATTAGATAATAAAAATATGGTTTTCAGTAGTTTTTGGCAATATTTGCTCAGACAAACTTGATTTAAAATAAAATTTTATTCTTAAATTTCAATATTTTTTAACGTTTAGCTACACTGTAAAAAAAGGGAGTTAAATTTTAACTCCCCAGGGGAGTCTATAAAAGTCGCACTTATTGGAGAGTTAATGCCAGGGGAGTTAAATAAAGAGAGTTGAAACTTCACACCCAAATGCTAACTCCCCAAGGAAAAAATAACTCGCGCGGGTGTTGAATAAAGGGAGTTAGAAATTAACTCTCTTTTGGAGTTGATTTTTAACTCGAAAAATTTAACTCCCAACTCCCGAGTCCGTTAACTCCCTAAATTTTTTACAGTGTATCTAAAGTTTTAACTAATTTGATTTGATAACAAAATGCCTAGTGTTTAGTAGTATTCGTCAATATTTGATCAGACAGCACTTAATTGAATGTAAAATTTTTGCCCCAAATCGCAATATTTATATATTTTTGCAAAAGTTAAAAAAATTAATTTTTTTATTTCACAATAAAAAATACGATTTTCAGTAGTTTAGGTAAATATTAAGTCAGAATTCCATAGAATCTATTCTTAAAAAGTAAAAAAATTGACAATTTAATGATCAATAACAAAAAAAAAAAAATAGCAAACAACTTTTTCTTTTTTGTGAATAAATTATAGATTCAGAGGTAGGGGGGTGAAAGACGGAATAGAAAAAAAAAGAGGAAATAGAAGAGAATCGAAGAAATAGAGGATGAGAAGCTTAAGGCTTGAGCTTGTCGATGAACAAGCGATTTCAGCGAAACACGAGTGCCAGCTTTTCAAATGACGGTAAACTACACACTTTATCGGAAACGCGGGGTAAAGGCGACGCGAATTTTTTAAAGAGAGTAAAAGAGAGTAAGAGAGATGGAAAGCAGTAGAGAAAGATTGCTCCTGCTCTCTTTCTCTCTCCGAGAAAGAGGGAGAAAGAGAGAGAGAGAGAGAGCAAAAGAGAAAAAAAAGAGAAATAGAAAAAAAATCCTTTAAAAGAAGAAAATCTCGAGATAAAGACGAAGCGAGTATTCTTTAAGTGGCGCATGGAAATTCGATGAAAAGTCGTGAGCCGAGATCGATACTTGGGATGCGGGCATAGGTGCTTTTATTGGCTTTATGCCAATGGCCGCTATCTATGTGGAACACCTGCGCGCATTCGATGTTCTACAATCTTTTGAACAACGCAAATCTAACAAAAAATGGCAGAATTCTTTTTTGGCCCCGGAAATAAACCATATTCCCTTAAACCAGAAAACCGTGCACTTCGTTTGCCAGATCAGTTGGACTGAAATATATACATATATATGTGTATAGAAAAAAAAATCCGAATTACCGCATAAAACTGCAATGGGATACTTTTTTTTTAATCTTTTCTTTTTAATGTTATATTTTCCAGGAGAAAAGAAAACGATAAATCTATGACTGTGTAATTATTATTTTCTCTCTCGATTTGATTAAAAATAACTCATTTGTTATTTTAACGAACTTTTCATTAAATTATTAAAATAGCTCAGTTACTGATTAAAACTATATATATGATAAACATTTGAATTAGTAACGAAAATTGTTATAAAAATTTGAATTAGTAACGAAAATTGCTAATAAAAATTTGAATTAGTAAATAAAATTGTACAGTTAATAAAAATTAAAGGAAAAAAAAATTGAATTAGTAATAACAAAAATTGTATGTAAAATTTGAAAAACAATTTATATCATTTATTTTTAAGATATCAGAAGCAAAAATGAAGTCTAAATTTTATTGACAAATGGTTATTATTAACTACTTGATTTAGATTAAGCGATTTAATTATGTTCAGTAGTTCAAGTCAGTTTAATGTCAGACGTAAGTAAAATTCAGTTATGCATTGTTAAAATGCAGTCTAGTAGACGTCAGTCCAATCAGACAATTAATTATTAAAAAATCATAAAATAAACCCCCATTTGATTGACATTTAACAATTCAAATATCTGCAAAGGTAAATGATTTTATATCTTTAACCCCTTAACAGTCCATGGCCCATATATGGCCACGAAAAGTCGTGCCACCTTTGCGTCTGTGGCCATATATGGCCATCTCAAAAAAAAAATACTAAACATGATTTGATTTTAGTAGCGAAGTACATACTACTGTTTTTGGGGTCGCTGAATCCGAATCTGAAGTCAGATTTAAAAAATTCAAAATGGCGGACCCAAAATGTTGACTTCGAAAAATAAAAAAATTTCAAATTCGCTTTAAACTCGTTACTTGGGGGGTTTTCGGGGTCTCTGATTACAAATATGATGTCAGATTTTTAAAATTCAAAATGGCGGATCCAATATGGCGGATAATTTCAAGATTGATGCGATTCGATTAAAATTCGTTTCTCGGGGGTTTTTGGGGTCGCTGAATTTGAATTTGATGTTCGTTTTACAAAATTCAAAATGTTGGATCCAATATGGCGGATAATTTCAAAATTTATGCGTTTTGATCGAAATTCCGTTCCCGGGGTTTTTTGGGGTCGCTGAATTCGAATTTGATGTTCGTTTTTCTAAATGCTAAATTTTGGATTCAATATGTCGATCAAATTTTTTGAATGTTGACAAATTTGTCTAAAATGTTTACTCAGGGGTTTTTGAGGTAACTTCATATTTTTTTCGCATCAATCTTGAAATCATCCGCCATATTGGATCCGCCATTTTGAATTTTGAAAATCTGACATCATATTTGTAATTAGAGACCCCGAAAACCCCCGAGTAACGAGTTTTAAGGGAATCTGAAAAAAAATTTTTTTTTGAAGTCGACATTTTGGGTCCGCCATTTTGAATTTTTTAAATCTGACTTCAGATTTGGATTCAGCGACCTCGAAAACCCCCGAGAAATGAATTTCCCTTAAAACGCTTTAATTTTAAAATTATCCACCATATTTGGTCGCCATATTGGATCCGCCATTTTGAATTTTCAAAAATTAACCTCAAATTCGAATTCAGCGACCCCAAAAACCTTATATATGATTAAATCATATTTTTTTGTAAACTTTTTTTTCGGACCGTTTTTGGACCACAAGCGATTTTCAACTAGACTGCGAAGGGGTTAATAAGAAATCAAAGTCCTTACAATATGTTACTTCATTTTCATTTTAATTTAATGTAACTTTAATTTCAATTCATCAATTCATTTTTCAATATAATTTAACAAAAACGTAATTTAAAATTTAATTTAATTAATTTTATATTTTTAATACGAAATCAAAGTCAGCACATTGTTACTTTATTTTCATTTTAATTTAATGTAACTTTAATTTCATTTTATTAATTCACTTTTCAATATAATTCAATGAATACTTCATTTAAAATTTAATTTAATTGATTTTATTTTAAAGATGATTTATTAATATGAATGAAATTAAAAAATCAAAGGATAGAAATTAGTCGAAAAATGGATAAATGGGATTTAATGGAAATTACATTATTTATTGGTAAAAAATTTGAATCTTACAAGCATTTAAATATTAATGCTAAACTTCTTGAAAGTTGCATATTTTTTTATTTTAATGACAAAAAGTGAAGATTTTCAGTAGTATAAGTCAATATTGGATCAGACAAAGTTAAATTAAAAAAATAATTCTATTCTTAAATTGTAATTATGCATATATTTTTAATAAACTAAAAGACCCATTTTTTTCTATACTAAAACTTTCGTTTTTAGTAGTTTTTGTCAATATTCTGTCAGACGTACTTTTTTAAAAATAAAATTTTATCTTCTAATCGTAATAATTTTAAATCTTTGCAAAAGTGAAAAGAACTAATTTGATTTGATAATAAAAAGTTCATTTTTCAGTAGTTCAAGTCAATAATCAGTCAGGCAATTCTCAAATAAATATAAAATATTTACCTTATTTGCATTAATTTTAAAATTTTCACTAAATTTAAGGAAAATTGTAACTAATTTTAATTGATAATACAAATATATAGTTTTCAGTAGAACTGATCAATATTAGATAAGACAAACTTTGATTGAAAGTATTATTTTATTCCTGAATTGCAAAGTTTTTTATACTTTTGGTTTACTTGAAAGAAGTTGTAAAACATTTTATTTTATAATAGAAAGTTACTTTTCAGTAGTATCGGTCAATATTAAGTCGGACATTAATTAAATAAATTTATAATTTTAACAATTAAATCGTAATAGTATTAATATTTTTATCAATTTTTTATAAATTGTAATTAATTACAAGTCTTTAGTAGTTTTGGTCAATATTATGTCAGAAAGACTTTAATTCAAAATATAATTTTATTTTTAAATCGCAATATTTTTTTATGTTTTGCTTCCTCATAAAGGAAGCCTTATAGTGATGTCGATTTCCGAATTTTTTAGAATCAAGTATTTTTACAAATTTTCAAGTGTAGTATATATAATTCGTCAAGAGGAACAAATGTCCGGATGTATGTGTGTATGTATGTGTGTGTGTGTGTGTGTGTGTGTGTCACCGATTCTTGTGGACAAATTTTCTCTTACACGTCTTGACGGATTTTGATAAAATTTTGTAGGTGTATAACGGTCATGAATACTAAAAATCAGACAGAAGGATTTTCAAAAATATCTAAAAAAAAAATTTTTTTCAACAATTTTTTAATTTTTGAAAAAATTAATTTTTGGATTTTTTAAAATAACTTTTTTCTATATTAAAATTTTCATTAATTCTTGTCAAAATTGCATTCCTGACATAAAAACGAATCGATTCATGTATATAAAGTATATATTTTATCAATATTTATAGAATTAATAAATATTTTAGATTTTCATAAAAAAATTGAAATTTTGTATTTTTTGAAATTTTATCTTAATACTTTAAAACATTAATTTTTATTTTGATTTATTAAAAAGAAAATTTATTAATTATATTTAATAAACTATTATAATTATTTAACTTTTAAAATTATATATAATAATATATTTTAGTAGTAGCACCCTCACCCGAACGCCTTCAGACAATCAAAATTGGTAAAAACGAAAATAAAAATTTATTTCTTCCAAATTTAACAAATCTAATCATCTGAAAATTACCAGAGTTCTACACAGAAAAAAGTGAGTGTCATTTTAACACTGAATTCGGTGTTAAAAGTGTCTGCATCAAACTTTAGCTCGGAAGTGTTATTTTAACACCGAAAATAAGGTAAATTTTCTATTATAGAAAATTTATCCTCACTAAAATTACCCTACCAAAATTTACCCGCATCAAAAACAACACTCGCTTTTCTCTGTGTAGTAGGGACTGAACCCTATACAATCCTGAAGAATAGAGAATTTTTTAGTTGTAGCAGGTCCACCCGTACGCCATCAGACAATCAAAATTTGGTAAAAACGAAAAAAAAAATTTATTTCATCCAAATTTATTTAATCTAATCATCTGAAAATTACCAGAGTTGTAGTAGGGACTGAACCCTACACAATCCTGAAGAATAGAGAATTTTATTTCCATTTTTTAGTACTAGCACCCTCACCCGAACGCCATCAGACAATCATAATTTGATAAAAAGGAATAGAAAAATTTATTTCTTCCAAATTTATCAATTCTTATCATCTAAAAATTACCAGAGTTCTAGTAGGGACTGAACCCGACTGAACACTAGCATGTGTATCTTAACACTTTTAAATAATTATTCTAAAATAAAAAATTATACAATAGGTATATATTGTATTGAGGAAGCTAAATGATCATGAAATGATCAACTTGTTTTTTTTTTTTTGCTGTAGTTTCCATAATTTTTCTATATTTCTAATGTAATTCTAATGGAATTCAATTTTTAATGTAATTTAATGTAACGTAGGGGAGAGTGGGGCAAAATGGGGTACCTTTTTGAAATTGGCTGTTTACAGAGAACCAAACGAATAAATCGATTCAGCTAAACTTCAGAATTCTTCTTTGTACACTTGGCTTTGAGGAAATTATGACAATAGCGGAGAAAAAAATTTTTGAAAGAACTTATATCGTATTTTCTAAGAAAGTGCTAAAATCCCATTTTGCCTAACCCGTGGGGCAAAATGGGGTGGCATCAAATAACTGTACAAAACATTGAATATTTTTTCAAAATTCATTAAATTCTTGTTGTATGAGATTATAAATATGAACAAAAAGTAGGATATTTTATTACTATGAAAAAACAAGTAATATTTATTAGAATTTAACAAAAAAACATGGATTTTTGCAAAATATCGATATATCGATAATGAAACATCGATAGTATAAATGCCTCGAAGCAAAAATATCGATTCTTTTGCAGGAAACCTTTAAATATGCATAATATAATGTTTTTAAATAGTTTTAATGGAACGGCGTAGCTTCCGGCATGCCCCACACTTAGGTACCCCATTCTGCCCCACACTGCATATTAAAACAAAATGCAATGTTTACAAGTTATTGTAAACAATGAAACAATCTTTTCTACTGGAAATTACTCTAGAATAAGTACTGAAAAAGATCCCACACTTGCCAAATTAAATGCATTAACCCAAAAAGTTTGGTAAGCACTTTAATTTTGAAAAAAATTCATATTTTTTTTGCTTAAAACTTAAAAGTTGTATAACTTTCAAAAAAAAATTTTCTTTCGGGTGTCTTCATAATTAATAACAGTTTCTTATCAACATGAATGATATATGTCGAGGTTAAAAAAATTAAAAGTACCTATCATGGAAAAACAGAGGTACCCCATTTGACCCGCCTACCCCATTTTGCCCCACTCTCCCCTACTTTTAATATATTATATAATTTAATTGCTTTTAGTTTGAAGTTGATTTAATATAAATGAAATTAGAAAATCAAAAGATAGAGATCACTCGAAAAATCCAGTAAAAGCTGGATTAAGAGGAATACATTATATTATTTATTAGTAAGAGATTTGAATCTTACTTTTATGTGAGATTTTTTTTTATTTCCCTTTTTTTAATCGGTTAAAATATGTGCGCCGAGTTTGGTAGTTTGCGTGTGAAAGGGTCCTTTTCTGAGCAATGGTTCTTGGTTATAAAGTATTCTTTCTTGGCTGAGAACCACGAAGGTCTCTATGCTGCATTGTTAGCGTGTGCTTTTAAAAAATGAATAGTTCCTAAGGCGATTTTAATATTGACACACATTTCTCCTCATTGCAGGTCAAACTTTGAAGTGTAAAAATTTACTATATATAATCCTTTATAAAACGAGAAAACGTCTTTTGTATACTCACACAAAATAAGGGAAGAAAAATTTGGGTAAATCTATTCTCAACATTTTTTCTTTCAACAATAAAGAGAAAAATTGAATCACGAGCATAAAAAAATATGTTTATAATATAAAGGTTTTTTTATATTCTAAAAAAAAAAGAAATTTATTGCATTTAAAACTTACAATATATTAAGAAATGATTTAAGTTGACATTCCATTAAATTTACACAAATAGGACTCAAATTGAAAATGCATTAGTACAGTTTCTACTTTGTGAAAGTAAGTAGAATTTGTCACTAAATTGATAGTGTCAATTGGAAATCTGTCAATAAAGTTGGAAACATTCATTTGACATTTCAGTTTAAATTAGAATGTATATTTTAATCAAAAAATCGATCCATTAAATACTTAGGAGAAAATGAAATTATTCTATTTTTGAATTTTATCTAATATAATATTGACCAAAACTATTAAAAACTTGAAAATTTTTATTATCACATAAAATTAATTATAAATCAACTTTAACAACAATATAAAAAAAAATATTACGATTTAAGGATAAAATTAAATTTTAAATTAAACTTTGTCTGACCCACTATTGACTCTATAAAACTACTGAAATTAAAATTTTTTATTATCAAATTAAATTAGTTGCAACTTCCTTAAACTTTAATTATAGAAAATAAAAAAATATTATATCTGTAAGATAAAGTTATAGTTTCAGGGAAAATTTGTCTGGTCTAACATTGACAAAAACTACTTAAATTCTGAATATTATTTAAAAAATTTAATTTATTTATATTTGTATATAACTTTGAATAAAATATAAATAATAACACAATAATAAAGAAAAAATTATACTTTTATTTAAGTACTGCCTGATTTAGATATTGATCTAAACTACTGATAACTGAACTTTTCATAAATACCGAAAATTAATTATCTTGTTTTTAAAGTGTAAAATATAAAAATATTACGATTGGAGAATAAAACTATATTTATTTAATCATGTGTTGTCTGACCAAAAAGTGACTATAATTACTTTTGCAATTTATGGATACATTTTTTTACTTACATTTTTTTTAATTACTGCCTAACCGATGATTGATCAAAACTGAAAAAATATTTAATGATAAAATTCTATTTATTTTTATGTATTCTATGACCTAATATTGACAAATACTACTGAAATCAAATTTCTTATTATCAAATAAAATAAGCTGCAAATTCTTTCAACTTAGACTAAAGTATAGTAAATATTACAATTAATCGATTAAATTTTTCACTTTGACTCAGTTTGTTTGACCCATTATTGATCAATACTACTGAAAACAAAATTTTTCAAATATTTAATATAATTAATTAGAATTTTTGAAACTTTAGATAACATATGAATAATATTACCATTTAAATTAATAGTTATTCTTTTATTTAAGTACAGTCTGACTCAATATTGACTAAAACTACTGAAAATTACATTTTTCATTATTTATTAATAAATAGAGATGTAATGCTTTTCATATTATTTAAAAGTATAAATAATTGAAATAATTATTGAAAATAATTTGAATATGGAAAACTAATTTGAAAAAAGAAAATTTAAATGTAAGTTTTTTTTAAATTAAGGTCTTAAGATTAAAATTTAAGGGCTTAAGTAGTTTAAGTCAATATTAATTCAGACAAACTTTAATTTAAACAATAGTTTTATCCTTAAATCCAGACAAACTTTAAGTAAAACTTAATTTTATCTTTCAGTCGTAATATTTTTTATACTTAAGTTAAAGGAAGCTGTAACTAATTTTATCTTTAAATCGCAATAATTTTTATATTTTCACTAATATTGAAAGAAGTTGTAACTAATTTTATTTGATAATAAAAATGTTAGTTCTCAGTATTTTTACTTTATAATTTTATATTATGTCGAAAAGTACTTAAAGGAAAGTATAATTTTAATTTTGACTAAAAATCGTAATATTATCTATATTTATAATAATTTCAATAGTTTTAGTCAATATTATGTCAGACAAACTTTACTTAAAAGTATAATTTTGTCTTCAAATTCCAATGTTTTTTTTATAATTTATCTTAAGTTGAAGAAACTTGAAATTAATTTTATTTTAGAATGAAAAGTTTAGATTTCAGTAGTTTTGGTCAATTTTGAGTCAATCATTTAATTAAATATATAATTTTATTTTCCGATTGTAATATTTTTTAAACTTTATACGAAGTTTAAAAACAAGTAAATAAATTTTATTTTATAATGAAAAGTATAGTTTTCAGTAGTTTTTGTCAATTTCAGGTCAGACATACTTTAAACCAATGTTAATTCTATCTTTTAATCGTAATAATTTTTTTATTTCAGCTAAAGTCGAGATGAGCTATAAATAATTTTGTATAATATTAAAAAGTACAATTTTCAGTAGTTTTGGTCATTATTATGTCAGACATATATTAATTCAAAGAATAATTTTATCCTTAAATCGCAATAATTTTTAGATTTTTGTTAAATTTGAAGAAAATTATAATTAATTTCTTTTAATAATGAAAAGTGGTTTTCAGTAGTTAAAGTCAACATTTGGCCAGACAACAATTCATTGAATTAATGTATACAATTTTTTTCCTGAAAGCGCAATAATTTTTAAAAAATGGTAACTATTTTCAATTGGTACTTCAGATATTGTTTAAATTACATATTTTTCTCGTAGAAAGGAAAATTTTTTTTTTAACCCCTTCACAGTCGAGTGAAAATAAAGTTTTTGTGCCATAAGTGTTCAAAAAAAATTTTTTTTTTTTAAATCATGATATTGTCATATTTTATGTTTTTGAGGTCACTGATTCAAAATCCGTGGTCGAAAAGTCAAAATTCAAAATGGCGGCTTCAAAATATCGAGCAAAAAAATTGAAAAGTTAACGAATTCGTTAATTTAAAAATTTTTTTTTGTCGTCTTTTTAAAGTTGCAATTTTAAATTTTAAATTTTTGACCACGGATTTGAAATCAGCGACCTCGAAAACCCCCGAGTAGGCATTTTAAGGCATTTTAAAAAAAATTCGTAAACTTAAAAATTTTTTTGAGCGCCATTTTGAAGCCGCCATTTTGAATTTTGAATTTTCGACAACGGATTTGGATTCAGCGACCCCGAAAACCCCCGAGTAAGGATTTTTAGCTAGATTCGTTAACATTTAAATGTCTTTTTTTCCGATGGCCCTATAGAGCCCATGGACATACAGGGCACGACATTTTTATGGCTCTATAGAGCCCACTGACAGTGAAGGGGTTAAACAAAAAGTGACATAAAGAGTTAATTTACGTCGTTTGTCCCATATTCAGTACATATGTCAGGTTTCACTAATAGAAGAGATTTAGACATGAGTGAGCCATCCAATCAAAATCCAAGTGACTCACAGTCAATGGAAGAGGGAGCAAGAGAGTGAGAGAGAGAGAGACGTACTACATTCAACCGATATCGCCATCTTCATTAAGATAAGACCTCAATACTATAATGGCGTACTTATCTGTGCCACGACGACGACGACGAATCCTATATCGTCCCTCTCTCTCTCACTCTCTCCCCTTTTGTTCCCATAGATGTCCCCCATGTTGTCCTACATTCCCATTGCGAATACTTGTCAATATCAACTCTCAAATGAAGCTGAACAATTTCCAATTGAATTAAGATCCTCTTTTGTTAAAAACTTTGTTAATTTTCCCTATTAAATTGAAATGCTTGTGAGTCTTTAATTTACTCTCTCTCTCTCTCTCTCTCCACTCGCAATTTTACCTTTTTCTTATTTCGCAAGAAAAAAAAAGAGAAAATAATTTATAAACATTCTTCACTTTTTGATGGAAATTATCATAATTTTCTCTTCAAAGATATGCAAATTTTTTTCTTGCTTCATTTAATTTAAATGAGACAGAATCTTTAATATTCCGAGAAATAATTTCTCCTCTTTTTATGAATCTATCAAAAATGGAAATTCGTAATTTTAAATATCCTCTTCTAATTTTTATTCAATTAATACCGAAAATTCGAATTTTTGTTACTAATCAAATCTGTATTTTAATAATACATTTAATAATAATTTATAAATTTTTAATAATTTTAAATAATTATTTTATTAATAATATTTAATTAATAATAATTCTAACTAATATTATTAATAATAATTCTAACTAATATTATTAATAATAATTCTAACTCATATTATTAAAAATAATTCTAACTATTTAAATTAATAATAATTCGAAATAATTAAACAAAATACAATTAAAAAATAAATTGAATAAACAAAATAAAAAAAATATTTTTCTTTGAGCAGTATAAAATTCCAAAACAAATATTTTGAATTTAAGTTCTATTAACTTTCTGCTTTTGGATGTATATCAATGAAACAAAGGTTGTATATTTAATTATTTATGGATATATAATTTTAATTCAAAATAAAAACATATTAAATGTTCAGCTTAATTTTCCCGTATAAATTCAAAATTCCTCTTTTTGCTTCTAATGAAAAAGCGAAATTGAAAAGGTAATGTGACTCTTTGTCAGATGAACATTGAGTAATGAAGCTTGAAATTAGATTCTGTGAAACACACACGCCACAATAATTGTATTATCTTACGCATTTTGTACATATACATTATACATATGTAGATATAAATAAATATAAATAATGTGTAATTATAAAAATAATTAATATTGATTATTAATGTGAAACATTAAAATTAGGCATTTCCATTTTAAAAATAATTAATTATTTATAATTAATACAAAAATTAATGTAATAAATGAACAGTTTAGTTTTTAGTAGTTTTGGTCAATATTAGATCGGACATTACTTAAATGAAATTATAATTTTGACTTTAAATCGTAAAATTATATGTATTTTACCGAACGTTTCATGAATTCCAAATAATTTTATTTGCTTTTTGACAATAAAAAGGAAAAAATAACAATAAAATAATAAAAAAATAATAAAAAGTAAAAAGTGCAATTATATCCTTAAATACAAAAAAAAGTTAATTACTTTTGCTACAGTTGAAGTGAACGGTAATAAATTTTATTTAACAATGAAAAGTTTATTTTTAAGTAGTTTTGGTCAATATTAGGTCAGACAATACTTAATTAAATTTATAATTTTATTCCCCGATCATATTTTTTATATTTTACGCAAAATTTAAAGAAAAGTAAATTAATTTTATTTCATAATGAAAACTTTATTTTTCAGTAGTTTTGATCAATAATTAGTCAGACGTTAATTAGCATGCATTTTTTTTTAAACTGAAAATATAGATTTATCAATAAATCCCGATATCTTTCTTATTATATTTTACACAAAATTTAAAAAAAATGCAATTCATTTTATTTGATGGAAAAAGGTTTTCAGTAGTTTTGGTCAATATTGGGTCAGACAGTACTTAAACAAAAGTATAATTTTTACTTTAAATGATATTATTATTTAAATTTTACCTAATATCTTAGAAATATAAATTATTTAACATTATTATTAACTATTATATTAGTATTGACTGACTATAATATTGACCAGAACTACTGAAAATTAAACTTTTCCATTATGAATAAAAATTAATGAAAAAAATTATGAATAAAATTACTAGATTCTTTATTATTCAAAACGATAAATTTTTTGAAAAAAAAAAGATTTTCGAGTATTTACATATATAACAAAGTATAATTTCATTATTACATTTATTTTAATCTCTTGAAAAAAGTTACAATTAAAACATAATAAAAATATATTAATATATTTATATTTTAATTGTAATTTTTTAAAGAAATCAAAATTTTGCAAAAACTATTCTCTTTGTAGTCTCCTTAGTTGGCAAACAGTGCACTGCCTTTGTTATATGTCTTTAAAGAAAACTCTCCTTCCGTTGAATCAGTTGAAACTTCCATAAGTTCATTGAAACGAACTTAATTAACTTTCTAGTAGCGGCTATCGCGTCGGAACGATTATCCGTAAGCCATGTCGACGTTTTTGTATGTGTGCGCGCATTGAAAATTCACTTTACCCAACACCAACGTCAACGAGAATGACAAAATGAATTGAGAATACGGAAATGAAAGAAAAACAGTGAAATTGCCCAATTATGTTATCACGAAAACTTTCCACTAAGACTCTCTCTCTCTCTCTCTCATTCCCTTTTACTCGAGTAAATAAATAAATGTTTTTTTAAATTTATTCAAAACTGGTTGTTTTGACAAAAATGGGATAAAAATCAAAAACATATATGTTAAAAAAGATTTATTTACATGAATAATTATTTATTTGTATGTAAATAATTTAAATCTGTAAAATAAAGATTCTAAATTAGACCTGATTAGATTAGACCTTTCTTTATGATAGAATTGTAAAAAAATTGTTTTAAAAATAATTATTAATAATGGTTTTTTTGTTTTCCCTCATCTGGCTTCTAATTTTCAGTGTTGAAACAGAGTCACGTTCTGAGCTCGTTAAGAGAATGCAATCTGTCTCCTTGCAAACTAAGATACTCTGATCGATTTTGGTATCCGCCTTGGTAGTAGCCCAGTTTCCCCTTAGCCGGCTTCCTAAAACGATAAGGACTCGACACCAGCGTACTTAACGAATACTGACTTACACACAAGATTTCGCTTTAATAGTGCATTAAAAAAAATAGTAGAGTAGTTATATGGGCGATTCTTCTGAAAATGACATTTTAAAAATTCCGATTAAATTTTTTTAGAAAAATTGATTACAACTCATTTCAACTGTAGGAAAAATTTTAAAATATACTAAGACTTGAGGATAAAATTGCATATTGAATTAAAGGTTGTCTGACCTAATATTGATCAAAACTACTGAAATCTAAATTTCTTCTTATCGAATAAAATTAATTACAATTCGCTTCAACTAGAGCAAAAATTTCAAAATCCTACAAAGACTAAAGAATAAAAATTGTATACATTTCATTAAAGTTTGTCTGACCCAATATTGACCAAAACTACTGAAAATTAAATTTTTAATTTTTATTAATAAAATTTATTGCAACTCACTTCAACTACAGCCAAAATGTTAAAGTATATTAAAAGATATTAGAATAAAATTGTATTTTGAATTAAAGTTTGTCTGACCTAATATTGACCAAAACTACTGAAACATAATACTTTTAATATCAAATAAAATTATTAACATTAAGAAAGTGGCAATACTCTAAAAAAAAGTTCTCTTACAGAAAAACTAAACAAAAAATAAATCTAGAAAAAATAAAAAATTATTGCGATTAAAGGACAAAATTATATTTTGAAATAAACATTGTCTGACACAATATTGACCAAAACTACTGAAAATTGTACTTTTTAATATTATAAAAAATTAGTTATAGCACATCTCGACTTTAGCTTAAATAAAAAATTATTAAATTAAAAAATATAATTAACATTGATTTAAAGTATGTCTGACCTGAAATTAACCAAAACTACTGAAAATTATACTTTACATTATAAAAAAAATTTATTTACTTGTTTTTAAACTTCATATAAAGTATAAGAAATATTACAATCGAAAAATAAAATTATATATTTAATTAAGTATTGTCTGACCCAAAATTGACAAAAACTACTGAAATCTAAACTTTTCAATATCAAATCAAATTAACTTCAAGTTTCTTCAACTTTAGATAAATTATAAAAAAAAACATTGGAATTTGAAGACATAATTATACTTTTAAGTAAAGTTTGTTTGACCTAATATTGACTAAAACTAAAATTATTATAAACATATGTAGATAAATTACGATTTGCAGTCCAAATTAAAATTATACTTTCCTTTAAGTAAATTCCGACTAAATATAGAGCAATAATACTGAAAACTAAACTTTTTATTATCAAATAAAGTTAGTTACAACTTCTCTCAATATTAACAAAAAATTTATTATTTATTGCCATTTAAAGATTAAATTATAATTTTAATTCAAGTGTGTCAGACACAACATTGACCAAAACAACTGAAAATTATAATATTAATATTATTTTATATTGAAAATATAACTATACTTATAGTTAAAATTTGTCTGACGTAAAATTGACAAAAACTACTAAAAGGTCAATATTTCATTGTAGAAAACAATATTAATTATTTCTTTTTAAATTTTTGTTAAAATGTAAATCATAATGTTATGATTTAAAACTTAGATTATGCTTATTGCGATTTAAGGATAAAATTATTCTTTGAATTAAGATATGTCTGACGTAATATTGACCAAAACTACTGAAAATTGAACTTTTTATTATTTTAAAAAATTAGTTCTAACACACCTCGAGTTTAGCAAAAATCTAAAAATTATTACGAGCAGAAAATATATTTAACATTGATTTAAAGTACGCCTGAACGGCAATTGACTGAAACTACTAAAAACTGAACTTTCCATTGTGAAATAAAATTATTTTACTTCTTTTTAATAACTTTGGTTGAAATATAAATAATATTTCTATTTATAAAAGATAAGATTATATTTCCAATTGCCGTTTGTCTGACCTAATATTGACCAAAACTACTGAAAATATCGCATTTTATTATCAAATATACAGTTATAATTACTATTTATTGAAAGTTTAGGTAAATTTATATATAAAATAAAGATAACATCACGATTTATAATTAAAATTATGCTTTCATTCAAATACTGTTCAACTTAATATTGACCAAAACTACTGAAAAGTAAATTTTTCATTAAGGAATAAAAATAATTACTTAAGGTTAAAATATAAATAAAATAATATTATGATTTCATAGCTGTAGTATGAAATATATTATAATTGAATGATAAAGTTATTCCTTAAATTAGTTGTTTAATTAACGCAATTGAATTTTAATTGAGATTTTTTTTAACAATTACATTATTTTTTCTCGTTGTAAATGTAAATTTTCAACTTTTGAAAGAAAGAGATTTCTTTATGTGAAAAATCCTTATATGCACACAATGTTTGACGGCTATTCGATTTATGTGAACTTCATTTCTCTTTCTCTCTCTCACCCTCATTGAAATTGACGATTTTGATGGCAAAGTCGTTCTTTAAAATTCGATTTCAAAACTGACGTTTAATTTATTTTCTTATATATTCAAACTAGAGAAATTTTAACGTAAAAATAGGCGCGAAACTATTTTACGATTCACCAGAAAAAAAAGAAGGTATTGCTGTGAATTTATTTAAAAAATTTATTTATATACATTTCTTTTAGTTTTTCTATTTTTCATTTTCTCTCCATTCTACATCAAAAATGAATTGTTGGGGAAAATTTTAAAAACTAAATTTCATATTTAATTTAACTAAAAGTATAATGTTTTTAATTAACTTAGATTTAATAAAGAATTTAAGAGATACAAAGAAGTAAATTTGAATATTTAATGAGAAAAATATATGAAAAATTGAAATTAAATAAATAATTGATCAAGAAATTGATAATAATTAGAAATTAAAAATTAAATTCTAAATTAGTCAACCTTGACACTCTTATAAATATATATGCGATATTTTGACATTGATTAAATCAAAGACTGTAAATAGCGTATGCAAATTGTGAAAAGGGGAAACTATTATGGTCTAAATTCTTCATAATTCGCAAATCGCATGTCCCCTGGCATCCAATCAACTGAGTTCTATGTTTACATATTTTTTTTTTATTTTTTACTATCTATCGTCGTTCATCATTCTCATTTTTCTTAACTTAACTTACATAAATTATGCTCTCTTACAGCCATTCAAAGTAAGTTAAGTGCTCAATTAATTCTTAAGAATGTGAAATATTTATCAGAGTCAATTGCGAATCTCTAATTTTTTCATTAAAAGCTTTTTTAAACTCATAATAATTATAAACATAGCGTCCATTTTGTTTAGAAATAAAATATAAATTGCTCATAAATTTTTATTTTATTACCCAAATGGATAATTACTAATTAATATTTTTAATTGCAATTTCTATTATTATTTTCAGTATTTCTATTTTTACTTATAATTTTTACTAACATTATTGTTGTTTTGTTTATTTCCTATTTTTTATACTTAATAAAATAGTTTTATAACTGGAAACAAAACTAATAAATAAATTATAATAAATTATTATATAATAGTCTACGAAAATTTATTGTAAAAATAAATATTTCTCTATTATTAACTAACGAAATTAAAGACATAAAAAAAATAGAAGAAAATTAAGAAGAAATAAATTTAAAATATTGAAATTAACAACTTAGTTAATTATCTAATTTTTTGAAAATAAAAACAGTAAAAATATCGTTTCTATAATGAAATTTTCGGTAAATAAAATTGGGCTGCCGTCCTGATTGAAGCGAGTTAAAAAAAACAGTATAAAATATGAGATGTCGAATGAAAAAGAGAGGTAAGACTCATTTGCATTGCGTGACAGGCGTTTTCCATGCCAGCGACCCTTTACGTGTTACTTCCTATAGGAGTCACGTGTATGAGTACCTTGCATGTCATTACTTTCATTTCCCCCTCATCACCATCCCCCTTTTTTTTCTTTCTCTTTCTCTCTTGTTAAAGTTTTTGCAATTCTTTATTTTTGTGAACCCCTTTTTTTCCATCGTTCACGTTTGCCATTCTCAACATCACATTTATCGATTAAGTTAGTTTTCACCTAAAAGATAAGTTTCACAGATTATTTGCCTATATATATATATATATATATATATATATATATTTAAATAAATACACGAAAAATCATTTTTTAAATTATAAAAAATTTTAAATAAAATTTGAATTAAATTAAATTACAATTTTTTCCAATATTAATAATGGTCATTTATAATAATATATAAATAATCAATAAACGATAAATAAATAATAAATAAATATAGAGTAAATTAATATTTATTTGACTTAAAATTTTTTTTAAATAAAAAATTAACCATAACTCTCCCCCACCTCCTTTTCAATATTGATCAAAACTACTAAAAATTAAAGTCTTTATTGTTATCAAATAAAATTTGTTACAACTTCTTTCAAATTTATCAGGAATACAAAAATTATTGCGATTATAAGATAAAATCATTTTTTGAATTAGGATATGTCTGACGTAATATTGACCAAAACTACTGAAAATTGAACTTTTTATTATATTATGAAAAATTAGTTATAGTACATCTCGACTTTAGCTAAAATATAAAAATTATTACGATTAAAATATGTAATTAACATTGATTTAAAGTATGTCTGACCTGAAATTGACAAAAACTACTGAAAACTATACTTTTCATTATAAAATAAAATTAATTTACTTCTTTTTAAACTTCGTATAAAGTATAAGAAATATTACAATCGGAAAATAAAATTATATATTTAATTGACCAAAACTACTAAAATCTAAACCTTTTTTTTATCAAATCAAATTAATTTCAAGTTTCTTTAACTTTAGATAAATTATAAAAAAAAACATTCTAATTTGAAGACGAAATTATACTTTTAAGTAAAGTTTGTCTGACCTAATATTGACTAAAACTACTGAAATTATTATAAACATAGATAATATTACGATTTATAGTCAAAATTAAAATTATACTTTCCTTTAAGTATTTTTCGACCCAATCTAGAGTAAAAATACTGAGAACTAAACTTTTTATTATTAAATAAAATTAGTTACAACTTCTTTCAATATTGAGAAAAATAGAAAAATTATTGCGATTTAAAGATAAAATTATACATTGAATTCAAGTTTGTCAGACCTAATATTGACCAATACTACTGAAAATTAGAATATTAATATTAATTTATCTTAAGAATATTACTATACTTTTAGTTAAAGTTTGTCTGACGTAATATTGACGAAAACTACTAAAAAGTCAATCATTCATAGTAGAAAACAATATTAATTACTTGTTTTATAATTTTTCTTAAAATATAAATATTGTTATGATTTAAAACTCAGATTATGCTTTCATTTAAGTAGTCTGACATTATATTGACCTTACTACTGAAAATTAGTCTTTCCATTGTAAAATAAAATTAAATACTTGTTTTTCAACTTTTGTTAAAATATAAATAACATAACGATATAATAACGATTTAAAGTTAAAATTATACGCTTTTATTTAAATAGAGTTCTACCAAATATTGACAAAAACTACTGAAAATAAAGATTTTTATTATCAAATGAAGTTAATTAACATTTCTATCAACTGTAATAAAAATATTAAAAAACTACTGCGATTTAATAATAAAATTATAATTTTAATTAAAGTTTGTCTGACGTAATATTGAACAAGACTACTGAAAAATAATCTTTTTATTATCAAAAGAAGTCAGTTATTATGTTATTTAACTTTAGCGAAAAATATAAAAAAAAAGTGTGTCGATTGAGGGGCAAAATTATATTTTAAATTAAAATTTTGCTGACCAACTAGTGACCAAAATTACTGAAAACTAAACTAACTGTCAAATATAATTATATATGATTTCTTTCCACTTTATCTAAATTTAACTAAATAGTAACAAATATAATTAATGTATACATGTATATAATTATAAATAATAATAAAGAATAAATAATTTTTAAGTAAAATTTTAATATTAGAAAAATTATATAAAAATAATAATCAAATTTTTTATTTTTTTTATTTTTTATTTTTTTATTTTTGATTAAGTAATGAAATTTATAATAAATTAATATTCATATGCTTTCTATTTTCTCAGCTCGAAATTTGCAATTTTCACTTCCACTCCCCTCCCTCTATTTCTTTAAAAAGAAACCGATTTAATTACGTTTCATTGCGAAACATATTAAGGTGAATTTTAAATGAAAGCACTTTGGGCAAAGTATAATATAATTATGGAAAATTGCAATTTTATTTGCAATTAATAAAAATTTAAATTTATGAAATGCGCTCCATCATGAAAAGATTTTATTCATAATCTGAGAAACGTTTACACTTTCTCTAATATTTTCCCAAATTGAAAGAGAAGCGGAAAATTACAATTACGTCATTTGCAATGCAATTTTACTTATTATACTTGATCTCAACGTCAAAGCTTTGAAAGTGCTCATGATAAAAAAAAGAAAAAAAGAATGAAAAAAAAATTTAGTGCATTTTTTTAAAATTATATATATATATTAGACAATTGTGATATTTAATTGAATTTCATTTTTATGTATAAAAGGCAAATTTAAATGTAATAAAATATTACCGGTATTTTTTTCTCTCTCTCTCTCTCTCTCTCTCTCTGTAATTAATGAGGCAGTTAGAATATACAATTGTTGGAAGTGCGGAGAAATTAGTGGGAGAAATCTCTCTTTCTGTTTAAATCCCTCTCAGTCTCCCTCTTCCTCTCATTCTCTCTCACTCTCAATTCAATCCCTCAAATTGTGTCGAGGATATAATCGTTTCATCTATTGAGAAATCCAATTAGTCTGTGATTAATAAAGAATTCAGTTTCCTGCGGCACAATACCGGTTCATATAACTGCAATCTATATAGACATATTGCTGCCATTTCCCTTTTATTTGTCGTGGTCTCTGCTTAAATATTAGTGAAACAATTTGAATTTAGACAATGGAGGAAGTGAAAATTTTATATAAATTTATTAGTTTCATGAATTAATTACAAAATGACAATATAAATAGATTTCATGTAAAAGGAATCATGGAATTATAGTCACATACAATTGTGTGACTACACGGAGAGAGAATATATATTAAATTTTGTAAAAATATTTTCAAATTGGGGAACAAGTGCGACAAAGCGAAATTTTTATATAAAAAATACTAAACTTTAAAAAAAACTTATGTGAAATTTAGTATAATTATATCAAATATCAAGAATATTAATTAAATTCTAATATAACTTTAATAAAGTTCACAAAACTTTTTTTAAAGTTTAGTATTTTCTATATCAAAATTTCGCTCTGTTGCACTTTTTCCCCAATTTGTAAAATACTTTTACAAAATTTAATATATATTCTCTCTCCGTGTATTCAATTATTTTTCTAACTTTAGAAACAAGTTCATTTAAATTATAATCAACAAAATTTGCAATTAATGAATTTTTTATTTACAAATAATTTTTTTTTTTTGATAATATAATTTGGTCAATATTAGGTCAGACAAACTTTAATTTAATGTATAATTCTATCCTCAAATCGCAACAGTTTTTATAATTCTACTAAAGTTATTCTACTGTTTTTATTTGATAATAAAAAGTTTAATTTTCAGTAGTGTTGGTCAATATTATGTCAGACATATTACAATTTAAAGTATAATTTTATTCTTAAAACGCAATAATTTTTTCATATTTTTATTACAGTTGATAGAAATGTTAAATAACTTCATTTGATAATAAAAATTTTTCTTTTCAGTAGTTTTTGTCAATATTTAGTAGAACACTATTTAAATAAAAGCGTATAATTTTAACGTTAAATCGTAATATTATTTATATTTTAACTAAAGTTGAAAAACAATCATTTAATTTTATTTCGCAATGAAAAGACTAATTTTCAGTAGTAAGGTCAATATAATGTCAGACTACTTAAATGAAAGCATAATTTGAGTTTTAAATCATAACAATATTTATATTTTAAGTAAATTATAAAACAAGTAATTAATATTCTTTTCTACTTTGAAAGAATGACTTTTTAGTAGTTTTGGTCAATATTACGTCAGACAAACTTTAACTAAAAGTATAGTTATATTCTTAATATAGATTAATATTAATATTCTAATTTTCAGTAGTATTGGTCAATATTAGGTCTGACAAACTTGAATTAAAAGTATAATTTTATCTTTAAATCACAATAATTTTTATATTTTTCTCAATATTGAAAGAAGTTGTAACTAATTTTATTTAATAATAAAAAATTCAGTTTTCATTATTTTTACTCTATTATTGGGTCGAAAAGTACTTAAAGAAAAGTATAATTTTAATTTTGACTATAAATCGTAATATTTTCTATATTTATAATAATTTCAGTAGTTTTAGTCAATATTACATCACATAAACTTATTACTTAAAAGTATAATTTTGTCTCCAAATTCCAATTTTTTTTTATAATTTATCGAAAGTTAAAGAAACTTGAAATTAATTTTATTTTATAATGAAAAGTTTAGATTTCAGTAGTTTTGGTCAATTTCAGGTCAGACATACTTTAATTTAATGTATAATCAAATCGCAACAGTTTTTATAATTCTACTAATGTTAAAGAAACTTGCAGTTAATTGTATTTGATAATAGAAATACATTTTTCAGTAGTGTTGGTCAATATTATGTCAGACATATTTCAATTGAAAATTTAATTTTATTCTTAAAACGCAAAAGTTTTAACATTTTTTCTCAATTTTAAGTAAGTTGTAATAAATTTTATTTGATAGTAAAAAATATAATTTTCAGTAGTTTTGATCAATATTAGGTCAGACAAACTTCAATTTAAAGTACAATTTTTATTCTTAAATCGCAATTGTTTTTATATTTTTTGCTAAAATTGAAAAAAAGTTGTAATTAATTTTATTTTATAAATATAGAAATTTTAGTTTTCAGTATAGTTTAAGTCAATATTGTGTCAGACATTACTTTAAATTCAAGAATTCGTGAAATTTATTAAATTTCATTCCATTAATTATGTATTAATTATTAATTCTTATTAATTATGTCATGTATTCTTAATTTTCTTATTATTATTTTATTTTATATTGTAGATTATTGTAAAAATTTATATTTTTATTATTATTTATCTTTTTACACTCAAAACGTTAATTTTAAATCTTTACAATTTTCAAAAAATTGTATGGAAAAAAATTAGAATACATTTACTAATATCAGGAACGATTTTGTTAAAATGTTTTCCATAAAGAATAAAAAGTAAAATAATAAAATTATATTAAAAATTAAAAAAGCCCCCACTTGTAATTTTGAAAGGGAAAAAGTAGACGAAATGTTTAATTAAAATAGACTAGAAAATAGAATAAAAAAAATTAACTACACGAACTTATAAAAATAGTCTGTAATATTTAAACAAAATATTTATGAAATACTAGCGAGTACTTGAGAATTTTTTTTTTCCACCGTTTCATAATAAAGTGGACGTATTGCCTTGAACGTGGCTTACGAGGTTGAGAATTTTATTATCTTTTCCAGCCGTTATGCAAAATAGATTCAGTTTAATATAAAAAAAATAAATAAAAGAAGCTGACCTACATAATGTAAAATAAAATGAGCGTTCCGATCATTTCCGGTAGCATGAGAGTGTTGATATATATACTCAATGCCATTATCTCCTTTCATTGTAATCATAAATTCGTTAGCTTTGTATTAACTAAAATAAATCATATCAAACACTGTCAAAATATTTATAAATAGATTTTGATTTTCCAATTCAATTTGAAATCTTCTGTTTGCATTATCAATATTATATCAAAATATGGGGTTAAAAAATTAATAAATCAAAATTAATTAATTAATTTATCGACATTAAATTACTATCCATAATTATTTAATATTTGGATTATTTTTGATTTATTTGTTTTACGTTAGACAATTATTTATCAATTATTATTAATTAATCGCATATTGATAATATTCATATTTATTTTTCATATTTATTATTCAACAAAACAGTAATTTTTTTTGTACAAAATTTTCAAAAATTTTGTTGAAAAATGAATTAAATGTAGGGAATAATTGTGAAAATTATGAATCTATGCAATTTTGCACAAAATTTATACCTCAAGTACAAGTTGTAGATGTGCTGATTAGTATCAATTGCTGGCAGCATCCGTTTCTCGGTCCGCCTTCCAGGAAGTAGATAACACCGATTTGCGTCAAATGAGTCTCTCTCTCTCTCTTGATTTCACAGAACTTGCAAAATTCAGGGAACTCAATACCAACAGAATCCAAAAAGTCACTTAAAAATTTTTTTTTCTTTAATTTACTAATTTTTCTGAAACAATCGAAATAAAATTTCTAATTAATTATTAAAGTTAGCGATAAATATTAAATATGTTAAAAAATGAATTATTTTTATTTAATAATTTTTCTAAAAATTATAAATACTAAAAATAAGTACTAAATAGTAAATAATTAACTAAATTAGTAACAAAAATCAAATATTTTACTAAATTAGTAATAAATAATAAATAAACAAATATGAAAATTAACGATAAATATACCAATTTGACATTAATTGGAATGAAAATTTACAATTCCCATTTTAAATTCAACGTAAAATATTTAATGTACAAGAATATAAAATTTTCAATTAGAGTAGAATTTTTTGAAATGTAAAATTCAATTAAATACGCTAATTGCAATATGAACTCTTATTTTCTATTAATATAATTCAACTGACCTATAAAGACAAATATAAAGTTTCGCGACATTAGATAATAAAAATATGAGAAGTAAGGAGATTTTCATAGGTATATATAGTACAATTTTCTTTCCTTTCAAGCAAACATTGTGAGAAAAAAAAATGTTTTTAAATTTTAATTGGAAAGAAAAATTATTTAAAAGAAGTATTATGCAGCAAATTTAGTATGAATGAAACGTCTTTGAAAAATATATTTTCTTTTTAAGATCAAGTCTCACGAATTACAAAGATATGTGGGCAGGTTAACTTCAAACACAATTTTTCTTTTTTTTTCCTTTTTATTTTTTTAATATATTCTCAAAGTAAAATCTTATAAATAAGTTTCAAAAGAGTATAAGAATATTTTCTTTAGATATATAAAAATTTATGTAGTCGACAAAAAAATGAAAGGAAAAAATGAAAAATAAATTAAAATAAGATGAAAAAAAATCATAATAATATTATTTAAACATTTCGTAATCAGCTTCTTGACTTTTCATGTTTTTTTGAATCCTTACGAATAAATTAAAATTATTATTATAATTATTATTAAAATTAAGGTTATCATTCTTTATAAATAATTATAATTCTAATACTTTTTGTCAAAACTTTTGTATACTTTGGATGAAATAAAAATAATATTGTAATTTTTATTTAAAATTATACTTTCACTTAAGTACTGTCGGAACTAAAATTGACAAAAACTACTGAAATAAAATTTTTTATTAAATAAAATGAATTAGAATTTTGTTAAACTTTGTGTAAAAAAATTATTGCTATTGAAGGATAAAATTATACATTTAATTATGTGTTGTATGGCCAAATATTAACCAAATCTACTAAAAAAAATAATTTCTGGTTTATAAAGTAAAATTAATTAATTTTGACCAAAACTATATACTTAAAATTCTGCATTTTATTATAATACCTTAATTTCTTTGTATTTGTAAATTTTTTGAGTGAAATGTAAATAATTTTACGATTTAAAATTATAATTAATAAGTTATTCTTATTACAATTATATATTGAATAATTAAAAAAAATTTGTAAACTAAATAAAAAATATTGAATAAAAAAAAAATCATGTACATTGAAAGTTTCGAATATAAAAGTTCATATTTAATTGAACGTTCGTATTGTCGCATTTTCAACCGATTACAATCCGGAACTTAGCTTGGAAAAGTGTTCGAATGTATATTGAAATTATATGAGAAACTTAATAATTAAAAAGTCCGAGTGTTTGAAAGCAAAACTTTTCAATTAAGATAAAGAACGTTTTGTAACTTTAAAAAAAGAACTCAATTTCCTTATAATTATTCGAAAGCGATTTCTGTTTGTTTAAAAAGAAACTTTGCAGAATATAATATTGAGAATAATAATTTTAATTTAATTTAAATATAATTTAAAATAATGCAACATTTTTAAAATAATTTAAATATAATTTAAAGTAATTTAAAATAATTTAAAATAATTTAAAATAATTTAAAATAATTTAAAAATAAACTGTAATAATCAAAAATTATTTTCTAGATTTCAATTCACTTATTTTCTAGAATTTCTAACTGAAATTTATTTTGAATTCAATTATTATTTTAAATAATTTTCGAGAAAGTTCCTTAAGAATTCAATTATTATTTATATATAAAAAAATTTCACCCAAACTATTTCTAAAATTCACTTGATAACAATTTTGTTCCATGAAATTACTATAATTTAAAAATTTTCTAATAAAATATATATTTAAAAATACAACTAATTTAAAAAAAAAAGTTGAAAAAAATTTTTTCAAACAACTAACTTCTTCAGAATTTTTAATTAAAATTTTTTACAATTTATTTTCTAAGAAAATCATAATTTTATTTATTTTAATGCCTTGTTTTATGTAGGATTAAAAAAATAATTTTTACAAATTTAAATTTAGAGATTAAATTTTTTGATATATTATATAATATTATTGCAAAAAAATTTAGAAATTATAATTTACTTCACACACAATTTTACGTTAATATGTGAAATTTTTTTCTATTTTAAAAATTCGAAAAAAAATTATTGAATTCTTTCGAGAGAAATTATTGAAACTATATTAAAATTAGAAATAATATTGAATCTCATGCAAAAAATTTTATCAAATTTAAAAAAAATTGAATATTTTAGAAGAAAATTTAAGTTAAATTTTTTTTTATTTTAAATCCGAAATTATTCACAAATAAATTTGAAAATAAAAAATTTGTAATTTACATAATTAACATAATAATAATAATAAATTAAATACTTCGTTTGGCGAACGTGACATTTGCTACTTATTTATATTTATTTATAAAAAAAATTGAAAACACAAATTTCATAAAATTTAATTATTTTTTGAATTTTTAAATAAAAAATTATTCTAAAATAATTCATAAAAAATATTTTTTCCTCGATAGTTATTCAAAAATTAAATTATTCAAAAAATTCAATTTCACATCTGTAAAGTTCAATTATTCTTAAAAATAGAAAGAGTTTAAAATAAATAAAATCTTTTCAATGCTAAAGAATTCCCTGACAAAATTTCCTGACTTTTTCCTGACTTCCATGAATAAATTTAGAAAAATAGTGATTTTGTGTAGAATTTAATTTAAAATATTGTAAAAATTTTTTATATAGAAATAAAATTTAAATTCTAATTTATAAAGTTGAATTATATATTGTAAAAAAAAAGAAATGAATTTTAAATTAATTATTAATTGTTTCCATTGGTTAATGGTGATGATGCAAGTTGTGTGTACACTATATTTGGAAGCGGTAAGAGGGGGGAAGGGGGTAAAAGTACGAAGGAGAAAGGGTAAACGTAATTACCTACAGCGCTAGAGAAACTCCAAGCTAGCTACAATTAGTGAGGGCGATATGTAAAATGAATTATCGCCCTGGGCTTTTGCGGGAACAGTGTAGGTTATTATTACCAACGACGTTCGATTCAATTACCCTAAAAACATGGACAGAGCGCATTTCTCTGCAACCAGGCGACTGATAATTACTGTCAAAATATTTTCCGGCAAATTTCATCACCCTCTTTCCCCCCCCCCTCATCCCTCCTTCCTTTCCTTCCTCTCCCAATTTCTGATTCGTTCCCTTCTCTCTATTTTTTTCTCTCTCTCAATTCTTCATTTCACCTCTTTAATGATACACACCCTAAAAAAAAAAAAAAAAAATTCCTTCTCAATTTGAAATTAATGCAAATTTTTTCCCCTTCAACAATTGGTGCGTTCAGAAATGCTAATTAATTGATTTCATTTAAATTAATTAATATTAATTTTTTAAAAAATACGCAAAATTGAAAATAAATAATTAGCTCGTGAATGTTAATTACTTATTTAATGTACTTGATGATTTTAATTGATTTATAATTTTAATTATAAACTTAAAATTTGTTACATTAATATGATAATTAATTTTTAATTAATTCAAATTTAGAGAGTAAAGTATAGATATAAATAAAAAAAAAATTATGACACTATCGTGAAAAATAGAGTAAAATTCCTTTACTAGATTAAAACGAAACAACTTGGAAAAAGTTTTCCATCGTGAAATCGTTATCCCATTCTGAACGTCACGAACGTATCAACTTTTTAACACTTCTTCCTTTTTTTTGTACCCTCCCTCCTTTTTCTTCTATTTTTGTTTCACTTCAAAAATATGGCCAAAATCAAGCCCCGTCGCCTGTCGCTTCTTCGTCACCGGAAATTAAAGATTCAACGAGCTGAGGGTAATTTGGATGAAGAGAGAGAGAGAGAGAGAAAAAAAAAGAAAAAGTAAGAGTGAGAGAGAGAGAGAGAGTTTGAGAAAAGTGAACAAGACGCGAGGAGATGGAAAAAAAATGGAAATCGATGCTCGTGCTCCCGTCAACTTCAATAAGATTAGAATTATGAAATTCAGATGATATATATAGAATAAATTTCTTGACTTTAATTTATAAAATCAAAAAAGTATATATATATATATATTTCTTACGATCAAAATTGTCCTGTTTGAAGTACATTCGAATATTATTATTACTACCACTTTTTTATTTTCAGTAGTTCTGACCAATACTGAGTCGGACAAATACTAATTCAAACTATAATTATATCTTCCAGTTCTAATATTTTTTAAACTTTAGCTATAAAGATAAAAAATATTGTAATTAATTTTATATAATAATAAAAAGTTTAACTTTCAGTAGTTTTGGTCAATGTTGGGTCGGACACAACTTAAATGAAAGCATAGTTTATTTTTTAAATCATAATATTATTTATATTTTAACCATAATTAAAAAAAAGTAATTAATATTGTTTTCTATGAGTGGTTAAGTTTTCAGTAGTTTTGGTCAATATTAAGTCAGACAATTTCTAATTAAAAGTATAATTTTATCTTTAAATTGTAGGACGGTTTTTATATATTCTTATTTCAGTTGAAATAAATTTTAAATAACTTTATTTGGTAATAAAACGTTTAATTTTCAGTAGTTTTTGTCAATACTAGGATCGAACACTAAATAAATAAAAGCGTATATTTTTAATTTTAAAGCATAGTGTTATTTATATTTTAACCAAAGTTTAAAAAAAACATTTAATTTTATTTCAGAATAGAATTTTTATTTTTCAGTAGTCTTGGTCAATATTACGTCAGACAAACTTTAATTAAAAGTATAATTTTATTCTTTAATTGAAATTATTTTTATATTTTTGTTAAAATTGAAAGAGGTGGTAATTAATTTTATTTTATAAATATTGAAAATTTAGTTTTCAGTAGTTTCAGTCAATATTGAGTCGGACATTACTTAAGTAAAAGCGTAGAATTTTAATTTTAAATCGTAATATTTATATATTTTAACTAAAGTTGGAGAAGAATCATTTAATTTTATTTTATAATGAAAAGACTAGTTTTCAGTAGTTCTGGTCAATTTAAGGTCAGACACTACTTAAATGAAAGATTTATTTAAGTTTTACATTATAATATTATTTATTTTTAACAAAAATTGAAAAACAAGTAATTAATATTGATTTCCTATAAAAGGGTGAGTTTTTAATATTTTTGGTTAATACGTCAGACAATCTTTAATAAAAACTGTAATTTAATTCTTAAACTGCAATATTTTGTACATTTTTGCGAAAGGTTAAAGAAATTGTAAATAACTACAGTTGAAATTAAATCTTAATTTTCAGTAGTTTTGGTCAATATTCGTTGGGGCATAACGATATCATATAATTTTAATCTTAAATCCTAATGTTATTTATATTTTAACCAAAGTTTAAAAGCAAGTAATTATTTTTATATCATAATAAAAAGTTGAGTTTTCAGTAGTTTTTGTCAATATTATGTCAGAATATCTTTAACTAAAAGTATAATTTTGTTTTCGAATTTTATTTTTTATAATTTAGCTTAACTTAAAGAAACTTGAAATTAATTTTATTTTATAATGAAATGTTTATTTTTCAGTAGTTTTAGTCAATTTAAGGTCAGACATACTTTAAATCAATGTTAATTAAATCTTCAAATCGTTATAATTTTTTTTACTTTAGTTCAGGAATTTTATAACTAATTTTTTATAACAATTATTAAAAGTTCAATTTTCAGTAGTAATGGTCAATATTATGTTAGACATTCTTTAATTCAAAGTATATATTTTCATTCTCATACCGCAACAATTTTTATATTTTTGATAATTTTGAAAGAAGTTGTAAAAATTTTTTTTGATAATAAGAAGTTTAAATTTTAGGAGGTTAAAGTTTTGAGAGTTCAAATGAACGAAATTTATTTATTTCTTCTTCAAATTAAATTTTTATTACTATAATTTTGCGTCACTATTAAGCAAATTAATTATAATGTTTCTAAATATAAAATTTGAGTTTTTAATTTGAATTGTAATCAATAATCTATGAAAATATTTTTAACAAAAAATATTTCGTTCATTTGAACGTTCAAAACTTTTTGTTCATTAAATTTTAGTAGTTTTGGTCAATGTTGGGTTGGACAGTACTTAAACAAAAGCAAAATTTAAACATTATATGATAATATTATTAAAATTTCAACCAAAATAACAAAGAAATAATTTTATTTCATAATAAAATGCTCAATTCTTAGTAGTTTTGGTCAATATTACATCAGACAAACATTATTTAAATGTATTATTTTATCCTTAAATCGTATTTTTTTACTTTTGCTAAAGAAAGAATTTGTCTCTAACATTGTTTAATTATAAAAAATTTAGTTTTCAGTAGTTTAGGTCAATATTAGGTCAGACAATTATTAATTAAATGTATTATTTTAATCATAAATCGCAATTCTTTTTTTTTAATTTCGTTAAATTTGAAAGAATTTGTCTCTAACGTTGGTTTGATTATAAAAAAAGTTTAATTTTCAGTAGTTCAGGTCATTATTGGGTCAGACAATATTTAAATGAGAGCATAATTGAAACTTTAAATCGTTGTATTCTTTAACTTTCGCACCAAATTTAAAAAAATTGTAATTAAATACTATATTTAATATACGCAGTATAAACTAATACAAAAAACGTATCAAAAGTGTTAATAATACTAAATTCTTAATAATAAGCAATCTTTTCATTTTTTCCATTATAATAATGAAATTTTTCTTCATTTTTCTTCTTCGCACAGGAGGAGTGTGCGTCGATGTTACAGGATCTCAGCGATAAGATTAACAACAAACATCAAGAGGTCCATACGCACCCTCTACTCTCAATTTTCAAAATGGCAGAGGTCGAGGTAAAATTGCCACTAGCTAGTGAAGCAACATTGACATCGAGGCCGTCAACCTTATTCTTGGGGTTGACATTGCTGATAAGCGGTATTCTCCAACGTTCCACGACGGCAATGTTAATATCCTCCTTCACTGAGGACCTCATCTCGTGACACGGATGACCATTTTCATCGTGAAAACTGTAAGCTCTCCACTCACACACAAACACACACACACACAAATAAAACATATACACATACATACGTGACAACAAATGATAAACTTTATGGTTTGTGCAGATTACATATATATATCAAACACACTTATACATGTATAGCTATATATATTAAATACAAAAACACGCTAAAATTCAAGGCTCAGAAATTTGTATGAGCAAGAAAAAGAAGAAGAGAAATTGGTAAAATGGGCAGACAAAAAGTGAGAGTGAATGTGCTCAAAAAAAAAATAAATAAATAAATAAATAAAAACTCGGAAGGGGAATACGAAAAAAGAAAAATATTAATAAAATTAATATGGAGAATGTCCATTTTCTCCTAGTGAAATGCGGTGTCGTTTTTGATGATATGAATTTTTTACTTTCGAATTATTATTTAAAGAATGAGTTTAAATTTCAATTTTCAACTTAAAACAATTTAAAAATTACAGTGCAATTTTAATATTATTATATACATTTCAATATATTATTATTATTATTACTTACTACTTTTATACTTATTACTAATACTTATTTTTTAATAATTTCTAATTTATAGCTTATAAATTGAAATTCATAATTTCCAATTTAGGAATAATGCTCTTTAAATCTGAATAAGTAAAAATTTCAACAATTAGTACCTAATTATCAAAAATTTCTATTACTAGAAATTAATAGAAAAATTCTACTATTCGAATTTAGTAAAAATTTTAACTAATAGAAATTATTAAAAAAAAATTTCTATTCGAATTTAGTAAAAATTTCTACTAATAGAAATTAGTAAAAAAATTCCTAATAACTTAAGTTAGTAAAAATTTATACTAATTTAAATTGGTAAAAAATTCTACTAATTTTAATTATTTTTCCCAAAAGTTTTTGAAAAAAAGTTTTTAACTACTATAACTGAAATATTTTTAGACTAAAAATTATTTAAAATTTTCTCCAAATTGAATTAGTAGACGACTTTTTACTAATTCAGACTCAGAGAGTAGTTTAAAATTTATTTATAGTTAAAAATTATACTTTATAACGGTAAATTATAATTCATATAGTTAAAAAAAATTTTATAACTGTATAAATTATGTTTATAATTCATAATTATATTTATAGCTTATAATTATAAATTTAAAATTCAAATTATATAATTTAAAAAATTGTACCAAAAAAAAATTGCTAGCAATTTTTTGCTCACAAAACAAAATCGTAGCAACATCAAGAATTTATAATTCTATTCTAATTAGCAATTACAAATTATGAATTGAAAATTATAAATTTAATTTAATTATATTAATAGTTTAGTTGTTTTAACGACAATAATAATAATTTTTTCATTACAATTATTTATCACTGCTAATAAATAATTATTATCATTTTATTATTTATTGTATCATTTTAAATAATTTACATATTATAGAAAAATTCCAGTCTACTCAGAAACGACACTTGCCTGTGTAGATAATAATAATTATAACAAAAAAATAATGAAAAATCGTTATTTAAATTAAAATTTTTATTTATAAATAACGATTTTTCGTTCCGCAGCAAGCTTTTCCGTAAAGGACCATTTTAGGCGTTGTTAAAGTTTCGAGTTGTGCGTGTAAAAAAAAATACAATTACCTTTAAAATAAATAGCTCTCAATCAATTTTATTCCGTGTCTAAAATTTAAGAACAAAAAAAAATCGAAAATACATAATTTCGTTTCTTTTCTTCTTATTGAATTATTTAATCTCAGAAAATTAAAATATTCTCTTTTGTAAAATCAGATCACATGGTTTTATAAAAATATATTATTTCGTTTTATAAAATTATTTAATTTTATGAAATTAAATTACCTAATTTTAAGAATTAAAAAAAAATAATTTCTATAATTCAAAGAGATATTTTTAAGAATTCAAAGAAATAGTTTCGATAATTAAAATATAAATAATTTAAATAAAGAAATTAACAGAAATTGTTAATTATAATTAATTTTTTTTAAATAATTCAATAAATCAAATAGAACTTATTATTTCTATAATTAAAAATTTCTAATAGAAAAATATATTTTATAAAAATAAAAAACGTCTTTTTTTCTACTTGATTGAATGCTATTTATTTTCCAAGTGTAATTAAATATAGAATATATATATATATATATATAATAATATTAAGACAAGAGACTCAAAGTGTACAATGTGTACAGATTGTTTTGCTATACACAAATCATAATGCACAGTATACAATAGGATTAATAAGGTAAGTGCTCACTCTGAATCTTGGAAATTTCTGGTACACGTTATTTCGTATGTAAACATATGCAAATGCGCAAAACCAGAGAAATAATTGTTCCAGACTTGCGGCTTCAATTTAAATACTCATATACTTTTTTTCCCCCAACAACGAAAATATATTCAGCAACAAACATTGATATTAAGATTCGTAATTTTCTATTCAATATAAAAAAGAATCTCTTCTCTTAAAATATTTCCTCATTATTAATTTAATTAAGTTCAATTAAATTAAATTTAACTAATCTAAACCAAATTAAACTAAACTAAACTATACTAAACTTAAATAAATTAAATTAAATTAAATTAAACTAAACTAAATTACATTTAAGTTAATTTAATTTAATTATACATCAATTTACTTTGTTAACTAATTCTTTAATAAAAATCTATCAGTTATTTTAATTGTTATAATTGAAAAGTTATTCTAATTATTTTAATTAAAAAGTTATTTTAATTGTTATAATTGAAAAGTTATTTTAACTTTTATAATTGAAAATTTATTTTAACTTTTATAATTGAAAAGTTATTCTAATTATTATAATTGAAAATTTATTCTATTTATTATAATTGAATACCTATTCTAATTTCTAATTAACAATTACAACAAGTTAATTAATTTTTATAAAATTATTTCCACCATTTTTATTATGAATTTCATTTTTAAATTTAATTTTCTTTTTTCAAAAAAAAGCAAAACAAAAAAAAATAATGTCAAGGGGAAAAATAAAATTCAACAGATTGAACTGATTCGCATAAAAAAAATTGAAGCTCAAGAGAGGAGAAAGTGTGTGATAGATCGAATGTAGAGAAAAAAAAATCCAAGTATGGAAAAAAGTGAATACCTACACCTCTATACATATTCCATACGTGACTATATAGTATACATGTAATTATTATAAATAACTACGTCAAAGATTGCTAATGCCAAAGGCAAAAAAAGTTACACCGCGAATTAAAAAAAAAAGATATTAATTGTTTGTACATTGCATCAATTAGGAGGAATTTGTTAGTATATAGATATTGGTTATTTGTGCGATTGAGATTTGTACATTTTTGAATGAATGTTTCAAAAAAAACAAGAAGAACGATTCGAAAAGGTAATAATAAAAATTTTTAAAAAATAAAAAAATTTGATCATGAAGATGAAAAAGAAAAAAAAATAGGCAAATGGACTGATAAATGACGAGCAAAAGTTGAACCTGTGACGAGGGCGAGGGGGGCCACTTAATATCTATTTTCAATTTGATGCCAATTTTGCAAATTGCAAAAAAAAAAAATTTTTTTTAAACAAAGAAATGAGAAATTATATTTGATTAAATTAATCTTGATTTGAATTAATCTGTTTTCGATTTTTTATTCTATTTTTGCTTTTGAGAATTATTCCAGAAAATTGACAATTAAGTTCGAATTTGACAATTTGAAATATATTTGACTAGTTTTCGATTTTTTATTCTTTTTCCTATTGCAAAAAATTGTTGGGAGGAAAGAGTAATTAATTATTTTTTCAAAATAGAAAATAAATTATACTAAAGAAATTCCGTAAATTCAATTTATTAAAATGATTCTTTTTGCAAAATATTTTCCAGAATAAATAGATTTTCGAAAATATTTGGTATAACTTTTTAAAAAATTTGTTGTCAACGCAATTTTTTAAAAAAATTTTGCAAAATTGATTCAACATCAACTATGTCGAATTTTTATCCGGTTATATTTAATTTCTCTGAATTTCATGATAAATTCATGATATAAAATTGAATTTTAAATAAAAATAAATAAACCAGTGGAGATGTAATAATAGGAAAAAGTGTAAAATACACAGAAAAGGAGAGAAACGGAATCGAATAAATACACAAAAGAGGATAAAACTATAAAAGAAAAGTATGAATAAAGAGAGTAAATTCCTTAAATAGAATTAAAACACAAAATGAAGAAAATACCAAATAAGATGAAAAGTAAACAACAAAATAAAGAATAAACAACTAATAAAGTAGACAAATGAATAAAATGGAAAACAAGTGAAATGAAAAATATTTTCTCTTTGAGGAAGTAATAATTAAAATATGGAAAATAAGTAAATTGAAAAATGAATAGAAAAATAGAAAATGAAGAAATGAAACAATAAATAAAATAGAGAAAATAAATAAATTTTAAAATGAGTAAATAAAATAGAAAATAAATGAAAGAAATATTAAATCAAATGTAGAAAAGAAATAAATTGAAAAATGAATAAATAAAATAGAAAATAAACGAAAGAAAAAATAAATCAAACAGAGAGGAAGTAAATTAAAAAATAAATAAAGTCGAAAGTGAATAAACGAAAAATTAATTAAAAGAAATACGAATAAAAATTTCCTTAGTTATAAACTTTCAAATGAACGAAATTTATTTATTTTTTTTTCAAATTAAAATTTTATTACAATAATTTCGTGTCAATTGACAACAAAAAATTAATTATACAGTTTCTCAATTTTTTTAATTGTTATTGCAACTTTTTCCAAAAAATAATATTGAAAATATTATTAATACAAAAAATTTCGTTCATTTCAAAGTTAAAAAATTAAGGTTTTTAAATAAACGTAAAAATTAAAAATTAAAATATATGAACAAGAAATATAAATTGAATAAAAAATTAATAAATTATGAAAAAGTTAATAAAACAGAAAATTAGTAAAATTATAAATTAAAAATATCAATAATAAATAACATAAATTAAATTTTTTCGCAAAAAAAAATTATAATTAATTAAAAATTTAAAAATAAATAGTTTAAAAATTGAATCAAGTGCTTGGTTGTTTAGGAATAAAGAAGAAATAGAAAAAATTAAGTTTGAAAAGAAAAAAAAGAATAAAGAAAGAAGAAGAAAAAAACGAAAAGGAAAAAGAAAAAAGAGAAAGAAAAAATAAAACAAAAATAAAAAAAAATGAAATGAAAAAAAGAAGAAATTAATAAAAAAAATAAAGATAAAGAAGAAAAAAAAAGAACAATAAAAGAATAAATCGAAAAATAAACACAATCACGAAGGGAAATCACAAGGAAAAAATAGTTCTCATAGAGAAAATTTCGGATAATAGTTCATTTCTAAATGAATTTTTCCTTCGAGTGGAAAAATTTTAAAACTCAAGAAAATTAATTAATAAGAAGGAATAAATAAAAAAAATTTGTTGAATGTGTTCACACTTGAAGGCAATGCTATAATACAGTATCTACTGATCGTTACTAGATGGACGGTCGTGAGCGAGAGCGAGTGTGACGTGGTTATCGGAAAAGCAATAATGTACAAAGTTTACGATCCACAGGCACGTCGCTACCTACCTAGAAAGATAACAAAATATAACGACATAGATGAACACACTTGTACATAAGTGCGCAAATAATGCATCTCCTAATGTTACATACTTTTCAAATGTGCATTTCGGAAAAAAAAATTTTTTTTTTGACAAAAATTGACAACAAAAACTTTCAATTTCTATGAAAATATTAAATAATAAAATTTAATAATAATAATAATAATAATAATAATAATAATAATAATAATAATAATAATAATAATAATAATTATTATTATTATTATTATTATTATTATTATTATTATTATTATTATTATTATTATTATTATTACCTATTAATTTTATTAATGTTATTATTGTTATTATTGTTATTGATATTATTAATAAATTTATATTTTTAGTATTATTAAATTAACTAATTAAAGTCAAAGATATTTTTATTTACAGTTTTTTGTTTCATTATTGTAATTTTATTTTTACCAAATATGGAAATTCAATAAAATATAATTTATTTTTAATTCTCTTCAACAAGAAAATTAAATATTTGTAAGCGAAAAACTTTTCAGGCTATTGGAAAAAGTAACAAATTATTTATCAGCTCTAATAAAATTTTCATTCTTTTCTTTGGACAAATTTTCCATATAAATGTCCATTGTCTAATAATTGAAAAGTGAAGAGAAATAAAATTCAATAAAACATGGAAAGTTTATTTCAGTGAAAAAAAGGATTTTTCATTAATTTCTAATTACTTTGAAAGAATAATAAAATCGAAAACATGAAAAGTTTACATTAAAAAGTGGATATTTGATATTTTTTCATGTTAATATTTTATAACAAGAAAGAAAATATTTATTTTTATAATATAATAAATTAATAATAAACATTTTGAAATAAAAACACTAATTTCGACCTAATTGTATTTTTTTTCTTTTTTTTTTCATATTCTATTGTCTAGAAATTGTAAAAAAAAGAAAACTCTAGAAGAGTGAAAAATAAAATATTTATCAAAACAGAAAAATTATTACTCAGTGAAAAGAGAATTTTTTCCATTAATTTCTAACCACTTTCGCGAGGAAGAATAATAAAATCGAAAAAATGAAATGTTCGGATTAAAAATGGAAAATGAATATATTATTTTCTTTTTGTGTTAATAATTAACAAGAAAAAGAATCTATACTTTTGAAGTATATATATAATAATAAACATTTTTGAAAAAAAAGATATTTAAATTTCATTATGGGAAATTTTTTTCAGAACTCAGAACAATGTATGATATGAAATTGATTGAAATTATTATATATGTGAAAGTTTCTGACATTTGCATGAAATTTGCTAAATTGGCATTTCAATTTTGTATATCATGAATACATATCACAGGTTTTCGACAAAGAACTATACATATATATATATATACATTTATATATTATACATAAAGCTGGCTCTAATTTATAAGTATAAACTTCCACAAATTAATTGTTATAAATTCACAAATTAATTCTAAGTACTATTCAACACATATCGCAGACATCATATCAAAAAAAAAGAATTGTCTTATTTCCTTTTATTCAAAGAGAATTAAACTATTTATAACTTTTTCTATTCTTTACAGTGTAAAATAATTTAAGAAATTCCGTGCTTTACTAAACGTATTTATATAAAATTAATTCATTGTTTTATTGCTTGAATTATTAATTAATTAATAATTTAAGCAATTAAACAAACAATTAATTTAATTATTTAAACATATCATTCTCTTAATATCTAATTATCACAATTCTCTATTCTACGTTATTTTAATTGAAAAAAATACTTTTTATATTAAAATTTAATTTTACCCAAAAAGAAAACGAATTTTTAATGAAAAAAAAGTGACAATAAAAAATTGTTTTGAGTCAAATATTTAAATTTGCAAATTTAAAAAGCATCATGTGAAAAATCCCACCTCAATGATTATTTTTTTGCAATAAAAAATTACGCCTAATTAAATGTAATTAGTCCAAAAAAATTTTATTCGGAAATTAAATATTAAAATTCCGCTCAATTTTCTTCCACAGTAGAAAAATGTAAATTTTTTCCAATCTTGTTAAATTCATAAGAGTATTTAATATTTTTTTTTAACAATTTCCATTATTCCATAAATTATTATTTCGAAGAATTGCGATTTCGAAAGCTTGCGAAATGTGTGAAAATTTTTTAATTTTTGTCAATAAAAAACAAGAAACAAAAAAAAATTGCGAGTCAAAAGTTTGATAAAATGTAAGAAGGGGGAAATAAAAAAAAATTGCAAAAAAAAGTACCAAAAAGTGACAGGGGTCAGAAATGAATGATTTCGATGATGAGAAATCTTTTTTTTTTTTTTTAGTAAAATTGTATGTAAATGAGAAAAAAAAATTGCTTATATGATATCCAAGTCCTAGTCTTGAGAAAAAAATTGTATACCATACAAAATATACATTTGCATTACCGACTGAGTGTCTCGGAAATTTTTTTTTTTTAAAGTACAGAAAAAAAAATTTTCCTTTTTATTAATACTCGAGAGTTGAGAAAAAGCTTTCCAACCAACGTGATTCTATTGCGCCAGCCGTTGGTATATATAAATTGATGTTCCAAAGCTTGTGTCGCAATCTGTGAGAAAAGCTCACAAGCTCCAATGAATGAAGCTTCGTGCGTGCTATCATGCGTGATAATCGCGAAATTGGCTTTTCGTCCCTAAGTCCATTATAGAGAAAAATACACGACACTTCGTTCTCATAAAAAAAGAAGAAAAAAAAAAATAACAGCACGAGCCACGAAACAGCTTCACCATTATATTGTTCGAAAAATAAGAAACCTCAATATATATAGAAAATAAAGTGAAGAAAAATATCAAACTTTATAATATATATCGCGGGGAAAAATATATTGCCTTGACTTTTGACTTTGATTTAAGAAAAAGGAGAACTGCATCTTAGAAATACTTTTTTGCAAATATTTTCTTTTTTTTTTGGCAATATTTTTCCTGTAGATGAGATTTTTTAACAATATTTTATAACAATATTTTTTAACAATATTATTTAACAATATTTGTTTAACAATGTTTTCTGAAAATATTATTTTAACAATGTTTTCTGAAAATATTTTTCAACAATATTTTCTGACAATATTTTTTGAATAATATTTTCTAAAAATATTTGTTTAGTAATATTTTCTGAAAATATAATAATATAATTTTTTTTTAATAATATCTTAAGAAATTGGTTTTTAATAATACTTTCTGGAAATATTTTTTAAACAATATTTTCTGACAATATAATTTTTTGACAATATTTTTAGAAATAATTATTATAAATACTTTATTAAAATATTTTTCGACAACTTTTTCTGAACATATTTTTCAACAATTTTTTTTTTTAATATTTTTTAAATAATATTTTGTGTAAATATAAATTTTTCAACAATATTATCAGAAATTATTTTTCTAATACTTTTTGAAAATAATGTTTTAACAAAATTGTTTGCAGAAATTATTTTTTAATAATACTTTTCGAAAATATCTTTAATAACACTTTTTGTAAATATTTTCTAATAATTATTTCTGAAATTATTTTCAAGAATACTATCTGGAAATATAATTTTTGCAACAGTTCTTTCTGAGAAATATAATTTTTTGGCAATATTTTTAGAAATAATTATTAATCAATACTTTTTTAAACTATTCGTTAACCATTCTTTCTGTAAATATTTTTTTAATAATTATTTCTGAAAATGAAATTTTTTAAAATGTAATAAATAAAAATGTAATACCTAATATTTTCAGAAATTATTCCCTAAAAATATTTCTTAAAACTATTTTTTATCAATATTTTCTGAAACTATTTCTAAAAACATTTTCTAAAAATATTTTTTAACAATATTTTTTCAAAAATATTTTATTAAAAATACATATTTTCAAATTTCTATTTCTTGGAAACAGTTTCATTTGCTAGTGAATGAAAAAAAAGAGAACTAAAGAAAATTTGGTAAAATAAGGAATTTTTGCTAAAGATAAATTATATTAAATGAAAATTTTATAAAATACAAATTAAATATCGTCGGTTCACTGCAAAATTCGATAAATGAAAATTTAATTAAATTCTAATTTTGATGAGTTTAAATTTTGTCGAATATTAATTTATAGAAAAAGAGAATTTGAAAATCATTTCAAATTCTGATTAATGAATTTCAAGAAATTTAAATTAATAATTTCCAGAAATTATTATTATTAATTATTAATGAAATTAAATAAAATATCATTAAACATTACTACTAATTATTGTATGAAGAATGATTTAATGTGTAAATAAAAATTATTATTAATTTTTACTAATTACATAAATACTAATTATTATTAATTATTACTAATTTATGTGAAATACTATCTATAGTATTAATTGTTACTATAATAAAGTAATAATTAATTTTTTTTAATAAATTCTAATTATTTTGAACAAAATTACTAATTATTAAAAAATACCAATTATTTTGAAAAAAATTATCAATTATTATAATTTTCCAGTTTTTTAATTGCTGATTATTAATAATGTTAATTTCTATGAATAAAATTACTAATTATTTATTATTAAATACTAATTATCAATAACGAATTAAAGGTCATTGAATTTTCAAAAATTCACTGACCCCCAAAAACACTAAAAATACGAAATCGAATAAATTTTTGCAAAATTAAAAAATTAAAAAGAAAATAATTTTGTTTTCTGACGATACTTGGTCAGTAATGTAAAGTGAAAGCTCAACCTCTCCAAAGAAAAAAAAAAACTCTCGTCCCTTTTCACTAGCATTTATACATGTATATTACACACTCGCTTGACACATAACGTATAAATATAAATATATAAATATAACGATATATTATATATTTTATTACTTGATAATTAAAAAGCACTCTCTGACCCCAGCCACGCGAAAAAAAGAAGTGAATACGTTTAAATTATATTAAACCTAATGTAAATTTAAGTAGCACGCTGCTAAGAATGCTTGATTCTTCCTTATAAATTATAATAAAAAAAAGAACCCGACTAACACATAAATCCTCAAATTTTTCATAATCAAATCTGCAAAATAAAAAAAAAAATTTCTCTATAATTTACATTTCACACTCTACGCTTTTTCATAATTCTATTTTCGTACTATACTCTTTCTCTATAATCTAAAAGAAATAATTTACAAAAAAAAAATGGTAAAATTATTGCGTTTAAAATAATTCTTCAATTTTTTCTTAATTTTTTGTTTTTCATTTTTTAAATTATAATTTTGTAAATGATGTTATAAATTTATAAATTGTATAAATGTTACGATAAATTTTTAGTTGTTATTCAATTTTTTTTTATATATATAATTATATAGGAATGGAGAATATATGATAAATCTTCCATTTAATGAAAAATCATTTGCAGAATTCATGTGTATTATACCCATAACTCGTCTCAGGCGATTTTATAAGAATGCGTAAATTACCCGCCTTAGAAAAATGAACGAAAAAGAATTAACAAAAGAAAAAAAAAAGTTGTTCGATTTTTTTAAGCAAGTAAATAAAAAAATGTCAAAGGGCACACGTAATTAGAAGAAAATTAAAAAAAAAAATAAAAAGAATGATTAAATTCCGCCGGCGATATTTCCACTGCGCGTGTTTGTGTACAATAATAAAAATTAAGGAATGATAAAATTGTATGCGAGTATGTGAGCGAGAGAGAAAAAGAGAAATATTGTTATAAGTTATATTATATGAACAATTGAGCGTTGATAAATAAATTGACATCGGGTTCGAGAAACCCATAAATCTCAAAAATATGCTTTTTATTATTTTCTATATCTTAATTCTCGAAGAGTTTATTAAAAAAAAATTATAATAAATAAGAAATTAAAATTTTTAATCAAAATTGAAAATTTTAATTTCTTGAAAATTTATTAATTATTTATATTAACATTTATATTTATTAGTTAATTATTTTTTATTTTTTTATCTAAATCTAAAAGAATTTCTTGAAACAAATTAACAAATGAAAATTTTATTAGTTTACAGTAAAAAAAAATTTAGTTAAGTAATAGTTGGTTAATAAATTTAAATTTACATTCATTTTTAATATAATAAAAAATTACAAAAATATAAAATGATCAATTTTTCAAAATTTTGTCAAAAAATAGAAAAAGTTAATTAATTATCAATTGTTATCATTAATTTAATTAAACAAAAAAAAGATGAGTACATTTATTATTCCTTAAAAGACAATGACTACTTTTTTATAAATTATTATTTATCTTTCTCTATCAACTAAAAAAAAAGAAAAAGAAAAAAATTTTCCAAACTTTAGTCAGTGAATAGAAAAATTATGAATAAAAAAATAACGATAAATTTGTTTTATAATAAAAAGAAAACAGAAAGATGTAAAAAAAAATAGGGAAAAGAAGTGAAAATTTTCTTGAGACGAGGACTAATGAAATAAGTCTTGTTTGAGTTGTTAACTTTATATAGAACGTCAATAGAGCAACTTATTATGGACTTCTTTTAGAAAAACCATGAGTTTAAGGATATAAAAGAGGGTCAAAGCTTATGTGTGCTTGAAAAGTACGTATTTTTTTCCTTTTCCTTTTTTTTTTTTTAATTTTGCAGAAAACTGGTAATGAGCCGTAGAAGTTGGACAATCTCCAACTGGAACGACTCCAACGTTATTTGACATCGCTTCACGCTTGGATGACCCAATGCGATTTCGATTTCAAATCGCTAAAGTAATCCCACTGAATTTTAAAGGGTCTTGCAGATTGTCTTCCTGTAACTACTAATACCTATTTTTTTCCGCTCTTTAATCTCCATTCATCCTTCTTCACTTATTTCTTTTCCTCTTATATATTTTCCTTTTCTTTTTTATTTTTTTGGTCTCTGCGAAGAAAAGTCTCTTAAAATTTCTCAAAAGAAAATTGTAAAAAGAAATTGAAGAAAAAAAGAGGAACTTGTGCCAATTAAAATATTTTTCTAGATTAAAAGAATTTATTCGTGGATAAATTTTTTTTCTTGTTCCTTTTTTTCCATTGAGGTGAATAATTTTTTTTTTTATATTTTCTTCTATCGGAGAAGGAAAGAAATTTTTAAGTTAGTTAAGTTTCAAGTATTTCTACAACTAATATTTATTTTTTGATCTTCAATTTATTTTCATTTAAAAATTATAAGTATTTCATGTCTGACTAAAATTGTCTTTGACTACTTATAGTAATCGAATTGTCTGACTGTAAAGTATTTTTACTACTAAAGTACTAATATTTATTTCCTTATTTATTTATGTAAATGGGATAGAAAATGACAACACAGTAAAACGTAAGGTGTTAAAATAACGCCAGAATGGATTAAAAATAATCTGCAACAGTTTCATCCCTCTAGGATTAAATTAACACCAGAAAGGATTAAAATAATCTATTTTGGTGTTATTTTTAACTAAGAATAAAATTTTACTTTAAATAAAACACCAAAGTCAATAACGATTTGTAAAAAATCAACGAATTCAGCTTCTCCAGGCTAAATTTCAATTTTCAATTTTAATTCTCATTATGTAATAATAAAATTATTCTCTTATATTCAATTATTCTACAAAATTTTAATCAAATTCTTGTCAAAATTTCAATTATTTACAAAAGTTTTCTAAAATTCAATGATTTTCAATATCTACTATTTCAATAAAATTTTCCAAAAGAATTCCATTATTAAAAAAAATTTGAATAAAATTCTGCGCAAACATTCAATTATTTTCATAAATAATAAAAATTTGTACAGGAATTCAATTATTTACAAATTTTTTTATAAATTTCTTCGCAATAATTCAATTACTTTTAAAAGTAATAAATTTCTTCTTAGAAATTCAATTATTTTCATAAATAATAAAATTCTTTTAGGAATTCAATTATTTTCATAAATAATAAAACGCATTGCAGAATTTCAATTATTTGTAATGCAATTTTAATCAAATTCCTCGAAAAATGTAATTATTCTTAAAAATTTTATTAAAATTCGCCTAAAGAATTTAATGATTTAAAAAATTTGTTGATAACATTTTTTATGAGAATTTAATTTCAAGAAACATGAAATTAATAAATTATTTATTTTTTTATTTAAATAATTGAATTCTCGTAGAATTTACTAATAAAAATGGTTTTAAAAATGAATTTCACTTAAAATTTTAGATTATAATTAAATATTAAAAACATTATAACGTGGATTTTTAGAAATAATTAAATTTTGAAAAAGTTTCTAATTAAAATCATTGAAATTCTTAATTTTTCATATTTTTGACAAACAATTCTGTAGAATTAATTCTTTTTAAAAGTTGAATTGGATTTTTTATTGAAATTATTTCAATTTTTTATTTTTCAATATATATTTAATTGCAGAATTTTGGAATAATTGAAATTTTATAAAATTGAATTGTAAAGGAATAAATTTGAAAATTCTCAAAGAACTTTTTTAAAAATTATTAAAAATAATGAATTTATTGAAGAATTTTAGTTAAAAACACTAGGAAAAAATTTAATTTTAGAGAAGTTACAAATTATTGCAGAAATTAAATTATTTTTAAGAGTAATAAAATTCTTCTTAATGATTCAATCATTTTTACTAATAATAAGCATTGTCTGACACTACCTGTATTTTACTACTCACTACTAAAATTAGCCAATTAAAAAAAGTTTGACTTAAATTGACTTATACTACTGAAAATGAATTTTATTGACCGTTTCATAAAATTTGATGTCTGACAGTAAATCACTTCTACTACTGGTTCCAAAAAAACTTTAAAAAACAGCAAAAACAACGTCTGACTAAAATTTACTTATACTACTGATAATAAATGTTATCAAGAGTTTAATGAAATTAATTTTGTGTCTGACAGTAAATGACTTTTACCACTAGCACTAAAATTTAAAAAAAAATAGTAAACACAAGGTCTGACCAATATTGACTTGTACTACTGATAAAGAAAATTTTTATCAACCCTTCGGGTAATGTCTGACAGTAAATGACTTTTACTACTGGCACTGAGAAAACTAAAAAACACTCAACGCAATGTCTGACCAGAATTGACTCATACTACTGATAATGAAAAATATGAACTAAAGTCATGAATTTTCCGCCTGACTTTTACTACTGATACTAAAGATAAAAATTAAAAATTCGCCTGACCATAATTGACTTATACTACTAATTGTATAATTATTCAAATAATTGCTTATTTTTTCAGTAAAATTTTTCCACTTAGTGAAAAATTTAAATTTTCCTTGGGTCTGACTAAAGAAAAAAGAATTTTACTTCTACTGCTGTTACTGTCTCTTCTCAAAAAGAAAAAAAAACACAGAATTTTGAGAATGAATTGACGAGATATTCTTTTTTTATTTCTCTATCAGCTAATTATTTTTCTTGGTTTCAGTTCATCTATATAGCATGAGTCAGTTGACCTCTGACAATCGTATTTGACGCGACCCTTTTGTCCCACCAGTATAATCCCACTTACTCCTAGGCTGCATAAGCGAAGGATTTAAAAAGTCACTCGTCAAAGAACATAACTTCTTTATCGTACAATAATAATATAAGTATTATCCGAGGGAATATATTCCAAATCTTTTTATATAACTTCATTTGAAAAAAATATGCTGCAAAGAGGAAAAAACGTTGTTCCAAGTTAATGTTTCTATCATCTCAAATAGAATTTATGTTGTTGTTTTTATTATTATTGAAAATATATTTTCAATGCTTATATTATTATTACCGATCATATCATGATTATTTATTAATTATTATAATTATTTATTTGTTTGTTTACTATTTATTAAATTTATTTATTTATTTAGAATTTTAGATACATCTTAATAGCTGAAAAAGGACCATATATCGTATTATCACTTATTTATTAAACTAAAATTTTCTCCATTTTTTTGTTTCACTTTTTTGAATTTTTTTTTATTTTACTTTCCATACATTTTTTATTTTTTTATACTAAAAACTAATGACAATAAAAATAATTCCTTATTGTCATACTTTATTTATATTTTTTCTACTAAAAAATAAGAACAATAAAAATAATTCCTTATTGTTATTATTTTTTACACATTTTTTATTGTTATTTTTATTACTAATTAAAACATTTTTTTCCATTTTATTTTCTGTAATTGTCGATAAAATCTTATGTGTTATTATTCAGTGTAAAAAACGAGTGTTATTTTTTTCTGTAGATTTAAAAATCGTTATCCTTTTTTTATTAGTATTTACGCCTCTGCAAAGAAATCTTGTTAGTTGAAGAAATGACTTTACGTCCACTGGGTGGCACAAAGTTGACTGCCTTTTCTCTCTGTGTTAATTGTATTACTTTAACACAATAACGCCTTAACGAATTCAAAACAACTTTTTAGAAAAAAAAGAAAGAAGAAAAGTTTAATTTCCACTTATATCTATTTAAAAACTCTCTGTTTCAAGTTTTTTTCTCCATTTTTCGTGACAATAAATCGATAACACGCTGAAAAACAAATTAATGACTATTACATGCAATTTTAGTCTAATTTTTATAAAAAATGTGTAAAAAGTTTGACTGAAAATATTTCTTTCAATATTTTTATCAATATTTTTATCAATTTTTAATTCAAAACTATTTCTCAATTTTTTAACAGATATTTATTTTACTATTTTTTCTGCAAAATATTTGTTTTACTATTTTTTCTTTTTTTGCAAATATTTCTATCGATATTTTGTAAAAAATATTTCCTTTAGTATTTTTTGAAATATATTTTGTTGAATATATATTTTGTTTTAATGAATAATTTTTACTTTCGTTAATTAACAATTTTAATAGAATTTAAAAAATATTTCTTTCAATATTTTCTTAAAAAATATTTCTTTTAGTATTTTTTTCGAATATATATTTTGTTTCAATAAATAATTTTTGCTTTCGTTAACTATAACAATTTCAATAGAATTTAAAAAATATTTTTTTCAATATTTTCCTAAAAATTATTTCTTTTAATATTTTCTTTAAAAATACATCTACCAATATTTTCTTAGAAAATATTTCTATGAATATTTTTTTTAATTCTTTCAATAGGTTTTTTTTCAAAAATATTCCTGACATGGTGGCTGATAAAAAAAATTGTTTCCAGACTTTCTTGGAAAATGGCCTTTATAATATATTTTCCCAATAAAATTTTGATATTTCTTTTTTTCTTTCTTTTCTTTCTTTCTTCTTTTGTCAATATTTCCTAAAATTGTTAATATTTTTTTGATATTTTATTTTACAAAAAAAAATGTTTTTATTCAATATTTCTTTAAAATGATTCCGATAATTTTTTAAAAATATTTCTTATATTTTTTTTACAAATATTTGTTTTACAATTTTTTTTTTTACAAATATTTCTTTCAAATATTCTTTAAATAATTTTTAATTAAAATATTTCTTTTTTAAAATATATTTTGTCGAATATAATTTTTGTTCAAATGAATAATTTTTACTTTCGTAAATTATAAATTCGACAAAATATTGCTTTCAATATTTTTTAAAGAATACTTTTTTAAGTAATTTAAAAAAAAATTTCCTTTAGTAATTTTTATTGTCGAATATCTTTCTTGTTCCAATGAATAATTTTTTTTTCCGTAAATTAACAATTTAAAGTTGTTTTCAAACTTTTTCTTCACTGGCAACTTTTGATTCAATTGCCCTAAAAAAATTTTTTGTTTTCTCCGGTAAAAATTTAACAAGGAAAAAAATTTTTCAATTTTTCGAAAAATTGTCTAAACTGATGAATAATTTTAATTTCCGTAAATTGACAATAATTTTGAATTGAACCATTTAAATGACTATTGAAAATCGGTAAAAATTAACAAAAAAATGTTTTGATTTGCCAGGTAGAAAATTTTCAAATCTAAATACTAATTTATTTTTTTATTTAAATATTCGAAAAAAATTTTTCTTTTCGCACGTTCTTTCTAAAAAAAAAAAAACACTTTTATTTACGAAAAATACCAAAAATTACTTTTTCTATAAAGAAGCAAATATTAAAATTTCCAAAAAAAATTCCATTTTCCACGATCAAAAATCAAATTTCATTGCAAAGAGCATTTATACGATTGAATTTATAAACACCCCTTGTAAATGAAAAATGAACTTGTACGCAGACGCAACAAAGCCAATGCAATATATCCGTGTGTAAAAATGTAACTCTCACGTAGAAAAAAAAAAAGAAAGAAAATATATAGGGCTTAATCAGTTAGTCGATAGTCAAATTGGCTTAGAGACACCGACCGAGGATGGTCTGTTGTAGAAAAGTGAACTCCGCATTGTTCGGTCGCTCAATTTCACGCAGTGTCATTTCAAATATTTTCATTTCTATAATTTTTATCAACATCAAAAAAATAACCCAGTGAAAAAAAAGAAAGTCTTAAAAAAAAAATCCCCAAATATCAAGTGATTTATTTTAGTGTCAAAAAGAAATTTTTTTTCATGTAAAAAAATACCTTCATTGCGGGGGGTAAAAAGGGGGGTGGCGTCAAACTGGCGCCAAAGTCAGAGTTGAACGCCGGATGGTCGGAGGATTCGGAGCAAGGAACGTGGACTAAAGAAATTCCTCACGATGACCAGATGAACGTAATTCAACCTTTTTTTTTTCTTTTTTTTTTATTGTCTTTTTTTATACTTTCGAAATGCTTTTAAATCATTTGTGACTTATTGCCTTTTGGGAGAAAAAAATTCCTCTGTAAAATAGTTTTTTCTTTTTTGTTTTTTTTCTTTTTTCATCTAATCTTTCTTACACCGCGGTTATACTGTCAACTGTGATATTTGTTCATCAGTTTCTTTTTTCGTTTAATTCGATTTATTTTAACTTAATTCTATTTTATTTTATATATCTCTCCATTTATTGATAATTCAATTATTTGTTTTAGAAACAATTCAACTTTTTTTTTCTTTTTGCTTTTTTATTTTATAGCAAAATCAAATTAGAATTTTAATTGCTTTTATTTTTATTGACATATTTGTTGAGAATTTTTTGTTTTTGAAATTATTTTTTGATTATTTATAACTTTGCTAAATAATTATTTGTTAATGGAAATTGATTACTTTTAGATTTTATTTAAATATTTTATTCAAAGATTAATTTTTATTTGCAAAATAGTTTCAAAATAAAATAATTTGCAATTAATATTATTCATTTATGTTTTTATTTTTTGGTATAAATTTCTATTTATTTATTTATTTATTTATTTGCAAAAAAATAGATTTATTCGAATTTCTTTTTCAATATTCATTTTTCAATTTATCGTTTTTAAAGAGTGTCGTCGGATTGATGAACAATTTATTAAAAAAATATTCTTTAAATTATTAAAAAACATTTTTTATTATAATTATTTTTTTGTTGTTGAAAATCTACAATTATTTTTTTATATTTAAATAGTGCCGTCGTATTGGTGAACGATCCAGTCGTTCCCTCATCTCGATAACAATTTTTTTTCACCTGAGGCAAAAATACTTGTCTCTGGAATTCGACTGAAGAAGACAAATCTGTTATCAAGAAAACTAGAGGGAAGAAGATCTTTGCAGTAGAATGTGCAGCTGATCGGTATAAAATCCACTCATTATTCTCAATTTTTAATTATTGTCTTATTATTTTAATTCAATTAAAAATAATTATTTTAATTAAAAATAATTACTTTAATTAAAGTTTGTAAAACTTGATATTTTCAAATTCTAACGAAACTTAATATTTCTATTTTTATCGTAAAGTGAAAAATTAAACGAAAATTAACAACAACAAAAATAAGTATTAAAATTTTTAATAATAAACAGAAGGTAAAAAAAATGGGTTATTTTGTTTGTTAATTTTATTCTTATTAATTTATTTATACGCTTAATTCATTACATACATATTTATTTATTTTTTATTTATTTTTTCAAGCATCTAGACAATTTGTATGAAAATTTCTAGAACAAATAAATTTAATGATTTATTTCTTTATTTACTTTAAAATTAGACAACAAAAACTTGCAGATATTTATTTCTTTATTTATAATAAATTTCTTGTTTACTTTTATACCTACTAAATTTTCAAAAAAAATACACTTTGTTGTAGTTTATTTTTTTAGTTATAATAATAATAATTGTTTGTAAAAATTAGACTTAAAATATCCCAAATATAATAATTGTTTAATTAATTTATTATTGTTTATTCAGTTTTAGTTAATTTGTTGTTATTCAATTGTTTCAGTTGATTTTTCATTGTTTATTAATTTATTTATTACTAGATTGCTATTTTATTATTATTTAATTAGTTTCAGTTGATTTTTAATTGTTTATTTATTGTTAGATAGCTATTTTGTTACTATTTAATTATCTTCAGTTAATTTTTATTGTTCATTTATTGCTGGATAGTTAATTTGTTGTTATCTCTTTAGTTTCAGTTAATTTGTTAATATTAATTTAATAACGGTAAATTTGTTATTATTCAATATAATAATTAATTACTCGAATGCTAATTTAATATTTTTTATTTTTTTTGTTTTCTTATAATTTATTTATTATTGCTATTGTAATTATTATTATATTAAATAAATAAATTATTACTATTCAACTGAAATATTATTTAATAAAGTTGAAGAATAAAAAAATTAAATACTCGTTTCATTATCACTAAGTAAATAACTTAAAATAAATAAATTATTACCATTGCATTGAAATATTCTTCAATAAAATTAAAAAATAAAAAATTAATTAATTGTTCAATTGACACTAAATTGAAATAAAAAAAAATAGAAAAAATATAATGGAAAGGTGTTACTTAACTACTTGCTTTTTTAAAAATAAAATTAAACGGTTTTCAGAAGTGAAAAAGAAGATTGTTTCAAAATTGTGAATATTTCGTATAAGTTGAGAGAAAATTCAAATTTAACAGAATAAGAATTATTCATTTTACAGGTATGAGGAAACACTCTCTGATTATCCTATGCTGTTATCTGTACACCCTGTTTGACATGGCTGCCTTGCACTTTCCGTAAGTACACAAAGTTAGATAAACGAACCTCAAGGGCTGTTAGACGGCATACCAGTTTCTACTTCATTTTCAACTAAATTTTCATTAAACTTCATTTTATGATAACAATCTGACAAATTTACCTCTAATAGTTGAGAGATTTCTCTCAAGTGCCATCAAATATTTCTGTTTTAAATTTTTAATGTAGTATTCAAATTTAAGAAACAAAAAAACTGTATTTCTCAATTTTAACGTTTTATTTTTTAATTTTTTAATTTTCACGTCAATTGATTATTTTCTTTTAGATTTTTTTTTAATCAAAAGAAACAAAGAGAAAAAAAATTATTTACGCGCGTAATTAAATATTTTTTTTTCTTTCTTTTTACTGGAATTTTCTTTTTTCTCTATGAAAAAAAAATCGCGACGTTGATAATGTTTGTATTTTTTTTTTTTTGGATTTCTAGAAATTTTTTTACGAAAGCAACAAGAAAATAAAAGAAAAATAATTTTTGGTAATAAACATATTTTGTCTTTTGATCAAAATTTTCTTTTTTTCCATTAAAAAAAAGTGACGTTGATAATATTTGTAATTTTTTGGGGAATTCTAGAAATTTTGATTTTTTTTAGATCTGTATAAGAAAATGAAAAAACTTTTATTGACAGTGATAAATATTTTTTGTGTCCTTTTTAAAATTTTCCTTTTTTTTCTTAAGAAAAAAAACATGACATTGAAAATATCTATTTTTTCTTAAAAATTCTAGAAAAAAGACATTTTTTTATCAAAAAAAAAAAAAATAAAATAGAAAAATAAAAAAAAGAATGATTTACGGTCATAAATATTTTTTGTTGTCGTTCTATTCCAATTTTCATTTTTGAATAAAAGAAAAAATTAAAATAGTTAAAAAAATACGTGACGTTGATAATATTTATGCTTCTTTTTTGGAAATTCAACAAAAAAAGAAAGTCAAAATTTTGTTCGCGTTTCAGTGAGAAAGTTTGTGAGGCCGTCCTTTCCACAGAGGTAGAAGATTGGCAAGTTAAAGTCGATAGTCTGTCGTCTCGTACAATTCGACTTTCGGCGAGAAAACGCGGGTACCGGTTTTTTCCGAAGATAGAAAGGTAAAATTTTAATTCTGGCATGCATAATTCTTGTATTCAATTTCTTTTTTTATTTTTTTTCACAATTTATTTATTTTTTTTTTTTGACAATTTTTTTTTCTTTAACAATTCTGTTAATTTTATCCAAATATAAACGTTTTTTAAACAAATTTTCAATTTTGAGATAAAGTTTTAGACTAAATTTATCGCAGAAAAAAAATCTTTAACTGGAAGAACGATAAGTTTCTCTAGAATAGCGAAAGTAAAATTGAAACAACCTAAAAATTTCTCAAATGCAATGAAACTTTTACTCGTTCCAGGTAGTGATTATTTTCCGTGTTATTAAAATTTAAAAATTAAATAATAAATAAAATTTTTTAATTATTTGTTATTTTTTATCTAAATTATTTATGACATATTTTTTATCTAAATTATTTTTTTAAGACATTTGTAATGGAAGAAAAAAAATTATTTTCTTGTTTGCATGAACGTTTTTATCATTTTCACAATTTTTTTTTACATTTTATTTTGCACTCTATCGTTTCATCAAATCTTTAACTTTTTTTTACAATTTCACTTAATTTCACAATAATTTTCGCTCAACTGTTGAAATTTTTTTAGTTAAATGATTATTCCATTTTTTGTATTCAAAATTAAATTATTCATGCCAGAACTATTTTTTCTAATGCACGCTTTAAATATACACACAAAAAAGCTTTATAGTAAAAGAATTTATTTTCAAATAACATTCACAGTTAAATAATTTTAAGAAAACTAACTTTTCTAAATTTCCACATTTAAAAAAAAAATATAATAATTTCTAAATAGAAATGTTTCGGAAATTTTTCTAAGAAGTACGCGTACCGGTTTTCCACGGAGGTCGAATTTTGTATTAACAAGAAGTATGCGTACAATTTATTCAAAATAGAAAACTAATTTGAAAAAATTAATTTGTATCTAAAATTTCTAATTTTTTTACCTTTAGAATCAAGAATATAATTGAAAATAACAGTTAATAAAAGGAGTAAAAAGTAATATAATAAAAAATAAATAAATATTTACTTCAGGCAATAATATAATTGATAATAATATTAAATTTCTATAGTACGCGTACTTCTTTTTAAAATATGCCAATTTTAATCTCAATAAAATAAAACAAAAATTATTTATGATAATAATATTTCCCTGGAATATAATATCAACCTTACAACAATAAAAATTAACCCCCATAATAATTATTGGTGCAAAAAAAAAACGGTAGAATATGAAAATAGGTAAAGAAAGACGTTGTTAGGTTGAACTTAAGGGTATGCTGAGCACGAAGACCTATTATGGCTTCTCTGTTATTGCTGCTTCATCGGAATCGAGAATATTTGAAACTGGTATAAAATACATTTAATCTGAGCGATTCGAAATAAAAATTCACTTTACACACTTGCAAAAAGTAAAAGAATAGGAAAAAAAAATTATCTAGCTACTCTCTCAAATTTATAACAATAAAAAGCTCTTTGAAATTTATAACAAAAAATCTCTCTAAAATTCACAACAAAAAAGCTCTAAAATTCATAATAAATAATTTAAAATTTCTAACAAAAAAAACTGTAAAATTTATAACAAAAGAAAATTTTCAATAACAAAAACAATTCTCTAAAATTTAAAACAATAAAACTTTAAAATTTATAACAAAGAAATTAAAATTTATACCAAAAAAAAATTTAGAACAAAAAAACTAAAATTTGCAAAAAAAAAAAAATTATCTGAAATTTACAAAAAAAAAATAAAATTCATAACAAAGGAAATTCTTCAGAATTTATATTTTACAACAAAAACAAATTTTTAATTCCTTTTCCATTTTCAGACTTCGCACTCAATAATTAATTTTAAAAAAGTATCTTTCAAACTAAAAAAAGTAGTAAAAAAGTAGATATCGAAAAATTAAAATTGACGACCAAAAAAACTCCTCTTACTTCGCAAAACTGACAAAAAATTCCATTTTAAATTATATTTTCCTGATATTTTCCTAATTTTCATTAAAAATATTTACTTCTTTCTTATCCTGATAATAAATTGATTTCCTCCAAAGAATTTTATTATTCATCAAAGAATTTCAATATTTATAAAAATAATTCAATTCTTGCGAAGAATTTTATTAAATTTTTTAAATAATTGATTTCCTTTGACTAATTTTATGAAAATTCTATTTTAAATAATTGAATTCTTGAGAAATTTTTATTATTTATAAAAACAATAATTAAATTCTTACGAAGATTTTTACAAAATTTTTTTTAAATACCTAATTGAATTCTGTTTGGGAATTTTATGAAAATAGTTAATATTAAAAATCATCAAATTGCGAAAAGTTTTTAAAAATAATTGAATTTTTCAAAGAATTCTATGAAAATTTTTGTCAATAATTGAATATCTGTGGTATTTAATTAAATTTTTTAAAAATAATTGAATTCCTAAACAGGATTTTATTATTTATATGAAAATAAGTGAATTCTTGCGAACCATTTTATTAGAATTTTTAAAAATAATTCAATTTTCAATAAAAACTTTATTACTTTCAAAAATAATTGAATTCTGGTGATAAATATTGCTATTTATGAAAATAATTGAATTTTGCAAAGATTTTTTATTAAAATGCTTCAAAATAATTTGAATTTTCGGGAATAATTTTATTATTTATCTTTAATAATAATTGAATTCTTTCGAAGAATTATTTATGTGAATAGTTGAATTCTTGGGAAGAATTTTATTATAATCTAAAAGAACAATTGAATTATTTCAAAACAATTTAATTAAAATTGTAAAATAATTGTAAAATTTAAAATAATTGATTTCTTTCGAACAATTTTATTAAAATATTTGAAAATAATTGAATTTCTGTGAAAAATTCTAATATTTTTGTAAATAATTGAATTCTTCCAAAGAATTTGAAAAAAAACATTCTTTTAAATAATTAATTTTTTCGAGGAATCGAAACTAAATTTTAAAGAATAATTACATTTTTCGAGCAAATCCTGCAAAATTGTATTAAAAATAATTGAAATCCTCCGATGAATTTTATTATTTATGAAAATAATTGAATAATTGCTAAGAATTATATTAAAATTTTCAAAAATAATTGAATTCCTGAGTAGAATTTTATTATTTATGAAAATAATTGAATTATTGGGGAAAAATTTTATTAAAATGTTTAAAAAGAAGAATTGAATTTCTGTTAAAAAATTTTATTATTTTTGAAAATAATTGAATTCTTCATAAGAATTTTTTAAACATTGTTTAAAATAATTAATTTTTGGTAAATATAATAAATACACTCGACTCTCAATTTTTTTTTAAATAATTGAATTATTTTGCGAAATTTGATAATAATACTAGACATTGAAAATAATTGAATTTGGAATATTTTTTGAAAATAATTGAATCGTTTTAAAGAATTTGATTATAATTTTTGAGAATAATTTTTTGATTTCTATTATTATTGAATTTAAAGGTAGTGTAAATTCTAAAAAAAACAGAAATAGTAGCTTTTAGTGTCTGAAATTTAAAAAAAGTACCTAAATAGTAGCATAACATAAAAAAAAAGTAGTGAATTTTAGTAGTTTTAGTAGATGAGTGCGAAGCCTGCATTTCTTTAATCCAAATTTTGATTTATAAAATAAGAGGGAAATATTTTTTGTGAAAAAATTTTTTTTTGGACCAAACGTCCTCAACAGACATTAAATGAAGCAAAATATATATATATTGAAAATTGTCCTTTCTCTCTCCTTGCTTATCGTTTGCAGGGAGATGGAGGTTGAAGAGTACGGACGAAAGGAAGTGTCCCTGTCGTTGCGAGATATTCTGCCCCTGAATCCGAAGAATTATGACAAACACAGGGCTCCAAAGTTTCTGGGACAACCAACCATGGTTTACTTTCACGTCACTGTCCTCAGCATTGACTCAATTAACGAGGAGTCCATGGTAAATTTTTTTCAATTTCATTATTTTCTCACTACCTTCCTCAAGAATGAATTATTTAATTAAAATATTAATAAGAATTTAATAACAGATTGACTCCATGGTAAATTTTTTTCAATTTCATTATTTACTAACTACTTTCTTCAATAAAAATATTTTTCACAAACTCATTCTTTTATTTTGGGAAAAAATTCTTAATATTTTTGTAGAAAATGTTCAATTTTTATAAGAAAATAATTCATATAATTTCTATTTCTTAATTACAATTATTTTAATAAAATTCAACGTTTCTCAAAATAAAGAAAAAAAAATGTTTATAAATTCTATTTGTCAATTACAAATTTTAATTGAAAATTAAATTGAAAATTTTTGAATTTTTAGAAAATAAAGAAAAAAATTTTACTCAAAAAAAAAAAAATGTTCCGTTACATTTTTACGAATTTCTTTAATTGTAAAATTATTCGAAAACATCAATAATTTTTTTTTTTAATAAATATTTAATTATTATTATTATTTTTTCACAGGAATTAAGACATTCAAAAATTTCAAATTCAAACCTTTTTGAAATGAAACAACTTATAATAATTTTTAATAATTAAAAATTTATGAAAATAATTGAATGTATGCGAAGAAATTTATAAAAAAAATTCTAAATTTTATTACAAGAATTTTATTGTCATTTTTGAAAATAATTGAACTTTGGGGAAAAATTTTGTTATTTACATAAAAATAATTGGAATTTTGACGACAATTTTCTTTTAATTTTCGAATATAATTAAATTTTATGTGAAGAATTTTATTACTTTTGTAAATAATTGAATTTCTGCAATTATTTGTAATTTCTCCAGAAATTGAATTTTTTTTAGTGTTTTCAACAAGAAATTTGAATTAAAAATTTTTAAATTCTATTATTTTTAAAATTGCTAATTTTATATAAAAAATAAAGTAAAAATTACATAATTGTGTGTTTTTTTTTTTTGCAGACTTATGTAGCGGACATTTTTTTGGCCCAAAGTTGGCGCGACTCTAGATTAAGGTTACCGGAGAATATGTCAGAGGAGTATAGAATATTGGATGTGGATTGGTTGCACAATATTTGGAGGCCCGATTGCTTCTTCAAGAACGCAAAAAAGGTCACCTTCCACGAAATGTCGATACCGAACCACTATCTGTGGCTCTATCACGATAAGACTTTACTTTACATGTCCAAGTGAGTTTTCAAAAAGTAAAAATAATTTCCCATTCATAATTTAAAAAAAAATTAATTTAAAACTAGCAGATTATATAAATTAATCTCTGAGACTAATTAATCGTAAGTAATTATCGATTAAAAATAAATATTTATTAGCAACAAATAATGAATTAATTTATAATTCTCAAATAAATATTCTCAATATAAATATAAAAATATAAATATTTATTTACTAAATATAAAAGTAAAAATATTCTTTTATAAATAAATAAATAAATAAATTAATTATCATTAGTTCTTTGAATAATAAAGTTTATTATTTTCAGATTAACTCTAGTCCTCTCGTGCGCAATGAAATTTGAATCTTATCCACATGACACTCAGATTTGCTCAATGATGATAGAAAGTCGTATGTATTATTTTCATTATTCGTAAAAAATTACTGTTTTTCCAAAAAAAAAAATTTTTATATAATTAAAAAAAATTATAGATTAAAATTTCTATTTCTATTTCTATTTTCATCCCTATTGGAATTTCCTGTCAATTTCTATATAAAATTATAAATATATTTAATTTACAAATTTTTGCATATCTATAAATTAAATATAAAACATTTATCGACACTTTTAATCGAAGTAAGAGAAAATTTAATTTATTATTAAAATGATTTGAAATTTCTGAAAATACATTTTAAAAAATTACTTTTTTTTTCATTTCCTTTCAATTATTTTATTTTATTTTCCAATAAAATAATATCGAAAAGATTATTAATAAATTCTCCAAGAATAGTATAATACTTTCTTAAATGAATGATTAAAATTTAAAATTAAGTTCAAAATAAAATAAATAAAAGTAAAATTAAAGAGAAAAAAATAGAAAAGAGTAAATAATTTAAAAGTAAATCCAATTAAAAATTAAATTAAAATTAAGTTCAAAATAAAATAAATAAAAGTAAAATTAAAGAGAAAAAAATAGAAAAGAGTAAATAATTAAAAATAAATCCAATTAAATTTAAATTTAAATTAAAAATAAAAAATAAAAAATTTAAATTAAAATTAAGTTTAAAATAAAATAAATAGAAGATAAAACTAAAATTAAAGAGAAAAAAATAAAAAAGAGTAAATAATTAAAAATAAAACCAATTGAAATTTTAAATAAATTAAAATCAAAATTAACGTCAAAATAAAATAAATAAAATCAAAATTAATCAGAAAAAAAATGAAAAGAGTAAATAATTACCAAAAAGAATAAGAATAATAAAAATGAAAAATAATGAAAATGGAAATTAGAAATTTAAAAAAATAGAAAAAGTAAAAAAAGTGTAAATTAATTAATTAATTTGCGAAGCAATTAAATAATAAAATCAAAAAATGATTTCAGTGTCACATACTACACATGATTTGGTTTTCATGTGGAATATGACGGATCCTTTGGTGGTCAATCCGGAAATAGAATTGCCACAGCTTGACATTGCCAACAACTATACAACCGACTGTACGATAGAATATTCAACTGGAAATTTCACTTGCATACAGATCGTTTTCACTCTTCGTCGGAGACTCGGATATCATTTATTTCATACTTACATACCCTCAGCTCTCATTGTCGTCATGTCCTGGATTGCATTCTGGATTAAACCGGAAGCTATTCCGGCCCGAGTCACTTTAGGAGTCACATCTCTTCTAACCCTTGGTAATTTTATATTATACACACTCACACACACACATACACAAAATATAGTATATACCTATTTATTTAAATTATTCCCTATCCACATTATACTCGGGAATTGTGTTTTGAAATTAAATTTCCAATTCTCAATTTTTATTAAAGGAAATAAATTGAATAGTAGTAAATAAAAATAGTCTTATAAGTTCGGATTGAGAAGAATTCTTTCGAATATATAGATTATTGCGATATTAACTAAAATTAATAATTTATAATTATTAATTATTACTGTTATTAATATTAATGATTTAAAAATGTATAAATGATCTGAAATTTGTTACTTTTGTACTACGGTTTTTTTTTATTTATAAAATTTAGTTTTTATCTGAAAAGGAGTTTTTTTAAAAGTTTTTTTTTATTGAAATTAGTTGTTTTTATTCAATAGTTAAAATTAAAGTCGCTTACTTAATTTTCAGTAGTATTGGTCAATGTTGAATCAGGCAAAATCAAAGTAAAATTATAACATTACATTTACATAGAAATATTATTTATATTTTAACTGAAAGTTAAAAAATTTTACTTAATTTTATTTAAAAAGTTTAGTTTTCAGTAGTTTCAGTCAATATTAGATCAAACAGTACTTAAGTAAAAGTACAATTTTATAATTAATTCATAATATTGTTTATATTTTACCCAAAGTTTTATAAATTCAATTGAAGTATATTTTGATTAATAATAAATTTTCATAAAATGAATAATTGTAAGTAGTTTTAGTCAATATTAGCTCAGACAAATTTTAATTCAAAGTATAATTTTATCATACAAATGCAATAATATTTATTCTTTAGTTAAATTTCAAAGAATTTCCAGCTAATTTTATTTCCTAATAAAAGGTTTACGTAATATTATTTATATTTTACACAAAGTTTAAAAAATTATACCTAATTAATTTTATTTGATGAAAATAATGTTAAGTTTTCAGTAGTTTTGGTCAATATTGGGTCAGACATTACTTAAATAAAAGTACTTATATACAATATAAAAAAAATTTAATTAACTTTTTTTATTATAGCGAAAAGTTTAGTTTTCAGTAGTTCAGGTCAATATTAGGTCAGACAGTATTTAAATAAAAATAAAAATTTAAATTTGTAATAGTATTTCTATTTTACATAAAGTTTAAAAAAATGTATGTAATTAATTTTTTTTATTATAGTGAAAAGTTTAGTTTTAAGTAGTTTTGGTCAATATTAGGTCAGCCATACTTAAATAAAAGGATAAGCGAAACTTCAATTTGTAATATTATTTATATTTTATCTAAAGTTTCATAGATTTTATAATAAATTAAATTTTTATAATAAGATTTATAATTTTAAGTAGTTTTGGTCAATATTAGGTCAGACAAACATTACTGCAAAGTTAATTATCTATCTTCCAGTTGTAATATTTCTTGAATTTTTACTAAAGTTGAAAGAAGTTGTAACTAATTTTATTTCATATTCAAAAGGTTAGTTTTTAGTAGTTTTGGTCAATATTAGGTGAGACAGACTTAAATTAAACTTAAATATTACCTTGAAATCGCATTAATTTTTATATTTTTAGGAATATATTTAGGAAAATTGTTTGGAATTTTTTTTTAAGGAAGTTGAAATTAATTTTATTTGATACTAAAAACGTTAGTTTTCAGTAGTATTGATCAATATTAGGTCAGACAAATTTTAAATCAAAGATAATTTAATTTTCTAATCACAATATTTTTTATACTTTATCTTCTGTAATTAAATTATTGTAGTTTTTTTTATAACTTCAGTTGAAAAAAATTATTTGTTTTTTTTTCAATATTATTATTATTATTATAGTTTTTTAAACTTTGTGTAAAATATAAATAATATTCTATATGCTTAATTGTAATTATAAGAAAATTGTCAATAATTATTAACGAGTAAATTTTATAAAATCAATCGAAAAATTCAGAATGTCCCTTTCAGATTAATAATAAAATAAAGTAATTACTAATAAATGACTTTAATATGATATTGTTAATAGTCATGAATAATAATAAACAATTATAAATTTCAATAATAGTTCTAAATAATAATACATAAAGTAAAAAATAATTACAAAAATATTAATAATAGTAGGAAATAATAATACTTAAAGTAATAAAAATTTAGTAATTGATGTTAATGTTAATATTAATGATAGCAATAAATAATTAGTCCTAATATTAATATAAATAATAGAAAAAAATTATTCTTGTTAACAATGTTACTGGCTATTATTATTTATTAATTTTTATTTTGTATATTTTTTCAGCAACACAAAATACACAGTCGCAGCAATCACTGCCTCCAGTTTCTTATGTAAAAGCAATAGATATTTGGATGTCATCCTGCAGCGTTTTTGTCTTCCTCTCACTTATGGAATTTGCTGTGGTAAATAATTACATGGGACCTGTAGCAACAAAAGCCATGAAGGGCTACTCGGATGAAGATTTAAGAGAAGCCATCGATGAATTTAAGGTTTTTCTTTTTTATATCTAAAAATTCCATAACATAAAAATTTTCTATTCCCCCTCTTGAATTCTTTCAATTTTTCGACCATTTTTCAAAATAATTTATTTCTAACCATAGATTCTGAATTATAAATTATTATTATTAGCATTAGAGAATATTAGAATTAGAGAAAGAAAACGAAAATTATTAGAATAGAATATTAGAAATTAGACAAAAAAAAAATGCTGAATACAAAAAAAAATTGTCTATGAGAAACGTAAAATTTTAAATAGAGAACAGTTTCTTTAGAAATAATCTAAATCCCAATTTTCTATTTTTTGGGGAAGAAAATATTTTTTTAAGAAATAAAAAAATTTATTGAAGAAAGAAGACGTTTAATTTGAATAAATTTTTGAATTTCTGACTACAAATACTTTTACTACTGAAACCAAACATTTTCTTTTTTCACTGCTTTACTAGTATTATTACTGATTAAACAATATTTTTCAAATTTTCTCCCTGACTATAATTCGAGTACACAACTTATAGAATTCCAACAGCAGACAATTACTACGTCTGACTAAAATAATTTATTACTCCTGATTTAAAAATTATAAGATTTAAAGTTAAAATTTTGAAATTAAAATTTTTAGTTTCAAGATTAAAATTTACTCTTACAACTTGTAGCTTACATTTACTTTTTCCCTGACTATTGTAAATTCACTTTTACTCTTACTAAGAGTAACTGGATAAAAATTTCGAAAGTCTGACTAAAGTTTACTTTTACTACTGAAACTAAAATAATTTCTATACTGTTTTTATAATTTCATTGAAAATTGTTTTGTTTGTAATGAATAACATTTTCATAATTATCATTATTGTTTACGATATAATAGAAATAAAATAGAAATAGAATATAGAATTAGAATAGAAATAGAAAATGAATTACAAAAAAATACGTTATTTGATGTAGTAAAAATCAAACAATAATAAATGTCTTTCATCCATTATTTTACAGACACCAATGAGGCCGGATTCGGAAAGAAGTAGAAGTCCAATGCGACCTCCAACAGTTCAATACGACACATGTTGTGAAGGTCGAGCGACAGCAATTTACATCGATAAAGTATCAAGATTCTTCTTTCCATTCTCATTTTTCATTCTCAACATTCTCTATTGGAGCACTTTTTTGTAATCCAGTCTCAAGATTTCATAAAAAAATATTTTACTAAGCGATATATTATTTTTAATTTTAACAATAGTCTTCTGCGTCGAATTACATTAATTTATTAAAAAAAAAAAAAAAATTATAAATACTACTCTCTATATATAATAATAATAAAAATTTTAATTATAATAATAATTGCGAGAGTCATGTGTAACATTATCATAATTTGTAGCCGTACCTATAAATATCTGTAATACGACTAAATTATTCGCAAAAAAAAACAGAAAACAATTCCTTACTGCTAAATAAATAAAAATATTAGTAGATTTATTCTTTTAATTAAGAAAAAAACACGAAGGATTTTTGTATAGTTACCATATATATATTATTGAAATAAAATTTCCAATTTCATTTTGTGAATTGTTTTTCGATTCTTTTCTATAGTGTTTTTATTTTTAATAATAATTTAACAAAAATGTAATCAGTCTAAAATTAAAGATTTTGAATTAAAAAATTTAAAATTTATTAATTTAATTAGTTTAATTAAATTATATTTAATATTTTGATTATTAACAAAAGCTAATGCTTAATTATTAAAAATAGTTAATATTTAATTATTAACAATGGTTGATATTTTAGTACTAATAATGGTTAATGATTCAAAATAATTATTAAAAATAGTCTTCTCAATAAATTTTAAAGTACAAAAACAGTAAAAAAAATTAAAAAAATATATTCCAATTTTGTAAAATGAGATGAGATGAAATTTTTTTTTTTTGAGAAATGTGAAATTCTTCTCCCCATGTAGGAAGCTGGAAAAGGAAGATACAAGTTTTACTGTACCTCATAAAAAAATGAAGGCAAGCCTTGAATATTTCTTTGTGTTTTTTGAACAATATAGACATTGAAATTTTATGGAAATAGCTATCAAGGAAAAAACTTTTTTTTATAGTCTTCAAGTACCTTTTATAAAGCATGTAGCTTGCGCTCATAAAATGCAAAACAGAAACCTCGTGTGATCATCAAACCTTATATTATAAATCAAATTCTCCTCTCAAAAAACTGTTTAGTATTAATTTTTCATTATGAAAATAGACATTTATTTTTTTATATTGATTAGTAGAATTATAAATCTTAATAGAAAATTTAAAAAAAAATTGTTTCCTTTTAAAAAGTCTAACAATGTTTGACAATGTCTGAAAATGTCTGACAAGCACTGACCTATACTACTAATAAAAAAATTATAGGCCTGACTATAATTTGCTTTTACTACTGACAAAAAAATTTTATCCCTGACACTTATTTACTTTCACTACCAAATAGAAAAAAAATTACGTCTGGCGCTAATTTACTTTCACTATTAAAAAAAAAATTTTCGCCTGATGCTAATTTACTTTCACTACTAACAAAAAATATTTTACGCCTGACACTAATTTACTTTCACTACTAACAAAAAAATTTTACACCTGACAATAATTTACTTTCATTACTTATAAGGAGATAGAAGCAATATACAATAAATCAAACTATAAACCACTTTATAAATTAAATTCAAAAAATTAAATCTGGCTGACCGAAATAGGTGTTTACTGCTGAATATAAATTACAAAGGGGTAAAAACGAATTATCTGACTATTACTGTCAAAATACTGTAAATAATAATATTTTTTTTTAACTGCAGTCTACTTCTACTTTTGATATTAATTGCTGAAAGTAATAAAACAGATTTGTCTGACTTAAAACTCCTTTTACTACTGAACGCGAGGCATAATGTATCAAAAAAATAATTTGAAATATAAACGTAAGAGAAAAAAAGTTTTATTCCGTTAAAACGTTATGTTTACAACCTTTTTCTCATTTATAATTATTGAAAAATATTTTGTCTAAATAAAAAAGACTTTTACTACTAGTACATTATTACCATAAATTTTTTCACAAAAAAAATTTTAATTTTGTAACGTTTCCTTTATTTTAAGCATTAATTAATTACCTGGCTAAAAAAGTCTTTTACTACTATTAATTAATCAACTTATAAGTAAAATTAATTTATATTTATGATAATAATAATAATTCTATATTATAAATTTTTATAACAAATTATAATAAATTATTACGAACTAAAATAAGGCTTCAACAAAATTTAAATTACTAAAAGGGACTCGTCTGACTAAAATCTGATGTTACTACTCTCGGTAAAATATTTAATTCTCTACAAAAACGTGTCTGACGAAAACGTCCTGTTACTACTGAAATTATGAAATAAAAATGTCTGCTGTCAACAATATTATTTTTGACTTCCTATAAAAAACTTGATAGTCTGATTAAAATATTCTTCCTTCACTGAAAAACGTCGTTCTACTATTCTTCTAAAACATGATATTGCGCATTTATTTTGTCTGACTAAAACTGTATTATACTACTTATTAAACAGTTTTCATTTAAATATTGTATTACTGCTAATATTAATTTTTAATTACCTGACCTAAAATGTATTTTACCACTAATAAAATAGCTTAACATAAAAAGACCATTAATAATGTCTTAGCATTAAGAATTCGATGTCTGACAAAACTGCCTTTTACTAGGGGAACATAGTCTAGGTCGGCCACCTTTTTGACTTTTGTTTATAACTTTTTTTTAAAAATGAATTTGGACAATTGAAGTATATGGTTGGAAAGTCCTGTTTAATAGGAACATTTTTTCTGTACAAAGTAAATTGACAGGTTTAAAAATGAAAAAGTTATAAAGATTTAAAAAAAAAAAAATTTGTAGTCCAGGTTGGCCATTACAGTCAAGGTCGGCCATGTTTAAAATTCAAAGGGCATTAATCGTTAAAAAATAAAATAACATGTTTGGAGTTACGGAAAATTGATTCTTTATTGTTTACAGTTTGTAACTTAATGAAATAACAAAATAATAACAATAAACAATATAAAAAAATAAATATAAATAAAAAAAAGTTTTGCACTAAAATATTAATAAAATTAAATAAAAATATTAATAAGATGATCAATTATATTATGACTTATACAGAATTGCAGTTTTTGCAAATGAAGTAGCTCGTCCTCAACTTTGCGCATTTTAAACACATAGTGGCCGACCTTGACAGTAAGTAACATTACCGAATTGTTGTAACCATAAAGAAATACGTTTCGGGATTCGATTTTTTACTTTGTTTTCCTTTCAACCATGAGTCCCACAAATTTTCTGCATACTTGCCTTGACGATTCAATTTGTTTTTTATCTTTTATTAATGGTTTTTCACATTATGCACAAAACTTTTTTTGAGCTTTTTTTGTACCGACGTCACAGAAAACACAATTTTCGATTTTCCGAAAATGTAATTGAACAAAAAGTTAGGTTTCACTAAGACAAGCTTCGACAAAAATGCGCGTAGGTGGCGCTAGTGAACTTGACAAAAAAACGCGAGTGGCCTACCTAGACAGTAGGCCAACCTTGACTACATTCCCCTACTTAATGTTAGAATTTTTTAATTACTAATTAAAAGTAGTTTCTATGACTAAAATATCATTTTTTTACTAAAAAGGTCGTTCCACTAAAATCCTAAAATCCAGTTTCGTGAAAGTGTATTCGTACATAAACAAATACACTATGTCTGACCTAAAACGAATTTTACTACTTATTAAATGGTTTATATATAAAAAATGTATTACTGTAACTACTAATAATCGTTTTAATGACAATAAATCATTAATCTGACTTATACTACTTACTACAATTTTTTAATTTCTTATATTAAAACTGGTTGGTCTGACTATACTATCTTTTATCTACTGAAAAATGTCCTTGTAGTGAAATTCTCTAACAAAGTATTTCTTTCTTCACTTTGTCTGACCCAAACTGGCTTGTACTACTTATAAAATAACTTAAACACAAAAAATCTATTACTACTAATAATAATATTTAAATCATAGAAACTCGACGTCTGACTAAACTGACTATTACTACTTAACGTTCCTATTTATTAATTCCTAATCAAAACTAATTTGTCTGACTAAAATTGACATTAACTACTTAAAATTAACATTTATCTATACTCCGTTTGTATATTCTAGTAAATTACTTACCTTCCACTTCTTTCTTTTTAAAGGACAAAAAGTACAAGGATAAGGGATTCAATCAATTAATAACTGGAAACATGAATAAAGACAGTACTTTATTTTTAATATATATTTTTTTTTCTCGTCAATTTTCATTTCATTTTCTTTTTATGTATAATTCATTGATATACATATTCGTTAATAAATATATTTTCATAATTTTTTTTTTTTACATTTCAAATGGTTCCGTTTGCGTGCATTTCTAGCATCCATGTTATATAATTATTTATTTTTAATGTATATACGACAATAACGATCGATCAACAATCAATTGTCGCTCAAATTGAATTAGAGCATTTTATTCATTGTTTATCTATTTTTAAAACACACTATCTAACTAAAATTTTCCAATCGAATTCTTATTTTTCTCGTCTTTTCTTTTATTTTTTCCTATAATATAATTCTATTTTCTGCTTTTTAATACCATTTGTTTTTCATCTATTTTTTTTTTTTATTAAAATTTTATTTCTTTTTTGGATAAGATTTTTCATTTTACTTTTTTTTTGAGACAAAGTATGTGACAGTGTTTTTTTTTTTACTTTCTAAAGAAGGGCCAAATTCTTTTTTCCCTATATTTACAATTTTAGAGTGCTACAATTAGAGAAATTATTGTAACTTAATGATACAATTTTCTTCATTTTTTTTTACTCTCTTATCGACACTTAAGGACAACTCGTTCTAATTTGAATCCTAGTTTGCTTTTTTTTTATTATAGTTTCCATAGAGATTTTTCAAGAAGATTTCTATAACTTTTTTTCCTGTTTGTTAATTACTTTTCTATTTACGTTTTTAAGCACAAAATTTTTTTTTCACTGAAAATTATTTTCACAAATTTTTTTTTTAATTTTTACAACTTTCTTTTGCTTTTTTCGAAAAATTTTGCGTTAAATATTAACATTAGGAAATATTTATTGTATATCACGCACAGTTATTTTTTAATGCAATTGTTCGAAGTAGAAATCAAATTTTATTGAAATCGAAAATTTTCTATTAATTAAATAATCATAAGGGAGTTTTTTCTTTTTATTTTTTTTTCTTCTTTGGGAAAATTACAATCAATCAAAGTTAATAGAATAAATAAATAAATAAATATTGAACTAAAAGAAAAAAATCTTTTGTGTTTCTTTAAAAAAATATCATTAAAAAAATATTTATTTTTAACTGCGGATAAATTAATTCATTTAATTAAATTAAAATATAACTTTCAAAAAACCTTTTTTTTCGTACATGCGAACGTCAATTAGTATTTTTAATCATAGCTTATTAGCCAAATAAATCAAAATATGATCTTTTTTATTAAATAATATAATCTCTTTTTTCGAAACTGCATAATAAAACTATTATAATAATATTTCTACCAGTGTCTACAATATTAATTAATAATTAATTAATAATTCACAAATAATGAATAATGACTATTAATATATGAATTATAATACTAGTAATAAAAATAAAAGATGATCATTGTCATAATAACAATAAAAATATAATTAACAATTAGAATATTAATAAATTTAATTATTTACAATAATAATTCTTGCAATAAAAAAATCTTACATAATTATTAATTATACTGAATTATTTAGTAATCTTAAAATATTTATAATTTTCATGTGAGGAATAATAATTTTAATAATTGTAATGATAATAATTTTGATTATTATTATTATTATTATTATTATTATTATTATTATTATTATTATTATTATTATTATTATTATACTATTATTAATATTCTTATTGCAATAATTAAAATAATTATTATTATTGTTTTTATTAATATTAATATTACTATTACATATTAATACCAATAATATTAATGCTAAGATTAATATGAATAATAATAATTAATAATTAATAATAATAATAATAAAAAATTGATTAACTTTTAGTAATAAGAAGAGAATATTGTTACTTATTAAATTTTTTATTTTGTAGAAATATTTCAAAAGTATAATTTTTGAAAAGAAAAGCTTCATATTATTATTTTTTCTTTAAATGTTAAAATATTTCATTACTGAGATTCATCGGATTTGCATTCTCATATTAGAGTCTGTATCTATATAGTAATATTCAAGACGAATAATATACACAAATTTTCTAGAAATTGAAAATTTATGCAGAATATTTCTAAAAGATTTATTATCTCGAGAATATTGCGAATCTTTGTCTCTTTCTCTCTATTTCTTTTAGTTTCCTTTCCTTTTATTCTCAAATGCTACATAACATTTTATGCTCTTTATGAATATTGAATTTTAAACCCGCTTGCAATGACATTTTAATAGCAGGAATTATTAATCCGAGCATTTGTCAAAAATTTATTGGAAAATATGTTAATAACATTATATGAAAATTTTATTCAAGAATATGTTTAACTTTATTATTAGAAGATTTTAAAAGATTAATTTTCTTATTTATGGAAAAATAATTCTCCTCACAAATTTTTCAATGTTCATGCAGCAAAATTCTCGAGAATATTTTTTCTTTATTTTTAAATTCTTTGAAATTTTATTTTTAATAAAATACTAGTCATTCTGTTTATTTATTCAAAATTGATGTTCAGCTGAAATAAACTTCTTTTAAAGTTGAACTTACTGATAAATGGAAACAAATAATCTTTGTTTTATTTCAATAATGATAATAATAATAATAATAATAATAATAATAATAATAATAATAATAATAATAATAATAATAATAATAATAATAATAATAATAATAATAATAATAATAATAATAATAATAATAATAATAACAGTAATAATTACTATAATAGTAATTGAATTAGAGCTGGACTTTTTTTTCCTTTTTTTTTAACTTTTACTATTATTATCATTTTTATTATTAATACACTGAAAAAAATGTATTTGATTCAAATAAATTTTTTTTCAGTATATTATTTTTTTTATTAATTCTATTACTATTATTTTTATTATATTATTATTCGTTAAATAATATTAAAAATATAAATAATATATCTTACAATTTATCTTGATAATTATGGATTAGAAAGAAATTAAAAAATATGAATAATAATCATCCCTGGTGTAAATATAAATGCCTTTGTTGGTAATTAACAAAATTTATTTACATTCTGTAATGCAAAAAAAAATTTAATAAAATATGCAATAAGTAAAAGACCGTAACTATTTTTAAATGAAAAAAGGAAAATAAAATACAATTCGTTTCAAATTTGAATTATTACAATTATTGTAAACAGAATATTTTTGAAATATATAAAAATTTACTTTTTCATTCCTTTCAGTGCACAAAGTTTTAAAAGGCTTCTAGAGAGTTAAAGAAAATGTCCGACTATTTTGTCATTTGGATTCTTTTTCTGACATTAATCGCATAATTTACATTTTTTTCCCTATTTACAATAAAGAATAAAAATTTTTAAAAATAAAAAAAATTAAAATTCACTGTATCGAGTAAGAAATTTATGAATGCATTTTTCTTTATTGTAAAACAGAATATTTTTATTTTTTTTAAATTTAAAACAAAATATTTTTTTCTGAAAAATAAAAAATTTTGTAGAATATTTTCCTTAATATTCAAAACGAAATAGTCTAATATAAATTGTTATGTTCTAAGAAAATTATTTAATAATAAATTTATTCATAGAATAAATTAACTTGAAAAGTATTTAAATAATAATAAGCAGGCAATCACTAATTCAAACTAATTAATATTTTTTATTTGACAAATTTTTTAATTTTTATCTTTTTATTTAATAATGCAAATTAAGAAAAGATTTTAATTAATTAAAATTAAGTAAATTAATTAACTCAAATTCTTTTTCTTGGTACGAGAGAAAAAAATAATCGAACCTTTTCTCATTGAAAATTTCCACCTCTAATTGAATCGTATCTTACACATACATCGATTCAGTGTTGCTTGGGAAAACTTGGCAGTACAGTATATAAACCTAAATATAATAAATTTGAAAGACTAAATTTTTTTTTATAATAATAATATTAATAATAATAATAATGATAATAAAAATAATTATAATAAGTTTTTATTTATATTTTTCGTCTTCTGTTTCTTTCGATAAATCCAAAAATTCTATACACATAAAGATTTACTTTTTAATTAATTTATTTAGTTTTATTTCTCTTTTCATTTAGAATCACAATATAATTTCTACACGAATTACAAACACGTGATCATTGGACTTGGAACAATATTTAACAGGTACGTTTGTAAATAAGAAAATGAATTTTGAAAAAAGTGTTTATTATACTAAATATTATTAATTAATTTAATTTAAATTAAATTTTTATTTTTATTTGCAATCAGTAATATTTTTGAAAATGTTTTGAAAAAAAAAATATTTCGTTCATTTGAACGTTTAAAACTTTTGGAACACTTTTTTTAGAAAATAAATAATATTTTGTTAATAAATATTATTTCTTACAAAAGAGATAATATTTACTTAATAAATAATATTAATAATTAATATTCACTTAAAAAATAATATTAATAATTAATATATAAATAATATTTACTTTATAAATATGTTTTACTATATCAAACAATTAAAATAAATAATATTCACTAAATAAATTTTATTTATTAAAATAAATAATTAGAGTAAATAATATTTACTGAATAATTATGATTTATTGCAATAATTTATTAAAGTAAATACTATTTACATAAGTTATTATTTATGAAACTAAAGAGTATGTATTTTATTGAATATTATTTATTAAAGTTTAAAATAAATAAAAAATGTATAAAAAAACTATGTAGAAAAAAGAAAGAGGGGAGAAAAAAAGAATTTTTAAAGCTATTTACAATATTTGGCTATTATTAACAATTTTTTTTTTTTTGTACAACTATTTGAAAATTCATTATTTTTTCCAAAAAGGCTAAGTCCAACGATCGCTCCCTGAAAGAGTAGTACGTGTTTAAATATTATTAGTATTTTTTTTCTTCAAATTAGAAAATATGTGTTCAATAAATTCTGAAGTTAATTACAATAATGATGTTTTTTTCTGTTTTTATCATTCGACAAGGACGCACGAATGCAACGCAAATGGCACACATGTAGTAATTTTCTGAACACGATCTATTTATTTTGTTTCCCCCCATAGAGCATCTTTTCACGTTTTTTTTTCAAAAAATATTCTTACACACAATACACGATCGATTTGAAACTCGATCCCACGACTATTTACAATGACACTTAAAATTTATCGAGATTAATTTTTTTTTTTTTAATATGCTGTACAAAATCGACGGTGGTTTAAAACTTATATTTTTTTCTTGTTTTTCATGTTAAAACAGTTGACGTTAAAATATATTTATATTAATAACGTTCTGTGTGATTTATTTATTTATTTTTTTGACACCGATAAAATGAGTGGACATTCGCGAAAAGATACGCGATTTTCTAAAAATACAATTTCGATTGTTTAAAAAAGAATTTTTTTTTGTTTATTTGAAGTGTGCGCTTTAGGAATGTAAAAGAGAAGCAAAAAAGTTTTAATCTATAAGGAGAGGATTTGCTATTGAAAAATGATAAATTTCATTAGCAACACTTCTTATTATTCTAATATTTATGTAATATAAATATATTCACTCCACGGAAGTTTGATTTAAAATATAGAAGTAAAACTACAAAAGAGGAGGAAAAAAATTAAATTATAATTATTCTATTAAGTTATATCTAATTATTTTAAAAAAAATTTTCTACTTTTCTAGAAATATAATTAAATAATAATTTTTTTTCTGAAAATTCTGAGGGAATTTATTGTTATTACATATCAGGAGATCGTAGTCAGCGTTTTTTTTTGTAATTCTCATCAACAATCGAACTCATTTTTTTCGCATTTACTTCTTTTTATTGGACATTCAACTATAAATTATTTTGTAAGCACAAAAAAAGAAAAAAAGATTTTTTCCATTTGGATGGAAATAATTTGCATAATTGTTTGGGAGAAATATTTGAATTTTTCATGTTTTCAAGACAAATTTTTTATCGTAGAAAATAATTTATTTTGCGAAAAGATAAATGAAAAGAGATAAAATAAATAAAAAATATAAATTATTATTTTTTTATAATAGAAAATTTTTATAATAATAACAAATATTTCTAATAATAAAAATTAAAGATTGAATTTTTTTCAGTTTCAAAACATTTGATATGTTATTGATAAAACTCGAAATAAAAACGTTTTTTTCATAATCGTTTGTTTAGACTTTTTTTGATAAAATTACAAAAAAAAATTAGTTAACAAACAAAAATATTAAAATTCTTGAAAACAGAATTTTATTGCAAAATTCTAATATCAAATTTCGCTCTCTCAAAACAATTTAATCACATTTTCTTACTTGCGTGCTTACAAAATGAAACTTTTCCTGCAGACAATGTCAATTTTTCGTTTATAATTCTTTTTCATTTATTTATTTACTTTTTGTTACCTAATTACTAAATCCATTTCATTTATTTTCTAATTAAATACACTTTCTTTAACACTCGGACTCAATTTACAATCTATCTGCAAACATTGAATAAAAATGTTTCATTTAAAGTCTCGAAAATTGTTTTTTAATTTCATTAATTATTAAAATTGTAATTTACAACTACAAATGCGAAACAATTATTTTTTAAATGAAAAAAATTAAAATTTACTTTTAATTTTTTTTAATTTTGTTTTAATTAAAGTCGAGTTTATCTGGAATATTTGAGTTAGTAAGTTAATATTTAATCAGCATTGTAAATAAAAAAATCAATGCAAAAAATAAGAATTAATATTAAAATTAATTAATTAATTAATAATATTAATTAAAAAATTTGATAATTTTCAAACTCTATAAACTTTCATTTCTTTCATTAAACTACAACTTAATAAATTGTATGTACATTAAAAAATTTTTTAGAATAATTTTTCTTTCAATAAATTCAAAATTTCTTGACTTTATAAATGAAACATTTTTTCGATTAAATCGCATTGTCTGAAAAACTAACAAACAACGGTTTTTTTGTTTCACTGCGCAAATCTTTAAACTACAGAAACTTTCTCTTAAATCTCTCGCTGTCTACATTCGAAACAGTTTAGAATAGATTTCTTTTTATTTTTGTTTAGGATTAAATTGCACGAACATCTCTGGCTGATTCTATATTATTATGTAATAAATAAGACGCAATTTATTATTTTTTTTCTTGGTAAATATACAAGTAAATTAGTAAAAACTAATTTAAGTATATAGTACAAAAAAAAATTTACAAATTTTACAAATTAATTTACGTTTATAATACAAAAATAAAAACAACAAACAAAGGGAAAATTTGACAGAAAATTAAACCCGCATTCAAAATGTACAAAAAAAAAATTAATTACTTTCAAATTAAAAATATCTTTTCTATATAGTTTAATAAAATTTTCATCGTTTAGTTTAAATTTAATTCTAATTCGATTTTACAGTAAGATTGAAATTCTTTTTTTTTAAATTGAATTGTTTTTATTTTTATTTTTCGAATTTGTAAAATGGTTAATGACAAAATTTTTGTTTATTTTGAAAATCCCAATATTCACTTTAATTTACAGTATTTAAAAAATATTTTAATTTATATAAATTTAAAAAAAGTGAAACAAATTTTTAATGGACTTTTTTTGTTATTTGTTTTGTAATATTTTTTACAGCAAAATTTGTAGTAAATTTTTATATTCAAAATTTACAATTTTTTTAATCATAAAATTAATTTGAATAAATTTAAAAAAAAGTGAAAAAATTTTGCAATTAATTTTTTTTATTTTTTGTTTTATATTTTTTACAATGAAGTTTGTAATACATTTTTTTAATTAAACTTTATAATTTTTTTAATTTAAATTTTTTTTAAAATTTTACTTTTTAGAATAAATTCAATACAGAAATTTCCCTTCTCAGCTAATAATTAGAAACTTTTTAAATGTATAAAATATTTCCAAATATTATTATTTCGTTTAAAAAACTTTATTGAAATTTATAAAATATTTTGAACAGAACATTTTTCAAATTCATGTAATATTTTGAAAAGTATATTTTTCAAATACACAAAATATTTCAAAACAACAGTTTTCAAATTTATGCAATATTTCAAAATAACAGTTTTCCAATTGACAAAAAAATGTTCAAAACAAAATTTTCCAAATTCATATAATAATAGAAATTTTTTTTTTCAAATTCATAAAATTTTTTAAAATAATATTATCTTACTGTTAAAAATAAATTCTTCGATAAAATTTAATTCGTGAATATTGTGAATTCAAAATAGTAAAGAAATCCAAATAATTATCTCCTTCTGAATTCATTATTCGAATAATTGAGCAAAAATACTCGCATAAATGTGTATTATTTACAATTTTGTATATCAACAATAAAATAAAGATAAAATAAAAAAAATATTTACAAAAAAAACTTTCAAAGAAAAAAAATATTTATTTTTTCATTATTCAAATTTTGAGTCAATTTTGCTCAATTATTATTTTCTATATATATTTACAAGTGAGGCGTAGATTTCGCGAAATAACTATGATTACACAATGACAGAATAATAATAATAATAATATTATCATCGATAACAACTGAATTTACCGTTGGGCTCATTAAATAGTGTCGAGCCAGGCTTGACACGCTTTAGTTTTTTAGTTGAAACTTCGCAATGAGGCTTTTAGACTCGAGCGAAGTATTTTTTTTTTTTTTTTTGAAAGAACGAGGGTATATCTTACTTAAATTCAAAGGTACTTTGGGCGCCTTTTATTTTAAATCCGAGCATATTATTACAATAGAAGGTAATCCGTTGCGCGGAAGGCCTCTTTAGAAAAAGACGAATCGAGTCCGTTTTTTTTATCTCGTCTCTAAAAGACGAGGCAATAAAATATGAATTTTTTTTTTATTATTAGTCTAATGGAAAGTGAACTATACACTATACAGAATTTTCGCAGTCGTTTTTTTTATCGCATCAATGCTGTTTGAAGTTACAGTAATCTAAAACTTTCAAAAAAAAAAAATTTACAGTCGTTGAAAATTTACAAGAGAAAAAAAAATTACAGTCGACAAAAATTCACAAAATAATTGAAAATTTCCCAAAAAAATTTACAGTCATCGAAAATTCCTCAAAAAATAATTGAAAATTCGGCCCAAAAAAGTCATTGAAAACTTCCCCCTAAAAAAATACAGTAAACTAAAATTCTTAACAAAAAAAAATACAGTCGTCGAAAAATTAAAAAAAAAAATTAGATTCGTCGTTTTATTTTTTTTTAAGCAAGAAAATAATTTTTTTCGGTAGAGTTGATCCATTTAGAATCGCAGAGGCTGCGATGATCCCTTTCTTTTCGAGGAATTGTAGTTTTATTTTTTTTTTTTGAGACGATTCTGTGACTTCAAAGTTGATTTTCTTTTTTTTTCTTTTTGTTTCCAACGCTGCTGCTTTTTATCCTTAAATACTTGGCACTCGATGCCTCTCACTTGCCCTTCGGAGCTGCAAAGAACAAAGGACAACGGCCTTTTGGTCAGACATTGTGCTTTGCGTCATTCAATTTTATTTTTATTATTTTTTTTTCCTTTTTAGAACGAGTTTACCACAGCTTATTATTTTAATAGTCAAAATTCGATTTGTTTTTTTCATCAGTGAATTTTTCTTTTAAGGACAAAAGGTAAAGAATTTTATTGGCAAAAGTTCGTTGGAACTTGAAATAAAGAAATATATCAAGAAAATAGTAAAAAGTAGAGAATTTTATTAGTAAAAGTAAAAAATTTTATCAGTAAAAGTAGAAAATTAAGAGGAAAAAAAATTCAAGTAAAATTTGAAGGAAAAAAGGGATAAAAGTATATAGGAAACTTGCGGTAACAAATAGGAAGCAGAAAAAAAATCTTTAAATTAATTTTTCAATTCGAAAACTAATACAAATTGTTTTTGTTTTTAGTTTCTTTTCACTACACACAGTAAATAATCTAAGCAAACATGCAAGACGGTGCAAAAACTAAAAAAAGTACCTACATTAAAAGATTTAAAAAAAAATAAACAAGCGTGAATGAAAATGTACGAAGAATTATTCTACTCAAGAAATTTTTAATTAAAAATAAAAAATGTCTATTTTTTCCCTGAGATTTCAAAATCGTAATAAAAATAATGAATGAGATATTTTTCATTTTATTTCCTGTCAGTGAGATTCGAAATAATTAATATTTCTTTCTATAGTTAAAATTGCTTTCTTAATTATTTTCTAATTCGAATACAATTAAATCAAGAAAAATACTTTCAAAAATAAATAAAATAAATAAAAAATAAAAGAAAAATATTAAATGGACTAAAAATATTTTGGCATTTTTATTAGTTAAGTTTTGAGACAAAAAATCAAAATACTCAATAAATTAAATAAAAATTAATTAATTAAATACATAATAATAAATTTAGATAAAAATGTCCTACATAAATACTTATAATATTTTAATTTATCTATTTTTAAAGGTGAAAGAAGTTAACAATTTCGCCGAATTATTTTTCATTTAAATACCGAATGATAAATTCCCTTCTGTTAATTAATTTAATTATTTATTTTTAATTAAACGGAGCAACTAAGTCAATAATAATGCAAATATATTTAAACATTTAATTAAATTAATAATAATATTTATAATAAATAAAATCTATTTTTCTCAGTAATTATTTTTAAAAATAACCTAATTATTAATATATAATTTTAATTAGTAATTTGTTTCAAACTGTAAAATCGATAATTACATATATTATTAACAAAAAGCTTCTCCCTCTGTGTCAACTACATTTTCGAGCAAAGTTTCTCCTTTTTTTTAATTCCTCTTCTTTATTTTAGTGAATAAACTCTTTATCTCTCTTTAATCGAAATAAATAAATAAGTTAAAGTAAATTCCATCTAGCTTTGACAGTGCTGCAACTATGTGTACGTATATCTATACATCTTTCATTCTCACGTTTTATACCAGCGAGCTAGAATTTGTTAATCGAGTTTCTAAAGGTTATTTTTTGAAGAAAAAGCCTTTGATTAAAAGAACTACTACTCTTTTGACCTCTTTTTCCCATTTAATAACTTTTCCCGAAATTATTTATTTTTTTTTTTTTTACTTTTCCACACGTACCTAAAAATCTTGATAATTAAACTAAAACTTAATTTTTTTTTTTGGTAAAACATAAAAAGAGAGGGAAATCTAGAGATAATTTAATTTAATTTTATTTTATAAGATTTTAAGCTGCAAAATTTTATTTGTTTTAATTTATTTCAAGATTATAATGAGGAGAAATTCTATTTTATTTCATTTCCAGATTTAAGGAGAGAAATTTTATTTTATTTTATTTCAATATTTAAGAAGAGAAATTAAGTTTTATTTTAAGCTTTTAATACTTTACTTTATAATTTAATTAGTAATTATAGTAATGAATTAAATTAAATATTAAATAAATTAGTAGTAAAATTAATAATAAATAAATTAGTAAAAAAATTAATAATCAATAAATTAAAAGAAAAGAATCGAATTATTAATAATCAGTAGTCGAAGTAGACTTGTGGTCAGACAGTCGTAAAATCAGCATCAAAAAAAAAAAAGTACTGCTGATCGAAAGATCAGAATGTTTATTTGGTACTTAACTTGTCAGTAGTAAAGTGGCGTATTTAGTCAGACAAAATGGTTTCAATTATGTTACTAATCCTCCGTTTATTGTGCACTGTACTTATGACGTTATATTAATTATTACACTCCGTTAAATTTAATATCAGTAGAGTAGTTTTTGTTAAATAGAACAACATTAATTTTTTTAGTGAATCAGTGGAAAAATACAGTTTTGGTCAGACAATGTATAAAAATCTTTCAGTTTCTAACTAAAAAGCTCATTTTGTCAAGAAGGAAAAATTTTTACTTCTCCTTTATAGTAAAAAAAGGGTAAAAATAATTTTTGTCTTGCAGTAGAAAAAAACATTACCAGTCAGACCGAAAGCTTTTTTTGAATTCTATTCACTTGACTATCAATAGTAATTTCTAATTTTTAATTACAGTTCTTCATTAAAGGAATAAATATTTATTTACGTTATTTACGTTCTTTACGTATTTAATAAAGAACTGCAATTAAAAAAAATTTTTTTAAACAAAAAAATAAAGAACAAATAAAGAAAAAAAAATAAATAATTTGCAATTCTCGTAGATTTTAATAAACAGAAAGACAGAAAAGTATATATATTGAGTGGTATGGCTTGAAAATTTCCATTATTTTCTTCTATTAAAATAACCCTATATATTGTCAATTGTCTACGATAAGAGACAAATGTCTGCATTTCAAGCAAATACGTATAGGACCAACGTCAGCTTTGTATTCCAGAAAGAACTGGAGACATAAAGCTTTTTCAAACTATATATATGTATATGTGTACAATACGTTTGCTTCAACTATATATGTATATACAGACAAGTGTACTAAAGTGGAGACAATCAATTTTCTCCAACACGGAAACAAATGTCTTCCTATCTGTCACGATAAAAATAGACAAATCAGTCTTTCCCCGAAAACGAGTTACTAGGCTAGAAATTACAACGGCCTGAATAAAGTTCAATGACCCAGGGAAAAAATTGCATTTACTTTGTTTTTAACATTTGAAATACGCACTAAAATAATTTTTTATAGATTTTAATTTATAGAATTTTTAAAATTATAATTTTAGAATTTAAAAATTTATAAGTAGTAAAATTTATTTTAAGTCAGACCAAAACGTTGTCGATTATGTCAAATATAGATTTTAGTGGTAGGATAAATGTTTCGTCAGACGTGGTTTAATTATTGCAATAAAAAACCAACAGTAGTGGTAATTGAGAATTGGTTTTGAGTATTAGTGACAGTAGAAAAAGAATTTTCAGTCAGACAAACCGATTCTAAGTTCTGTAATTTTGTGCCAGTAGTAGAAGTCAGTTTGGGCCAGACACTTTGAGTCGGATAATTTAAAAAAAATATTTTTTGAAGTAATGTATCTTTTTGATACCAAAGGGAATATTTATGTTTAATAATGATATCAGTAGTATAAACAAATTCCAGTCAGACAGGAATATATATTAAGTAGTAGAAGACAATTTAAGTCAGACAATTTGTAAAGTATTTCTTAACAAAAATACTCTTTTGACAACCAAGAGGAATATTTTTTATTCTAATAACGATATCAGTAGTTAAAGTAAATTTCAGTTAGACCATAAGCTACAGTAAGTAGTAAAAGACAGTTTTAGTCAGACAATTTAAAAAGTAAATTTAAAAAATTTAAATTTAGTTTTGACAACCGAGGCTAATATTCTCTATTCTAATAATACTACCAGTAGTCAAAGTGGAGATTAGTCAGACAAGAAGATATTAAGTAGTAAAAGTAATTTTTAAAAATATTTTGTTACGTGAATATTATCGTAAACATTTATTAAGTATTTTAAAGCAAGAGGAATATTTTTATTTCAAATTAGGAGATCAGTAGTAAAAGTCAATTTTAGTCGGACAAGAATAAACACTTTCTTTTTAACCAAAATTTCAGTAGTAAAGAATTCTTTTAGTCAGACATCGGATTTAAATTTCTCTAAATTATTATTATTATTTATTATTTTTTATAATAAATTTAAGTTTTAATTTCGAATTCTTTAATAAGTTAAAAAAACTATTAATTCAGACCTAAGTGGTGAAAATCGTTTTTAGTCAGACAAACTGATTAAAATGTTATTATTTTAACTCTAGGGAAGAAACGTGTGGAACATTAAAAATTTTCACGTCAGTAGTAAAATGTTCTTTTAGTCAGACGCTAAAATATTACAATCTATATAGTAGTAGTAAAAGTTGTATTTGGTCAGACAAATCACAATAATTTTTATTATTAATTCTTCAGTAGTATAAGTAAGTTACAGTCAGCCATTTTCAATTCTGGTTAAGTAATTAACTATTAATTACCACCATTTGTTACTAATAGAAAATTAATAATGAATTGTTAAGAAATTGTCTTTAATAATAAATTATTAATTAGTCATCACTAATTATATGAATAACTAATTAATTAAAAGTTACTCTCTAAATCTCAATTATAGTTAAAAATAACTAATTACTAGTAAAATCGTAGCTGTTTGTTACAGCAATTAGTAAAAAATAACTAATTTGAAGCAGTGACTAACATTTTACCGTCAAATTAGTTATTTTCAGCTAATAATAAATTTAGAGTTTAGTAATTATTAATATAATATTTGATTGTTAAATAGTTAAAATATTGACATGTCTACATAATAATAAATTATTTATTCAGTAACATAAGGAAAAATTATTCATAAATAATTAGAAATAATTTTTCACTTAATACAAATAAATAATTAATAATAATTTTTCAATTTTTGTTTACAATTCGTAATTATTTTTCAAAACGAGACAAAATTGTCTCTACAAAATAAAAATAAATAACCATTTTTTTTACGTCAATTTTTTTTCATAGAAGAAAAGGATTTTTCGGCAACGAAATGAATTTGTTACACAAAATTGACGATTTCACCTAATCAATACTTGTATACGTTGTAGGTAAAAGCTCCTTTAGCATGCGCCCTGATTCCTCAACAGTAGGTAAGTATGTGTTCGTTTAAGCTAGTGAAGAAGCAAAACTAGTCAATTTTTTTTAGTACAAAAGCTAAATAAAAATAACAAAATAAATATCAGTGACAAAATAAATTAAAATTCACTGGCAAAGAAAAAACTTTGAAAAAAAACAATAGAACTATACAAGCAAAACGTGCATTCAATTTTGGGCGATGAAAACCAAAAAAAAAAAATTGCCAACAAAAGCTCAGGGTTTATAGACATAAGATAAGTGGATAGTATCAGTATTTCACGAGATAATAGACAATAGGTTCCTTTTATACCTGCTGTGGGTAAACTCGTTCCAGTGGTCAACTTGGCTAGTAATACATTCGACTTTAATTAACGCCGATAAAGGCGAACTCATGTTATTGAAATAGTACAAGAATTCGACGCAAGATCAGGCTAAAAGCTCTCTAAACTAAAACTCATTTTTTATTGGAAAATAGTAAAAAAAAAAAAAAAAGTTTCGATCGAACCAGAGATTTTATTTTTTTTTCAATAAAAAAGATGCTTCTATTTTTTGTTTCGAACTTATTATTTTCAACTTATTTTTAACTTATTATTAACTTATTTTTAATTTATTATTTTCATTTTATTTTTAACTAATTTTTAACTAATTTTCAACTTATTAATTTAATTTAATTTTCAATTTATTTTTAACTTATTTTTTTGAAATTATTTTCAACTTATTTTCAAATTATTATATTTCATTTTTTTTCAACTTACTTTTAAGTTCTTTTCAAGTTATTTTACGTTATTTTCAACCTAATACTTTCATATTATTTTCAACCTTTTTTCAACTTAATTTTTCAAAATTATTTTCAACTTTTTTTTCAACTTTTAACAAATTTTTTCAAAATTATTTTCACCTTATTTTCATCTTTATTGCATAAAGAATATACTTTTTTTTAAAAAAAGAACCCTTTTCATTGACAGTAAAAAATTCTTTTCTCAAAAAAATATCCAACAGGACAAAACAATGCTTTTAGTTAGAAAAATAAAAAGCATCCTTTTATTGACTATCAAGATTCTGTTAAAGTAAGATTGAGGAAAAAAAATGTTTTTTTCTCTTAGAGACACTTTCGAGAATCTTCTTTTTTTTTGTCTCTACTTCCTCTTCTCTTTTTTTGGATCTAGACCAATTTGTGACTCTTTATTTAATTAGTTCCGTTAAACTAGTAAAAGTTTCAAGTTGAAAGAATAGAAAAAGAAAAAGTCAAACACGACGGATTCTTTAGTGTTGTGGCTTATTCCTTTCGACGTGCCGAGTAACAAAATGAAAAGAAAACCAACCACTTATATTGCCTGGCTACTGGATAAGAAAAAAAAACAATTCTTTGTACTTAAAACTCACGAATTCTTTTCGCAAAAAAAAGAAAAAGAAAGAGAAAAAATTTTTTTCTACTTATATTCTTTTCATTTATTCTCCTTTTTAATTTACGAAGATAAACTCTTTTTTTCTCCTTGCCGGCAAATTCTGTTTAAATGCCAATTATCTGTTTCTTTAGTTGGAAATTAATTAAGTTTCAGTTTTCATTGGAGGTAAAGTGTTCGACTTGTTAACTACGGCTTGTTGAATAAACTGTTGGGGGAAAATTTTATTGCCATTTAAAGTATAATTGTTTTTATGTGATTCTGAAGAAATTACTTTTGAAATGCATTTAGTTTTTGAAAAAATTTTCAGAGAGTTTCGCAAAATCTTTAAAGTTCGATTTTAAGGTATTTAAGGACTTTGTTCAATTGCTTTCAATGTTTGAGGTTTTAGAAAGGAAACAAAAAGTAATAAAAAAAGAACAACGAGATTCAAGAAAATTATTTCTAAAAATTAACGAAACGGTAATTCTGTTTTAAAATCTATGCCTCAGTTAATTAACAAATATTAACTAAATTTATTAATTAAATGAAAAAAAATATTGAAAATAAAAAATTTATTAGTTAATATTTTAATGTTTAGTTAAACATTAAAATAATATTCAAATGTTATAATATTAATAAAAAATTTTAATTTTAATTAAGTATTTAAAATATAAATTGATGTTTAAATATTTTTATAAATTCTTTTAATAAATTCTTTTTTTATACTCACTTGAAATAACGCTTCATTTCGAAACGACATATTTAATTTTTACTTTTAAGAGATTTTCTCTTTAGAAAAATAATCTTTACATGAAAAATAAATTTCTAAAGCCTTTTAACCTCCACTTAAACATCTAAAGCGATAAATTTCCTTTGCTTATTTTTTTTTTTCTTTAATTTCAATTAACTTTTTACCATTTCAGTCATTTTTTAAAACAATTCTAACCGAATTTTCAGACGAAACTGTCTGAAGCAAATTACTACTAAAATAATTAATCAAATTTTAGTTCAACGTTAGAATTAATTAGAAACATTAGTTTCTCGATTGTAATAAGTTTGTCGTAAAAAATTTTGTGTCGAAAAATATTTATCGCCAGTTGGGATCGAACCTTTAGCCGCTGTCTTATACTACAAATAAGGCGCCTTAATCAACTGAGCTATCACAGCATTCAGTAACTATTTCGCACTTCCACTTCATTTTTCCACGAAAAATAGGAGAATAGATAAAAATAGCTCCAATCTAACGAATCATAATTAACTTCCAACTAGGTATTTTTGGTAGAAAAAACCCTTTTGTTTTTTCTTTGAATTTTTTTTTAAAAAAAGTTTTTCTTCGATTTTTTTTTCGAAACAAATGAAAAGAACCGATTACAAAAAAAAATGCGACAGACAATTCGAAAGGAATATTCCTCAACGAGAAGGTGGTTCGATAGAAAATGAATTTGTGTCTCTCTCTCTCTGATTCGATACGAATTAGTAAAGGGGGGAATATTTTTAAAAAGATGGTGATTTTTTGGGCTCACCGTTAAGCAAAAGCCGGTTGGCCAATGACAACAGATTCGGGCGAGTAGAGGAGGACGGTGATAGAAGGTAGTCAATAGCGGATTGGTGATGGTGTTTTATTCTCTTATAGTTGGACTCAAGCGATCTCCGAAACCGGAAGCGGTGGCTGCCCACCGGAAGTAGTCATGGCAGGCGCGGCAGTGCCGGTGGTGGTGGGAACCGGAAGTGGCTGTAGGACCTGCATATCGCAGGTGTGGGAAGCGCGCTTCTTTAGATCCTGGAACAATTCGCATTTCGCACATGTTTCAAATATTTCCAACTAAACTTTCTCTAATTTTTTCTTTTTGTTTTTCGAAAAAAAAATAAAAAGAAAATTATTTTGCTTTTCAAGAAAAAAAAAGCAAATAATTCTATTTTTTTTTTTGCTTTTCAGACAAAAAATTCAATTCTTCACTTAGAAAAAAAATTCAATTTTTTGCTTTTAGAAAAGACGAAAAAAATCAATTTTTGCTTTTCAGAATAAGCAAAATTTTTCTTTATTAACAATAATAGATGATAAAGAATACTTTTGAGAGTTGAACTAGTAAACAACTATTGTGCCTAAAGGAATAAAAGCGGAGTGAGGCTTTAATGGGGGACATTATATTGAAGGCGAAGAAAACAGGATTCCGCGCAACGATGAATTTATTTAGAGACGAAAAATAAAAAAAGGAGAAAACAAAATGAAAAGTCATGTAGAGAGAAAAATAAAATATTTTCTCCGTATTTTTCCATTTTATTTATTCAGAATTCTACTTTTCTCGAGTAGAAAATTTGCAAAAATTGTATTTAGTAATTAAATATTTCTTCAATAACAAAATATTTCATATTTAGATATTAATTTGTTTAAATATTTCTTTTTTTAATCATTTACTTAAATAATTGTTTTTCATTATTTATTCAAATATTTAGGATATAAAAATCAAAAACACATGTAATTTAAAATTTTTTTGTTTAAATATTCATTTAAAGATTGCCAAATTTAGAATATTAAAAAAATTGTAATTACAAAAAAATTCGGCAAAGATTAAAAAAAAATAATAAACTTCTTTTTTTAAAACTTAAAAATTGTAAACAAAATATTTCATTTTTCCCCCAAGGAATTTTGACAATAAAAAAAGTTTTTCAGCAAAAATAGTTTGAGATTATTTTTGCGAGAGGACTTCTTTTTTAAAAAAGTTTTCTCGAGTTTATAGATTCTTTGGTAAATGGACGTCGTTGAAACTTGGACGTTGCGTTGCCTCGGAACCCTGTTTTCCACAATACATATATATATATATATATATATATATATATCCACTAGAAAATGAAAAATTCTTAAGATTAAATATAGAGAGAAGATAAGGGTCAGAAAAAAAATGATGAAATATATAATAGAGAAAATTTGCATGCCCGGAAGAGAAGTAGAAAAAAAACATCAATATATTCAACATCAAGAGTTATTTTTTTATACATATTTATAATAAAAAAAAAAAAAATTGTATATAAAAATAAATCTACAAAAAAAGCCTTACTTAGCATTCCAAATGTGTTGAGGAAAAATAGATATAGATAGATAATATATATAAAAAGAGGGAGAGTGATTTATAATAAATGTGAGAAAATTTAAGATTCGTTCGCTAAATAGAGAGGAATTTGTGTGTTTGTGTAAATTCAGGTGCTACATAAATAATTCTAGATTTAATTTACTTTAAGCGTGTATATATATAATACAATACTGTCTATAGATTGGTCTAGTTTTATAATTACATCCGGTCGCAACGCATTTCCATTTCGATCTAATCTTCTTACTTCCAATTCAGTCGATTTAATCGTCAAATCATTATCGATAGTAAACTTTAATCAGCATTGAATTTCATTTATTTATTTATCTATTGTTATATTTTCCGATTTTCTTTATTTATTTTCGAATATTTTATTTATTTCATTTATTTTATTTTCCAATATTTATTTTCGTTTTCCAATGATTCCCTATGGCTTACGATTTAAATTAATTATTATCACAATTTGAAAAAGTTATAATATAATTTTAAAAAAGTTTTCCTTACACAAAAAGTAAGTTAGAAAAACAAAAAAAAAAACAATTTGACTGAAAATCCCAAAAAGAACAAATTTTTGAGTCAGAAAATTAAGAAAAGACATTTGTTTCAGAAAAAATTCGAAACAAGTGAATTTTTTCAATCGAAAATCCTCAACGATAAAAGATTGTTATAAAAAAAAATTAAATTTGTAAAAAATTCTTAGCAAAGAAAAATTGTTAGACTATAAATTTTTAAGAAAAAAATTCTTTATGTTTTAACATTTCTAGCAAAAATAAATTTGTTAACAAAAGAATTCTTCATAAACAAAATTTTTTTGTTGGGAAAACATTAACAAAATATATTTTTTAATTAAACAATTCTTAACAGAAATATTTTTAATCAAAAAATTCCCAACAATAGAAATTTGTTAATCAACGAATCCTTTACAAACAAAATTTATTAGACAACAAATATTTAACACTAAACATTTTTTAATTAAAAAATTCTTAACTAAAAAAATTCTTCATTAAAAAATGTCAAACAGAAGAAGTTTATTAGTAAAAAAAAAATATTGAATAGAAAACTTATTTAGTCAAATAATTCTAAACAAAAATAATCAAAAATCAAAAAATCCTTTAAAAAAGTAGTTTGTGAATAAATCCTCAATAAAAAAATTGACGAATCAAATAATTCTTAGTAAAAAAAACATTAATAACCAACAAAATTTTTTAAGAAAAAAAATTCGTTGTTTAAAAAATGCTTAGTAATAAAAACATTTCTAACAATAAAACCTTTTGACAAAATTTCTTTTCTCTTTCGAAATCGAATGGCAAAAACGAAAATCGACAAAAAAAAATGTCAAGAAAAAAGAAGAAAAAATATCTTCCGAAGAAAAGTGATTGAAACGGCAAGTAAGAAGCTTAGGTTTTACGATCGATCGATATTTAATTGACTCTTTAACGCGAGTGAGTTGCGACCGGGAATTTCGATTATATGACGACAGATACGATATAATCCTTTCGTCAAACGTAATTTTGTTGCCAATGATCTTCTAAAATATAATATACAATTTATATTACAAATATTTAGAATCTTTAGAATCTTTAGAATATTTAGAAAATATTTAGAAAAATTCTTGTAAATCGTGGCCGATAAAATCCTTTTCTCTAAAAAAATTTTTTTTTTAACTTGCAAGCAATATATTTCGAGTATAGAAAAAAAAAAATATTATAAGAGAAAAAAAAATGATAAATTACTCTAAGGGTTTATTTTTCATACCAAAAGAAAAAAAATTGTATATATATATATAGTCTCAAACTATTACAAACAAACCTTTAAAAAAAAAACCCAATTCCTTGCTGCTGAAGTTGTAAAGGTGCGACGTGTAGAAGAAATTGTGATCTCTACAAAATCTATTGTTGAAGCGTATACAAAAGTACATTAAGGGGAGACAAATATATATTCTTTTTTACTTCTACCATAAAAAAGAACTGCAATTATTTATTATCCACGTTTGAAGATTAATTGAAGAAAAAATATTTACACTTTCCTTTTTTCTATATAGAAATATTGCAAATTTTTACAAACATTTAAAATTTTTTTAAATTGTTTTAGAAAATTTATTTACTAATTTTTCAGCTTTTTTTCCTCTTTCTTTTTTATTTTCTTTTTATTTTCTTTTACTTTTTTATTTTTATTTTCTTTCATTTTCTTTTATTTATTTTTTTTCCTAAATTTTTTATTTTCTTTTATTTATTTTCATTTTATGACAATTTATTTAATTTTCTTATTTTCTTCCGAATTATTTTAATTATTTTCTTTTATAATTATATTTCAGTAAAATTTTATAAAGCGGAATCGTAAATTCTTCAAACGGAAGAAAATAAAGCACTCAATTAAAATGCCATTCGAATGCTTCTTTATTAGCTATAAAATGTTGATTCCTTTTTTTTTATTTTCAATTAGAAATTAGGTTAATCCTATTTGAGTTTACCAAAACTGAAAGGATTCCAAATTTATTGGGAAAAAATGAACAATTTTTATGTCAGATCAAACTGACATATTTTTTACTTCGTTCATTTAAAAATTTTAACCTCTAAAATTAATAATTTATAATAATTATAAAATTTTGAAGTTATAAATAAATTAAACTGCAAATTATAAATAAATAATAATAATCATAATTGAAATTAAAATTCAATTACAGTTCAATTCTAAATATATAATTCGATTTTCTTCCAAAATCTGATTTATCATCGTGTCATATCACAGAATTGTCAACAATGACACGCGATAAATCCTATTATTTTCGAAAATTTTTGATTCCGGTAGATGTTAATTTTCTGATGTATATACGAAACTTCAGTTAGTAAAATAAAAAATACTTTTTTTGAACAATTCAGAAAATAATTTCCTGTCTCCCCTTAAAAGTATAGCAGAACGTAATTCATAAGACGCAAAATAGTCCCTTTTTATGAGAAAAAAGCACAGAAATGTGTTTTTTGCATATTTAAAAAAAAGATTCATAAAATTAGTGTTTGTGAAACACTGAGAATTAAAAAAAACTTATATATTATAGAAAAGCGTTTGTCGTAGTTTTAAAGCGTGTGTAACATTGACAAAGAAAAACGTCCAAATATTATTCTTCATCATTGTAAATTATCTATTTAATAATTTTTCCTAAAACTAAAATTAATAATAATAAAAATAACAAGAATAGAAAATAAAATAATCATAAATTAAGATTTTGAAAACAGCTTAACTCTCAAAATCGCAAGAGTCATTTTCACATAACAATTGACAGTGAAAATGACTCTTACAATTTTCAGAGTTAAGCTCTTTACGAAATTAATAATAATTAATAAATAATAATTTAAGTAATTCGAAATAATTAGTAATAGTTAAATAAAAATAAAATTAAATAAATAAAAATAGATAAAAATAAATTAAAATAAATAAAAACAACTAATGATATTAAAAAATTATAATTAAAGCAAAAATAACTAGTAATAAGAACAAAAAATATAAGATCTAAATTTTTTAAGTTAAATGAAGCTCAAGTGGAGTGCAATGGAAGTGAATGGGGCGAATGGAAGATATAAAGAAAACCGGAAGTATAATAGAAAGCAAGAACGCATTATAAATGCTGTGGTTCTTCCTCACGACTAAACCATCCATGGTATTTGCCAGTTCCACGCAGAAAGCTGGAATCTCCTTGGTATTATCATGTAAGAAGCATGCGTTCCTGTCTAGAAATTTCGTGCTGGCTCAAACTCTTCCCATATTTCAAAATAATGAAATAAATATAAAAATTAATTTAATTTTTTCAAAAAGAATTAAACATTTTCCTTTTCTTGTATTAATTATTTATCTATTGTGTTTGACATTTTTTAAAAATATTTTTTTACGCTTACAATTATAATTATATTTTATTTTTTTGCTTAAAAGTATATTTATAATTTTTTATTATATTTTATTTTAATTCAATTTTAATTTTATTACAACCATACTAATATTATATTATTATGATAATTTTTATTTATCCCGTCAAGACAAAAATTCTATGTTTAAGTAGTTGAGGTCATGTTTAGTCAGACAAGAAAAATTTTATGTTTAAGTAGTTGAGGTCATGTTTAGTCAGACAAGAAAAATTTTATGTTTAAGTAGTTGAGGTCACGTTTAGTCAGACAAGAAAAATTTTATGTTTAAGTAGTTGAGGTCACCGTTAGTCAGACAAAAAATTTTAAACTAAATATCGTTAAAGGCAGGAGTTTCATTTTGTTTTAAAAACTGCAAACTTGCAATTTTTATTTTTAGTAGTGAAAGGAACTTCTAATCAGACAAAATAAGTTTATTTTTATAATTTTCGAAAAAGAAGTAAAAATCAGTTTTAGTCAGATTTTTCCAAAAACAATTAACAATGAGTAGTAAAAGACAAAATAGATCAGACAAAAATCTTTAGGTATTTTTACTATTAGTAGTAATAAGCATTTTTCGTCAGGTAAGCGAATTTTTGCGCTTAAGTAGTTAAGTTTATTTTTAGTCAGACAAAACGTTTGAACGTTCATTTTTAGTAGAAAAAGGCAGTTTCAGTCAGACTAATTTAACATTTTTACAATTTTCCAAGAAGTAGTCAAAAGCAGTTGAGTCAGACTATAATTATATTATTATATGATAATTTATATATAATTTTAATATTACTAAATTTTTTAATTTAATTTTTTTTTTAATTAAATAATTTAATTAAATCGCTAATATTGTCAACTCTCTAAAATATGAATTACTAAAAACTAGTAATTTACAATAGTAATAATATTTACTAATTTTTGTTAAAAATTACTATTATGTTTGCTTGTTATTTATTTTTTTTACTAAAATCTTACTATTGTTAATTAGTGGCTTACTTATAACATAATTTAAATTCAGGGAGAATATTAAGAGTATATTTTCATTTTAATAATTTTAATTATAAATTGAAATTTAATAATAGTAATTTCGTTTGTAAATTTAATTAGCGAAACAGAATACGCGCTTAAGCAAAATGGTTTTCATTACATTTAAATGAAAACGAAGAAAAAAAAAGTAAAAAATTAATTATTTAAAAAATTATAAATTGAAATTTGATAATAATAATTACGTTTGTAAATTTAATTAGCGAAACAGAATACGCGCTTGAGCAAAATGGTTTTCATTACATTTAAAAGAAAACGAAGAAATAAGAAAGTAAAAAATAAATTATTTAAAAAAGATTCTATTTTATTTGTATTATTTATTTATTAATATTATTTTATTTACTTTATTTAATTTATTTAACTAATTTCAATTACTTTAATTAATTTTAATTATTTTATTTATTTTATTTACTTTATTTAGTTTATTTACTTTAATTAATTTCATTTATTTTATTTATTACACAAAATATTAAAATTACTCAAAATAGAAAACACGGGAAAAAAGTTTTACCTCGAACAGCGAAAAGTTTCTCTAGCATAGCGAAAGGTTTAATTGAAAGAACTAAAAAGTTAACTAATTTAGTGAAATTCGTAACTATTTTAGGTAGAAAAAAAATTTTTCGTGAAATATTAAGAGAATTAGTTAATTTTATTTATTCAAACCTCTGGAAAAAAAAGAAAAGAAACAAAAAAGAAATCAAAAGTTTCCAAGAAGAAAACTTGAGCCAGCTTGAAAGAATTTGTGCAAAAAATATAGAAGGCTTAGAAGAATACTAAACTCGCAGAAAAAGCCAGGCGAAAGCGATATTATAGAGTGAATTTTTTTTCTCCGCTATAATCGCGAAAAATGAGACAGCAACGATACGCATCAGCGTTCCTTTGTTGTTTCTCTTTTTTTCTATTTTCATTTTCTCTTTAATATTTTATTAATTTTAATTTCCTATTCAGTGTGTGTGTGTGCCTTCAAATTCCCTCCCCCCCCACCAAGAGAGTTAATTTAAATTCTGTCAAAATACTTTTTTTCCATCGTCAATCATATTTCGATTGGAGAGAAGAGAGAAGAAAAAATGTATTCCGGTTCTATATATAATATACTCAACAATGTGAATGAGGGAAATCAATATAAAAATACCAGTACAAAAACTTAATTAATCTCTGCTTTTGTGATATATAATCATTTAATGGTTTTTTTTTCTATTATTATTAGATGGAATTTTTAATAAACTTAATATTTATTCGCAAGAGAATTATCCTCTTTTCAAAAAAAAAGAAAATTAATTAACGAATATTTAATTTTTTTAATTGTAGATTTTTAATTATAGGAAATTATTATTTTTTTTAGATAAATTTTTGTTATTAAAATGAATTCAATTATCAATTTATATTTATGAGATAAATATTTATATATACAATTTATTAATATTCGTAAGATAATTAAAAATTTGTAAATAATTATTTCTTTTCTGTCATTTTCATTATTTCTTTTATTTATTTAATTGTAGAAGACTTTGCGACAAATAAAATTTAAAAAACAAAAAAATAGTGATAATTACACTTTTGGCTATTAATCAATATGGAAAAAAAAGTTTAATTCAGTGGTAAAGGCTATTTTTAGTCAGCCAAATGTACAAGAATCAAATTCAGTAGTAAGAGTCAATCAATCAGCTTCGTTCTAATTTTCATAGCACGGATAAAATTTTTCAAAATTTCAGTGATGTTGATGGCAGTAGTATTAAATAATTTAGTCAGACAAAAAAAAAAAGGTAAACGGAGAAGTTTCCAATTCCCAGTGAGATTATTTTTACTTTTTAAAATTTTTAACTCTAGTAGTATACGACAGTTTTAGTCAGACGAGTCCTTTGATTCCAATACCAAGTAGTAAAAATCAATTTAGTCAGACAGTTTTTAAGCATTAATAAAAATCAGTAGTAGAAGACAATAATAGTCAGACATGTAATTTCAGTAGTTTTATTTTCAGTAGTGAAAGGCAGTTCCAGTCAGACAAAATTAAAAATAGTTATTTTAATATTTTTTAAATAAAATATACAGTGAATTTAATGTTGAATATTCTAATAATAATTCAGTAGCATTTTTATATTTGCATAGATACAAAAAAAACAATAAAAAATATTTATTTACAGTAAATTAAAAACCTTAATTGTCAATCGTTAGAAAAACTTTTTTCAATTTGTTCCGTATTACTTTCCGTCCATTAAAAAAACGTTTTTTTTCCAATCAAACCCCTTTTCTTCATTTTACTTTTTCAAAAAAAAAAAAAAAGATATAAAAAAATCAACAAATTGAAAACAATAAAAATCGACCGTAACTGTCGAATAAAACTAATTTAATGGACCATATATAAAAAAAATAAAATACCCTTCACATCAAATACTAAACTGGCATTTTTATATATAAAGAGAAACATAAGCACATCCACATTGTCAATTTTTTTTCCCCTCTCTCTCTTGGAATAAAAAATATTTGCCCCAAAGAAAAAAAAAATTCTTTCATATTCCTTTACCTTTGTCCTGACTTGTATACGATCGCCGTATACGAGCACCACCCTATCCTTGTTCTCATTCGATGTGAGCTGATACGATAAGCTCTGCAATGTAGATCATCGAAGAAAAATTTGTATTTTTTTATTTTTCCATTTTCATTTACAGATTTCCAGGGAAAAAAATTTCGCCAACATTTAGTGTTGTTTTTTTAATACAAGGTTCCATTATTATTATTTTTTTTTTGTTTTTTGGAAAAATAGAACCAAAATTTGTCGAGTTTGTTTATTTTTGGTATTTTAAGATGTGGGTCAATGAATTTGAACACGAATCCATAGTCCAAACGGGGCCATTAAAATGAAGACGACGGGCAGTTGTTGACATTGTTGACGGAACGATGGTCACAGATGTCACATATCCCATTGGTGGAACATCATCATCATCATCATCAGCGATGGGCACGGAAATAGGCAAATAGAAGAATTTCATTGATTGTGTGTGACTTCAGGTAGTATTTTTATTTTTATTTTTTTATTCTCTTAGAAGCTATATAGTGCATTTCGAGACGTGTGTGTAAATATTTTTTTTTACGACTTTTTTTTCTCTTTGCCTCGCATCGGGTTTTTTTTTTAATTTCTTAATCCGTTTCTACGAGGCTCTCTCTGTATTCTGTTTATTATTATTTTTCTAAGAGTTTTAGTTTTTTTATTTAGTTTTTTTTTTAAACACAGATTCTCTCTAGATTTTTTTTTTTAGTTTTGTTTTATTTTTCTGACTCAGTTATTATTCGATTGCACAATTTATTTTGTTATTTTTTTTTTCAAAATGAGGCCTCGACGAGATAGGTGCCGTCCACCCCTGTCTGACCCCCCTGACCCTCAGTGACTTGGGCCCTTGTTGCCGGGATGTACTGTGAGTACGCCTGCTGAAATCCACATCACAAGCACACACTACATTGTTGCACGCTAGGCTCATCGCCTATACTAAACTCTCCTAATCCTACTTCAATTTCAATAATTAACAATTTCACCCAAAATCAACTAGAAACCCTTGTGCTTTGTATCGTAAGGGTGTTACTGCTTTAGGATATATATATACGTGACATTAACTCTAATTACATTCTCTTTCGTTAGTGTCATCCAAAATTGGTGCATTTATGGACCAAGACAAAAAATATTTCAAAAATTATTTTCATTATTTTGCATTATATTATTTTTGTAATTAACAATTATTTAATTCTAATAATTATTTAGTAATTTCAAAGTTGAATTTATTGAACACTGAAAAGAAATTTATTTGATTCAAATAAAAAATTATTTATCTACACAGATAAAAAAGAATTGTTAATATAGAAATAACAAATTTCGTTTATTGTTACTACAAAATTTTTTCTTACCTCAACAGATTTATTGTTATTGGAAAAAATTTGAATTGTTAAGTCAGCCAAATAAATCTGTTAGTTCTATACTTAACAATCTTTTTGTTAACGTAACAATCTTTTTTCTCGGTGTATTATTAAATATTTACTTGAGTCAAATAAATATATAATTCTACCAAAGAAATATTTAAATAAATAACTATTTAAATAAATAACTATTTAAATAAATAAATATTTAAATAATTAACTATTTAAATAAATAGCTATTTACATAAATACATATTTAAATAATTAACTATTTAAATAAATATCTATTTACATAAATACATATTTAAATAAATAAATATTGAAGCAAATAAATATTTATTTCTACCAAAGAAATATTTACTGCTACTAAATAAATATTTATTTTGTACCAAAGAAATATTTCCCAGCTGTAAAAGTTCTATAGAATTTCACTAGAATCATTCTATAGAAATTTTAGTAAAATTCTCAAGAATTTCACTAAAAAGATTCTATACAAATTTCTACATGAATTCTACTAAATTTCAGTGAATTTTAATTAAACAGAATTTAAATTCGTGAAATAATATTATTAAAAATAATTAAAATTATTTTTATAATTTCAATTCAATTATTATTTTTAAGAATTCTTCAGTAAAATTTATCTTTAAGGGCATTTGAACCATTATGACGTCACAATTAGTTTAAAGCCTTTGATCTAAATTTGTGACGTCATAATGGTTCAAATTCCCTTAAATCAATTAGTTTTCAAAAAAGTTCTTCTATAATTTTCAAAATCCATTTATGTACAATATTCAATTTTATAAAATTTCAATTACTCGTAAATTCTTCAATTATATATTAGAAAATAAAAACTTCAAATAATTTAAAAGAATTCAATTACACTTTTTTGAAAAAATTCATTTTAAAATTCAATTATTTCCAAAAATTCACGCTATATTGTTTTTAATATTCAATTATTATCTAAAATTTAACTGAAATTCATTTTTAAATAATTTTTATTAGAAAATTCAACAAGAATTCAATTATTTAAATACAAAAATAAATAAGTTATTGATCAATTGAATGTTTCTTAAAATTTTTAAATCAATTTTTTTTATAAAATTTTACTAGAATTCAATAATTTAAATATAAAAAATAATTTATTGCATTTTTGAATGTTTCTTTAAAATCGAATTCTCATAAAGAATTTTATCAAGAAATTTTAAAATAATTGAATTCGTTTGACGATTTTTAATAAAAACTTTTAATAATAATTACATTCATCGAGGAATTTGATTAAAATTTTTGTTAAAAATAATTGAAATTCTGCGATGAGTTTTACTATTTAGTGAAAATAATTAAATTCCTCAAAAGAATTTTATTATTTAGAAAAATAATTGAATCCCTGTAAAAATGTTATTATTTAGAAAAAAAATTGAATTATATTGCGAAGAAATTTATAAAAAATTTGAAAATAATTGAACTTCTGCGAAATTTTTTATTATTTTATGGAAAATAATACATATATTCAAAAACATATTGAGGTAAATTTTTGAAAATAATTGAAATTTTGTCAAGTATTTTATTAAAATTTTCGAAAATAATTGAATTTTGGAGAAGAATTTGTAATTTCTCCAAAATTAAATTTGTTTTAAGCGTTAACTAAAATTTTTCTATTAATACATTATTTTTATTAATTTTTAAAATAGTTTTTTGAGAATTTTCAAATTCATTTCATTTTTAACTGAAATTTTTTTTTAAATCAATTTTTTTTCATAAAATTTGAATGTTTCTTAAAATTGAATTCTGATAAAGAATTTTATCAAAATATTTTTAAATAATCGAATTCGTTTGGCGATTTTTAATAAAAAATTTTAATAATAATTACATTTATCGAGGAATTTGATTAAAATTTCATTAAAAATAATTAAAATTCTGCGATGAGTTTTACTATTTATGAAAATAATTAAATTCCTAAAAAGAATTTTATTATTTAGAACAATAATTGAATCCCTGTAAAAATGTTATTATTTAGAAAAAAAATTTAATTATATTGCAAAGAAATTTATAAAAAATTTGTAAATAATTGAATGTCTGTGAAATTTTTATTATTTTTAGAAAATAATAGATATTTAAAATCATTTAATTGACGCAAATTTTTGAAAATAATTGAAATTTTGCCGAGAATTTTATTAGAATTTTTGAAAATAATTGAATTTTGAAGAAGAATTTTATTATTTATAAAGATAATTGAAATTTTGACAAGAATTTTTAAAAATTTTTAAACAGAATTGAATTTTTGCTAAGAATTTTATTACTTTTGAAAATAATTAAATTTTGCAATTATTTGTAATTTCTCTAAAATTTTCCAAATTATATCGTACAATTTACGAACTTTTTGTCCTTTTTTAATCAAATTACGGACCTTTTTTAAAAAAAAAAACTGACCTTTACGTACTTGAATATAATGTTAAAAAAATTATTTCACGAAATTTATATTCTTTCTATTTAAAAATCATTAAAATTTAGTAGAATTCATGTACAAGTTATTAATAGAATTATTAACTTAAAAAATTAATTTTATTAAATTTATCAATTTACTTTTATTAATTATTGTTTTTTCTTATAAAACATTGACATTTAAAGGAAAAAAATTCCAACAGAACACCCTTACGTTTATCCTCTAAAAAAAGTTACTCTTTTTTGCTAAAATTTCTAAAAACACTACAAAAAAACTTTCCTCTCGTCAAATCGAAAGTTTTAATTCGAAAAGTTTCTTTTGACAAGTACATTTAGTGGATTATCCACTATTTTCTCTATAGCATTCCCCAATTTTTTTTTTTTTTTTTTTTTTTTTTTTTTTTTTTTTTTACTTTGTCACACTATTTTTTTTCTTTCTCTAAAAATACATTTATATGTACAAATATATAGATATTAATAATAAAAATACTCTACATGAATGTGATTACTACTGAGTTCACTGTATGTGAAATATGAAAAATGTGCGTGAAAAATGAAAATCTTCAAAACAAAAAATATGACATCAGTCGAAATTCAATTTAATGGAAAAAGAAAATTTCACTTCTTCACGCAAGAAGAAAAAAATTCAGTATAAAAGATCAATCAATATTTATTATACATAGGTCTATATAATACGTTATATATAATGAAAAGGAAATTTTCTACTTATTCAAAATAGAGTCTCTGTCAATTTTTATATTATGTAGAAATAGTCTCATTTATAATCTCTAGACTATATATAAGGGGGGGGGGTTGTGTAGCAAAAAGAGAAGTTTTTTTCATTCACCCTATTTTCTTTTATTTCTTGGTGAAAAAAATTGGGAACGTATTTTTCGAAAAAAGATGTATTTGAAAATAAATGACAAAAAAAACATTATATATTTTGTTTCAAATGGTTATTATTCGTTACTATAAGAAGTTATTTTTAACTTTGACATTTAATTATTAAATATTAAAATAAAAGTAAAATAAATAGTAAAATAAATAATAATTAAATATATTAAATTCACCTTCCTATTTACCATTTGAATAAATAAATACATTGTAAAGTTTATTAAAAATTCTTTTAATTTAAAAAATATAAGTTTTCGAAAATTTTTATTCTTATAGAGAACTTTCCTATTTTATCCTTTTCCTTAACAATAGAATACTAAATAATTTTGTTATAATTATTATTAATTTCTTCAAATATATTATTTTTTCATAATCTATTTTTAATAACGAAACATTTATTTATATTTATAATTTTAGAAATAACGTTATATTATGAAAAATATTATTTTATGAAAAAATGTGTTATAAAACTTTTTCAGCAAGTAATATTTTTTATAATATATTTTTTAATATCATAATTTTCCAAATTATTATTTATATTAATAATAATAATATTTAATATTTTTTCTACATATTGTAGAATATTCTATAATGATGATAATATTAATTATACCTAATATTATGTAATATTTTTTTTCACAAAATAATATTTCTCAGAATATATTGTTCTTTATTAAATATAAAACATAAATAAATATTTTATTTCATTTCATTTATTGTAAAAGGGACTTAATAATAATTTTCTTCTTTTAAAAAAATATAACTTCTTATAAAAAAATATGTTATGAAAAATACTGTTATAGAAAAAAGTATTCTTGTAATTTTTTATAAAATAATGTCTTTCATAATATACAACTACATAAAATAAAAAAACATAAAAAAATGTTTTTTAATATTATTTTAATTATAATTATTAGGTACAATTTTAATAATATTATAATTATTATAAAATTAATATGAAAAATATGATACTATCAAAATATGATATAAAAAAATTTGATTTTTTGAAAAAATATAATACTTTCTCATAAAATAATTTTATTCACAATATTTATTCCTAATAATAAAACAAAACAAAAATAGTTTTCAATTGTTTAGAAAAAAAAATGTTTCGTCAATGGAAAAAAATGTAAAGAGAGGGGGCGGAAATCCCTTTTAGGAGACACAGTACATTTCGATTAGAACTACTTAAAAAAAATAAATGGTTGAAAAATGAGACCTTTTCTATTGTGAAAATTACACACAAAATTCATTGTATTGTCATGAAAATGCATCGTAAATAGAATGATTTTTTTCTGTTTCTCTCTCACACACACTAATAAAAGAAGGGCGGGGACAAGAAAAAAAAAAAAAAAAGAAGCTGGGTGAGATCAAGTGGTTTCGGTATTTTAGGCCACCGGATAATTTAGCAGGTGCGGTGGAAAAATCTGCTCTAATGGAAGTTATTTCAACTACTCTTTGGGTGAATCTATCTTTTCAGTCTCTGTGTGTTTGTGTGCGTATGTTCTTTTCTGCCAATCCATCTAACTCACCCTGATGTTACGAACCCCATTGCCCCTTTTCATTCCCACTCATCCCCCTCCCCTCCCCTTTTCTGCTTTTCACCCACCTAATCTCACATCGTCACCGTTAATCTCGGCCTATTTCTAATACTATCCTAGATTTTCTTCATCACCCTACAAACCTTCTTTATCAAAGCTTATTATCGTCATCACTTACGTGACCAGCGATTTTAACACTTTCTTCGTTTATGCAATTTATAATATATATATATGGTATAGAGAGGAAAAAGAAATATTTTCCACTTTGTGTTTTATTTATAAAAATATAAATTTACATAATTTATATAAATATTTGGTAAAAAATGTGGAGTAATTTTTAGCTATTTTCAAAGTGGAGTATGACAAAAAAATAAGTATTTGATTTAAGTCAATGATTAGGCGGATCCAATTATTAATTTTTAATCAGGTAAACATTTATCTGAATCAAATAATTTTTTTAAGGCAAATAAATATTTACTTGAATTAAATAATTTTGATTTTAATCAAATAAATATTTAATTGAATCGAATAAATATTTACTTGGATCAAATAAATATTTGCTTGCAAAAAAAAATTTTTATTTAAATTAATCAAATATTTACTTCAAACAATTAATATTTTTTAAATTAAATAAATATTTACTTGAGTCAACTAATATTTTTTAAATCCATAAAATATTTACTTGAATGAAATTAGTTTTTTAAAAACAATAACATTTTTACTTGAATCAACTAATATTTTTTAAATTAAATAAATATTTGCTTGCATAAAGCAATTTTTATTTAAATTAATCAAATATTTACTTCAAACAATTAATATTTTTTAAATCAAATAAATATTTACTTGAAATCAAATCAGTTTATTTAAATCAAATAAATACTTACTTAAATCAAATTAGTTTTTTAAAATTAAGAAAATATTTACTTGAATCAACTAATATTTCTTTAAATCAAATAAATATTTTCTTGAATTAAATCAGTTTTTTTAAAATCAAATAAATATTTATTTGAGTAAACTAATATTTTTTAAATCAAATAAATATTTGCTTGCATAAAACAGTTTTTATTTAAATTAATCAAATATTTACTTGAATCAAATGAGTTTTTTTAAAAACAAATAAATATTTACTTGAATCAAATTAGTTTCTTTTTAAATCAATAAAATATTTACTTGAATCAACTAATATTTTTTAAATCAAATAAATATTTGCTTGCATAAAACAGTTTTTATTTAAATTAATCAAATATTTACTTGAATCAAATGAGTTTTTTTAAAAACAAATAAATATTTACTTGAATCAAATTAGTTTCTTTTTAAATCAATAAAATATTTACTTGAATCAACTAATATTTTTTAAATCAAATAAATATTTGCTTGCATAAAACAGTTTTTATTTAAATTAATCAAATATTTACTTGAATCAAATGAGTTTTTTTAAAATCAAATAAATATTTACTTGAATCAAATTAGTTTTTTTTTAAATCAATAAAATATTTACTTGAATCAACTAATATTTTTTAAATCAAATAAATATTTGCTTGAATCAAATAATTTTTTTAACTGTATAACCTAAACTAACTGGAATTTTTTCTCATTTCTGCCTTAGAATTTTTGCCATTTCGAGTGTAAATTTTGCTTGCGTTCGAAGTATTGACATTTTCGTATATTTTTGTTTACTGAAATTTACTTTATAAAAAGTAAAATTTACTCTGAAAGTAGTAAAAATTGATAGAAATGATGAGGAATTTTTGTTGACAATGGAGATTTTACTGTAAAAGTAGTAAAAAGTACTTTATTCTGCCTCTTCGTATAATGTAAATTGAAACTTAAAAAAATATAAATTTTAATTATTGTTCATTGTTCATTTTGCGATAATATATTTTTAACTAATAGAATTAGTCAATAAGACAATTTTTTACATGAGACATTTAAGACAATATTGTACCTTTATATTAAATTTCAGTAGTAAAACACATTTTTAGTCAGACGAAACATTTGATAAATTTCAATAAAATTCAATCTTGAATAAAAATTAAAAAATAAATAAATAAGTAAATAATAAAAAGTAATTAACGAAAAATATTAATAAATATTTTCTTGTTCGTTTCAGTAGTAAAAACCAATGTTAGTCAGACGGAATGACTTTATAAACTTTACCATTATTATAAAATAAAAATAAGTAAAGATAAGTCTGTATTTTTCCTCTCAGTAGTAAAATAAATGTTTAGTCAGACCAAACTTTGTATTTTGTTCTACATATTTAATTTCAGTAGTAAAATTCTAAATCAGACAAATCATAAATTCTTCTTTTTATCCCTTTCTCCATTTTATTTCAAACCTACTTATCCCTATAATAATTTTCCCCAAAAACAACATTGTCTTAAATTTTGAATAAAATATTTCCTGAATATTTTTAACTCTAAAAGGCTAAATTGTCGAAATCAATAAGAAAAAAGAAATTGTTTAGTAATTATAATTTTTCTAAAACCAAAATTTCTTAATCGATACTTTTCTAAAAGTAAATTTTATATACGAGATTAATTTTTCTCTAAAACTAAATTCCTGAATTCTCGTGATTAACTTTATCATATTATTTGAGAGTTCCTCGCAAATAAAGAGGGAATGTTTCTTAAAATTGAAAGGCCGACCAGTGAAGACTTTTGTGTCAAAAGTATAAAAAGTATAAATATATACACATGTATATATATAAGAAAACAAGCATTTTAAGAATCGCTTTGTATTAACACTCGAAATATAAACCACTGGTAGGAGTAACAAAGAACTTCTAAGATTTCTCACGCGATTCCACAGGTGGCTTTCTACAATTTTCAAGACGTGCAATATACTTTCACCGTCACGCTATAAATAAATTACTTAACATTTTCCTATTGAGGTGATAATTTTGTCTGAAAAATAATTTTCTACTTTATTTTATACGTCAAAACATTAGAAATTTACTGTGTTAATTATTTTTCAAAAATCAAAACTGATGAAAAAAAAAAAAAAATTGAAAAAAGGTCTTTTCTTTCTTCAATTTTTATTTCTTTGCAACAAAATTATTTAGTTCGTTGTCGTTTAGAAATAAAAAATATTCTAATTTTTAACATTTTTTTTTTTTTTTTTTAATAAAACTAACAATTTTATTTATTGTGATAAAAATAAAATAATAAAATTAAGTAATAAATAAAATGACAAAATTTATTTACTGTTTTTGCAATTTTGACTAAGACGTGAAACGATGAGAATATTGTTAATTATCATAATTAACACAAGAGTTGTCATCTAAGATATAAACCACCTGTGGAAGATTTGGCCCAATTAAACTTAAATCCATATAATTATCGAGCTTATATGCAATAACTATATAGTCAATAAATTCCCATTATATAGTGATTCAACTGCAATTATGTCCTATAATGATATCAAGGTCCATATTTACACTACTTTATGAAAGATCGATGGCAGAGTTTGACAGCCTCTGACACGTGGCTGTCAATAAGCTTATTATCAATTTAGATATATTATCAATTTATTATCAATTTTCTTTTAAATAATAACTAACACTTATTTGTTTACACATTATTTTATAATAATAATAATTAAATAATTAATTAATTAATTATGTATATAAAACAATAAAGTAACGCAATTTACTAAACTCTGTTAATATACTACCTGTGAAATAAATAAATAAGGTATTATACTCTCATTATCCCGTATGCTAATGAGCAAACAATACTGTATATTTGATATATGTCATAATATTGATTTGTACATTATCTACCTGTGATGGAGAATATTATTTATTTATTGTTATTAACATTGTAAATAATTTATTATTATGCGCAATATAAAATTTTTTATTTTAATAAATATCAAAATTATTATTTTAAATAAACGTTATTTTATTATTTTAAAACAACGTTATTTTATTATTTATAAATTCTATTATTTTTAAAAAGAACGAGAATGTTATTTCTGTTCGAAAAAAATTTGGTCTATAATTTTAAATATTAATTTAATATTAAATATTTTTGAACTTTATACATAATTTCCTCTCTTTTAATGTTTTACTTAGTTAAAATTTACCATTAACTAAATATTCTTCTGTTTGTAAAATTTTTACAGTACTTTTACTAAAATTCTTTAGTAACAAGTTATTTTTATTTGGATAGTATTGTTACTTATTTTTACTATTCTTTGGAATTTTTACTAAGTTTTAGAATTTTTTAGTACTTTTACTTTTACTATTCTTTAAAAGTTTTATTATTTTTGCTAATTTCACTATTTTTTGGAATTTGACTATTCTTTGGTATTTTCTTTTTACTAATTTTACTATTTTTATAGTAATTCTATTTTTTGCATTTTTATTAATTTTTCAGATTTTTTAATACTTTTACTATTCTTTGGCATTTTTACTATTTTTTAGTTTGTTTTAGTACTTTTACTAATTATTCATGTTTTTATTATTTTTTGCTAATTTTACTATTTTTTGAAATTTGTATTTTTCTTTTTGGAAATTCGACTATTCTTTAGAATTTATATTTTTTTCATAAATTGATTATTTTTTGGTACTTTTACTAATTTTTCAAATTTTTTAATACTTTTACTATTCTTTGGCATTTTTACTATTTTTTAGTTTGTTTTAGTACTTTTACTAATTATTCATGTTTTTATTATTTTTTGCTAATTTTACTATTTTTTGGAATTTGTATTTTTCTTTTTGGAAATTCGACTATTCTTTAGAATTTATATTTTTTTCATAAATTGATTATTTTTTTGTACTTTTACTAATTTTTCAAATTTTTTAATACTTTTACTATTCTTTGGCATTTTTTACTAATTTTTAGTTTGTTTTAGTACTTTTACTAATTTTTCATATTTTTATTATTTTTGCTAATTAAAATTTTTTGGAATTTGTATTTTTTCTTTTGAAAATTTGACTATTATTTAGCATTTTTATTTTTTTCATAAATTTACTATTTTTTGGTACTTTTACTAATTTTTCCTATTTTTTAATACTTTTACTATTCATTCGTATTCTTATATTTTTGTTCCTAATTTTACTATTCTTCGGAATTTGTATTTTTTTTTTAGTAATTTTACTATTTTTTCAAATTTGAATCTTTTGGTAATTGTACTATTCTTTGCTATTTTTATTTTTTCCAAAATTTTACTACTTTCCGGTATTTCTATTCTTTTACTAATTTTACTTTTCTTCGTACTTTCAGATTTTAATATTATTACTAATTTTCACTATTATTACAATCTTTTGGTAGTTTCACAACGTGTTAGTATTTTAGTATCTGTGTTTCTACGGTTACTAAATAACCAATTTTTTTTTACTATTTCTTACTAGTTTTACTAATCGATACAATTTTTACTATTTGTAAAAATAGTAACTACTATTTTTACTAATCACTAGGACTTTTTGCTATTTATTAATGTATTTAATTATCTTTCGTATGTTTCAAATTTTTTTATATTTACTATAATCATAGGTAATTAGTCCAACAATTAGTAATATTACTAATCACTAATATTTTTACTGTCTATTGGGAATTTTACTTATTAGTACTTTTCATATTAAAAATTTTTTTACTAATCATTGGTATTTCTTCTACTAATTAGTAATATTACTAATAATTAATATTTTTATTAATTTCATAATATTAATGATAATTCGTAAAATGTAAAAATTTTTAATTTTAATAATTAAACAAATTTCTTTTAAATATTAGAAAATTAGGTAAAATACTAAATAATTAGTAAAAAATAGTAATTAAAATAGTCTGCTAATTAAGATTTGCAAAATTGTCACTCAAAAGTCAAATGACTAGTGATTAGTAAAAATTAAAATCAATACCGTTCAGTAAATAATAGTAAAAAAATACTAATTGTTTGTAATACCTGCGAAAACCTAAACCAACAACCACATAAAACCCGCAAGAGCCTAAAATTTCCTAAATTTATACTGGCAAGGCGCTTAAAGACCAATTTTTAATTAGGTCAAAAATGGGTCAATTTCTGCACCGATAATTTATAGAGAAGAAAAATGAAAAAAGTGGTAAATGAAAAAAATACCACAAAGTAACTATATGTACACAAATATATACACATTATAAATGTATACATAATTATATATTTATATTTATAGTATATAGAAATTCGATATTTATATTTTCTTCACCTATTAATAAAATTAACATAATATAATAATAATAATTACCATTTTTTCTCTCTCTAACAAAATAAGAAGCTTTTTTTTTGTTCTTTTAATAATACACTTTCCTATCTGTTTACCTATATTTATATACACTAATAAAAAAAATTTTATTTTTTTTTATATTATTCTTTTATGTTTAAAATATAATTTCTTTTTTTCATTTTATTATACAATGCAACATATATATATTATATTAATTAATTACGGGTAAATTAGCAAGATACACAACTCAAAAGCAATAATACATTTCTGTCTGTTCAATGAGCAACAGGGGAAACAAATATTGAATTATTGGGGTAGGGGAGGGTAATTATAAAATACCTACTACTGTCAATGTTAATAATATACTTGTACACAGAAAATCAAAGACAAAGTATTAAACCAAATTCAAACTATAAATCAACTGTAAACGTGATGTATTTCCATAATTATTGGATAGTAAAATATTTTTTTACGATTCCTTGTTTTGTACAGTTTTTCTCTTTTTTTCTCCTTTCACGTCATGAACGTGAAATATAAGAATATATTGCTCCCTTTTTTGTCGTTACTCTCGAAATAAATATATATGAAAGTTGACTTATAGTTTTATGGAAAGGAGACTTGTCAATAATAAATGGGAGAGAAGAGTGTGGTAATCGATTCAATAATTTAAAATTTTTAAATACGTAACTATGATAAATTAATATTTTTTTTCCTCAGGGAATTTGAAAGATTTTCTTTGTTTCGAGATACAGGAGAATAAATTTTTTTTTGATTTATTATTCACGATTTTTCAATTTATGACTTACTGATTTATTGATTTCTATTTTTTTATTACTTTCTACTTATAATTTCAATTTTAATTTAACTTCTCATTTTTTAATTTATTTTTTTACTATTTTTTAATTTATTTTATTCACTTTTTTTCAATTTATTATTTACTATGTTTATTACTACTAATTTATCACTCACTGATTTTTAATGTACTATTTACTATTTTATTATTTATTAAAATTAATATTAATAAAAATTGATAATTCCATCCAGAATCCATCCAGTATTTTTGAAAATAATAGAAAATTAATATTAATTATTAATTTTCGTTGGCCGAGAAAAAATGCAACGATTTATTTTTTAATGACAACTGAATAAATTTTTAAGAACAATATTATTTTCTTGTCTCGATTTAGTTATTAAACAAATAAAAACTTAAGATTCTAATCATAAAAAAATCATTTTTGCCTAAAACTGAAAATTCATTTAAAATTTTAAAAATTTTAAAAAATTATTTCAGTAAATTTAAATTCTGTGAATTTCGGCCTAAATGGCATGAAAGTTCTCTCACAAGCGACATGTAATAGAAAGGTTGTAAATTTAAAATAAAATTTTTTAATTCAAATGTCTGTTGAAAACACTAAAAAAAATTGAATTTTGCAGAAATTATAAATAATTGCAGAAATTCAATTATTTTCAAAAGTAATAAAATTCAATGGTCTTCAAAATTTGAAAAAAATTCTCGTCAAAACCCCAATTATTTTTATAAATAACAAAATTCTTCCCTAAAGTTCAATTATTTTCAAAAATGTCAATAATTTTTCTTGTTCTAAATTCAATTATTTTCAAAAATTTTTCTCATTTCAATGATTTTCAATTATCTACTATTTTAATAAAATTTCCCAAAAAGAATTCAATTATTTAAAAAAAAAATTTACTAAAATTGTACGCAAAAATTTAATTATTTTTATATATAAATAATAAAAATTTGACATGAATTCAAATATTTACGAAAATTTTTTATAAATTTCTTTGCAATAATTCAATTATTTTCAGAAATAATAAAATTTTTTTTAAGGAATTCAATTATTTTCATAAAAAATAGTTAAAAATTCTAAAAAATAATAATTGGATTGAAATGATGAAAACAATTTTGAAGAAGTTAGAGTTTACAATTTTCTTATAATATAAAATAATGATTTTATCACTCGGTCAACTTTAATTATTATAAAACATGAAGAAATCGATCACTCCGAGTCTTCGACTTGGAGCAATCGCTGTCTTCATGTTTTATAAAAATATTCTTATAAATTATTGAATTTAAAGAGATTTGAATTTGAAATTTTTGAAATTCTTAATTGCTGTGGAAAAATAATATTAATTAAATATTTATTTAAAAAAAAAGAAGTTTTTGATGTTTCCGAATAATTTTACGATGAAATAAATGTAACAGAAAATTTTTTTAGTTTATTATTATTAAGAACTATTTAATAATTTTTAAATAATAATTTAAGTAATAATTTTTAAAAATTGTTTACAATATTAATAATTGGTGAATTACTATTTTCAATAAATTTTATTAGTAATAAATACTTTTATTAATAACTATTATTATTAATAAACAAAGGTTAGTAAAAAATAATGTAACTAATAAATATTATTAGAAATTAGTACTTTTATTAAAAAATAATGTTATTAATAAACATAGTAAAAAATACTATTACTAATAAATAGTATTAATATATTACTAATAAATACTTTTATGAATAACTATTGTTATTAATAAATAAAGGTTTGTAAAAATAATAGTAAGAATAATAATTATTAAAATAGAAAATAACAGAATTTTAAAGGACTAATTACAATCCGTTGAATCTCGCTTGCGAGTGAACTTTCATGCCATCTAGGCGGAAATTTTTGAAATTAATGGCGCGAAATTCAAATGTACAAAAACAAGAAAACAAAACATTTTGTTAAATTAACTAAATTAAATTAAAAATATTTCATTAAATTTCTTTTCAATGTAAAAATAATGTTAAAGAAAAAATTCAAAAATTAGAAATAAAAAGTAAAATTTTCACGCTTGTATCTCAAATAAAAAGAAAATCTTTTTCAAATTAAGGAGAACAACATCAACAAGAAGCACTGATGAAATTTACAAAAAATTGGAGCAAAAAAAGAAGAAGGGCAGTAGGGGGTGTGTGGGGGGGGGGTTTGGTTTTTGGGGTAACAAATCGTTATTGGGGTGAAAACGAGAGGTCTAGCTGTCAAGAGCTTTTTAGGATGATACTTAATATTGAATTTTTGTCTTGCCTGGTTTATTTGAAGTGGATGCCCTTGTACAGACTCCTGATGTTCCTTTTGCTATGCATTATTCATAAAAGCAACTCTCGTTATATTATGACACCTTAGGTTCGGTTAATTCACACTAACTATATATATATAATAGAGAGAGATATGATATATCTTTTCTCTTTTCGTTTTAACCAACTTTCTCCCTCTCTTTCTCTCTCTTTTTCTCTCTACTTTGTTCTACCAACAATTTCATACATTCCGAAGCCTAGAGCCAGATGCAATTTCGTGCAATTGCAGTTGGTGGAAGGGCAAATTACAGTCGTCTCGCTTTTGTATTGTCAGAAAGATGAAGGAAATTGAAGTTCCACTGTGCAAGGCATTCGCGAATTCAAAATCACACTGGCTAGGCTGCGGAATCATAATTTTCAATTGAACTTTCTGAAGCGAGACAATTTCGCATTTTTTCCTTCTTTTTCTCTTATTCCCTTTTTTTTCTCTTCGCCGAGAATTAGAAATTTATTTTTATTCAATTGCTATTCAATTAGTATGAGGTCATGTAAAAATTATTTAACGTATGCTAAAAATTATAAACAATAACAACAATAATAATAAAATAATAATAATAATAATAATACTTCCATTTTTTCCTCTCCTATACTTGTTTTGTAAAAAAAAAATAATAACAACATTAAAAATAATAATATTAATGAAAAAAATGATTTGATTCAAATAAACGATTATTTGTCCTAATGGACAAGTAAATATAGTCAATAAACATAGTAAAAAAAATACTATTACTAATAAATGTTATTAGTAAAAAATACTTTAATTAATAACTATTTTTATTAATAAATAAATATTTAAACAAATATTTACTTGAATCAACTATTTATTACAATTTATGGAAATTTATTTAAATCAATAATTTCAATATTTATAACAAGTGCCATTTATTCGACTTCAATAAAAATTATTTGTTTTAAGTAAATATTTATTAAATACTAGAAAAAAAATTCAGTTATTTGAATCAATTTATAAAAAGATCTATAATTTTTTTCTGTAGAAAAAATTAAATACATTTTATCAATATTAATTTATTATTAATTTATTAATAAATTATAATTATAATTTATTTTCATATAATAAATCATTAGATTATTATTATAAAATTAATAGGAGAAAAAACAATATTTTATCATTATATAACTGAATTTTGAATATAATTTAAAAAAAAATAAATTATAAATTCAATTAAATTATATTAATTAATTATATAAATTATATTAATTAATTAATTATAAATTAAATTATTAATTTACTAAATTAAAAATACAAAAAGGAAAATTATAAAAATTAAAGGTTCCTATTTATCTCGTTTACGAGCGAATTTTTATGCCCTCTAGGCGGCAACGGACAGAATTATTTTTGCGCGAAATTCAAATTTTATGAAACAAAAAATACAAAAAATACAAATATAATTGTACGGAAGGGGCTTTTCGCTCGTATATTTTTAAATGAATAACTATCGAAAGTAAAATATTCATAAAAATAAATAAAATTAAAAATACAAAAAGGAAAATTATAAAAATTTACTACTAGGAAATAATAAAAATAATGAGAAAGAAACAGAAAACAGTATAAATATAGAAGAAAAAAACAAAGAGTAAAAAAAGTACAAAAAAGTAATTACTTATTTGGCAAAAAGATTTAGTTATTGTGAATAAAAATTCCCCTAATAAAAAACTATTTTTCCTTTTAAAGAAAATAAGTAATGAATTCAAAAATTAATAAATGTAAATGTAGAAGTAATAAGTAAATATGTATAAAAGGGAAAATAACTGAGGAATATTTTATTTTAATAAATGTCATTTAATTATATATAATGTCCAAGCGCTTCCTTTTTCCGTTTTCTTTTTTTTTTATTAACAAAAAAAGAAATCACTTCTACTAATGAAATGGTTAACCCATTTGATAAAATGTCAAATCTATTTTTTACTTTTCCTCCAGGAAAGACGAGAATTCTTTTGAATAAAAGATTTCCTCCTTCAAGTGGCATTCAAAGAAATATTTTTTTCCGCCTTTATTATTGGTGGGAGGATCTATCATTTTAAATATTAGTTCTCTTCGTTTGCTCTTTTTTTTATTCATAGTGGGGAGGGGAGAGGAATAAACAATTAAATTTGTTTTTTTATTTCGCTAAATACAAATTGCAATTTGATTAGTAATTGTACTAATACAATTTTGAACTAAAAGAAGAATTATCATTATAATTATTTACAATCGTAATTTTATTTCAATATACTTTAATTATTATAATTAGCTGAAAATAATTTTTCACAATTATACAAATTGAAAACAATTGACAGTAATTATAATAATTGAAACTTAATTTGATATAAAAATGGCATTCGCGTAAATTTTTATAATTTGCATTATATTATTTGAAATAATTTATAAAAGCTTTCATGAAATTTGTCCTTATAATAGAAACTTAATTTATGGTATTAATTTTCCGTGAATAAATTCGCGTGTTTGTTTGGTATAATCGTGAATTTGAAAATTGAAATCGATTCTACTTGATAATTTGTACAAAAGTGGTACAAATCAATACACACTGATCACTCTATGGCTTTTTTTTTAATTAACAACCAAAAAAAAGTATTCCTCAAAATTAAAGATATTTTTCTAATTTAAGAATTAGAATAATAAATGTTATTTTACTTGTTTATTAATTATTATTTAATAATAATTATTATAATATTGTAATTATTATTTTCAATTATAAAAATTTTAACTGTTAAATTATACTAATTACTACAGATTGTTTTCAATTATTAAAATTAATTATTTTTGACTAATTATAATCGTTGAAATATATTGAAACCCCATTACGATTGTAAATAATAATAATTACATTTGATTAGATCAAAAAAATTGGGATTTCTATTAGTAAAATAAAAAATATTTATTTTTTATTTAACATTAATTATCATTTAATAGTTGTTATTATTATATAATTACTATATTTATGTAATCACAATTATTATTTCCCTAATAATTCAATAACAATCTTATTAATTTTTACATGACTCGTACTTAATTTTTATTTACAATTTTTGATTTTTTTTTTAAATAAAATTTTCTTTTCTAAAATAAAAAATATTTCCTTTTCCAATAAAAAATAGATAATGCAAACTTTCAATTTCACCAGAGAAAGAGAGATCTTTTTTTATATTGTTTTTCACCAAAAACAAAAATTTATATTTTGTTAAAAAAAATTAATGTATTTGTGTGTCACTGTATTCATGTGTTTTATATATATTTATGTTCGAGCAAGATTCAAAGAATTTTAATAAAAATTATTATTATATAGAATAATTGAAAATATTTTCCCGCAACAAAGGAACATATGGGAAATTAATTATTTTTTCTCACGATAATGATAAAATTCTATTTGCTTCATTTGCAAGTTTGAACCAAAAATTAAAGTGGGAATAATTCTCATCGGTTTTACGAATTGCTGCACATTTTCAAATTGCAATTACTCTAGCGTTAACATAGAATAATTAAATTTGCATTCCATATGTATATATATTTATGTGTGTATATATATATATATATATAGTCCGAGAATAATAAGTTGACCCAGACAAAAATCAAATGCGACGAAATTGCATTCAAAATGCCACAGATTTTCCCATGTATGTGAAATAAAATAAATATTATTCCCACAGGTGAAATTTTTTTTGAAAAATCAATTTATTAAAAAATTCATCAAAAATAATTATGTAAATATTTATGGAAATAAATATTTATATAATTATTTCAATGAAAATTTTTTTATATTCATTTTTAATAAATATCTCCACTTGGTAATTATTTAGTTAAAATATTATTTCATTTTTAAAATTCTAGGATTTTTTCATTCTTTAAATGAACTGAAATTTAATTTTATTAAAAAAAAAATTGTTTTCTAAGAAAAAAATGAATGTGAAAAATTTGTAAATGTAAAAAATTCGTTTAATTTTAATCTCTAATTCTCACTGTTAGTAATTGTCCGCCCACAAGACAGCGAATATTTTTAAAATAAAATTTCTTTATTAGTAATTACATACGTGTTAATTTAATTGCCACCTTGAAAATTGGTTCTTTGACTCGAAACGAAATGAAAGCAAGAGTTATGAAAGGATTTGAAAACCTCAATGTAAAACTGGGCTAAAAGCAAAGCTTAATGACCGCAAACGTTTCGCTCACATCTTCTTTGATTCCTTTTATCATTGTTTTTTAAATCAATTAATTTCATTAATTTTTCGTCAAAGAAACTCATTATTCAAGATGAGTCCTTTGTTTCGAAATTAATTAAGCAATGCTAACTTTTACGAAACTCAAAGGGAAAATTACATTTTAATTTTCTTCTGATAAATGAAAAATTTACTTTTAATGTAATTTATTAAAATTTATTTTTATAATTTCAAAAAGTTATGAAATCTGACCAAATATTTCAATAAATAAAATAAATAAATTAATTAGTTAACATTTAATCAATTAATTACAATTTAATTAATTCATTAGAATTTATCTTAATTATTTTAATTCATTAAATTTTAATTCAATTTATTTAATGAAAATTAAATAAATTAATTAGTTAACATTTAATCAATTAATTGCAATTTAATTAATTCATTTAAATTTATTCTAATTATTTTAATTCATTAAATTTTAATTCAATTTATTTAATGAAAATTTAGTTCAATTAATAAATATGTAGTTGAATTGATTGAAATTTTCTAACCAATAAAAATTTAGTTCAATTAAAATTTAGTTTCATTAATAAAAATCTAGTTCAATTAGAAAAAATTGAGTTTAATGAATAAAAATTTAATAATTATAAAACTCTAGAAATGAATTAATCAATTAATTAATGAAAATTAAAGTTAGAAAATTAATGAATAAAAATTGAATTTAATTTAAAATTTAAAGTGGCATAGGAATTAAAAATGATTAATGACCATTTTTCGGAGAATTTAAAATTCTAATTCGGGAATGTCATATAAAACAAATGTTTCACATCTTGAATGATGAAGTTCTCTTCAGTAATAATTAATGGTCCAATATTTTTCCCATGACTTTGCAAATTGCAGCACTAAAAAGACTAACGAACATTCACGAGAAATAATTCAAGTAATGTATTGTTCTCAATGTAATTATTATAATCTATATACATATATAGTCAAACCACACGGAACTCATTTATTTAATTATATAAATATATATATATATATATATATATATATATATATATATATATATATATATATATGCGCATAAATTGCAAATTCACCCCTCACATAAATCTATATAATAATATAAAGCAAAATTCTCGAATTATTTTCATAACAACCTGAAAAATATCTTCCTAAACATTTTTTTCATATCTTATTAATTTACAATTTCTTTTATTGTTTTTAATTTTTTCTTTATTAAAAAAAAATATTTTTCTATTCTTTTATTTTTAAAGATAAAAAAATTATTCTCTTTTCTATTAAAAAATCGCAGATAATAATTTTCCATTATCAATTTAGAACTAAAAAAATTTTTTCTTAATTTAAATTATAAATTATTTAATTTTTCTAAATTTTCTAAATTTTCTTTTTAAAATCATTTTCTAAATTTATTTACTTTCTCTAACTTTATTTTCTAAATTAAAATATTTTTTTTAAAAATTATTTAGCAGAAATTTAATGCTTTATTATGAATTTTCATAAAGAGGGAATTTTCTATTTATCTCAATTTTTATGAAACGAAATAAAAATAAGTTGAAAAAGAAAAATTTACAATAAAACTTCCCTAATGAAATTTTATAAATGTTATAAATTCTACGATATGAAAATTCTACTAAATGAAAATTCTCTCAATATAAAAATGTTCCATTATTGTTTTTCTTTTGTCATTTAATTACTTTAGAGAAAGAAAAATTTTTTTTCCTTCGAATTAAGAAAAATAATTGAATTTCCGTTTTCTCTCACAAATCGTCTCAAATTCGTCTCTTAAAAGCAATGTTTTTCACATAATGAATTGCGATGTTAATTAACTAGTTTTCATATAGCTGGCTTTAAAGGCGTCATTACCAGAAGGAGAAGAACCATTCGTTTCCGATATTCTATTTTTTTTCACCCCAAACCAAATGCGCTTTTTTCCAGTCTCAAGAGAGGAACAAAGGAATAATTGATTTTTCGTGAAACTTATTTCTTTTCAGTTCATTTAAAGTATAAAAAAAAAAAAAAAACCCTCAGAATTGTTTTTGTTTCTATCACAATTTAACCCAATTTTCATTTAGTTTCTGTATATTGTAATTGAACTATTTTAAATTTATTTAACAATTTTTGAATATTTTTAATATTTCACATTAATTTCACTATTTTTGAATAATTTTAATATTTTAAACTTATTTAATTATTTTCAATCTTTTAAACTAATTTAATAATTTTTAATATTTTAAACTAATTTAATAATTTTTAATATTTTAAACTAATTAAATTATTTTTAAATAATTTCATTATGTTACATGTAAAAAAAACTTTACCTGGAACAGTGACAAATTTTCTCTAAAATAACGAAAGTTATTTAGTTGCTTCAATTTTAATTGAATTCAATTTTCATTTCGCTAATGTAGTGAAATTTTTAGTTGTTTCAGGTAAAGACTTTTTTCCATATTTAACTGTTTTAAATTAATTCAACCACTTTAGATGAATCTCTACAATTATTAAAATTAAAAACATTATAATAATAAAACATAAAAAAAAATAATTACATGGAATTTTTCTCTCTCTCTCTCTCTTTTCAATTACATAGTAAAATTTGAAATAGTATTTTGAATGTCGTCAGCGTATATATATATACACACATATATATGCAAAAGGATATTAAAAATCATTTTTTTCATCGTAAATTTCCGGTAAAATTTCTCCCACGATGGCTGTAAAACCACACATTCTGTCGGGCGGGTAATTTTTTTTTTTTTTTTTTAAACTCCCTAAATGGTTTTATCTCTCGTAACCACACTAGTGTCTCGTAACACAATCGACGGTGTATCTTTAAATAATAAAAATCTAGATGCATTTTTTTTACGATACAATAGTTTTATGTATTAAATGTCAACCAAAGAGAAAAATTTTTACAAAAAAAAAATTACAGAAAAATAAATAGTTCTTAGAAAAAAATTACGAACATAACTCTTTGAAAAAACTCGTTAAAAAAAATACTTTTTAGAGAAAAAGATTACAAAAAAAAAACTTAGAAAAAAAATTACAAGAAGAAATAACAAGAAAAAAATTCTTAGAGAAAATTTACGAAAAGAACAAAAAAAATTTTTAGAGAAAATTTACGAACAGAAAAAACAAGAAATTATTAGAGAAAATTTACGAAAAGAAATTACAACAAAAATTCTTAGAGAAAATTTACAAAAAGAAATTACAAAGAAAAATTTTTAGAACAAATTTTCGAAAATAAATAACAAGAAAAAATTGTTAGAACAAATTTTCGAAAAGAAATTACAAAAAAAAAATTACAAAAGGATTACATTTTTCCAATACGAGAAATTTGAATATTGTTAAAACAAATCGTTTATTATTACAGAAAATAAAAAACTGTGCGTGATTCTGTATAATTTTTGTTAAATCAACGTAAATAAATCAAAATTAAAATACCCTTTTTGTTATCCTTTTTTTTTGTTCTTTATTTATTTTGATTATGTCAGGACAATATACTATACGCCACACCTATACATACGTTCTCGATCGAATTTTATTTTTAGTTCACTGAAAATAAAAATAAATCTCATATATTTTTTTCTCTCTCCCTCTCTCTCTTTGTCTCTTTGTATTATCTCAATTAACTTTCTTTCATTTTCAGTTCCATGTCATCAATTATCATTTAAATTCAATACAATTGTTTATGTAATCTCTTTTTGTAAAAAATTGTACCACTTAAAAAGTTAAAAACAGTTATATTCGATTTGGCAATTGTTTTTTCGCATATTATATATTAGGTATAAAAAAAAGTGTATTATTTAATAACACAATTTTCACCTAAAATAGAAAAGAAATGAGTCGAATGAATTTTCGTTAAACATTGTTTGAAGCATTACTAATTTTGTTTAATTATTAATCAATCTTTTACGTTTAATTATTTAAATAATTATTATTCTTACGTATTTAATTAAAATAATAAATTTAAACAAAATTGTTGCATCACAACAATTATACATTTTTTGTTTCAATTTGATATCCTTAGAAAAGTGTTATACTAAAATAAATAATTATTTAAGTATTTAAATAATTATAATATAATTTAATTATGAAAATATACAATAAAATAATAATTATTTAAATATAATAGACAATAAAAAACTATTATTGTGCGATATTCGTGCAAATTTTTTTTCAATAAATTTTATAATAGAATATTTAATTAATAATGAAATTCATTATCGAAATATTTGGCAATATTTGCTTTTAACAATGTTAAACATCTCTGGAATAATCAACTATACAGGAAGATAAATCCCTTTGAATATTATTACTCTGTTTCCTCTTACATTAACAACGAATACTTTGTGAATAATAAGCTGCACTGTTGAAACGGTTTTTTTAGTAAGTAGATAAATAAAACAAATTCTCTTTTGTCACGAATAAAAAAATACAAAAAAGAAAATTAACAAAGCAGAGAAAATTACAAATTTATAATAATTATTTTAATTATTATTCTTTATGAAAATAGCAAAATAATTAAATTATTATTGTTTTCAACTTAATTTAATTATTGATAAGTATTTTTAACTTGAATTAAATTTGATAATTTGTTTTTATTTGATTTTTTTAAATTATAATTTCTCTCTTATTCAAAATGTAAAACTCGACTTGTATTTAATTTAGGTAATAAGACAATAAGTGAAATAAAATAATCTTCGTATTTCATTCTTTCATTCTGCGTTTGTTCACACTTTGATCTAAATTATGCAAATTTTTCTCCTTTTTATTTATAAAAAATATGAGAAAATTGTTAATTGTTAAAAAATTATAATTAAGAAACAGGAAATATATTCATTTTATGCTTAATTTATATTTCTCAATAACAATATTCTTCAGAAACTCATTATTTTGTAAAAGAAACTATTCTATTTGTCAATTACAAATTTTAATTGAAAATAAAATTGAAAATTTTTAAATTTTTAGAAAATAAAGAAAAAAATTTTACTCAAAAAAATGTTCTGTTACATTTATTTACGAATTCCTTTAATTGTAAAATTATTTAAAAACAACAATAACATTTTTTTTTAAATAAATATTTAATTAATATTATTTTTCCACAGTAATTCAGAATTTTAAAAATTTCAAATTCAAATCTCTTTTAAATTCAATAATTTATAAGAATATTTTTAAAAAACATGAAGATAGCGATTGCTCCGAGTCGAAGGCTCGGAGTGATCGGTTTCTTCATGTTTTATAATAATTAAAAATAACCCAGTGATAAAATTATTATTTTATATAAAAATATTGTTACTCCAACTTCTTCAAAATTATTTTCATCATTTCAAATCAATTATTATTTTCTACAATTTTTAAATATTTTTTATGAAAACAATTGAATTCCTTAAAAAAATTTGTTTTTTATGAAAATAATTGAATTTTTTTTAAAAAATTCATTTTTTATGAAAATAATTGAATTCCTTAAAAAAATTTCATTTTTTATGAAAATAATTAAATTCCTTTAAAAAATTTCAATTTTTATGAAAATAATTGAATTCTTTAAAAAAAATTTATTATTTATAACAATAATTGAATTATTGCGAAGGAATTTATAAAAAATTTGTAAATAATTGAATTTCTAAGAAATCTTTATTATTTATGAAAATAGTTAAATGTTTGCGTACTATTTTTGTGAATTTTGAAATTGATTTGAAAATAATTGAACTTTGGGGAAAAATTTTGTTATTTATAAAGATAATTGGGATTTTGACGAGAATTTTTTTTTTAATTTGAAAGATAATTGACTTTTATGAAAGAAGAATATTATCACTGTTGAAAATAATTGAATTTCAGCAATTATTTTTAAGTTTTCCAAAATTGAATTTTTTTTTAGTGTTTTCAACAAAAATTTGAATCACAAATTTTTAAATTCTATTATTTTTAAAATTGCTAATTCTGTCATAAAAAGTTAGCCTAAAAAAACTCTTAAAAAATTTTTGCTAGTTAATTTATTAAATCGAATAATTATTATAAATAATTGTTCGTATTTTTGCAGCACAGTTATTGTAGTTTTTTTTTAATATTTCCTTTAATTCTATTTACAGTTAAACCTGTTGGAATGCAACTCGATTTTTAAAATTTTATTACATTAAAAAATTCTTAAAAAATTGTTTTGTAATTTTATTTTATAATATTTTTACAATATTTCGGAAATAACGTGAAAATAATCGAACATTATTGATTGTAAAAAAAATGTTACATTCCACCAGGTTCGACTGTATTGATAAAAAAAAAATTAATCCAAGAAAACAAAGTCTGAAATTAAAATAGAATTCGCAAAGAAAATAGTTACAATTTACAATTTTTTCTCGAATTTCAACAGTGGAGCTTCATAATCACACCTTATGAAATTCTCCTTTCTTTTCATTTTCTTTTCTTTTTTTTTTTTTTGTAAATATATCTCTGACAAAAAGTGTTATTTCTTCTCTACTTATATTTCTCTTTACAGCTCCTGATTTTTTTTCATTTCATATTTCATTTTTCTTTTTTAACTCGCATAAAATTCGTATTAAGGCCGAGATATCGTCTCTTCTATTACGAAGTCTAAGAACTGGTGCAAATGGTATTGTGCAGTTTCCACTGCTTTTCTCTCCTTCCTTTCATCCTTATCACGTATCCTTTGTCATTTTACAGAAATAACTCTAGATATATATATAGCTCAACTTTAAAGTTCTCTGTCTAGGCCTCTTTTGGGGGGTGGGTATCGGGAGGAGGGTGGAAAAAACCCAAAAAAAACCTCAAATGGAATGCTTTGAAGTATTTCCATTCTTAAAATGGAATTCAAAAAAAAAATTTTTTTTTAAATTTTTTTTTCAAGAGCTGATTTTTCTTATTTTTGTTCTATATACATTTTCATATAATAATAATAATAATAATAATAATAATAATAATTAGAAACCCTTTTATATTCAGTCATTATATAATTACTTATAGGCAAATTATTTTTTCAGAGATTTTTTTTATACTTTGCTTTTGACTTTTCTTTTTTTTTACTTTGCTTTTTTGCTTCGCTTTTTTGTATTTATTACCCCAACTGTGTATATTATGCAAATATATACGTTTAGTAAAATAAAACCTTTCAATTTATTAAAATAAAACAGCTCTGAAAATTTCGTCTTTAAGGACAGAGAAAAAAGCGATAATAAAAAAATATAATAAAACTCTGTGTTAATGAAAAAAATATTTTTTGTCCTCTCGAAGTCAAATTAATGGGGTTCAATTATTATATCCTAAAATCTACTATCGATATTCTATTATTTGTTCGATTTTTTGTTTACAGAATATGTACAAATCTTTTTTATACAGAAGTATATGTGACTTTTTATATAATATAAATATATTTTTATATATAAATATATATATTTGTATAAATATATAAATAAATATTAGTATTAATATTATTTTTCATTATTATTAATTATTAATACTAATAAATATAAATATTAATATATTTTTATAAAAATTCGTATATGTTTATATATTTATATACTTATATATTTATATATTTATATATTTATATGTTTATATATTTATATATTTATATATTAATATATTTTTATACATATTTGTATATATATATCTATATATAAAGTGTACGTATTTATTTACTATTTATATTTGTTTGTTTGTGTGTGTGTGAGTGAGAATGTACAACTTTTGTGTTAAGATGAATTTTCGTTTCGCGAATAACTCGTTATACATTTCTCAGACTTCTTTTTTTTTGGCACTCGAACGAGAGTTTTCGAATAAACGAGTGGAAAAAAGCTCAAGTTAAGAGCAATTCATCTTTCCCTTTCTTTCTTTCCTTCTTTTTTTTTTATTTTACTCATTTTTCTCTCTTTTTCTTTATAGGCCCACATAAATAAGTATACAAACAAATGTTTATTCGGATGTTTTATTCATCCGATTTCCTATATTATATATATATATAGAAACTGGTGCTTTGATTAATATATTTTATGTCTATTTCTCCTTAGAATTTTGTTATTTTTTTTTTTTTTTTTTTTGTTTGAGTCTATAAGTTTTCCACCTTTCAGAAATTTTTATTTTCTGAATGCTAGGCGCACGCAAATTCGGATTTTTTTTTCTTAACTTCTCGCAATCACAAGCGATTTATGATATTAACAATATATTGGAGATATTAAAAATTGTTTGAAAAAAATGAGTAAAAAAAATTTTTTTAATAAAGAAAAAAACGGGAAAAAATGTTTTGAAATGAAGATATTAAAAAAAATGTTAAATATTTCGTTATTTTTTGAAAATAGGGGTAATTTTTTTTCTTAATTTTTGGAATATTTTAAAAAGCATTTTCAAATGTTTAAATACTTTTGCGATTTTAGTATTTTGAGAGAGAATCGCGAATTGAATTCGGGAAATCAAATAGAATTTTTTTTTAATTTTTCAATGCTTGGAATTTTAATTTTGTTTCACAAAGTTCAATTTTAATTTTAGTTTGAATTTCAATCAAAATTGATTTTTTTTTATTTTCTCAATATTTGGAATTTTAATTTCGTTTTTCAAATTTCAATTTCGATTTTAATTTCAATTTCAATTTCAATTGGAATGTTAACTGAAATATGAATTTAAATTCCAATATAAATTTTAATTTAAAAATGTCAATTTGAATTTGAATTTAAATTTCAAAGTTCAAATTCTTTCAACTTTCTCAACATTTGAAATTTCAATTTCACATTCAAAATTTCAATTTTAATTTTAGTTGCCATTTCAATCAAAATTAAATTTTTTTACTTTGTCAATATTTGGAATTGCAATTTCGTTTTCCAAATTTCAATTTCGATTTTAATTTCAGTTTAAATTTCAATTGGAATGTTAACTAAAATATGAATTTGAATTTCAATATAAATTTCAATTTAAATTTTGAATTTGAATGTCAATTTGAATTTCAATTTCACATTCAAAATTTAAATTTTAATTTTAGTTGTAATTTCAATCAAAATTAAATTTTTTTACTTTCTCAATATTTGAAATTGCAATTTCATTTTCCAAATTTCAATTTTAATTCTGATTTGAATTTTAATTTAAGTTTGAATTCAAATTTTATTTTGAATTTCAATTTGTATCTCAATTTGTACACCAATTTGAATTTTAATCAAAAATTAAAATTTGTTTGACTTAACCATTGTTAAAAATTGCAATTTCGCTTTCAAAATTTAAATTTAAATTTCAATCCGAGTTTCAATCAAAATTGAAAAATTTGGACAAAATTCTCAAAAATTTGAAGCATCAAGATTATGAAATTCTATGAAATCACAAATTTTCATTTGAGATTGAGATTTATTTCACAAAATATAATTCCAAAAACATAACGATTTTATCCGAATAAAAAAAATTTCTACGAATTATTTTTTCCAAATTCTCCTCATCCCAATTTTTTTAATCGTCATCATAAAAATTTCCTCATCTCGCAAGATAAAATTATTTAATTACCCCTCGGAGATAAGAAAACTTTTAAGACAATTACTAAAATAATTTTATTATTATTTTTGCGGGCAGGAAATAAAAATTATATACAATCTTTTTCTCCACCAATAAAAAACCACTAAAAAAAAAATAAAAACGTAAAATAAAATATGAAATGTCTCTCTCTCTCTCCTTTTCTTTCCTACAGCTGTCAAATAATAAATTGTCAGTTTAAATATATATACAAATTTAATAATCGTATAAAAGTGCGCATGATTTTTCGTTTGTGAATGCGAGAAAAAAAAATGATTTCATTTTCTTTTTATTATGCTTTTTGATAAAATTCGATTTGTGATTGTTTCTTAATTAATAAAGAGAAGGGTATGAGGGGGAAGGGGAGAAAAAAAAACGAAAAAAAAAATACCAGGGGTAAAAATGTATCAAAGTGACCATTAAAACACCACTGTGTGACAACGAGTGCCGAACGAGCGATTACGTGAATATGAAAGATATATATATATATACAATCGTATTAAACGAGGTAAACGTGCAACGGCAAAAGGTTATGATAACAAAAAGAGAATAAATTACGAGCGAGGTCGAGGCCGGACGTGACGCGCCCGATCGCGAGCAGAGCGCATGATATTACTTCCGGTCACGCGGAAATACGTCGGAAGTGACCGGACCGGAAGCGATGCAAGAGATTATTTCGAAGGTAGTACAAGCGCGGATAGAATTTAGTGTGGAGGTCGCATTTTCAACTATCCACCTATGTTTAAATTGGAAGACATGGGAATGGTCAGGGTTGTTGAAACTTCTTTTGACAATTTTTTCTTCTTTTCTTTATTTCTTATATTTTTCTTTTTTCCCTTTTCAAATACAGCTAACGACCTCTCATATAGAACACACGTCTATACGTAATCTGATTTTCTCGTCACTCTCTTGTATATAGAACTAGAAAAAAAAATTTCCCCCATCTTCTAAAAAGAAACTGGAAAAAAATTATTATTTTCGAAAAGAAAATAATTTTTTACTGTTATTTTTAATTCAAAAAAATAAATTTTAATAGTACTTTTTATTTATAAAGAACAATTTTTGAAATGTAATTTTTAGCAGTAAATTTTATTAAAGAAATAATTTTAAATAGTATTTTTTTTTATTTATAAAGAATAATTTTCAATAGTAATTTTTTTAAGTAATTTCTGTTTCAAAAAAGTAACTTTTAAATGTAATTAATTTCATCAAAATGTTTACTGGTAATATTTATTTTAAAGGAACAATTTTTTAACAGTAATTTTTATGTTCAAAAAAGTATAATAATCTTCGGGTAATTTATTAAAAAAAAAAAGTTTTGAACTTTTAAAGAAAAATATCATTTGATTGAAAAAAAATTAATTTCGATTTTAATTTTTAATTCTTTAATAATTTTTAGTTGAAACGAATAATTATATCAATAAAATAATAAAGAATAATAACAATAGTAATTTTAATTTAATGAATTAATTTTTTATTAATAATAATTTTAATTTTAAAAGATCAATTCTTTATTAACAATTTTTAAGCGAACAGATATTTAATATCCTTTGGATTTTATTTATTTCAAAAAATGTTTGCCCTTTCACAGAAAACAGCATTTGATTGAAAAGAAAAAATTAATTTCGGAAATTGAAAACATTTTAAGTTAATTTTACTTTTTCAATAATTTTTAGTTGAAAAGAATAATTTTTAGAATAATTTTTATTCTGGAAATTAATTTTTTTAATTCCGATGATTTAAAATTTTAAAATAACAATTTTTTATTAACAATATTTATGCGAAAAGAAATTTAATATCCTTTGGGATTTTTATTAAAAGAAAAGTTTGACCTTTAGGAGAAAAAAGCATTTGATTGAAATGAAAAAATGAATTTTAATTTTAATTTTTAAAAAATAATTTTCTAATAACACATTTAAGAGGAAAATTTAATATTTCATTAGTCATTTTTTAAAACAAAAATAATTTCTGAATTTTTTGAAAAAAATAGCAGTTGATTAACAAAAATTAATTTTGATTTAAATTTCATTTTTTTGAAAATAATTCTTTAATAATATGATTTTAATAACAAAAACTTTAATATTCTTTTAGTAATTCATAAAAAAGAACAATTTCCGAACTTTTAAAAAACAATTTAACAGAAAAAATTTATTTGTGGTAAATAAATGTTTATTCCATAAAAGTCGAATAACTTTTTGTAATAAAATTTTTCCAATTTCATTTGAATCAAGTTTTTTTCTGTGAATGTGCGGAAAGAAAGTTATAAAATAATAAAATACTCGTATTGAAAGTTACCACAATTCTCCATTTTTAATTGTTTTTTAATTAAAAAGCAAAATGTACACAATTTTACTTCAGATCGCAAGTTATCGTTCAAACAAAAATAGATTTCGATATATATATTTTTTGCAAAATTATATTAATTAATTCATTAATTTATTTATTAATTTAATTTCAAAAGTTGTAAATTTTTTTTAAATACATTTCGATATATATACATTTTTTTTGTTCTTTCTTTTGCAAAATAATATTAATTTAAATTTCAAAGTCGCGTACATTTTCATTAATTACTTGAGTGATTAAATTTACAAAACGACATGTTTGCTCCAAACGTGAGCACTGAACCAGCTGTGCACATTAAATTTCAAAGGTCGAAATCTGCACGCTTCTGGAAATGCAAAATTCTAATTAAAGGAAATTTACTAGAATTCAAAAGAGGAATGTTCTCGATTTTCAAAGAATGACTTTTTTATGTAAATATAATCTTCTCGTTGGAAACTTTATACATTTGCTTCTTTTTGTTTTTTTTTTATTTTTACGGTTTCTTATTTCAAATCTAAAAATTATGATAAATTTTTACATTTTGTTTTTTTTATTCCGCAAATAAGAATATTTATTATTTTCAAAAATAAATAAATATTTCAATTTTTCTTCATAAATGAAATAAATAAAAATATTGGTTTTTGTTACGTAGATGTATTAATTTTTTATAAAAAGAAATAAATTCGAAATTATTTCTAAAAACAAGAAATGGAACTATTTTTTTATAAATGAAAAAGGCAACTAGTTTGACTTTTTTATAATTTTTCGTTTCAGTGGTAAAACACAGTTTTAGTCAGACAGATTATTAAAATTTTTTGTCGTTTTCCTTTTAGTAGTAAAAGTCAATTAAAGTCAGACAACATTGTCAATTCGAGAAATTTCAAAGTTATAATAGTCCAAGAAGAATTTTTTAAGATGATAAAATCATTATTAAGTAGTAAAAATAATTTTAAGTCAGACATACAGTTTTGTTTTTTAATTTCAGTAGTGTAAGTCAATTACAGTCAGACAACTTTTTTAATTTCAATTATTTCAAACTTCTTAGTCTAAGAAGCAATTTTTAAGACGATAAAATTATTAATCAGTAGTAAAAATCAAATTTAGTCAGACATACAATTTTTGTAGTTTCAATTTTAGTAGTTTAAATAATTTACAGTCAGCTAACTTTTTCAATTCTGATGATTTTAAAGTGAACAATCTTTTAATTTAAAGTATTTAATTTAAAGTAGTAAAAACCATTTTAAGTCAGGCATTCAAATTTCTGTCGTTTTAATTTCAGTAGTGTAAGTAAATTAAAGGTTAGACACTTATTTTAATTCCAATCATTTAGTCAATAGTCTAAGAAGCAATTTTTTTGAAAATAGAATTATCAATAAGTAGTAAAAATAATTTTAAGTCAGACATTCAGTTTTGTCGTTTTAATTTCAGTAGTATAAGTCAGTTACAATCAGACGTGAAAAATTTTTGAAAAAATTTAGTGTTAGTAGTAAAAATTAATCTTTAGTCAGACAGTAAAATATTTTTTCAATTTTTGTAAATACTACTGTTTATAATTTTTATTTATTTATTCATTTAAGTAAATAATTGAATTTTTATAAATTTATTTTATTAAATTTGTCAACGATTATAAATTTAATTAAAAATAGTAGTAAAGGTAAATTTCAGTCAGACATTTTTAAATCGCAGAATAATTGTCAGTAAAATTCAATTGTGGTCAGAAAAAATTTTCCAATTTCGTTTCTTTGCTATCGATTATCAAAATAATACAATTTTTCAGTGGTAAAAGTCAATTTCAGTCAACCAATTTTGTCGAATTGTTGTAAATACGATGTAAATGAAAAAAACTAATATAACTAATTAAAAATAGAAAAAAAATTTTTAAAAAATACAGATGAAGATTAAAACTAAATTTCAGTCAGTTTTTGCAAGTGAAATTTATTCCAAAGCAAAAATAGACTTGACATCTAATTTTTTTTCTTCGTTTTTTGTTTTTTATTTCGCACTTTGAAAAACGTATAACCTAAACCCTGGGATTTGTATGAAATCATGAAAACACGATGTTTGCGAGAGTGATTGAAAATTCTGTTTTTCCAAACACGGAAATGAAGACTTTTTAGGAGTATCGGTCAGTATTCACGCGCTAGAAATTGGAACACAGTCGCTATTTCCGAAACACGTTAATCATCAATTGGCATGAGGCTCATTCGTTGCAGTGTTTAAAAATAAAAAAAAAAAGAAGAAAAACATGCTTCCAACTAGATAATGCCTGCTGTAAATGACAATATCATATTTGTACTATAATAGATTTTACAACAGATTGCATAAAAATGTCATTCGAAATAAAAACTACTTTTTTTTATGTATATTCATCAAAAGTGACGAAAAATTTTTCCTCGTTTAAACATCAATCATTATTTTTCAATCGAACACAATTTTTATTACTACAAGTAATAAAGAATATTACCCAAAGGTAATAAAGCAAAATATTTATTTTTAATTTACTTTTGTTAAAAGTGATAAAGAATAAAAGAAAATTTATTTTCAATCACTTTCTGTTAAATTAAAAGTAATAAAGAATTGTGTTTAATTTAAAAATTATAATCTGCTTACTTTTTTTGCAAATCGACTAAAATTATCAGCGAAAAAAATTTCATTATTTGGAAAAAAAAATATTTTAATTGACTTGGAAAAAAATATATAAATAAATAAGATCAAAAAATAAAGGAAAATTTTCAAAAATAAAAATGATTTAATAAACTTTGTATAATCTGATTAAAAATACAAAAAAGGAATAAAATTTAAAGTTAAATGATAATTTATACAAAAACTAATTTTTTATTCCTTTAGGCATTGAAATTAAAGTAGTTCCTTCCTGAGAGTGACGGAAATCAGAATTTATTTGGCGGAAAATTTCAAAATTAATGTGCACTTTTTTTAATTTAGAAAAGTCAGAGAGAATAATACACGCTATAAAGGAGAGCTAACTGATAATGAATACAAGAAATAATAAATTAAGCAAATAAGATTAATAATGAATCAAATAAATATTAAAATGTCAAATATAGAAAATAAACATTTAAATAATTTCAGAGTTCACTTTAAGATTTCAGGAAAAAGTAAAATAAAAAAAATAAGTAGGAGATTTTTGATAAAATTTGCAGAAAAATAAAAATTTTCCGTTCTTCAAATTTCAAGTAAAAGGTGATTTTATAATTTACTTTCGTTATTAATTTTCTAATTAACTCGAACGTCTCCGAAAATTATCGCAGAGAGAATTTATTTTTTCTATATTGTCTATCCTAAAAAGTCTGCATTCGTAGACTTTAAAATTGTTTCTTTTTGTACATAATATATTTCATTAGACTTACTTTCCATCAGTCGTCAATAATTTTCAATGATTTAGTTGTAATAATTTATTCTTTAACAATAAATGATTTTCAATTTTTTAACGAGGTATTTATTTCTTTACCCTTATTACTTTAAAAAATTAACTGATTTAAAATTTTTGAAAAATCTAAGTAAAATTTTTTAATGGATTTTAAAATTTGTGAATTTTAATTAGAAAAAATTGAGTCAGTTCTTCGAAATACTAAAATTTGTTTAATAAAATTTATTGTTTTAAAAACTTTTAATTAAATATTTGCTATTTTTTTTTGTTTTGAAACCGCTTCTTTTTAATTATTTCCTAATAAAAATGACTAAATACCACTTATGAAATTATTTTGTAAAAAAAACCTAAATACTGTTTTTTTAATTAGTTGTTATAAAAAATCTAAATACCGTTTTTGTAAAATTATTTTTTTTTTTATTTATATTTTGTAATTAAAAGGACGAAATTCAGTTTTTTTATTATAAAATAATTAATTTTTAATTAAAAAAAATTTTAAATTATTAACAAAATAAATTGTTAATAACGCAAATTATTAATAACGTAAATTATTAATAACGTAAATTACTAACAACATGAATTATTAATAACATAAATTACTGATAAAATAAATTAATAGCAGACAATAAATAATAATTGAATAATAAATAAATTACAAATGAATAGTAAATAAATAATTAATAAGTTATTAATTAATTAAAGCAAATTAGTTAATAATTATTATCATTAGCATTACTTAATAATAACAATGATCATTATTAATTAATTATCAACAAAAAATTATTTAAATAAAAAAAAAAATTCTTAACTACTTTTCTATTGTTCATTAATTTTCAATTGAAAGACAATTTATTTATCATTTCTTTATAAAAAGAAAAAGATAATGACAAATATTTATGATGAAATCTATATAAAGAATATAAAAATTTGTTACGAAAAAAAATTAATCAACAGTGAAAAAATTGCGTTCGAGTTTGCGATTTTTTTTTATAGTTGACTATAAAGAAAAAAAGAGTTAAAATTCAATGTGCGTCAGTAGTTCAAGTCCGCAATGTGTTCAGTCGATAGATATATATAGTGATCGTTTACTGCTTCATCGTACGGAAGCAATTTTCCTTAAATTTATATTTTTATCATCTAAAATTTATATCCTTATAGACAAATTTCTATTTACAATTGTTTTTATCCACAGAAAAGAAAATATCGCAGAGAATTGTATATATATAGAATATAAAGTGTTCTTTTTTAAAAAAAAAAGAATTATTTGAGCGATTATTTAATATTTGAATTATTTTTTGGTAATAAAATAATTATTATATGGAGAATAATTTTCTTTTAAGACTGAAACAATTTTTTATTTCAAAAATATGTTTGGAAAAGAAAGTTGAAATATTTTTTTCATTGTCTGATGGTAAATAATTTCGTGTTTAATCTTTAATTTAATAAAATATTTTTTTATTATTTCAAAATATTTTTGAATTTAGGATTAAAACAATTATGAGGCCTCACAAATTTTATATTATTATTAAAATAATTAAAACATTAAAAAGTAGTTTTATTATTTTTTTGGAAATTATTAAATTTTCAAAAAAAAAACTTTTAAATATTTTTATTTTCAAACGGTTAAAAGCAATTTAGATTTTTTTTTATTAAAAAAATTTTTATCATAAAAAGTTCAAAAAATAGTTTTATTATTTTTTTCGAAAATTTAATATTAAATATTTTCATTTTCAAACACGTTAAAGTGATTTAGTATCCCTTGTAAATATTATAACAATTTTTATCATAAAATGTACAAAAGATACTTTAAATATTTTTTAAATTTAATATTAAAACAATTTTTCATTTACTATCCAAATAATTGAAAGTAAAAAGGTAAAAGAATTTTAAAAAATGCTTCTACTACTTTTTAAATTTTAACTTAATATTAAAACAATTTTCAGAAAATTAAATTACAAATTTAGTTTCAAATACTCTTAATTTGTGCATTTTTTTTTTACAAATAAACAAATATTGAAAAAGTATTTTATTTTCACTTCTTTTTCAAATTTGATATTAAATTCGCTTCAGATGAAAAAGAAAATTGTTCACAATAAAGTAGACAAAAAGAAAAAATCGTAATTATTAATTTGTAGATATAAAATAGATATAAAATAATGATATCAAATTAATAATTTGAATAAAAATTCACCTCTATAAAATATTTCCACAGTCAATATATTCTCCGCAAGAATTTAATTTTAATAAAAAAAATACTGCTATTTGGCAAATGTCTTTGGCATAAAATTGTGGGAAAAAATCTCAAAATTAATTATTGAGATGAATAAAAAATATGGATAATAATAATAATATAATGATTTATGAAAGTAAAGAATTTAAAATTTGCCTCGCCTCAAACTCGCGTTTCATTATAGGGACTCGAGGAGGATTGATTGCGTTCAATATCGCCGGGCACGTTAAAAGCGACGTTCGGCACCGTTGTCGGATCAATTATTTGCGAATGATATTGAGAATTGCTCTGATGAGCAGTGGTTATGGTTGTGGTTGTGGTGGTGGTGGTGGTGGTCTGCGAATGATGTAAATGAGAGGAAGACGAAGGTGGACCTTCGCTGATGGAAGTCGTCGATGTAAGAATGCGCCGACCGCGTACCTGATATCTCTGTGGATAACAACGACGGCAACATGAAAGCAACAATCTGCTTCGGGATGCAGTGCTGTGCGCTGGTGACGTCAATGGCGATGGGGAACCGGGCCTCTTCGGGGCTCCATTAAATGGCACGTCCATCTCAACGAATTCTCGATCCTGAAAATACAAAAAAAAAAAACAACTATTAATTTTCCTTATTTTACAAGTTTCACATTTTTTAGCACTTATTTCTCATTATTGAAAAATAACGTTTTTTTAACAAAAAAAAATCGAAAAGAAAAAATTCTTCTTGATTTTTAATATTTGATTTAAAAAAGTATAATTAACACTATAAGTAGTAAAAATCTATTTCAGGTTAGACATTCATATTTTTGTATTTTTTTTACTTTAAGTAGTGTAAGTCAGTTACAGTCAGACATATTTTTCAAAAAAATTCTTTTTACTTTTTAATATTTGATTTCTAAGAAAACAGTATCATTAACATTATAAGTAATAAAAATTATTTTAGGTCAGGCATTCAAATTTTTCGTCGTTTTAATTTAAGTAGTGTAAGTCAATGACAGTCAGACAAATTTTTCAATTCCAATGATTTCGAAGAGAATAGTCCAAGAAGCAATTTTTTATAAAGATAAAAAACATTAATAAGTAGTAAAAATCATTTTATGTCAGACATTCTTTTTAATTATTATTATTATTATTAATCATCGTTGTTCATCGAAGGATAAATATTTACCATTTTTTAGCACCATTTTAATCATGTTTATTCAGATTCAGTAGTAAAGGTCAATTTTAATCAGACATTAAAAATATTATTTTATCTATTTTAGGTAGTATAAGTAAGTTTTTGTAAGATGTGTAATTTAATATTTGTAAATTTTAGGGTGGTCACTTTTTTAATAAAAAAAATTCACGGTCATTTCCCGATAATGAATTATTTTTCCTGATCATAAAGAAGTCGAATAATTTTTAAGAATTCCTACTGCAACTTATTAAAAATTATTTTTAAAATTTCAATTCAATTATTTTCTATAAAATTTTAACTAAAATATTTCTAAAATCCATTTGTTTACAAGATAATTTAATGAAATTTTTAATAATTTGAAATTTTTTCAATTAAATATTATATACATAAAAATATAACTAATTTGAAAAAACGTGAATAAAAATGTTTCAAAAAAGTTGCTTATTTAGAATTTTTAATTAAAATCTTTTACAATTCAACTTTTTTAAAATTTTAACTTGAAAGTTTTTAAAATTAAATCGATATTGATATTAGTAACAATAATTTAACACTCTAAAATATAGAAATAGTTGTTTATGATTAATGGTAAAAAAACGAATTGATATTAATGCAAAATATAGTTATTTAAAAATTTATTTTCTAAGAAAAGAAATTTTATTTATTTTTATTCTTTATTTACTTAATTTATTATTTAAAAATTAATTTTTATAAATTTAGTATCACTTTTGTTCTAATTAATTTAAATTTTTACTAATTCAAATTTGTTTTGTGATAATATTATTGCAAAAAAAAATTTATAAATTGTATTATTTTTTACTATTTTATAGGATGTAAAATTTTTTCTGTTTCAAATTTTTTCGACGCATTTAATTAAAATTATATTTTCTTTAATTATTGTTAGAAATAGAAAGAATTAAAAATTAAATTTAATATTATCTTTCTTAAAGTCTGTTACATTGGATAACAAAATTCATAATTTTCTTATAAATTCTCGAAATTGAATATTTTTCCAGTACTTTTGATGAAATTCCCTGACAAAATAAAACAATTTTATAGAAGATCATTCAATCTTTTTTAATGAAATGTAATTAATAAGTCTTAAACTAAATATTTCTATTTTTTCTTACAAAATAATCAGTTTTTAAACAAAAATTTCAAAATTCCGGTCATGATTAAAGTTCACTATTTTTACACAAATTTTTTTATAATTTTTTCATTGAAAAAAATTTAACATTGTATTATTTAAAAATATCCCTTATTTAAAATTTCTTTTTCTTTTATATTTTTTATAAACAATCGTTGTCTATCAAAGGGTAAATATTTACAATTTATTTTTAACCCCTTTTTAATGACGCTTATTCAGATTCAGTAGTAAAGATCAATTTCAATCGGGCATTTTATGTGTTTGGATTATTTTAAGTAGTAGAAGTAAGTTTTAGTCAGACATGCAATATTAAACATTTGTAAACACATTACAAGTGATAAAAATAACAGGAAATTTAGTAGAACAGACAATTTATGGTCAGACAGCGTAAACAAAATTTTTGTTAATTTTTTACTCAAAAAAAAGTAAGTATTATCTATTTTTTACTATTATAGATAATTTTTAAAAAAGAAATTTAACTTTTAATACTATCAACATTAATATTATAGAGTACAAGTTATGACAAACGCAACGTTAATTATAACGCTTTTTATAATTATCTTTTCAGTGATAAAACACAATTTAGTCAGACAGATTATTAAAAAATTTTGTTGCAGTCGTTATTGTCATTTCCAGTCGCTTAATAATAGGTAATGTTTATTCTCAATTTATTGTCAGTAGTATAAATGAATTTTAGTCAGACATCCAATTTTCGGTGTTTTAAATTCAGTAGTCTGACTAAAAATATATTTTACTACTGGTAACTTAATTAACAAAAATTAATTTTTAAAAATTAGGAAACGTCGTCTGATCAAAACCAACTTACACTACTAAATTTTCTACAATCTTTTCTACTAGCAAGCAATTAATATCATTTTTAAAAGTTTTTTTCTTACTATTAATTATTTAATATTTACTATTTACTTTTTACTATTTTGTTTTTTACTATATACTACTATAATATTAACATTAACTTTAAAATACAGTATGATGGGGAAAATGACATAAAATAAAAAATATTATCTCTGATCAAAACACAGTTTCTCTACGTGTACTGAAATTAAAAGTTTTCACATTCAAGTCTGACTATAAATGGTGTTTACTACTTATATATGTGTATCCCATAAATCCACCTCTTTAAATTCAACAACTTTTTAAGTCTTTCTCCATACTTTTTTTTTCTTAAAAAAAAATATATATATACATAAATGATGCGCATAAAAAAATGCAATCTTCCCTGTGTTAAAAGACATAACTGTCCCTCGAAGCACTTTCTTTATTATTCAAGCGTTTCAGAAAATGTGTAAGTTTGCATTTAAGTACTAAATTTTCCACACTCAGTAAAAGGTTTTTTGCTTAAATTACACGACGTTCTCTACCACACACGTATATCTATAGAAGAGGCTTCAACTTCTGGTTATGGCTTGCTTTCTATTTTTTTTTTTTTTTTTTTTTTTTTTTTTTTTTTTGATCCGACAGAAAAAAAAGTTGGTTATCCCGAGGCTGCGTGCAAGACTCTAATTACTTGTGCAAAATAAGTCTTAAAAGTTTTCTCACATCGAGTCATCACATTTTCCTCATCAAAAAAAGGAGGAAAAAAAAAATTCTTCAAACATGTCACGTTTAACTTAACTACTGCCAGAAACTTACATTGAGGAAATGAATCAAAAAAACATTTTTTCTTTCCAGTGTAAAATTGTTTTTTTTTTTTTTTTGATAAATAATTAAAGAAATCAGATAAATCAAAGTAATCATAATAAATCACTTTGTACGAAAAATAATTCGTAAATAGAAAATTAGGAGCGAAAGAAAAACGGAAAAAATACACTTTGGAAAATAATTATAATATTATAATACAAAACCGTATTTCATGTTTGTATCGCAGTTTTACTGTGTACTACAAAAAAAAAGGAGAGAAAGAAATAAAAATTCTTTGAAATATACTTTAAGAGAATATAAATGTTAAGTGGAAAAGCGTGTATGTATATTTGTGCATAAACTTGAATGTTTTGAAGAAAAGTGGGGTATAAATTTAACAATTGGTAATAAATAATGCTTTACAGCCCGATCTCCATAGCCTTAGAAGAAACTTTACAGTCGAGATATATATATATATATATATATATATATATATATATATGTATATAGGATAAGCTTTAAGTTTTAGGGAGCTTGTCACGAGACACCTTCCATTGTAAACCCATCGTTTATGTATGTTTACAGTACTTTGTACATACTATAAATTAAATTGAGAACCAAGTTTCCCTTCAAAATGTTTATGCCATTCAGAATGGACAAATATATTGGTACTTGGGGATAATCCAACAATAAGATTGTCTAATAAACACTATGATATGAATATATATTAGGAAATAAATTCAGAAACTTCAAATCGAAGATTAGAATTTAATTTTCACTCAAACGAGTTGACTCAAAAAAAATTAAAAATATATTATTTTTATTTCTATTTGATTTTATTTACATTTAAGGTTTATTTAATGGTTTTATTTATAAATTTTTTTACAAATTAATTTTTTCTAATATTATAATGGTAGTTGAATTTTTATATTTACCAGAATTTTACAGAATGTTTTACTAAAACTGACCTTTAGTCCTCGGGGATAAAAGAAAAATAAAATGTCTCAGCAAAAACTGACTTGTACTACTTAATTTCGCGAAATTAAGTAATCAAACCGCGGTTTGATTCCTTACCTATACTTAGCTACTAATGTTTTCAAGTTGTAAATATTCTATTATTTTTAATAATTTTTTACTTTATTAATTTTTTCTTTATATTAATTGTAATTTTAATGTCTGACTATACATGACATTTACTACTTACAACAAACGTTATATTATTTCCATTAACTTCATTTTAACAATCAAAACTTGTATTTAATTTACTTCTCTTTCATTATTCTTATTATTTTAATTTAATTAATTATTTAATTAATTTAATTTAATTCTTGACATTTATTACTTAGAGAACGTTGAAAAATCCCCTGAAAATTATTTTTTCATCAAAGTGGAGCTTTTGGTCAGTGTCAGTTAAACATTTATTTAAACTTTTAATAAACAATTATTTTTAATAAAAATAATTAAAACTGCACAATATTCTTCAAAATTTCTTTTGTGTGTTAGTCAGACATTTATTATATCTTTGGTAAAATAATTATCCTTATAAATAATAAAAAAAATAATTACAAATGTAGAAAATAATTGAAAATATTTTCTAAGTAGTATAGGTCAGTGTCAGTCAGACATTTATTAAAACTTTCCTAAAATAATTATCGTTTATAAAAAATAATTAAAAATGCAAATAATTCTTCAAAATTTCTTCCAAGTAGTGTAGGTCAGTGACAGTCAGACATTTACTTAAATATATTATTTTTCTAAACTATTTATCGTTCATAAAATTAATTACAAATTTAAAACGTTTTCAAAAATTTTTTTTAAATAGAATAGGACAATATCAGTCAGACATTTATTTTAAATTTTATTAAATAATTATTGTTAATATAAAAAATAATTCAAAATGCAGAAAATTCTTTAAAATTGCCTCCAAGTAGTATAAATAAATTTCACTCAGACGTTTATTTCAGTTTTCGATTACAAATATTGTCAATAAATAATAAAATAATTAATAATAAAAATAATTAAAAATGCAAAAATTATTTAAAATGTTTTGTAAGTAGTATAGGTCAGTGTCAGTCAGACATTTATTAAAACTTTGATAAAATAAGTGTCGCTATAAAAATAATAAAAATACAAAAAGTTCTTGAAAAATGTCCTCGAAGTAGTATATAGATCAGTTTTAGTCAGACATTTATTTAAACTTTCCTAAAATAATTATCGTTAATGAAGAATAATTAAAAATGAAAATGATTTTGTAAAATTATTAAAAAATGCAGAGCTTTCTGGAAAATGTCTTCCAAATAGTAGATGTCAGTGTCAAACATGCAGAAAGTTCTTAAAGATATTTTCTAAGTAGTAAAGGTCAGTGTTTGTCAGACATTTCTTTTAACTTTCGTAAAATAAGTACAGTTAATAAAAATAATTTAAACTACACAAAATTCTTCAAAATTAAAAAAAAAAAATTTTATTCTCAATGAACTAACTAAAAATGTAGAAAATTCATAGAAAATTCTTAGAAAATGTATTTTAAGTAATAGAGGTCAGCTTCAGACTTTAATTAAACTTTCCTTGTCAGTGTTGACTCTAACCTAAAAAGCAAATTAAATATAAAGTGGTATATTTAATTTACTAGTTTTAATTTGCAAATTTTTTTTTCAGTCAATTGTCGTTAGTAAAAATTAGTTCCAGTCAAACACATTTCCCTAAAAAAATAATAAAATAAAACCACTATTCAAAAACAGGTATCAAATACTAAAAACCTTAAATACTTTTCGACACAGTCAACTTATCCCTAGAATTGAATTTTCCCATTTTAACGAGTTATTGTTTGTTATTGTTTTTCTCGTTTTCTCGTTTGTTTCGAGAGGGTCCTCTTTTCCCTTTCTCCTCAAATTTTTCTCTTTTTTTTTGGCCTCGTAAAAATAAATCTAGCTTCATCGTTTACAATCTGAATGAAAATCCGGTTGGATTTGAGTACATCCCGAATGCCGTAAAACCTAGATCCATCACCAAGCAGAGAGGCAAACGGAAAGAGGTTTTGCAAATAACTTCGAGTTCGCTCGATAGCCTCTCGTTTTCAAGCATCGACGAAGCTACTTGCTCTGGATTCTCTGAACTTCATTTCAAACCGATAAAGAGTACACACACATATACATATATACATAATCAAAAGAGTAGTTAAGTCTATAAGCGTGGAAATAGTAAACATATATACTTCACATGACAAGATTTCGTTATCTATATGTCTCTTCCATTCTGAACATTTTTCAATGGACCTCAAAGAAAAAAATAAGAATATAAAAAAAAAAAAATAATGACATTTTTGGCTCACATTTCCTCGGAATTGCGGAAGTTAAGAAACCCACAGACGTCTTTTTAAACATATTTTTATCGTACGCGACAATTTATTTTCATTCATTCTCAAAAAATTTTTTTTTTTTTATCATGTAGTATTATTATTCTTTTTATTTTTATTGTACTTTTTATTATCACGTTTATTATTATTATTATTATTATTATTATTATTATTATTATTATTATTATTATTATTATTATTATTATTATTATTATTTTTCTTTTTAATTATTATTCATATGCGAAAAATTTTCAAATCTAATTACATTACTAATAATTTTTACTAATAATTGTAATTTACTATTTTTTTTTGTTTATTTACTTGTTTATTTGTAAACAACTTACGGGCATTGTCGCAAATTAAATACAAATAATTTACATTATTATATTGTTTATTATTATTTATTTTTTATAATTATTTCCATTCTAGTTTTATTTTTATTAATTTTATAGTAAATATAGTTTTATTTTTATTAATTTTATTGTAAATATAGTTTATTATTTATTACACCGAAAAAAAATAAAATCTCTATTATTATTAATATTATTATCGTTATTATCATTATAGCAGATGAAAAAATTAAAAATTAAAATGAAACTGATGACAAATAAGAAATTTATTCAGCAATGAATGTTGATTATAATTATATTTATAAATGATGTTGAATTATGTGATACATGTTATATTTTGCGGAATGCTTTTCAACATTAAATATACATAGATATACACATAATCATAACAATATCACTCTGACAGAACGTAATTAAGAGTATGTCGGATTTAATTTCATTTCTCAGTGCGAGCTTTTGAATTTCCATTTCGCAGTTTTTATTTATCAGAGATAATTCCTAATGCTGTAGAATTTAATAAATACCTACAGTTGCGCGCACTTCAGTAATGTAATTAGATTTGAAAATTTTTCGCATGCAAAAGAGTTGTGTACAATCACCCATATATTATGAAAATTGCTAAATTAAAAAAAAAATTAAACAGTTTCTGACTTAAATCAAAAAATTATTTAAAAAAGAAGAACGAGAAGAAATGGTTTTATATTTCATCTAATGGAGATTTTCAAATAGGAAACTAAATTTAAATTATTTTTTTCTCCTAATTATTTGTTTCTGTAATTGTATTACCGACAATCTCTCTCTAAATCTAAATTATACTGAAAACTGAGCAACTAATTTAGATCAAGAATATTGCAACAGGGAAAAAATCGAATAACAAAGTAAAATTGAATAGTTTTGCTAGTTTTATAGAAAAAATTTGTTTGGAATTTTTTACTATTTACAGAGAGAAAATTTATTTAAATTATCCATTTATAAATATTAGTAAAAATATTTTCATTTAATTTTTTATTTTATCACCAATAAGTGATCAAAGTAATAAAAAACTTCAGTAGAGTTAGTTATAGTCGGACATCTTCAAAATGTTTGAAAGTAGTAAAAGTCAGTGTCAGTGAGACATTTATTACAACATTGAAAAAATAATTATCTTTAATAAATAATAAAAATAATAAAAAAATTTAAATAGACATCGTCAATTTTAGCGAAACAACTTATTAAATTTTTTAAATTCCTTTTTAAGTAAAAAGTAACGGTGTTAGTCAAATATTCATTTAAATTTCAGTAAAATCATTATCTTTACTAAAAATAATTATGAAAATAATCTTCTAAGTAGTATAAATCATTGTCAGTCAGACACTTATTTACATGTATTACTTCAATAAAATAATTATCGTTTAACAAAAACAGTAAAAAATGCAAAAATTTTGTAAAAATATTTTCTTAGTATAGGTCAGTATCAGTTAAACATCTTTTTAAACTTTCGCAAAATAATTATTGTTAATAAATATAATTAAAACTGCATAATATTCTTAAAAATTTCTTCTAAGTAGTATAAGTTAGTGTCAGTCAGACATTGCTTTTAAATTTCCTAAATTAATTATTGGCAAATAAAAAAATTTTATAATGGAAATAATAAAAATGCAGAAAATTCTTAAAAATATATTCTAAGTAGTATAGATCAGAGTCAGTCAGACATTTATTTAAACTATCGTAAAATAATTATTGTTAATAAAAATAATTAAAAATACAGAAATTTGTAAAAATGTCTTTTAAGTAGTAGAGGTCAATTTCAGTCAGACATTTATATAAACTTTCTTAAATCAATTATTGTTTATAAAAATAATTAAAAACGCAGAAAATTCGTAAAAATTGCTTCTAAGTAGTAAAGGTCAGTATCAGTCAGACATTTATTTAAACTATCGTAAAATAAGTATAGTTAATAAAAATAATTTAAATTACACATAATTATACAACATTTTTAAAAAAATGTCTTTTTCTTTAAAAACTATTAAAAAATGCAGAACGTTATGAAAAATGTGTTTTAAGTAGTAGAGGTCAGTGCCAGTCAGACATTTATTTCTAAGTTCGTAAAAAATTATTGTTCAGAAATATAATAAAATAATCGTTAATAAAATTGTTTAAAGATGCAGAAAGTTCTTAAAGATATCTTTTAAGTAGTATAGCTCAGTGTTTGTCAGACATTTTCTTTAACTTTCGTAAAATAACTATAGTTAATAAAAATAATGTAAACTACACAAAATTCTTGAAAATTTCATTTAAAAAAATTCTTTTTCACAAAGAACTAATTAAAAATGCAGAAAATTGTAAAAAAAATGTCTTCTAAATAGTAGAGGTCCAGTTTTAGAAAAACATTTATTTTAAACTTTTCTAAATTAATTATCGTTAAAATAATTAACATTCATTAATAAATTACAAGAAACAGTAAAAATGCCAACAATCATTAATTAGTACCTCACTTTTCACTCTAATTCCAATTTCAAAAACACAAAGACATTTGTAGCTACATAATTGTTCCACCAAATGCTATAAAAGAAAAACCAAAATTATCCCAAAGATTTTACCTAATAATTTCTCAACTGCGTAATTTTATTGCACATTTAAATTCAAGAAAATAGAGAAACGAGAATTTTGAATGAAAACCAGGAAATCTCATTTAAAATGACAATTTTCATTAAGACAGTAACGAAATTGCGACAGAGGATGTAGTGACTGTAAAAGAGATGCAACTGAGTTACATTCCTTTATGTATAAGTTTCACTTAAGATTCAAGTTGAATACTTTAGGAGCGATTTGAAGATTGTTATTACTTTCCGGGATGCATAGAAACCCAAATGGAAAATTGCGGAAGTTGTCTAAAGAATGGAATACTTGGGGAATACTGAGAGAGCTGATTTTATATCTATAGACAAGAAAGAGTGAGAGAGAGAGAAAATCAGTAAGTAAGTAAGTAAGTAAGTAAATAGAGAGAGAGGAAGAGAAAACAGGGACTCAAGGTAACGCAGACGGAATAATGTTTAACCATTTGACAAATTGTTAACCTAGAAACTTGCATTGTAATGACGAATTAAAATTTCTAGATGGCATTACGATTACGTCCATTTCACAGTGTTAATATATAACGCAAGGCGGCATTGATTGGTGAATCGTATGGTTTAATGTCACATTGTACGGATAACTTGCGACCATAAATCTAAATTGCGCTACCATCCATGCAACTCGTAAATAACTCAGTTGCGTCACGAGGAAGCAATCTCACAACCTCTCAGTAAATTCATTTTTTTATTTTCTCTTTCATTTTCAACTCACAATGTTCTCAAAACATATTCGAATAAAAATATTTTTCTTCTTTCTTATTCAAAATGAAAATTCTAATCTTTTCGTTAAAATACAACTGGAGGGGTCAAACATGTAATTTCATTGCAACTTTGACTTTCATTTTCAATTTCTCTTTCATAATAAGTAGTAGTACAGTATAAGTAATACAGATCAATTTTAGTCAGACATCTATTTTAAATTTCGTATATTAATTATTGTCGAATAAATAAAAAAACATCGTTAAGGAATATAATAAAAAATGCAGTAAATTCTTCAAAACATCCTGTCAGTAGTATAGGTCAAAGTCAGTCAGACATTTATATACATTATCCTAAAATAATAGTAGCTAATAAATATAATTAAAAATGGAGAAAATCCGTATAAAAGTTTAAGTAGTATAGGTCATTATAAGTCAGACATTTATTTTAAATTTCGTAAAAAAATAATGTTAACAAATAATAAAATAATCGTTAATAGAAATATATTTAAAAATACAGAAAGTTCTTGAAAATATCTTCTAAGTAGTATAGGTCAGCGTCAGTCAGGCTTTAATATAATTCTTCGTAAAAAATTATTGTCAACAAATAAAATAATCGTTAGTAGAAATATTTAAAAACGCAAAAAGTCCTTGAAAATATCTTCTAAGTAGTATAGATCAGTTATGGTCAGACATTTATTTAAGTTTTAGTAAAATAATTATTCTTAATAAAAATAATAAATTCAGTAGTAAAAGACAACGCCATGTCAGTAAGAATCTTACTTAATTTTTGCAAAATTTCTTTTAAGTAGAATAAGTTAACATCATTCAGACATTTATTTAAATAAATGAGTAAATTTTGAAAAACTTTCTTATAAGTAGTACAGATCAGTTTTAGTCAGACATTTATTTAAATTTTTGTAAAATAATTTTAGTAAATAAAAAATTTAGAAATGCAGAAAAATTGGGAAATTATCTTCTAAGTAGTATAAATCAGTTTCAGTCAGACATTTATTTAAACTTTCCTAAAATAATTACCCTATAGAATTCAATCACATTTGAATAAATTAAAATACAAATTAAAATTATTCAAAAAAAAAAAATAATTTTCTTCCGATTATAAAAGTCTTTTAGACAGAAAAAACTTAATCGATTTGTAATATACGCGAAAGATTGTAGGAATTCTTTTTCATCCCCCGACCTTGTTACGTGTGTTGTTATCAAGAATTAAAGAAAGGAAAGAGGGTTTTGTTTCTGTTTATTGCTGAAACTAATGCAGAAAAAAAAGCCCGTAGCTCCTGAGTTGAGTGTAGAAACGTATAAAAAAAATAAAACTCGCAAATGCAATGGAGAAGAAAGAACAGCCGCGGGAAATACATCCTCTGCTTTAAGAATTCTTCTTTTTTTTTTTTTTTTTTTTTGTTGCACACACATAAAAAAAGCAAGAAACGTTATTTCGTGAAGTGCACTACTGAATTTGTTTCTTAAGAGTTAACATTTCGTAAATTTATTTTTTCAACTTTCTACAAAAACTAGAATTTTTATAAAAAAAATTTCGCAGAAAAAATTCTATTTTAAACCGATTTTCCCTCATTTTTTCCCTTCTTCTTTATTTAATTTATTAATTTTTAATTTCTCTTTATTTTTCATTCATTCTTTGTATTTTTATTTTATTTTTTATATTTATTTGTTCTTTTGTAACCATTTGAGAGGTTTTTTTATGCTTTAAAATAAAAAAAATAAATAAATAAACTTCAGGGTGATTTAGAAAAATATTATTAAACTTAAGTAATAAAAGTTAATTAAGTAAATTAAAAATAACTATAATCATTATAAATTAAATAAAATCATTAAACAAGAATGAAAATTGATTACAAACTAAATAATATTAATTAAAAAAGTAGTTTTCAAATAAAGTATAACAAGTGGGAAGAAATTAATAATCTAATTATAAATAATAAAAACATGTCCGAGTGGAAAAGAATTCCTACCTATGTCGTCATAAATAAAAAAATATCTTCACCGCAAAAAATAAAATATTCAATTTCATATTTTTATTGCTATTTTGTTTTTTACGTGAAATGCAGAAAGAACGTTTTATTATTCAACTAGAACAGAAAAAGAAATATCCTTCTACACCACTTTAGTAGAAATTTGCTTTAGTAAAGTGTATCACGGTAAATTTTTTTTCTCTCTCTTTTTTTTTGTTCTCACATAAAAAGTGGACCACCTTTATAGGAGTCTCTTTACGTATGCATTGCTCACAGTTCTCACCAAACCGCAATTTTATATATACATATACGTATACGCTCTCTTGAATTTGGACGACTAAAAAATAAGCGATGTATGCAAAAAAAAAAAAAAATGAAAGAAAAAAAATACATTACACTGAAAAAATAGTATGGTTATTTTAACCAGAAAAATGTTACTACCATCTTTTTCTGGTATCTTTCTACATTTTCTGGTTATAGTTTTAAAAAAAGTTATTTTTCTGCCAACTGCAACTAGAATTCTATAATTTTTTCTTTATTTATTTATTTACATTACTCAATAATGTTATTATTGAAATAATTTAAAGGTCAAGTCAATCAGTAACTTATTCGAATTTTCAATACTTTTTCTAAGTAGTATAAGTCAGTTCTAGTTTTGTAAAATAATTATCGTTAATAAATAATAAAATAATCGTTACTTAATATAATAAAAAAAATATATATATTCTGCAAAATATATTGTAAGTAGTATAGGTCAGCATCAGTCAGACATTTAAATAAACTTTCCTGAAATAATTATCATTAATAGAAATAATTAAAAATACAGAAAATTCGTAAATATCTATTCTAAGTAGTAGACGTCAACTTCAGTCAGACATTTATTCAAACTGTCATAAAATAATCACTGTTAATAAAAATAATTAAAAATGCAAATGATTCTTCTAAATTTTTCTAAGTAGTAAAAGTCAGTATTAGTCAGACATTTATTAAAACTTTCGTAAAATAAAATTCGACAATAAAAATCATTAAAAATGCAGACAATATAATTTTTAAATTCAACCTTTTTCCTAGTGAGAATAACAAGACTGTTTTTTAGTTCCGGTTAAAAAAAAAACTACTCTCGAAGGTCACGAATAAAGTGTGAACGAAAAAGTTTTCGCATTCAAAACGACTGCTACTCACTGTCGCAGGAAGGTGTAGAATATTGTGCACGTCAAGTTATAACGAAGAACTTTCTATATAATTTCTAAAAGTAAGACAAAAGAAACAAGTGAAAATTATGAAACTTGCTAAACGGAATTTTTTTTACGTTTATTACTCACTCTAATAAACTACTTTGATGAATAATAATATGAAATTTAGAGCAAGTAAATGAAGTAACAATATTTATTTTTTCATTTCTAAAAGAACTTTGCAACTTTTCCTTCGCAAAAAAAAAGAACAATGAATAAAATCTTTCATTATTCTTATCTAAATTAACCATTTTTTCCCCTTGAAATTAAAAGTTTCATTAAAAACTTTTTTTTTTCTTTAAAAATTAAAAATCATGAATCGTAAGAGCGAAACTTCCGTTTATATACCAGTTCTCTGTCAAGTGAAACAAAAACGAAAAGAATTACAATATTCTACAAAAAAAAAAGTAAAGTATTATTTTTTCCATTCTTTTCCAAAAGAAACTAAAGGAGAAAAAAGTAATAAAAACCAAAGCAGTAAAAAGAAAGCGGACAAAAATTAACTTTAAAAAAATAAAACGAAAATTTTCTTACACTCTTAAAAAAAGTCTTTCAAAATTTAAATTTTAAGACCCGATAGAATCATAGTTCGTAGAAGCCAAACTGTATTCTATAAAATTTTTTTTTCTCCAAGAAAGAAAATTACTTTCCATAAAATAGTAAATTTCAAAAATGAACTTAAACGAAATCATTTAAAATTTTCCTCTTTGCCAAAAAACTTTTTATCTCAAAAAAAATTATTCTTGAGAAAAAAACACAAAAACTAATAAAGATTGGATATAAAAAATTTTTTTGGAATGATTTATTTAACTTTCGTGCCAATCGTTTCGAATAATAAACGATTTTTCTTTCATCGCCAGAAAGTAGATAATCTACTTTATTGTCTATTGTTATCTTTAAAAATATTTGATTTTCAGATTTAATGATAAAAGAGTAATATAAACGTTATGATGAATCAATAACCAAACAATAAATAAATGTGTATATAGAAAAAATGTAATAAATATTCTTTTTAATTAAATTTTGCAAGCGAACGATATATTTCGATACATGTATCGAAAAATTACAATATATGTATATAAAATATATTTTTTCAACGTGGAATAAATAGCTCAATGTTATCACCTAGACTATGTCCATGATCGAGGATTGTGTCAGCCAATTTAAAGGGTTCGATAAAACAAAGAGATGAAGAATTCAGACCAGGCTATTGTTAGACTGTCACCTCTTTATACTGTAAACGGCTACAGTTAGCGACAAGGATGACATCAACATTTTTTTTTCTTTTCTCCTTTTTTTTGTATAATATTCGATCACAAACTTGTTCACTTTTAAGATGACAGTTTTACAAAATATTATATATAGTAAAAAAAAAGCTGAATATTTCAAATTTTTGAGTATATTATACAGTGGAAAATTTATTTCTCTTTTCATATAAAAACAAGAGGTATTTCTTCCGACTTATAGAAGTTGTATTTTAAAATATAATACTTCTCTTTATAAACTTTAACTTTGTTTCATAAATTCTATTTAAATTTCTTTTTTTGTCTCTTTATTTCAAAATATCAGGAGTGGAATTCAAGATATAAATCTAAAGATTCTTTTTTAAATTATTATCGTTTTTTAAAAAATCCAATTTGCAGGTATTTTATTATTTTCATTATTACACAGAAAAAAAAATTTTAAACAAGCAAACGATTACTCGTCTTTTGACAAATAAATATTTATTTAAAAAGTTAGTTTAACTTTCTTTTAAGTAGTAAAAATCAGTTTTAGTCAGACATTTATTTAAATTTTCGTTAAATAATTTTCGCTAATAAAAATAATATGTTAAGTAGTAAAAGACAATCAGCCAATTACTTATTATCTTCTTTACAATTTCTTTAAGGTAGTAAAAGTTTTTAAAAAAGTTTTACGTTTTTTGTTTAATTAACGATTACCTTACATTATTAACAATAATTATTTTAAGACATTTAAAATTGATGTCTGATTGGCACTGACCTATACTACTTAGTAGCAATTTTTATGAATTTTCTGCATTTTTAATTATTTTTATAAACGATAATTATTTTAGGAAAGTTTAAATAAATGTCTGACTGAAATTGACCTCTACTACTTAAAATACTTTTTTACAATTATTCTGTATTTTTAATTATTTTTTTTAAGAATAATTATTTTATAATTTTTAAAATAGATGTCTGACTGACACTGACCTATACTACTTAGAAGCAATTTTTACGTATTTACTGCATTTTTAATTTTGTTTATAAACGATAATTACTTTTACGAAAGTTTTAAAAAATGTTTGACTGAAACTGACCTCTACTACTATAAATAATAAATAATAAAATAATGATTAATAAACAATTAAAATTGCAAAAAATTCTTAAAAATTTCTTCTAATCAGTATAGGTTAGTTTCTGTCAGACATTTATTGAAACTTTCGATAAATAATTATGGTTCAATAAAAATATTTAAAAATAAAAAAAAATCTTCAATATTTGTTCTTGGTAACAAAAAACAATGTTAGTCAAATATTTATTTTAACTGTTATAAAATAATTTACGTCAATAAAAAAAAAAAAAATTTAGTTTTTACTTTCTAAAATAGTTAAAGTTACTTTCCCTTTTTTCCATTTATTTTTGAAATAAGAAATAAATGAATAAAATAAAACTTAATAAAACTTTTAATATTAAAATAATTTATTTTTCTTTTCGTCTATTTTTTGAGTTATGCTTTAAAGTTTAAGATGTAAAAATATTTAATATCTATCCTGAACAGACGTCCAGCAGGAAAAACATTAATAAAGCCAGAGGGAAAAAAAATTGTCTTATTTTTCTCAAAAAAAAAGTGTAAATGTTAAAAATTTAAAAATTTTATAAGAAAGACATTATCCTGAGTAAACACGTGTGACATTGCACGTGATGCGATTTCGTTGAAATTCCATTTAAAAACAAGAAGGGACAGTCCAATATAGTAATATTGGAAGTATTCTCATCACGTGTGTAGAATATTTCCTTTTATAAAAATACATCATTTATTATAGGGTTCAAGGTGTAATATCTCTCCTATGATACATCTTTATGAGCGAAAGAAGAAATTATTTTTACACATTAAGCTTTTCTGATTCATATATATTTATATATAAAACTCTTGCACGAAAATAAATCTTTACTTCAAACAACTACAAGTTTTATTATATCAGCAAAATTTTCAGTTTTTTTTATACTTTTCGTGAACGTGTTTCTTATGATCTGTTTTTCAGTTTGAAAAAGTAGGAAAAATAATAATTTAATAAATTTTTTTTATTTAATATTAATATTAATTAATTAATAAGAAAATAAGTAGTAATAATAAATTAAAACTATTCTAAGTAGTATAGATCAGCGTCAGTCAGACATTTATTTAAACTTTTTGAAAATAATTAAAAATTCACGAGATTATTAAAAATATCTTCTAAGTAGTATTGGTAAATGTCAGTCAGACAATTTATTTAAATTTTGTAAAATAATTATCGTTAACAAAAATAACTAAAAATGTAGAAAATTTAAAAAAATTTATATTAAGTAGTAAAAGTTAGTTTCAGTCAGACAAAGTTTATCAATTTTTCAAGTTAATTTTAAGTAATAAAAATTAATTTTAGTCAGCAATTGAAACTTTTGTAAAATAACTGTTCTTCATAAAACTCATAAGTCAACAACTTACTAAATTTAAAAAATTTCTTTTAAGTAGTATAAGTCATTGTTATTCAGACATTAATTAAAAATTTTGTAAAATAATTATATTTGAAAAAAATTAAAAATAATAAAAAATGTCAAAAAAATTTTGTAAAATATCTTCAAAGTAGTATAAGTTATTTTCAGTCAGATATTTATTTTAAGTTTTCTTAAATAATATACTTAACAAATAATAATTTAAAATGCAAAAAACTCTTTAAAATTTCTTTGAAATAGTGAAAGTCAGTATTAATCGTAGATTTATTTAAAATGTTGTAAAATATAGTTACAAAAATAATTAAAAATGCAAAAAAATTCTCCAAAATATTTTCTAATTAATTATTTTTATTATTTTAATATTAATTATTTTTTGTCAGATATTGATTCTAACTTCCCTTAAATAATTATAGTGAATAAAAAGAATTAAAAAAGTAGAAAATTTGGTAAAAGTTCTTCTAAGTAGTATAGATCAGTCTTATTAAAACGTTTATTTAAATAGTTATTTGAATTTTTAAATAAATAATTATTCATGATAAAAATGATAAATTAAGTAGTAAAAGACAAAGTCACGTCAGTCAGAACTAACAAAACTCAAAATTTTATTTTAAGTAGTATAAGTCAGTATGCTAGTCAGACATTTGTTAAAACTTTCGTAAAATAATTACCGTTTAGAAATAATAAACTAATCGTTAATTAAAATAATAAAAAATGCAGTAAATTCTACCAAATATCTTGTAAGTAGTATAGGTCAGCGTCAGTCAGACATTGATATAAACTTTCGAAAAATAATTATCGTTAATAGAAAATTAGAAATAATTAAAAATACTGTAAATTTGTAAAAATGTCTTTTAAGTAGTAGAGATCAAATTCAGTCAGACATTTATTTGAACTTTTTTAAATTAATTTAAGTTAATAAAAATCATTAAAAACACAGAAAATTGTGTAAATTATCTTTTAAGTAGTATAGGTAAGTATCAGTCAGATACTAATTTACGTTCACTACTTCCGTAAAAAAATTATTGTTAATAAAAATAATAAAAAATTCTTAAAAATATCTTCTAAGTAGTATAGGTCAATGTCAGTCAGACATTTATTTATGTTTTTTCAAAATAATTATTAATAAAATTAATTCGCAAAATAAGTATTGTTTCCGACATTTTCTTATCTTTCAAAAATAGTAAAAATCACATTACCAATGAAATTTTTTATCCATTAAAAAAAATAATCCAAAAATTAATACCCGATAAAAAAAAATTCCACTTTAGTATATTATTAATGCACTTCATTAAATTAATTTCCCCTTATATTAAAAAATATTTAACAGCAAAAAAACACCATCGGAATTTTTCCACTGCCGCATAAAATAAATACGAAATAGTTGAGAAAATAGAGATTGTAATCCGCTCTACAATATATAGTACCTATCTTTAATGAAAAATCCCTCGACACAATAGTGATTTAACTTTATGTGGCCTCTATTTAAGCTCGCCAATCATTAAAAGACCAAAAGAGAGAAGAGAGAGAGGAGAGCGAGAAGCTGCAAAAATTGGAAAATAATTAAAATTGACATCGAAAATTTTCATTAAGGGATTGCTATAAGTAATTTTGACCTCGTGCCAAAGCTAAACTTGATAAAGTCCCACTTAATTCGGAAGCCAAATACTCGTCGTGCGGTGTACATGGTCTTCCCTCCGTCCCACTCTCACTCACCTAACTATCTATCCCATCTCAAAGGACTTTGCTGAAGTGATTCTAACTTCAGAGAGTTAGTCGAACAGTCAGAGGGACAAATGAATCGAAACAAAAAGCGAATTGTCTCTCCGAGTGTCAGACACGGCAGCAGTAAATCGAACGAGATAAAAATCGATCGACGACACAATAATTTAGTGTTCCTTTGACATTAAATATATATATGTATAGAGACAAAGAGAGTGAGAGTGTGTTCTATAAGGTGTCGGGAAAATACACTTTAGGTTGTTATCGTTTCTCAGACTCTCATACATGTACAATATACATTTCTGGTTTTCGTTTTGAAGGTATAGAGAGTGACGACCATCAGAAAACAGGAAGTCGAGAGAACGTGCCTCGAAGCGGTAGCGAGTGTGCCGAGGGCCTTCAAAAGGGCGACGGGAGAAATACTACTATTGCTTTCTGGGTTAAGTACACAAATGCCTTCACTGACGACAATGCGCTTCAACCCTGCGCGCCTCCAGCATCCTTTCGTTGAAAATTAATCGGATCACTTGCTTTATATCCTCAAAGGCTCAATTATAAATTGTAAAAATAACAGTTTTTTTTAGCTTACACATTTACATATACGAGTCATTTTTTTTAAAGTGATACTCTACTATACTACTCTTATTACTTACTTGCTTTTTCATTTTTATTTTTTTTTATGTACGTTTTTCTATGTACCAAAAACTTGAATAAATGTCTGACTATAATACTTACTTATACTACTTAAAAGAAATTTTGAAAAGTTTACTAACTTTTTACCTGACAAGATGTCTTTTCCTACTTAATTTATGGTTTTTAATAAGAATAATTATTTTAGCAATGATTAAATAAATGTCTGACTAAAACTGACATCTACTACTTAGACTTAACTATTATAATTTAAATGTTCTTTCATTCATTCATTCATTCATTCACTTTTTCTGTCCCTCACACTCTGAAGTTGTCTTTTATTTATACTTTTGTTTCTGTTATCTTTAGATAGATTGTATATTATATTATTACTAGAAAATTTTACGCGCGGAACGTGATATTCAATTTATTATTGTTATGCAAATTACAAATATTTTTAATTTTTAAATATAAATTTTTAAAATAATTTCATAATCAAAATTTAAAAAATTCACTTATTAAAAATACAAAATTAATTATTACTGTTCATATTTTCTAAAAATTTAATAAATCCTTCAAAAAAAAATTCAATTATTTTTATAAATAGTAAAATTCTTCACAAGAATTAAATTATTTTTAATCAAATTTAAATAACATGAAATTAAATTACATGAATGAATTGAATTATTTTCAAAAATTTTCCATAAAATGCAATTTTAACAAGAATTTCAAATTCTCTAAAAATAATTCAATTATTCTCAAGATATTTTTAAAAAAAATTCTATATAAAAATTAAATTACTTTCAATGCAATTTTTAAATATATTCGTCAAAAAAAAATTGAAAGAATTCAATTATTTTCAAAAAATAATAAAATTCTTGTGATGAATTCAATTATTGTGAATATACATAATTTTAACCCTTTGAGGACCAAATTTTTTCTTAAAAAATCGCGATTTTTGATTTTTTAACAAACTTTTCAGGAACAGTTATTGATGTTTTTTATTTGAAGACCAGTGTATGTCATACGAAATTTTTCAGACTTTGTGAAAATTATTGTTTCAATATTCAGTTTTGAAAATTAGGAAATTTATGCACGAGTTAATAAAAAAATGTTCATGTTGCCTGAAAGCAACACTGGTCCTCAAAGGGTTAATAAAATTATTTAAAGAAATTCCAGTATTTTCGAAACAACTTTAATTGAATTTCTCGAAAAAATTTCATTATTTTAAAATATTTCTATAAAATTCTTCATAAAAATTTAATTATTTCTTAAAATTTTTCAAAATTCTCGCAAAACATTTTAATTATTTTTTATAAATAGTAAAATCCTTCTAAACAATTCAATTATTTTTGCCAATAGTAAAATCTTTACAAAAATCCAATGATTTTCAAAACAATTTTAATTGAATTCCTCGGATGAATTCAAATATTTTAAAATATTTCCATAAATTTCAATTATGTCCAAAAATTTTAATAAATTCTTCGAAACAATTTTTATAAATAGTAATATTTTCCGCAAGAATTCAATTATTTTCAATTCTTATAATTATTTTCAATAAAATTCTTCTTCATAACATTCATTTGAATTTTCAAAATTTCAAAATTTCCAATTCAAATTATTAGAGAAACTCCATTAGTTAAAAAAAAATTCAAAGAAATTCTTCAAAAGAATTTAATTAGGATTTTTAAAAATTTAAATAAAATTCTTTGCGAGAATTCAGTTATTTTCCTAAATAATAAAATTCTTTGAAGGAATTCTATTATCATTAAATTTTTTGATAAAATTCTTTGCAAAAATTCGATAATTTTCAATATATTAATTTTAAAATTGAAAATATTTAAAAAGAAAAATTATTAAAAAGTTAATAATAATGCAATTTATTTTGCATTATTTTTGTTAATGAATCACAATTTTTTTAACAAAATTATTATTTTGTTTTAGAAAAAGAAGAAAAATATTTGCAAAATTCCTATTTTTTTAATTCTATTTTTGGAAAAGGATTTTCCACAGAAATTAAGACATTCAAAAATATTAAATTCAAACCTTTTGTAAATTAACCCTTTAACGACGAGATGTGCTACTTTTCAACATGAAATTCAATCTCTTACATTTAGTAGAAAAAAGCCATAAAAGTTTTTAAAAGTCCATACCCTACTATTTTTGGGGTCGCTCTTTCGAATGGTGTGGTCAAAATTTTCAAAAAATGATATTTAACCCTTCTTTTTTCAAAAATACTATAAAAAGTCAAGTTTTTTTAATGTAATTTTTTTCAAAAGAATTTTTTTCTGTGTCTTAACGCTTTTCAAATAGAACAAAAAGTATCAAAAACGTGTTCCCGATAGTTGTACTTGAAAAATATTCATTTCTAAATTTTATTTTTTTCGATTTTGAATTTAAAATGGCGCTTGAAGGACAAAATTTTTTTCTTATTTTACGTAAGATGACAAACTTTTTCAAAATTGCTCAAATCTGATTGAAATTTGTTACTCGGGGGTTATCGGGGTCGCTGGTTACGAATCCGATGTCAGTTTTTAAAAATTCAAAATGGCGGATCTAATATGGCGGACAAAATACAAAAATTGTTCAGATTTGCTTGAATCTTGTTACTCGGGGTTTTTTGGGGTAGCTGATTACGAATTTGATATCAGATTTTCAAAATTCAAAATGGCGGATCCAATATGACAGATGACTTTTTTTAAGAATTAATCGGATTCGCTTGAAATTTGTTACTCTGCGGTTTTTGGGTTCGATAATGACGAATCTGACGTTATATTAAAAACATTCAATATGCCGGATCCAGAATGGCGGACGAATTTTTCAAAATATCTCAAACCTGATTGAAACACTTTACTCGTGGGTTTTTGGAGTTGCTGGTTGCGAATCCGATGTTAGTTTTTCAAAATTCAAAATGGTGGAATCGATAAGGCAGACGAGGTGTAAAAAAATATCCTTACCAATTCTTATAGCTATTTTATACCAAGCATTTTGAATTTTTAAAAACGAACATCGGATTCGCAATCAGTGGACCCGAAAACCCTAGATTAACAAAATTCAAGTGAATCCGACTAATTTTTTAATTTCGTCTGCCATATTCGTTCCGCCATTTTGAATTTTGAAAAACTAACATCGATTTTCTCGTACCATAGATCACTTTTAAATTTTCCTGTCACATATTGTGAAATATAGATAAGTTGATACTGGTAGAGTCAGAGCAAAAAGAGTATAATAATTCCGCCATTTTGAATTTTTGGAATGTGACTTCATATTCGTAATCAGCCACCCTAAAAATACCGCACTAACAAATTTCAAGCAAACCTGAGTAAATTAAAAAAATTAGTTTTTCATTATACTTTGGCCACTTTGAATTTGTTGAATCTAACGTCAGATTCGTCATAAGTGACGCGAAAAACCGCAGAGTAACAAATTTCAAGCGAATTCAATCAATTTTTAAAAAAGTCATCTGTCGTATTGGATCCGCCATTTTGAATTTTGAAAATCTGATATCAAATTCGTAATCAGCTACCCCAAAAACCCCCGAGTAACAAGATTCAAGCAAATCTGAACAATTTTTGTATTTCGTCCGCCATTTTAGATCCGCCATTTTGAATTTTTAAAAACTAACATCGGATTTGTAATCAGCAACCCCGAAAACCCCCGAGTAACGAGTTTCAAGCGAATCCGATCAATTTTTTAAAAAGTCATCCGCCATATTGGATCCGCCATTTTGAATTTTTGAAATCAGACTTCAAATTCGTAATCAGCGACCACGAAAACCCCTGAGTAACAAATTTCAATCAGATTTAAGCAATTTTGAAAAAGTTTGTCATCTTACGTAAAATAAGAAAAATTTGTTGTCCTTCAAGCGCCATTTTAAATTCAAAATCGAAAAAAATAAAATTTAGAAATGAATATTTTTCAAGTACAACTATCGGGAACACGTTTTTGATACTTTTTGTTCTATTTGAAAAGCGTTATGACACAGAAAAAAATTCTTTTGAAAAAAATTACATTAAAAAAACTTGACTTTTTTTAGTATTTTTGAAAAAAGAAGGGTTAAATATCATTTTTTGAAAATTTTGACCACACCATTCGAAAGAGCGACCCCAAAAATAGTAGGGTATGGACTTTTAAAAACTTTTATGGCTTTTTTCTACTAATTGTAAAAGATTGAATTTCATGTTGAAAAGTAGCACATCTCGTCGTTAAAGGGTTAAATAACTTATAAAAGTATTGTTATAAAACATGAAGATATCGATTGCTCCAAGTCGAAGACTCGGAGTGATCGATTTCTTCATGTTTCATAATAATTAAAGATGACCAAGTAATAAAATCATTATTTTATATTATTATAAGAATTTTGTTACTGTAACTTCATCAAAATTATTACTTACAAGATATTTTTACGAATTAGCAGTATTTTTAATTATTTCTATTAACGATAATTATTTTTCGAAAGTTTATATAAATGTCTGACTAACGATGATCTATACTACTTGAAAAAAATATTTAAAAATTAATTAAGTTTCTGTCTGACATGAAGTTGTCTTTTGCTACTTAATTTATAATTTTTGTTAAGAATAATAATTATTTTTTAAACGTATGAATAAATGTCTGACTGACAATAATTTTTACTACTTACATTAGTTTTTTTTAAGAACTTTTTAAATTTTTCAATTATTTCTATTAATAATAATTATTTTATGAAAATTCAAATAAATGTCTGACTAACACAATGACTTATACTACTTAGAAGAAATTTTGAAGAATCTTTCCATTTTTATTTATTTTTATTAAGGATAATTATTTTACAAAAGTAATAAATATAAGTGAATGTCTGATTGTCACTGACTTATACTACCTAGAAATATTTTTTTAAGAATTTATTCATTTATATAAATGTCTGAATAATACCGAATTATACTACTTAAAAGAAATTTTGCATAATTTATTAAGTTTCTGTCTGACATGTCGTTGTCTTTTACTACTTAGATTATGATTTTTGTTAAGAATAATTATTTTACTAAAGTTTAAACAAATGTCTAACTGCAATTACTTTTACTACTTGTCAAAATATTCTTGATTTTTAAAATATTTTTATTAATTATAATTATTTTACAAGTATTTAAATAAATGTCTGATTATAACTGATCTATACTACTTAAAAGGAATTTTAAAAAATTTTCTTTTTTTTGTATTTTTATATTCTTTTATTATTTAACGTCAGATGAAGTAAATGTCTGAGTACTAAATAAAATTGAAAAAATTATTTTCTTTCATATTTATGTTAAAAATAATTAAAAAATATTTCAATACATAATTCTCAAAAAATGTGAGAATTATGTTCGGGAATATTTTAGAATTTTTGTCCCAAAGCAATATTCCATAAGCATATATATATATATATATTTATATGTTCTATTGGAACATTAGTAAAATTATTGAGCAAATTCCCAAAGTTCCAATGAAATATTTCGGGAATTTGAATGGAATTCTGAGAGCTGGTGGCTTTAATTAACTTACTGAACATAAAATTGATAAAGAAACGTTAAATTACATAACTTTTTTTATTAATAGTTCTGAGATATGTACAATTCAAATTATTCTACTAGTAGTCAAAGTAATTTTTATAGTAAGACACAAAAAACATTTTTAATTCCGAGAATTTTATTCTCAGTAGTAAAGATAAGTTTCAGTGGGACAAATTATTTCCAAGGCAATTATTTTAGTAATTATTTTAATAATTTACAAATATTTTACAAATAATTTACTGAGTTATTTTAATAATAAAGAAAAGAAAAAAAGAAAAAAAAATATAAAAAATAAATTATAGAATAATTTTTAGTATAAAATAATTTTTTCACGTTATTCTACTAATTTTTTTTTAAATTATTTATTACTGAAACTACTTATGATTTTTTATCAAACACGATTTCATAAATAATTCACAAAAAATTCTTATTTTCATGAATTTCCATCTTGAGGAACACTTTTTCTTCATCCTTTTCATTTTTTTCCTACTTTTTTTAATCAAGTTATAAAGTCTAACGTTTTTATGAACTTAAGATGCTTTGACCTCACACTAAAAAGTTGAGAATGAAGCATTGCTAAGGAATTAGTTTCGCAGCTTTTAGGAAACTTTTAAAAAGTTTGAAATTGGAAAGAAGCCACTAGTGAATTTTTTAAGTTAAATTCTAATTTACAATTTTTGTTTTTTTTCGTCACTTTCGTATGCTTACATCTTTAGAAAGCATCATGTTAATTATCTGCTCGAACAATTAAATTTATTCGCGCCACTCTAAATTATTAGTTAAAAAACAAATAATTTTTAGTTAAAGAAAAAAAACAGCTGACTTTTTGAATCAATATTTAGGATAACTGTATTTTTTCATAATAAGTCAGACATTTTTTCTGCAGATATCAAATTGAGACAAAAAACGAATCAAAACTTTGCTTAGCAACACTTTTGATTCATTTTTTGTCTCAATTTGATATCTGCAAAAAAAGTGTCTGACTTTAATTATTAATTATTATTATTATCTAAAATTTGAACTAAAATTCATTTTCAAATTAATTTTTATTAGAAAATTCTACGAGAATTCAATTATTTTAATACAAAAGTAAATTAGTTATTGATTAATTAAATGTTTCTTAAAATTTAATTCTTATAAAGAATTTTATTAACAAATTTTTAAATAATTGAATTCTTTTGTCGAATTTTATTAAAAAATATTTTAGAATAGTTATATTTTTCAAGAAATTCGATAAAAGTTATTTTATTATTTCTGAAAATAATTGAATTATCGAGAAGAAACTTATAAAAAATTTGTAAATATTTGAATTCCTGTGAAATTTTTATTATTTATGAAAATAATTAAACGTTTTCGTACAATTTTATTAAAATTATTTTTAAATAATTGAATTCTTTTGGGTAATTTTATTAAAATAGTAGATATTGAAAATCATTGAAATGAGGAAATTTTTAAAAAATCATTGAAATTTTGACAAGAATTTTATTAAATTTTTTTGAAAATAATTGAATTTTGAAGAATTTTTTGATTTATAAAGATAATAATTGGGATTTTGTTGAGATTTTTTTGTAAATTTTGAACACAGTTTAATTTTGAGATAAGAATTTTATTACTTTTGAAAATAATTGAATTTCTCCAATCATTTGTAACTTTTTCAAAATTCAATTTTTTTTTAGTATTTTAAACTAAAATTTTTCTGTAAATACATTATTTTTAATGATTAACTAAATATATATTGACAAATTTAACTTATTTTAGAAGATTTTGAATTATTAAAATTTTTCAAAAATCTAAGTTCATTAAAATTTCTAATTAAATTCATTCAACATTGAAATTTTATAAAATTTCAAAATGAAACCGCTTGAAGTTCATTTATTTATGAAAATTGTAAACGAAACTATTTTAAAATTAAAATAATTTTGAGATATTTAATTAAAATTATTCATTAAATAATTTATTTATTTTATGATAGTTGTTCAAGGTTTAAGCTATTGAAAAAGAAATTTTTGTCAGAAATTGGAAAAATTGAATGTTTTGTATTAGAATTCATGGTAATTTTATAGTTTTATTCATTCTCATTGATGTGAATTAGAATGAATGAATTAGAATGAATTTTTTAGGTTAAAATAAAATTTTTGAAAATTTATTAAGTGTAGCCTACGACAACATTGTAGTCCTACAATTTTAATACAAGGATTTACAATTTATATATATACATATATAAAACATAAACTATATATATATATATATATATATATTTGCATCATCTGGAACGTGAGAAGTGGAGGCTATAGTTTAATGAAAAGCGCCTCCCTCTAATATATAGTGTCTACTGTGATATAAATTATACAACTGCATATATATATATATTGACAACGTGGGCAACGTATACATATATATATTACACGTAAATATATGTATTCGTCGAAATACTGACGCGACATGGGAACCCTTGTGTAACGCTCTGATAATTTTAACCACATCCTCCTCCTATAATCTCGTGGGGTTGACTTATCTCTGATAATCAATCAATCGTGTAATATGTTTTGATTAATCAAGTGCAGAATTTGGAGGAAATGTTAAAAAAAAATTATTTTCGTTTTCTTATAAATACATGTGAATTAAAAAACAAATAAAAATGACCCTATTGATTTTATTAAAGAGCACACGTAATACTTTATTAATGACGTCATAGTTGTGACGTTACCAATAAATCGTGTATTTATATTCCACGGGAATTAAATTAGGGTAATGGAATCATCGGCTCGAAATTTCGTTGGGAGGGACGAAAATAAACGATAATAGAATAATGATGAAAACGTAAATTACATGCTGTAAGATTTTTTTTTTTAAGTTGCTAGGTATGATTTTTTGATTAGAATAAAAAATAAAATTTCTATAAAATTAAGAGTTTTATATTTCGACTTTAGATAGAAAATTCATCTTTTATTTTCAGAATTTTTCTTTTATTCAATTTTTGCATTCCAATTTTTCTTTTAGAAATAGAAACATGATTTATTTTGAATTATTCTCTACAATCGTATAACTATAGTGCAATTAAATTTATTTGATTGAAATAAACTATTGATTTAAACGACTTATTAAGTTTTTAAAAATCTTTTCTAAGTAGTATAAGTCAGTTTCAATCAGACAATTATTTCCAATTTTTAAATTTAATTGTAAGTAGTAAAAATTATTTTCAGTCAGACAGTTACTTTAATTTTTATGAAATAATTATTCTTAATAAAAATCATAAATTAAGTAGTAAAAGACAACGTCATGTCAGACAGAAACTTATTTAAATTTTTAAAATTTCTTTCAAGTACTACAAACCAGACATTTATTCAAACTTTCCTGAAATAATTATCGTTAATAAAAAAAGTGACAAATGCAAATGATTCTGAAAAATGTATTCTAAGTAGTATAAATTAGTGTCAGTCAGACATTTATTTTATATTTCCTAAATTAATTCTTGACTAATAAATAAAAAAATAATCGTTATAAAAGAAATAATAATAAATGCAGAAAATATTTTAAAAAATTTTCTAAGTAGTATAGGTCAGTTTCAGTCAGACATTTATTGAAACATTCATAAAACAATTATTGTTAATAAAAATAATAAAAAATTCTTCAATGTTCTTTTTAAGTAGTATAGGTCAGTTTTAATGAGACAATTATTTTAACTTTTATGAAATAATTATTCTTAATAAAAATCATAAATTAAGTAGTAAAAATCAACGTCATGTCAGACAGAAACTTATTTAATTTTTTTAAATTTCTTTCAAGTAGTACAAGTTAGTGCTAGTCAGACATTTATTTAAATTTTTGAAACATAATTTTTGTTGTGAATATTATGAGTAAAATTGATGAAAATAGTTTTAAAAAATTTCTCAGTAGTATAGAATAGTTTCAGTCAGACATTTATTCAAACACTTATAAAACAATTATTCTTGAATAAAAATAATAAAATACAGAGAAAATTCTTTAAAAAAAATGTAAGTAGTATAGGTCAACATCAGTCAGGCATTTATGTGAATATATTGAAAAAATAATTCTTAACAAAAATCACAAATAAAGTAGTAAAATACAACGTCATATTAGACAGAAACTCACTTAATTTTCCAAAAAAAAAATTTAATTAGTAAAAACCACTGTTAGTCAGACATTTATGTAAACTATCGTAAAATAATTATCGTTCTAATAATGAAGAAAATTGCAGAACATTTTGAAAATTTTATTCTAAGTAGTATAGGTCGGTTTCAGTCAGACATTTATTCGAACATTCATAAAACTGAACTTTTTATTACTGATAAAAATTTTTATAAATACAGGAAATTCTTAAAAGTCCCTTCTAAGTAGTATAAATCAACTTCAGTCAGGCATTTCTTTAAATATTTGTAAAATAATTATTTTTAATTAAAACCATAAATTAAGTAATTAAAGACAATGTCATGTTAAACTAATCCAGTTTTAAAAATTTTTTTAAAGTAGTACAAATCAGCATTACTCAAACATTTACTTGAACTTCTGTTAAATAATTATTATTATTATTAATAACAGTAATAAAAAAAAATTCAGAAAGTTACTGATTATCTTTGTAAATAGTAAAAATTATTTTCCGTCAAACATTTATTTAAACTTTTGAAAAATTATTATTTTTTATAAAAATCGTAAATTTTTAATAATTTCTTTTAAGCAGTATAAGTCAGTATTACTTTGACATTTATTTGAATAAATTCTTAAAAAATGGTTATAAGTAGTACAGATCATTTTTTGTCAGATATTTACATGAATTTTTTCAATAGTAAAAATTGTTTACCGTCATATATTTACTGAAACTTTTAAAAATTAATTATTATCAATAAAAATTATAAATTAAGTAGTAAAAGATTTCTTTTTGGGGAAAAACTTAGTAAATTACTAAATTTTTTAAAATTTCTTTTAAGTAATACAAGTCAGTGTTAGTCAGACATTCACTTAAACTTTCGTAAAATAATTATCGTTATAAAAATAAATAAAATTGCAAAAAATATATAAAAATTTCTGCTAAGTAGTATAGGTCAGTTTCAGTCAGACATTGAGTCAAACATTCATGAAAAAATTATTTTTGATAAAAATATTTAAAAATACGGAAAATTCTTAAAAGTTCCTTATAAGTAGTATAGGTCAGTATCAGTCAGACAATTATTTAAACTTTTATGAAATAATTATTCTTAATATATATCATAAAGTATAAGTGGTGAAATTTATCATCATGTCAGATAGAATCTTACTTATTTTTTTTAAATTTCTTTCAAGTAGTACAAGTCAGTATTACTGACATTTATTTAAACTTTCGTCAAATAATTATCGTTATAAAAATAAATAAAATTGCAGAAAATATTAAAAAATGTATTCTAAGTAGTATAGGTCAGTTTCAGTCGGACCATTATTCAAACATTCATAAAACAATTTTATTGTTTGATAAAAATTCCATAAAATTTATCAACAAATAAATTTCTATTTGTTTGTACATTTTACTATTTACCTATCAAAAAATAATATCATAATCTCAAAAAACAAAAAATAAATTGAAAAATCAAAGCTCAAATGTGTGACTTTCAGAAAAATGACCCACATATAATGTCAAAGCTGCGATTAGAATGAAATTGAAAATAAAATTTATATTCCTCAACGATAAAGCAAGTTATAAATGAAGAAACTCCATAATAGATGTTGGACAGATAATTTAGTTGTTTTCGAGTTTATCAAGAGTTGAGATGTTCCCTTATCTTTATTCAGACTTAACTTGCAATGTATATAAATACAAACTATGCAAGTTCATCAGAGGATGGAATTCAAAGTAACTAGTACACGTTCATACACAACTACATGAGTAGATTTATATACGTTATGTATACACATAAAATGTTCCCGTATATATATATATATTGTATATGTATATGCGAGTGAGTATGCTAAAATGCGCACCTGAAGGGTGGCAATGACGCTACACCCCCTTCCATTGATGTGAATCGCGTGTCTAAATTTAGATCAGCTCTGTGCGCGTCCGGACACATTGTACGAACGCAGAGGTGGTTTATTCAAATTATTCACTCTAACGATGAATTCTATTCGACAAAAAGGGGACATCCAAACTAAACCACTGTATATTGTTTCAAAAAGCGTTATACTAGTTTTCGGTTTCAGCTAATGCAAACACTGCACAAATTGTCTTTTTTTCTATCATGACTTTAAATCGTGGTTCAACTCAAAACAATGGCAACTGATTGAAATCGAGTATTGATTAGAAATTATATTATCATTATTAAATAATAAATTATTATTCAATTATTAAACACAGTCAGCTAACGGTAAATCTCAATTCTCAAGGGGCAAAAAATTTAATCATCGAGGTTTCTATTTATCGAATGTTTTGAGGATCGAAATTTTTTCTAGGAATACAAAAGCAACTTTAATTTATCGAGAGTTGACTGTATTGAAAAATAATATTTAATCTAACATTAAATTCTTTCGTTATCAAAAATTATTATCTCATCGGGTTATTTTTTCCTTCGTTTGCAATTTTAGGAAAAATTAAGAAAAAAGAAGAATAAAAACTCACCGTCGTCTTTTCTAAACAACGAAGAAGGTGATGATGCTGTAATTCGAAAATATCCTCCTCCTTGTAATGATCGTCGAGAGACAAGCCGCTTTCCTGTGCAGCCAATCGTGCCTCGGCTGCCTTCTTTTTACTGACGAATGCCGCACCACTCGACGCCTTTGCAATCCTAATTCTCGCAAGTCTGGCTTTCTGTAACAAAAAAAGCAGAATAAAAATTAGAAACATTTTATTATATAGGTACAAAATATTCGTTATTGTATTTCATATTTTCAGAAAATATTATTATTTCCTGATATTTTTCCCAAAAAAAAAAAAAAAAAAGAATTTTTATAGGAATATTATAGCAGGATTGACACAGGTCAGGGAAATCTGAGAATTTAGAAAAAAAATCAAAAAATTAGAAACATTTTATTATATAGGTACAAAATATTCGTTATTGTATTTCATATTTTCAGAAAATATTATTATTTCCTGATATTTTTCCAAAAAAAAAAAAAGAATTTCTATAGGAAGATTATAGCAGGATTGACACAGGTCAGGGAAATCTGAGAATTTAGAAAAAAAATCAGGGAAAGTATAATAAAGGAAAAGTCAGGGACTTTTATTAAAAGTGATGGAAAAAAATTGAATTTTTAGAATTCATAAAAAAAATCCAAAATTTGTGTTTCTTTTTCTGCCTCATAAACTATGAAATAACAAGGACTTTTAATATTTTTACTTAAATATTTCCCAATTAATTGAATTTTAAAAGAGTTGCGTTTACAATTTCAAAAATAAATGAACTTCAAAAAGTAATTTGAAATTATGGAAAATTTCAATTTTGAATTAAATTATTTAGAAATTTTAAAAGAACTTAGATTTTCGAAACATTTTAATAATTCAAATTTTTCTAAAATTAGTTAAATTTTTTAATGTATACATATTTAATTAATTATTAAAAAGAATAGATTTATAAAAGAATTATAGTAAAAAACTCTAAAAAAAAATTTTAATTTTGGACATGTTACAAATAATGACAATTTTCAGGTTAAATTGAATTTTGAAAAGGTTTCAAATTAAAATCTTTGGAAAATCCGAAATTTTCATAATTTTAATTAGTAATTCCGTAGAACTGATTTTTTATAAATTTTAATTCCAATTCTGTTGAAATTAGTTGAATCTTTTAATAAATATATTTAATATTATTTCAAAAATTTTAACGCAATTCTTCGAAATAATTAAATTATCATGTTAAATATCAAAGTTCTTCCCAGAAATTCAATTATTTAGGACGCTTAATAAAATTCATTGCAAAATTCAATTACTTTTATAAATAATAATATTCATCGCACAAGAATTCAATTATTTTTAAAAGAAATAAAATTCTTTGCATAAATTCAATTATTTTTTAAATTTAATAAATTTCTTGTCAAAATTTCAATTCTTTTTAGTACAATTTTAATCGAATTTCTCGAAAAATATAACTATTCTTCAAAATAGCAAAATTCTCCCCAGAAATTCAATTATTTTCAGAGATTTTAATTAATTTCTTTTGAAAATTCAATTATTTTTATAAATAACAATATTCAGTACAAAAATCAGATTATTTTCAAAAGTAATAAAATTTTTCGCAGAAATTCAATTATTTTTTAAATTTAATAAATTTCTTGTCAAAATTTCAATTATTTTTAGTACAATTTCAATCGAATTTCTCGAAAAATGTAATTATTCTTTAAAATAGCAAAATTCTTCCCAAAAATCCAATTATTTTCAGGAATTTTAATTAAATTCTTTTGCAAAATTCCATTATTTTTATAAATAACAATATTCACCACAAAAATTAAATTATTTTCAAAATTTTAATCAAATTTCTTGGCGAAATTTCAATTATTTTTAATACAATTTTAATTGAATTCCTCGAAAAATGTTATTATTGATAAAAAATTTTATGAAAGTTCGTCGAAATAATTCAATTATTTAATAATTTTTTGATAATATTCTTTATGAGAATTCAATTTTAAGAAACATTCAATTATTCAATAAATTGTTTATTTTTCATTATTTAAACAATTGAATTCTCGTGGAATTTCTAATTTTTTAGGAAAAGTTTAATTGAAATTTTTATAAAAATTTTAGAGGTTTTTATTTTCCAATATATCTTCAATTGAAGAATTTTCCAATATAATCGAAATTTCGTAAAATTAAATTATTGAAAACAAATGGATATGAAAATTCTCAAAGAACTTTGTCAAAAATTATAAAAAATAATTGATTTAAAGAAGTATTTTAGTTGAAAAATCTAGAAAATAATAATTGAATTGTAATGGTCGAAATAATTTTGAAAAAGTTAGAGTAACAAAAATTCTTATAAGTTACTGAATTTCAAAAGGTTTAAATTTAAAATTTTTGAAAAACTTATTTTCTATGGAAAAAGAGTTATTATTAAATATTTATTTAAAAAATAAGTTATTAATGTTTTTGAATAATTTTACAATTAGAGAAATTCGCAAATAAATGTATTAGAACATTTTTTTGAGTATCTAAGTATTTTTAGAGTCAATCAAAATATTCTTGGCGGTCAGGGAAAAAGTTAAAAATTTTTCTGGAAATCAGGGAAAAACAAAATTAAATTTTTGTGAAAACCCTAATTATTAGGTTATAAAATACCAAAATAAATAAACGAATAAAAAAATTCTAAAAATTAGAAAATTAAACTCAAAAAAATGGATTCGTTCAGGAAAATCTCAAATAAAATCATCAAAGCAATTGTGAAATTGTAATCTTCCAAAGTTTCCGGACGAGTTCAAGACTCCACCTGAATTTCCTTAAATACATTAAATTTCTTTAACGAGATGTAAATTGTAAAAGTCGTGTCTTTATGTAAGACGTCGTCGTCGTTAATCTTTTTCACTGAATACGTGATAAGGAATAACGATGTTAATCCTTCAGATAGAGAGAGAGAGAGAGAGAGAGAGAGAGAGAGAGAGAGAGAGAGAGAGAGAGAGAGAGTTCATCTTTTTCAATTTTGTTTCTCTATAGAGAAAAATACATATATGTATATAAAATCTTTAATACAATTTTTCCTCATATGTTCTCCAATCTCTCCCTTTTCTTATTCTTCTTACATATAAAAATGTGACGAAAATATTTTACATATATATTAAAGAAAAAAAAAATATTTTTTTTTTCTAAACGTCACACAAATTTTTTGGATAAAAACATAATTTAAATAAATCAATAAAAATGCATCTCGCGTGTATATTTTTCAAAAAACGAATCTACAAAACGGATCATGTCAAATATCTTTTCTCATCGAACGAATTTTTTTTCGAAATATTTCGAAAAAAGTAAATAACGAAAAATATTAAGAAAATAACTTTTTCTTTTTTTTATAAAAATTGTAGAGTATAAAATTTTTCTACAAGGAAAAATAAACAAAAATAAATTCATATTTCGAAGTTTTTCATTGTTTTCCTTTTTTCTCGTAATATTTATTTTGTTAACAAAAAATATTCTCATAAAAGAATTTTTTATTTTTAAAACAGATAAAAATGCTTTAAATGCAAAAAAATGTACACTGCAATTTTTATACTGTTTTTCTGTAAATAAATAAATATTATTTTCTGTCAACATTTATTTTTTTATTTTACATATAAATTTTTTTTAAAAATATTTAATTTATAAATATAAATTAAATATTATTTTTTGTTAATATTTATTTTTTTATTTTATATATAAATTTTATATAAAATATTTAATTTATAAAAATAAATAAAATATTTTTGAAAGCCATGAATAATAAAACATGTTTTTATACCCCTTTTAATGTACATTAAATTTTCCGAAAACAATTTCTAAAAACTCAAAAATATTCCACAAAAAAAAAATTGAAAATAAAATTTTGAAGTAACCCAAAAAGATTAAAAAAGTAGGTGACTGAAAAAGTGTCAAATGACAAGGTCACACTAGACTTTTTCGCACTAGAACTTTCTTTCTTTCCTTCTCTTTTTTTTTTTTTTTTTTTTTTTTGAAAACGGTCAATTAGGCTTTCAGTGCTTTTATTGCGACGGAACTGCAATCAAGAAGTTAAGCTCTATATGCCCATCGCATGAACACATTATAAATACGTAACACAGCGTTATAACACCGTTTTAAACTTGCCAAACGACTGGTTCCTATAGTCGGGCCATTTCCGGAACGATTATGTCCAAAGAGCATCACGTTTTCACTCTCTCCAATCGTTGTCCACCCTCTCTTTCCCCAGCCCCTCTACTCTCATCTCTTTCACGATGCCTCTTTACTCGTTGAATTTTGCGGCCCCATTACAATTATCATCGCACCGCTTTACAATTTCACGAATTTTATTTCATTTCGAATGAAATATAAAAATAAAAAATATATTTTCAATTTTCTATTTATATTTATGTTCCTCTAAATCAGAATTAATATAGTTTTCTACAAAGTAAATAGAGCGGATTTATTTACTAATACAGTCGTAAGCATTTTTAATTAATTACTAATTATTTTAGTGTTCTCAATTAATTTACTATTATTATTTTTTAAAATAATTTTTAGTCAAATGGTTGTCTACTAATTTTAGTTAATTTATTCTTTTTTTTACTTAAAAATTATTCCACTAATTTTTCTAATCAAATATTTATTTTACTATAAAATTATTAGCTGACAACTAATTAATACAGGATTGCCAAAAAAATATAATTTTTCTTTTCCCTGATTTACAGAAAAAATGTTTACTTTTTCCCAGACCCTAAAGAATATTTTGATTTACTCTAAAAATACTTAGAGAATCAAAAAAATGTTCCAATACATTTATTTGCGAATTTCTTTAATTGTTAAATTTTTAAAAAACACTAATAACTTCTTTTTAAAATAAATATTTAATAATTACACTTTTTTCATAGAAATTAAGTTTTTCAAAAATTTGAAAATTAAACCTTTTTGTAATTCAGTTACTCATAAGAATCATTGTTACTCTAACTTCTTCAAAATTATTTCCATCATTACAATTCAATTATTATTTTCTAGAATTTTCAACTTAAATAGTTTTTTAAATCAATTATATTTTATAATTTTTGACAAAGTTCTTTACAAATTTACATATCCATTTATTTTTAATAATTTACTTTTGTGAAATTTCGATTAGTCGAAAATTCTTTAATTAAATACATATTGGAAAATAAAAACCTCGAAATTTTTCTTTAAATTTCAATTAAACTTTTTCCAAATAATTAGAAATTCCACGAAAATTCAATTATTTAAATGAAAAATAAATAATTTATTGAATAATTGAATGTTTCTTAAAATTTAAATCTCATAAAGAATTATATCAAAGAATTATTAAATAATTAGTATTTCGACGAACGATCATAACATTTTTATCAATAATAACATTTTTCGAGGAATTCAATTAAAATTGTATTAAAAATAATTGAATTTTGACAAAGTTCTTTGAGAATTTTCAAATCCTTTTGTTCTCAATAATTCAATTTTACAAAATACCGCTTTATACGGAAATTTTCCAATTAAATATATATTAGTAAACAAAAAATAATTTCAAAAAATTTTCAATTAAACTTTTCTAAAAAATTGAGAAATTCTACAAAAATGTAATTATTTAAATAAAAAATTAAATAATTCATTGAATAATAAAATATTTCTTAAACTTAAATTTTTATAAAGAATTTTATCGACAAATTATTAAATAATTGAATTCTCTCAACGAATTTAAAAAATTTTTGGGATAATTAATTTCTCGAGGAATTCAATTAAAATTGTATTAAAAATTGTTGAAATTTTGACCTGATTTTTATGAAAATTTTTTAAGAGAATTGAATTTTGCAGAAGAATTTTGCATATTTACAAAAATAATTTAAATCTTGACAAGAATATTTGAATAATTTTTGAAAATAATTGAATTTCTGCGATGAATTTTATTACTTTTAAAAATTCTTGAATTCTTCTGATAAATTTTGTTATTTATAAAAATAATTGAATTTGGCAAAGAATTTTATTAAAATTCCTGAAAATAATAGAATTTCTGGAAGTAATTTTAATATTTACCATAATAATTAAATTTTTTCAAAGTATTGCGTTAAAATTTTTGAAATAATATTAAATATATTTAAAAAATTCAACTAATTTCAACAGAATTGAAATTAAAATTTAGAAAAAAACCAGTTCTACGGAATTACTAATTCTCGGACATTCTTCGGAAATTCAATTATTTTCATGAATTTTAATAAAATTCTTTGCAAAATTAAATTATTTTCATAAATAACAAAATATTCATCACAAGAATTCAACTTTTTTTTAAAGTACCTAATATTATTCTTTGGAAAATACAATTATTTATTTAAATTATTTATTTAAATTATTTATTTAAATTATTTATTTCTAAATTATTTATGAAAATAATTGTATTTTGCAGAGAATTATATTAAATTTCCTGAAAATAATTGAATTTCTGAGAACAATTTTATTACTTTTAAAAAGTCTTGAATTCTTGTGATGAATAATGTTATTTATAAAAATTTTTTCAAAGAATTTTATTAAAATTCCTGAAAATAATTGAATTTTTGGGATAATGATTTTTTAATGATAATTGAATTCTTTCGCAGAATTGCATTAAAATTTTTAAATATACATTAAGAAATTCAACTAAATTCAACAGAATGGAAATAAAAATTTTCCGGAATTATTAATTAAAATTATAAAAATTTCGTATTTTCCAAAGATTTGAATTTGAAACTTTTTCAAAATTCAATTATTTCTAAAAATTTGCTAATAATTAAATGGTTTAATAGTTTATAGTTTAATTAGTTAATAGTTTAACACAAAAATTAATAAATAGTAAAAAAAAGAAGATTTTAATTAAAATAGTACGATACAAATTATTTTCTAAAGAGAGATTTACAATTTGTTTTTCCGCATTAATTTAGTGAGTTAAAAGAGGCTTTAAATCTGTCTTCTCATCATAAAGAAGAAAATGTTTACGACAAATATTTAATGTCCATTATATTCTTTACATGAGATAAACTGTGAAAATCCTTCCCATTAGTGCACTTCCTTAACAAGTTTGCGCTGCGAAACATAATAGCAAACAAAAAGCAAGTTCCTATGGTTCTTTCTCTTTCTCTCCTACATAAAATACACACACACACACACTCTCTCATTCTCGATCGAATTACAAGAATATAAACCGAAATAATATCTCACTTCTAAAAATAACTCGCCTCAACTGATAACAAACAATGTTAATTCTAAAAATAACTTCTTTTTTATATCCTCTCCTTTCTTTTCTGCTATAAACAAAATGTTTATCGTTCATCAATATACTTTTTTTTTACTCAAGAGGAAGAAAATTTTCTTAGAACGAAAATAAGTAAAAAAAAAAATTTTTTTTTTACTTTTTTTCGTTCTAAGAAAATGTTGTTTTAAAAAACATTTAATGTTTCTTGGAATCTTAACAAATGTTTGAAGAATGACCCTGATAATTATGATTATAAGTATAGCAAATAATTATCATATAATTATAATTATATAAATCATAATAAAAAAAATTAGTATTATTCCTATCATTAACACATTTTTATCACTTTTAGTTATTAGTACTAACACTTATTACAAATATTATTAACACAAAATTATCACTCGTAATTATTATTAACCCATAATTGTAACTATTATGAATAAATTAATTATCACGAATTAATTATCATCCTAATTATAATTATCATTATCGTCTCTATATTAATAAGCATGAGAGAGAAAATTTTTTTTTTCAATCTATAAAAGAGGAAACCACAAATACGTGCGAGAGGTTATAATGTAAAATAAATTTTAATTCATGTGGAAAGGCTTTTAACGTCATTAAAGTCTCTAAACATAACAAAATGAACGCGAAACGTTATACGAAGCTAGCCTAAAGCGATGACTGAATTTGATTATCTTCAAGTTCAAATGTAAACGAATTTTACGATCCACGCAATTTCCATGATATTTAACAGAAGCTATCTGGCCTCCCTTTTATTTCATCTGTTTACGTGCAAAATTTTCCTTTATACCCTTGAGCGAAATTGCAACCAAAGCTTTCCGCCGCACAACTTGCATATTGGTCTCGCCAGATCCCGCAAAACAAATAATTTTCTCAACATTATCCATATATATATAACTTAGATATTTCTCCATTTATAAAATGAATTACGTTTCTGGAAAAACGGAAATGTCACTCTTATCGGAAAATAATCGAAAATATTATAAATACTTTTTTATTTTGTTTATTTAAATTTTTTTATTTTACGTTCGACTCCGAAAGAGGCATTGCTGAGAAATTGAATTTTGAAAATAATACAAATAGTAGCTAATTTTAGGAAATAATTGATTTTGAAAAGATTTTTAATTCAAATCTTTGGAACTAATTTTTATTTAAATTTTAATTTCAATTCTATTGAAATTAGTTGAATTTCTTTTAGTATATATTTAATATTATTTTAAAAATTTTAATGCAATTCTTCGACAGAATTCAATTATCTTCATAAATATTAAAATTCTCCCCAGAAATTCAAATATTTTCAGAAATTTTAATAAAATTGTTTGGAAAATTAAATTATTTTTAATTTTTATAAATAACATTATTTATCACAAGAATTCAAGACTTTTTAAAAGTAATAAAATTGTTCAAAGAAATTCAATTATTGTCAGGAATTTTAATAAAATTCTTTGCAAAATACAATTATTTTCATAAATAATTTAGAAATAAATAGTTTAAAGAAAATAATTTATAAAAATAATTGTATTTTCCAAAGAATATTATTACTTTTAAAAAAAATTGAATTCTTGTGATAAATATTGTAGTTTATAAAAATAATTGAATTTCTAGGAAGAATTTTCATATTTATCAAGATAATTGAATTTCAAAAAGGTTTCAAAAATTAAAATCCTAGGAAAATTTTAATTTTTCATGATTTTAATTAGTAATTCCATAGAACTAATTTTTTCTAAATATTAATTTTAATTCTGTTGAAATTAGTCGAATTTTTAAATATTTTTAATATTATTTCAAAAATTTTAACGCAATACTTTGAAAGAATTCAATTATCTCTATAAATATCGAAATTCTTCCCAGAAATTCAATTATTGTCAGGAATTTTAATAAAATTCTATACAAAATTCAATTATTCTTATAAATAACAATAGGTATTGATCATAAGAATTTAAGTATTTTTAAAAGTAATAAAATTCTTCGCAGAAATTCAATTATTCTCAGTAATTTTAATAAAATTCTTTGCAAAATACAATTATTTGCATAAATAATTTAGAAATAAATAATTTATAAAAATAATTGTATTTTTCAAAGAATAATATTACTTTTAAAAATAGTTGAATTCTTGTGATGAATATTTTGTTATTTATGAAAATAATTGAATTTTGCAAAGAATTTTATTAAAATTCCTGAAAATAATTGAATTTCTAAAAATAATTTTAATATTTATCAAGATGATTGAATTTCAAATAGATTTCAAGAGTTAAAATCCTTGGAAAATCTTAATTATTTATCATTTTAATTACAATACTTCAAAAGAATTCAATTATCTTTGAGAAATATTAAAAATATTTCAAGAAATTCAATTATTTTCAGAAATTTTAATAAAATTCTTTGCAAAATTCAATTATTTTCATAAATAACAATATTAATCCCAAGAATTCAATTATTTCTAAAAATTTTTTACAAATTCTCGTCAGAATTTCAATTATTTTTATAAATAATAAAATTCTTATCCAAAATTGAATTATTTTCAAAAATTTTTCTCAACTCAATGATTTTTAATATCTATTATTTTATTAAAATTCATCGAAAGAATTCAAATATTTAAAAATTTGTTGATAAAATTCTTTATGAGAATTGAATTTTAAGAAACATTCAATTATTCAATAAATTATTTATTTCTTTATAATTATTTAATTATAATTATTTTATAATTGTGATAATTGTATTCTTGTTGAAATTTCTAATAAAAATTGGTTTAAAAATGTATTTCAGTTAAAATTTTAAATAAAAATTGAATATTAAAAGCATTACAGTATAAATTTTTAAAAATAATTGAATTTTGAAATGGTTTGAAATTCAAATCTTTGAAAATCTAAACTTTTTAAAGATATAATAATAGTTAATACTTTAACTAACACTTCTATAGAATTAATTTTTCTAAAAATGTTTAATTGATTTCTTTTTGAAATTATTTGAAGTTTTTATTTTCTAATATATATTTAATTGAATAATTTCCGAAAAATCGAAATTTCTTAAAATTGAATTATTATACAAATTGATTGGAAAATTTTCAAAGAACTTTTTATTATTTTGTATTTATTTTATCTTTTTTTTATTATTTACTTTTCGATTTTTTGTATTATTTCTTCTATTAATTTTTACTAATTTTTTGGTACTTTTTATTATTTTTTCTACTATTCTTGTTACTATTTTCTTTTCTTCGTTATTATTATCATTGCTATTATTCTCACGGATAAATAATGAAAATTATAAATTATGTTCTGTGAATTGTTTTCTCGATACGCAATTAGCAACGCAAGAGTACTCGGTATTTTCTTGGCAAAAATCCAACTCTGTTACAAGTAGAAGTTTGCTTCAAAATAAAATTAAAAAAAAAAAATAAACCATTAATCGAATTTGGTCTAACCATGAAATGACAAAACTAAAAAAAAAAATATTTCCATTCATTTTGGAAAATTTCTGGCTGTAATTACAGCCAGAAATTTTTCAAGATGAATGGAAATTTTGTTTACTACTAAATTTTATGAAATAACAATACGACGACGTATTATAATTAATTAATCGTAATTGTAATTAATAAATAATAAATGTTAAAATTGAAATTGAAATTAAAATACTTAAAATAAACTGTATGTTGTAAAATTGATTATTATTTATTATTTATTTTTGCTATTCTAAGTTGATAAATTTTTCAAACAAAAATTATTTAAATAAGAAAAAAAGAAAAATCTACAAATAATAATTTTTGAATAACCACTGTTCCTTGATTTCTGATTTTCTGCCAGTGAGAAAAATCAATAATTATCCTTCCATGTCACGCACTTATTCAAATCTGCTATCATCACTTAAAGTTCTCCTCACAGAAATTCAACACGACACGAGAAACCAGACATAATACATCAGAAGAGAATGATTAATTTTTGTTCTCATCAATCATCGTGACAACAGGACATCGAACACACATAACACCTCTTTAAATTTTCAGCAAACTTGATTGCTCCAAAGTTTAATGAAATACGACCACAAGCCAAAAAATAAATCCTACAACTTCTCTCTATTAATCCTAATTAAAGTCCAAGTCTGAATTATTTTTTTTTTTTTACTTTTCTTGTACCTCATCCAATTAACATAAAATTTAATTTCATCTGCGTTTGATTAGTAAAAATAAAATTCAATTCAATTTCATCTGTTTAATTAGTAAAATAAAATCCATTTTCAATAATTTAATTTTACAAAATTTTAATTATTCAGAAATTCTTCAATTAAATATAGGTATATTAGAAAATAAATACTTCAAGTAACATTCAATTACACTTTTTCAAAAAAATTAGAAATTCTACAAGAATTTAATTATTTAAAATTTTAAATACAAAAATAAATAATTTATTGAATCATTGAACGTTTCTTATAAATGTAATTCTTATAACTGTATTAAAAATAATTGAAATTTCAACAAGAATTTTATTAAAATTCCTGAAAATAATTTAATTTCGGAAAATAATTTTACTGTTTATAAAGATAATTGAAATTTTGACAAGAAAATTTTATTAAAATTTCAGAAAATAATTGAATTTTAAGAAGAATTTTATTACTCCCGACAATAATTGAATTCTTGTGATGAATATTTTTATTTATCAAAATAATTGAATTTTGCAAAGAATTTTATTAAATTTTTTGAATATAATAGAATTTTGAAGAAGAATTTTACTATTTATAAAGATAATTAAAATCTCGACGAGAATTTAAAAAAGAAAATTAAATTTCTGCGAAGAATTTTATTTCTTTTGAAAATAATTGAATTCTTGTGATATTTATCAAAATAATTATAATTTTGCAAAGAATTTTATTAAAATTCCAGAAATGAATTGAATTTCTGGGAAGAATTTTGATATTTTGATATTATAACTAATTTTAGCTGAATTGTAATAAAAATTTTCCAAAAAAATTAGTTTTGAATTTCGTTAAGAATTTCATTAGAATTTCTGAAAATAATTGAGTTTCTATGAAGAATTTTGATATTTATCAAGATAATTGAATTCTTTCAAAGAATTGCTTCAAATTTTTTGAAATAATATTAAAAAATTCAAGTGATTTCAACAGAATTTAAATAAAAAATTTTCAAAAAAATTATATCTATACAGAATTATTAATTAAAATTAGGAAGAATTTCGATTTTCCAAATATTTGAATTTGAAACCTTTTCAAAATTCAATTATTTCTAGAAAATTGCTATTATTTGTATAACTTTTCCAAAATTCAATTCTTCTTTAGTGTTTTTTACTAAAATTCTTCTCTAAATTAATTATTTTAAAATTTTAATTATTAATTAAATAAATATTAAAAAATTTAATTAATTTCAAAAGAAATTTAAATTATTACAATTTTCCAAAAAACGAAGTTCTTTAATCATTTTTCTAATTAAATTCATTAAAAATTCAAATTTTCAAAAATTTAAAATTGAAACCTTGTAAAATTCTTTTATTTATGAAAATAGTCAACGCAACGCTTAAGAAATTCAATTATTTTTGAAATTTTTCAGTAAAATTATTCTCAGAAATAGAAAAAATTTAAGGTTTTATTTAGAATTCGTGGTAATTTCATAGTTTATGAGGCGAACAAAAAGGTCACAAAAATTCAGAATTTTGTTATGAATTCTAATAATTTAATTTTTCCAATACTTTTAACAAAAATCCCAGACTTTTTCTTAAATTCCCTTATTTCCCAGACCTGTGGCAACCCTGTTTTAATAAAAAAATCTCTGATAGAATTATATTATTTTAGATTCAAAGTTATAAAATTTACAAAAATTATAACATTTTTCTAATAATTAATTTTTAAATTTAAAACAATGAAAAAACATTCAGAATTCAACAATTTATAATTTTTTAATTACTAACTACTAATTATAAAATAAGAATAAAAAAACAAAAAAATAGTGCAAAAGAGAAAATAAATGTTTGAATAAAACTTTAACTGAATTTTTTTCCTCAATAATGAAAAAACTTTTTAATAAAATAATTTAATTAAAAAACTAAATACAACTCTAAACTTAAACTCAGTGATTTTCTCTTTTCTCAGTTTATAGCTAAAAATAAAATTTCTCTCCAGATTTTGATAATGAATAGCAACAAAAAGAAAAGCGCAAGTTTAATTAATATTTTGAAATGAAGTGAAACATCGCCTGGGGAATGTTGAGTCTGCCCCCAAACGAACAGAAGTCTGTTTCAACAACGTCTGTTTCAACCCCGAGAGCGAGGAATCACGTTCTGATTACCTTCGATTAATTACGAGGATTCTATCGGTAAGTGCAGTGCATAATAATTAGTGCAAAGCGGACGATCACACGTTATTCAAATTCTCATTTCAACTACTAGATATTCTGACAAAACGTTCTCTACATCTAAATCCAGAATTTATCGTATCAATCATTATAAAACAAAGATTTTATACATATAGAAATAAATTCACCCTTATCGGCGAGTCCCAGCGTAATTAAGTTTAAATATTAGCTAACTACGTACTTTACATAATTAGCCTATCTCTCGTTAATCACTACTGTCGATATGTATATACATAGTTGAACCATATTATGCGCATGAACCTATTTTATATACGAAACCAAACTACAACACAAGCGGATAAACCATAAACTTGTAACATTAAATCTTTATAAACTTTTTTTTTCACCAACGAAATCTGTTTTCCAAAAGCAAATTAAATTGCTCAAGAATTAAATAAGCAATAAAGGGTTTAATTGACTTTGGTTTCATTTCCCCTTTTGGTGTAGATATAAAAAGTTACATATATCTAAAATCAACCCAGATAATGCTAATTAAAACTTGTAAATTGAGAATCCGAAAAAAAGAAATAATTTACTAAATAAATTTTGTTTCAAAATGTTTTATCTTCATTCGAGTGGGTAATTCTCTAAAAACGGCATTTTTCACTTCTTCGCTAATAAACACAATTGCCATGAAAATTTAATTTTTTTCACCGGCTTTTCTCTAATTTGAAAATAGAAATTTTCATTTTTCTCAAATTTCAATAAAAAAAAAAAAAGTAGATTAGTTATACAAAAAAATACTTGCAGTATCTAAATTTATTTCTTGAATTGTAATTGTAATTGTAATTGTAATTGTAATTGTAATTGTAATTGTAATTGTAATTGTAATTGTAATTGTTATTGTAATTGTAATTGTAATTGTAATTGTAATTGTAATTGTAATTATAATTATAATTGTAATTGTAAACTAGAATTATGATTAAATCGCGAATTAAAATTAAATCGCAAAATTGAATTATTTTTTAAAAGTTTCCAATTTAAATTTTTTAAAAACACAATTGCAATTACATTCAACATAACTTCACCAAATTTCAATTATTTAAATGTTTTTCAATGATTTAAAATTTTTAATTTTGTAATTGAATTTAAAAAATATAATTTACATCAAAAAATAGAATTGGAACTTTTAAAAACCCCATTTTTTTAGAATTTTAGACAAAAGTCTTTGAATTTTAAATTATTAAAAAAGATTTTAAATTTGAATAATTTTAAATATAATTGAAAAAAGTAAATAATTACTTCCTCAAAATTTTCAATTTAAATTTTTCAAAAACCCAATTATTTTAAAAAAATTTAATAAAATACTTCAAAAAACTCAGTTCTTTTTAATAAAAGCGTTTAAAAAACTTCAATTATTTTAAAGTTTTTCAATTAATTTAAAATTAAAAATTTTTAAATTGAATTTGAAAAATTTTATTCTTAAATTGAAGTTAAATATTAAATTTTTTCAAGAAATGGAGTTGAAATTTTTAAAAAACCTAATTTTTTAGAACTAGATTTTAAATTGTAATCTTTTTAAATTCAATTGAAAAATTTAATGTTTACACTCTTTCAAAATATTCTATTAAAATTTTTTAAAAACTCAAATTTTTTCAGAACTTTCAGTAAATCTTTTAAAAAAAACTCACTTATTTTTAACATAATTTTACAAAATTTCAATTATTAAAAATTTTCAATTAATTTTTTTTCAAATTTAATTATCTTTAAAAAATAGAATTAAAATCTTTTAAAAACAAATTTTTTATTAGAATTTTATTTTAATTCTAATAAATTTTAGAATTTTGTGAAATTATAATTGACATTTTTTCAATAAAAAATGTATGAATACATTCAACTGTGCCTTCATGTAAAATTCAAAAGTTTTAAATAAATGCAAAGAAAAAAATTTTTAAATAATAAATTGCAATGAAATATTCTCTAATATTTAATTAGTAACAAAAATATAAGAGAGAAAAATCAAGCTTTTCCTGTTTTAACTCATAATAATTTAAAAGCTTTTAGAATTTAAAATTCTTCATAGAAGACTTAAAAAATAAATGTAAGCTCAAATATAAACTTCTTGATAATATTATTTGAAAAATATTTCATTTATTAAATAACAGAATTATTGTATTTTAATACCAATAAATAAGATTTGATTCATCAGTAAAAATCTATAACCAAATATAAAAAATTTGATCTAAAAAATATTTAAAAAATTATCTTGAAAAATTGTATTTTTTAAAAAATTATTATCAAAAGTGACCACTTCCTAACGAATCGCCCATATGAAAGCGATCGCGTTAATTTAAACTGCAAAAAATATTGCAACAATTAACTTGAGCAATGTGTACACGCGTGGAAAAAAGATTTATGAGTTTCAATAAAAAATTAATGAGAAAATACTAAAAAAAAAAAAATTTATATCTCACCTTGACTAAAAATAATTGTGTGTACGCCATACAATATTTTTCAAAACGAAATATTTTTCCTATTCAACAACTATTGTATGAAAATTTAAAAAAAATCCCGTAAATATAATTTTATTGTTAAAAAAACTAATTTATTATTCAAATTAAATTTACATTAAATTTCTTTTTTAAAATAAATTTTCTTTTTCAAAATGGAAAAATCTGTTTCAATATAGATTTTTTTTTTTTAAAAGTTAACAATTCAGTTTTTTGTGATGGCTTTTTTTAGAAAACATAAAAATTTCAAAATATTGGTTTGACCTTTTTGGGATTCCATTTTTCCCCGGGAAAAAAATTTTTTATTACCACTATAGGAACTTTTTTACGATGTAAAAGCAAACTAAAAAAGTCACCTTTTTTGAATGATTAAAACATTTTTTTCTATATTTATTTTTGATGTCAAGAAAAATTGTTACTGCTTTTAAATTTCTATCTTATTTTCACTTCGCTTTCATTTTTGCACTAAATTGCTGCTACTTATATCGATTCTTTAGGAATAATTCTTGGAAATATTTTCAAAATAGAATTTTCCATTGATAAAAGTTTTAAAATTAGAAATAAAGAATATTTTATGTCAATTCTCGTTGAAAATTTTTCAAACAAATAGTCAAATTCAATTTTTCGAAAAGAAAAAAATAATCAAAAAATTCTATTCTTTATACAAAAAAACGTAAATTGTAGCAACATTTTTTCAAGCAAATAGTCAAATTATATGAGTGTTTAAAAATATTTTTTTAACAATTAATAAAGTCGCAATTTTTCAAAAAAAAAAGGTAATTTGTAGTCAAATTTTTTTTAGTCAAATAGTCAAAATAATATGAGTTCTAAAAATATTCTTTACACAATAAATAAAGTCGAAACTACATTTTTCGAAAAGAAAGAGAACTAATTTTAAAAAAATCTATTTTTTACACCAAAAAATAGGTAATTTGTAGTCAACATTTTTTTAGTCAAATAGTCAAAATAATATAAGTTGTAAAAATATTCTTTTCACAATAAATAAAGTCGCAATTTTTCGTTTAAAAAGATTAAGAAAAATAATTTGAAAAAATATATATTTTTACACCAAGAAAAAAAATACAATTTTTCAAAAATAATTTTTGATTAAAAAAAGAGAATTAAAAATAAAATGAAATATGACAAAAATTGTGCTTTATAATTCATTTGATAAATGAATCGACTACATTTTTAATGATCCTTGACTGCTGAAGAGTTTATAAAGAGAAAAAGAGAGAGAGGAACGAAACATTGTTCATTAAGTAAAGGACAAACGAAAATTTCAAGATTGCCTTGTGGATAATCTTTACAATATTGTTGAGAGTTGAAGGTTAAAGTGGCGCACTATCTATCAAGAAGCGTAACTCCTTTATCGTGTCTCAAGGTGCAACGCCGAGAGAAACTGAGAAATCCGAGTTTCCCAGCTTTGTTTTTCGCTGCGAGCTTGTAAGCTCATAGATCATGAAACGACAAGAGAGGTGGAGCAGTTTTCAATGTTCTCGTGTCGTAAAACTTCAAGTGAACAAATCAAAATAGACACGCCCGACACATAAACTCCATTTGCAAAAATAATCGCAAAAAAATTTTCCCAAAAACATATTTTCATTGAAAAAGATTCCACTAGTAAAATTGTTAATTTTTTAATACTAATTTTAACTACAAGGATTATTTTTTTATAACCAAATTATTTTTATTGTCTAGTAAAATTACTACTAGTAAACTAGTAAAATTGTTAATTTTTTAATATTAATTTTAACTACAAGGATTATTTTTTTTTATAACCAAATTATTTTTATTGTCAAAAAAATTTTTTTTTTACTAAAAATAAAACAAAAATTAACATTTTTAGTAGAAAATTATTTTCATTACCAAAACAAGTTTTTTAATACTAGTTTTAACTAAAGAAAATTAATTTTTTTATTACCAAAGTATTTTTATTACTGAAACAATTATTTTATTAAAAATGAAGATAATTAATTTTTTAACACTAATTTTAAGTAAGAAAATTAATTTCTTTATTTTTATTTTAACTAAAAAAATTATTTCTATCAAAGTATGTTTTTATTACTAAAAAAATTTTTTTTACTAGAAATAAAAAAAATTAATTCAATTCTTTTTCAATTTCAATAATTATAACTTTAACTAAACAAAAAATTTTCTTCATTACCAATAGTATTTTTAGTACTAAAACAATTTTTTCACTACAAAAAAATAAAATTAGCTTTTTAGTACTAGTTTTAAAAATTAATTATTTTAATACGAATAGTATTTTTTTATTACTAAAACAATATTTTTTACTACAAGTAAAAAATCAATTTTTTAGTAATAATAGTTTTAACTACAAAAAATAATAATAATAATTAATTATATGAATAAATTAGTAAAAACTAAAAACATTATTTATTTTTAATAAATATTTTTTTCCTTGTAATATTTTTCCTTGTAAAAAATATTTTCTCTCAAAAATAATTTTCCACAAAACAAAAATAAAATATATAAGAATTGTATAAGTATAAAAATGAAAATAGAACTAAAAATAATAAAAAGTGAAGTAATAAAAAAAATTTGGACTGTTTCATTGTCCATATAATTTTTTTTTCCATTTTTCATCTCGAGAAAACTAAAGGACCAAAAGTGAGGAGGAAGAAAAGTCAATTGACGTATCTTTACTGTAGAGATCCTTGTCTCGAGTACGTGATCAGAGAGTAAGAGGGTATTATTTCGTTTCTTTTGTACTCAACCGCATTTCACACTATAAGTTTAATTCACTTTTTATTCAATACAAAAGGATTTCAATCGTGTCGGATATATTAACGGGAATTTTTCTTTAAACATTTTCCTTTTTTAATCCTTTCACCTCTCTCGATTTCAAGCTCATCAGTTTGCATTAATGCGAATTTTTCTTTGAAAAAAATTCTACTTAAAAGGGCAATTATTTTCTTTAGCTATAATTTTATTTAACTACAACTAAAAAAAAATTAACAAAATAGAATTTTTTTTCTCAAAATTCTTCTGGAAATAAAAAATAAACAACTGGTTAAATATGGTTTTGTATAATAATTTTCAAAAACTAACAAAAAAATTAATGAAATTTGATCTTTTCCCAAAATCCTTCTATAAATAGAAGAACAAAAGAATTATTTAGAACGAAAATAGAAAAATTAATTTTCCGAAAATTCATATCAAATTTTCTACACCAAGAACAATTTCTCCCAAATTGTAATTTTATTTCTCATTAGAAAAAATAGAGTACAATTAATTTTTAGTTTCTTAGAAAAAAAAAATGCGACAAATGAATGTTTAAAAGCCACTACGATCAAAAGAAAAGGAAACTGAAAGAATATTAAGGTTTTTTGGCGAAAAAAAAGACCTAAAATTCTGTTCTCTCTCGTTATTTTTCACACTGCCTCAGGGTCGGTTTTTATATCCAACGTTATAAGTCCAACAGTGCTGAGAGTTTTATTTTAAGAATAACTTTACGACTTTAAGAGTAACTCAAGCTCTCTGGCAATATAAATGAAAAGAAGAAAAGTAAAAATCATTAAAGTCCGACAGCTTCTAAACTAATTCCCCACTTAATTGCCTATATATATACACACACACAACTGTAGAATACGAAAAAAATCCAATTTCAAACGATTCTTAAAAAGTTATTCTCTTTTTTCAGCAAACAGAATTTTCGTCTTTTATAAACCATAACAAAAAATATTAAACAACGATTCGCCTTTTTAACACAAACTTTCTTTTTCTTACCTTTTTTTTTCCTTTTAGAGAAGAAAATTTTATTAATTCAAAAATTTATTCGAAATTAATTAAAAAATAAATTAAAATTAATTAGAAAATGAATTAAAATAAAAAATTAGTTCAACACGTCACATTTTCGTAGAAATGAACAAAATAATAATTAGAAAAATATTTCAGAAAAAGTGTGAGAAATTTTATTTTTTTTATACTTTAAAACCATTAAAATTTGACATTGGCTAAAGATTAAAAAAAATTTACAGTAACATAACATAGATTTAATAGTTTCTTCATCTCTAAAAATTTTTAATCTTCATCCAATGTCAACTTTTAATGTTTCAAAAAGAAAAAATATTTCCTGAAAACCTTTTTTCATAAAGTGCTTTTTGACTTTAAAATACGAAAATAAATCCAATTATATTTATTTAACAGTCTGTAAAATTCTGTCTAAAATCTTCTTTTTTCAATTAAATAAACGCTAAAAGATTAATTATAATTTAATTATTTTTTTCCTCCAATTTTTCATTTTATTTTTCATTATTTTCTATTTCAGTTTGCTTTATAATTTAATTTTAATTTTTCGTTCGAGTTTTTTTATTTAATTTTCATTAATTTCTATCTAATTTTCCTTGATAATTTAATTAATGTTTCCTTCGAATTTTTTTATTTAATTTTGCATCATAATGTTCTATTGAATTTTTCAGTATAAAATATTAAATAAACTTACTCTCTCAAATTTAAATTAGTGATTGACTTTATTCTTTTGAATTAGTAAATTAGAAATTTCTGGTAATTTTTACTACTTTTTTAGTAAATTTTGCTACGTTCGAAGAACATATTTGTAAATAAAATTTACTTCAAACGTAGCAAAATTTACTCCAAAAGTAGTAAAAATTACCAGAAATACTTTACTGGGGATTTTTTACTATAAAAGTAGTAAAAGTTACTTTATATTTTTCTCCGTGTACTAATTGTAATTAGTAAACATTTTTACGAATTAAAATTTAGAGAGTAAGTAAAAAAATGTATTATTCTTTTAATTATAACATTAATTAATTAAATAAAATAAATAAATCCTTTTTGCTATAACAAAATAATACATAAAATATAAATATCATTATTATTTGATTATTATGTAAAAATTAAAATAATTTATTAAATAAAATAATTAAAAAGAATATATATGTAATGGAAGATATAAAAGAAGAAAAAGATTTGAGAAAAAGTAGATTAACAATAATTTCCCAACTATATACAGTTAAAAGAAGATGATTTTAAACACGAAAAGCAGCTTTTCATTTCGAGTACAAACACTTTTTACCCCTTGGGTTACGGGCTGACCTCTATTGGATCGATTTCACAATTACTGCCCGACGTAGCTTACTTAAGAGAGAACAAATATTTAATCTAGGCCTTAATCGATAAATAGTTTCACGTGAGCACACAAGTTTCTAATACGCGCCAATTTTCTTCTAAACGATCAAGTCACTCCCAACGAAAGTGTTAAACTGTTCCTTAATAAATTACTTCATCTGGGACTATCATCCAGCAAGGGATCTTCATTTTTAAACTCATTTAAAAATTGAAAAAAAAAATAAAAATAAAATCTCGTAAACACCTCTGCGCTTTTACAATTTATAACCCGAGCATGTGAATAAAATACCACCAAACGCCAATTTTTACCAAAAACAGGAAAAAATAATAAATAAATAAATTTTGTTTCATAATTTTATAAAAAAAAAACTTTCTCGTAAATATTTCAATTTAATTATAACCTATTAATACTCTCATCAATAATTAATTAATAAAATACTTTAATAATATTCACATCTCAAAATATTTCGTAAATATTTCAATTTAATCATGACTTATTAATACTCTCATTAATAATTAATTAATAAAATAATGTAATAATATTCACATCACAAAACGTTATAAATTAAATAAATTAAAGTTTCTTGCTGCACTATTTCCATAAAAAAATTTCCAATCAAAAGAATTTACCTCTTTCCTTGTCAAAAATAAAAAAAAAAAAAATGTTAACCCTCGATTATGAATCTTGTGATAACTTCACTTACGTAATTAAAACAAATTAAAACAAATCTACAACAACAATAAATACAAAAAATAGATGAAACTCAATACCAACGTAAAATTCATACGAAAGAAAAATTTATAGAATAAAAAAAAAATACAAAAAAGCTCCAGAAATATTTTTCACCATTTTTTGATCAATTCATTGAAAAGGAAAAAATTTATTGCAAAGTAACAATTAAAACAAGATTTTATCGTGGCGAATGTTGTTTTGAAATCGATGAAAAGGAAATTGAAGTTTTACGAATGAAAAATATGAGCCGATAAACGAAATTTGTTTAGGCCATTTAGATTTACGGTTTTTATCGACACCACAGTGTTGATATTTGCGAATGAAAAATTTCTTAACGTTTCGACAAAATTAACTATATACTATATTCTATATACATATATAGTAGACCACCCTCGATGAAATAAGAGAGTTTTGAAATGAAAGGTCACAAGTCAACTAGTAGAGGAATATCAATTTTTATTCTCTCTTTGATGAAAAATAAGTATTAGTTCAAACAATAATGAAAGAGGTTCGCATTTCATTTCTCTCAATTTTTTCTCTTATTCAAAATATAAAAAAAAAATTTCTCTTATTCAAAATAATAAAAAAAGTAATTTTCTTTTATTCAAAATAATGAAAAAAATTTTTTTCTCTTATTCAAAATATAAAAAAAATTTTTTCTTATTCAAAGTATAATAAAAAAAAATAATACTAATAATATAATAAAATTTTTTTTACTATTATAAAAAATAAAAAAGAATTTTTTTTATTTTCCAATATTAAAAAATGTATATTCCTAGTGTTATATTTGTATCCTAGTGAAACATTACCCTAGTTACAATTTTTAAATACGATTTTCTATTATTGTCCTTATAAAAATTTAAAAAAAAATTTTTTTTTCGAATTCTATTAATTTTGAATATTTAAATAGTCTACATTATAAATATTTATTAATTAAATATTATTAATAACAATTTTATTATTAACTTTTTATTATTAGTATTATTATTAATGCAATATTTTTTTAAATACGAACATCTTGAGATTCAATATGGAGATAATACTCTCCACCTGCGAACGCCAAGGTCACCGTCAGATGGCAGTTCAGTTAATAAAATCAGATTCCTCGCCATCTAGTGTCAATATTGGCGTTCTCAAGTGGAGAAATTCATTTTAACCCTCAAAAACTTTAGCCTCTAATTTTTTTAATTTCGATTATATAATATCTAATAAATTTATTTAATAAATTTATTTTGAATATAAAAAATGCTAAATTAAATCAATAAATTTAATTTATTTCATCATTAATTTCCCTAAATTTATTCTACCTATTTTTAATAAATTTATAAAAAAGAAAAAATTTTAAAAAGTAACAAAAAATTAAAAAAACAAAGAAACATTTACTTTTCATGCAATAAAATACATTTAAAATTAAAGGAAAAAAAACTAAAAACAATAAACATAATAAAGCATTGAGTGCATGAATTTTGGAACAAAATTTCATTTACCAACTCAAATACAATTACTGTACAATAATGAAGCCAAGTTTGATTGAAATTTTTGATTATCCAGTCCCTATAGCTTTGGAAAATATTGAGGTCACTCGATTTTCATGTTTTTTTAAAACTCATTGCTTAAATAATAAACACAATTTACGTTATCGATTACTGAAAAGTAACTTGAAAACTAAAAAAAAAAATAACACTGTCGCAAGATATCATTTTTTTAAAACTAAAATTCCTTTTTTTCCAAGCCAATATTCAGTTTGTCAACATTCCGCATGAGAAATAAAAAGAAAAATAAAATAAACAAAATACATCACACACTGTGAAAATCTTATTTATATTGATGAAGAGAAATGTAATAAAAAAATATAATAAACATCGAGCAAAAAAAAAAATTTTCCATATAAAATAAAGTCGCATTTATGCGAGTAAAGTAAAAAAAAAAAATCACGACCCTTATATGTAAAGTAACTATCAGCGAATATATTCCTTATGACATCATTAGTTTCAGAGAAAATGTATATATATATATATATATATATATGCAAAATTCTAGTATCGCTTTATATATTCTCTTTCAGAGATTTCTCTCGATGTTCGGAGCTAGTTGCCTTGAGGTCAAAGGTTATTCCTGAAAGAGCCATCAGTAGCCAGCATCTTTATCCGTAAATCGATACTACATAGGCATCTTGACGTCAGTACAAACTGAAGGCAAACACTAGAGGCCAGAAATGAACAGCAGTAAGTGATTAGCATATGCTCAACGTCAACAACAAGGACATAACTCTACGTACGAGATTAATTTCCTAATTGTTCACTGTTCACAAACCGAATCACAAAAGCTACCTATGCAATATGTGCGTTTCTATTCTCCAAATTGTAATTATAATAAATAATAACAGAACAATGACAGCAATAGAATAATAAAAAACTAACCAAGGAGTTATTTTTACTCAGTTATTTGCATTTTTGTTTCGTGAAATATGAATTTCGCGCCCTTTTAATTCTGTAAATTTCTGCCCAGATGGCATGAAATATTATTTTGTTAATTAGTAATATAAAATGTGGTAATAATAATTATAGTAATAATAATTACAATTTAGTAATATTAATTACAATTTGCAATGCAGTAATGACTATTACAATGCAGTAATGATAATTAGAATATTGTAATAACAATTATAATATAGTAATAATAATAATAATTACTACTGTAATTAACAACAGGGTTACCACAAAAGTTTAATTTTGATTTTCCATAACTTTTCCCTGATTTCCAGACAGAATTTTTACTTTTCTTATGACCCTAAAAAATGTTCTGATTCACTCTAAAAATGATTAGACACACAAAAAAATGTTCTAATATTTGCGAATATTTTTAATTATAAAATTCTTTAAAAACATCAATAACTTCTTTTTTAAATAAATATTTAATCGATATTATTTTTCCATAGGAATTAAGATTTTCATAAATTTTATATTCAACCTTTTCGAAATTCAATGACTTATAAGAATATTGTTACTGCAACTTTTTCAAAATTATTTTTATCATTTCAATTCAATTATTATTTTCTCGAATATTTAACTAAAATTCTTCTTTAAAACAATTTTTTTTTAAAAGTTCGTTCTTTGAGAATATTCAAATCCATTTGTTTACAATTCAATTTTACGAAATTTCGATTATTTGGAAATTTTTTAATAAAAAATACATTACAGAAAAAAAACTTTAAATACTTAAATTTAAAACAATTTCTATTAAACTTTTTCAAAAAAATTAGAAATTTAACAAGAATTCAATTATTTAACTACAAAAATAAATAATTTATTAAATAATTGGAATATTTCTTAAAAGTAAATTCTTATTTCTTGTAAAGAATTTTATCAACAAATTTTCAAATAATTCTGGAGAAGAATAAAAAAATAATTCTGGAGAAGAATTTTGCTATTCATTAAAATAATTGAATTCTGGAGGAGACTTTAAAAAAAAATTTTTTAAATAATTGAATTTCTGCAAAGAATTTTATTACTTTTGAAAATAATTGAATTCTTGTGATTAATATTGTTATTTGTAAAAGTAATTGAATTTTACAAGAATTTTTTTAAAGTTCCTAAAAATAATTAAATTTCTGGGTAGAATTTTAATATTTATCAACATGAGAGAATTCTTTTGAAGAATTGGATTAAAATTTTTGAAATAATATTAAATATATATTTAAAAATTCAACTAATTTTAAAAGAATTAAAATAAAAATTGTTTAAAAAAAATTATTTCTACAGAATTATTAATATTAAGATTTTGCAATGATTTGAATTTGAAACTTTTTCAAAATTCAATTATTTCTAAAAGTTGCTATTATTTATAACTTCTCCAAAATTCAATTCTTCTTTAGAGTTATTTCAAATGAATTTGAATTATTAAAATTTTCCAAAAAACCAAGTTCTTCCAAATTTCTGACTAAATTCGTTTTAAAATGGAAATTTTCCTAAATTTTAAATTGAAATTTCATGAAATTATTTATTTATAAAAATTCTAAACGCAACTATTATAAAACTGAATTATTTTTAAAATTTTCCAGTAGAATCATTCATTAAATAATTTATAATTAATAATTTCACGATAATTCTTCAAGAATTAAATTATTTAAAATAAATTATTGTCAGATGTAGAAAAAATTTAAGGTTTTGTATTAAAATTCGTGGTAATTTCAGAATTTATAAAGCAAACAAAAAATGCACAAAAATTTTGAACTGTCTTATGAATTCTAAAAATTTAATTTTTTTCTAGTGCTTTTAATAAAATTTCCTGACTTTTTCCTGACTGACTTGAATAAATTCTACTTTTCCCGACTTTCATGATTTCCCTAACTTGTGACTACCCTGAATAATAATTTCCATTTTATTTAATTTTAGTTATAGTTATTTTAGTTCATAAAATAAGAATGCAGCAATAATAATTAAAATACAATTTATTTGATTGAAATAAAAATTATTTGATTCAAGTAAATATTTATTTGACAATTGACATGTAATCTGTTATCTGAATCTAATTAATTTTTTTTTCAGTGAACCAATGTTCCAACCACAGCAAAGTTTACTCCAGAAATATTAAAAATTGCACAAAAAATTCCAAACAGTTTTTCAATATAAATCAGTTGTCTCGAAAAATTGAAAAAAAAAAATGTTAGTGGAACCAATATATTTATAAAGAAAGAGAAAAAAAATTTTCTAAATTTAAATATCCTAGTTTCCTGTGTGTATAATTTCGCAGTGCTGCGCTGGAGGCGATTCTAAATGTAAATCTGAATCATTTTGAACCCCATAAAATTGCTTTTGTATTCGGCTAGTAGGCACCCTGTTAAGCTCTCAGACAAATTTGCATGTCGAAACATCCACATCCGAATGAAATTGCATTAGTCACTATCGCCTGCTCTAAAGCCAATGTTTCGATTGACACTGAATCTGCATTTAATGTTTAAGGTTCTTGTGACAAATAAATATATACATTTCATACACTCACGCAAATTCACAAAATTGAAATTAAAAGAGAGTGATTGTAAATGAACCCGTAAATTGACAACTCGAATCAAAATTGTGTAATCTGCATTTAACATTACTGAGGAATTATAGTGTTATACGATGGAAAGAATTGCGAAAAATTCTTTTAAGTTTCATAATCGAAAAAAAAAAATTCAAAAAAATATAGTTTATAATTTTTCCTTACATCATTAATTATAAACGTTATCAATTTTTTTTTATATTATTCCTATTTATACATATTTATTTATTTATTTCTTAAAACTATATTCTCATAAAAAATTTTATAAACAAATTTTTAAATAATTTGTATACAATTCAATTTTACGAAATTAAAAAAAAAAATTTTATTAAAATTCCTCAAAGGAATTCAATTATTTAAAAATTTGTTGATAAAATTCTGTATGAGAATTCAATTTTGAGACACATTTAATTATTAAATTTTTCTCAATTCAACGATTTTTTAATATCTACTATTCTAAACAAGTTCTTAAAAAGAGTTCAATTAATTAAAAAAAAATTTAATAAAATTCTACGCAAACTTTTAATTATTTTCATAAAATCATAAAAATTTCACAGACATTCAATTATTTACAAATTTTTTATAAATTTCTTCGCAATCATTCAATTACTTTCATAAATAATAAAACTCATCGCAGAATTTCAATTATTTTTAATACAATTTTTATCGAATTTTTCAGAAAATGTAATTTCTTTTTAAAAATTTAATTCATGTTTCATAGTTATGAAAAAATTTAATTTATAGTTTTAAGTAAAATGTTCTAATAAAATAAATAAAAAAAATAATAAAAAAAAAATATAAGTGAATAAATAAACAAAGTGAGTAAATAAACAAATGGACGAAAAAGTATAAAAATAAATGATTAAATAAACTTCTAGATAAAAAAAATAAGTAAATAAAAAAATTGAAAAATACATAAATAGATAAATAGATAACAAAATAAATAATTAATTAAGTAATTAACTAAACAAACGGATAAATAAAGAAACAATAAATATACCGGAAAAGTAAAAAAATTAACAATTCAGATCGTGAATAATTGGTGGAAAAAAATAATTTTGCTTTTATTTAGAATGTAAAAACAAGAATTTTTCCATTTATTTTTTTTTTAATTCTTTTTCTACTTGTATAATTTTTATTATGTAAAGTGCATTGGAGGAATATTAATATGAAAGCACTTTTTCTTTTTATTGTTGAAATTGAATCTTAAAATTTTCCTTTCCACTTCAACTTCCATCGTTGGTTTGAGTGTTGAAGAGAGAAAAGAGAGTGTAGGTGCAAGTGAGAAAGAGACTTCAACTTCAGAAACTAAAAGAAGACTCATCCAGCCTCACAATATAGACGTGAACTTTTATTTTATATATATATATATATATACATACACTGAAAATGGAAATTATTTTCCCTCTGCTGAATAATTAACTAGAAAATGTGAAATTCGTGTCGGGAGTTCCTTATATAAATTTCGTGTAACTCACATAGAAACAGGGTTAATTAGATTCTCGTGTAAAGTGTGTGTACTGTGTGGTACACCAGTTAAAGGTCCCGAATTCGAAAGCGGAAATTGACTTGTCCTATTGACATTTTGCTGTTCTTTTCTTTCTATATAACAAACGTGAAACCATTGATTCTCACCATTATTAAATTTATCTTTCAATTAAAAAGTCAATAGTCATATTAATTTAATTTGTAAATTAATTATCTATAATTTATTCACGATTATGTGGCAAATTATAATTTTAATAGAATTTACCATTTACATATAATTACAAATTATTGCAGAAAAATACAATTATTTTCAGATACAATAAAATTCTTCACAAAAATTTAATTGTATTAAAAATTTTTTTTTAAATACTTGTCAAAATTTTAATTATCTTCATAAATATTAAAATTTTTCTTCAAAATTCAATTATTTTTCAACATTTTAAATCAAATTTTTGGCAAAATTTTAATTATTTTCAAAAATTTTCTTCAATTCAATGATTTTCAATATCTAGTATTTTAATAAAATTTTCTAAAAGAATTCCATTATTCAAAAAAAAAAAAAATTTGAATAAAATTCTACGCAAACATTCAATTATTTTCATAAATAATAAAAATTTTTACACGAATTCAGTTATTTACAAATTTTTTATAAATTTCTTCGCCATAATTCTATTATTTTCATAAATAATAATATTTTTACAGAGATTCAATTCTTTTCGTAAATAATAAGATTCTTTTAGAAATTCAATACAATTTCCATAAATAAAATTGAATATTGTAAACAAAAGAATTTAAAAATTCTTAAAGTACATTTTCAAAAATTATTGAAAATAATGGATTTATAGAAGAATTTTAGTTAAAAAAACTGGAAAAAAATTTAATTTTGGAAAAATTACAAATTATTGCAGAAATTCAATTATTTTCAAGAGTAATAAAATTCTTCTTAAGGATTCAACTATTTTTACTAATAATAAAACTCATCGCAGAATTTCAATTATTTTTCATACAATTTTAATTGAATTCCTTATTGCAAAAAGTAATTATTTTCATGCAAGTTTTAATAAAATTCAACAAAAAAATTCAATTTTTTAAAAATTTGTTTATAAAATTCTTTATGAGAATTGAATTTTTGAGAAACATTCAATTATTCAATAAATTATTTACTTTTCCATTTAAATAATTTAATTCTCGTCGAATTTTCTAATAAAAATTGATTTTCATTTCTCAAAAATAAATTTCAGTTAAAATTTTAGATTTTAATTGAATATTAAAAGCAATATAGCGTGAATTTTTAGAAATAATTTAATTTTGAATTTAATTTTTTTGAAATGTTTAATTAATTCCGTTTAATATTATTTGAAGTGTTTATTTTCTTTTTAATGCATTTATTTGAAGAATTTAGGAATAATTGAAATTCTTCTTCATGTTTTATAATAAATTAAATATGGCAAATTGATAAAATCATTATTTTATATTATAAGAATATTGTACTTAAATTGTTTAAAGTATTCAATTTTAAGAATTTCAATTATATATTAGATAATAAAAACTTAAAATAATCTAAAAAATTAATCAATTACACTTTTTTAAAATAATTAATTTCAAAATTCAATTATTTCTAAAAATTCAAGCTACATTGCATTTAATATTCAGTTATTATCTAAAATTTTACCTGAAATTCATTTTTAAATCAATTTTTATTAGAAAATTCAACTAGAATTCAATTATTTAAATAACAAAAATAAATAATTCAATGTTTCTTAAAATTCAATTCTCATAAATTATTCATTTGTTTATTTATTATTTTTTTATTCACTTATATTGATTAAATTAATTATTTATTTACTTATTCATCTATTTGTTTATTCGTTTATTTATACATCAGTTAGTTTACTTGTTCGTCTATTTGTTTATTACTTTAAAAAATTAGCCTCTTATTTACTTTAGTTTTTGTTTACTTACTTATTTGTTTAATTGTTTATTTATTTGTTCATTTATTCATTTACATATATCTATTTGTTTATTTAATTTTTTATTTATTTATTCACTAATAAAAACAGTAAAATAAATAGAATTCCTCTTTTTGAAAAATTTGAAATGCATGATATTATTACTCGAAATTATTCGCACCAAAATTCGCACGAGCATATAGAAGAAAATTCACTTATTTGCTCAGAATTTCAATATTCTAACAAACTTGGACCCGGTTTCGAGTTGAAACGAGTATAATTTATGTTATAGACAGACCTTGCCACAAACTCCAAAGTGATAGATATATAGTCGTTCACGCTCCAAAATATCGATTCACGGCTCTAAACATGGGTTATAAGGATTCAAGAATATAAACACATACGCTCAAGATCATTCAAACTATTGTTCGTGAAAAAAACAGAATTTAAAAACCAAAAAGAAAAATTATTTCAAACTCCAAAAATTTGAGTATTTTTTGAAAATGAATTTTTTTCACTAATTTACTTTTTAATCTAATTATTTTTTTAGTTAGAAAATTTAATTTGTAAATAAATTATATTTTATTACTAAATGTAGAGTAATAAACTTTTTTTTAAATATATATTCTAGTTAAAAATATTTTGAAAAAATTTATTAAAAATACACTAATTATTAAAATAAAATATTAAAAAATGAAAAATTTATTTGATTAAAAAAATATATTTAAAAAATCATATTCAAGAAATATTTTTCATAGTTTAATAAATTCGTCGATGACAAATAAACTTTACAAAACAATAAAATAGTGAGATTTGACACTATAAATTTAAGGATCATATAACGCAAATCTATATAAACAATTTAAACATAAATGAAATCTCGAATGAAATTCATATTTGTACCATAAATTTTAAACGCACAATTTCTATACATACATGTGAACGAATATAATAATAATAATACTTTAGGATGGTAATATTCAAAAGCATTTACATGCCGCACTGACGAAATGGAACGCAATTTTCATGTAGAATTTAATTTATTTTTCATTTTTTTTGCCATATGCTCGTGGAATAAAAAATTTATATACACCAAGTATTTTGAAAATAAGAGTATAATATAAATTTTCAAAAAGTTTATTCATACTTCCAAATCTATCAATAACATCACTCAACTTTGAAATTATTTTACAGATTTATTCCCGATTAAAAATAAAATTTCATAAAATATGCAAAAATGTCATCACATTAAAAATGTAATATCCAATTTATAATTAGAATTACAATTTAAATTATATTTCTAATTATAAATTGGAAAAGTTATTAAAGTTGTAAAAATAATAAAAAAAGTGCAGACAAAAATGTAATAAATTATTTAAAGATTTTTTTTGCAATTAAATTTTGTATAAGTAGGGGAACATAGTCTAGGTCGGCCACCTTTTTGACTTTTGTTTATAACTTTTTTTTAAAAATGAATTTGGACAATTGAAGTATATGGTTGGAAAGTCCTGTTTAATAGGAACATTTTTTCTGTACAAAGTAAATTGACAGGTTTAAAAATGAAAAAGTTATAAAGATTTAAAAAAAAAAAAATTTGTAGTCCAGGTTGGCCATTACAGTCAAGGTCGGCCATGTTTAAAATTCAAAGGGCATTAATCGTTAAAAAATAAAATAACATGTTTGGAGTTACGGAAAATTGATTCTTTATTGTTTACAGTTTGTAACTTAATGAAATAACAAAATAATAACAATAAACAATATAAAAAAATAAATATAAATAAAAAAAAGTTTTGCACTAAAATATTAATAAAATTAAATAAAAATATTAATAAGATGATCAATTATATTATGACTTATACAGAATTGCAGTTTTTGCAAATGAAGTAGCTCGTCCTCAACTTTGCGCATTTTAAACACATAGTGGCCGACCTTGACAGTAAGTAACATTACCGAATTGTTGTAAACAAAAAGAAATACGTTTCGGGATTCGATTTTTTACTTTGTTTTCCTTTCAACCATGAGTCCCACAAATTTTCTGCATACTTGCCTTGACGATTCAATTTGTTTTTTATCTTTTATTAATGGTTTTTCACATTATGCACAAAACTTTTTTTGAGCTTTTTTTGTACCGACGTCACAGAAAACACAATTTTCGATTTTCCGAAAATGTAATTGAACAAAAAGTTAGGTTTCACTAAGACAAGCTTCGACAAAAATGCGCGTAGGTGGCGCTAGTGAACTTGACAAAAAAACGCGAGTGGCCTACCTAGACAGTAGGCCAACCTTGACTACATTCCCCTAGTCAAAGAACGTATTAATCAGACTTATATTTCGATATTTATAATTCTCCAATAAGTAGTGTAAGTTATTTTAGTCAGACTAACTAAATAAAAAATTAAAAGAAATTCGTTAAAAAACTTTAAAACCTTTCCTATAAAAACTATCTGCTTTTTTAAAATTAAAAAAGGGAATTTTTAAAAATAACTGTAAGTAGTAAAAGTCAATTTTAATCAGACAGAACGTTTTTCCGACTGGAAAATATAGAAATTTATCAAATAAATCGAATTATTAATAAAGCTCTCTATAATTATATTATTAAATTTATTTTTTCGATGTTAATAAAATTTCATATTTTCGAAGACAGTAGTTAAAATGGATTTAGTCAGACAGAAAGGTTTTTACTTAATACATAATTTTCAAAAATATTTTTACCTACATCTACAATATCCGACAACTATTAATAATTACTTTGAATAAAAATTCCAGTTATAAAAAAATAAGTAGTCAAGGTCCCGTTTTCGTCAGACAGAATTTTCTAAAAAGAAGAAAATTTTTTTATAAAAATTCCTGTTCACAAAAAATAAGTAGTAAAAATCAAGTTCTGTCAGACAGAATTTTCTCAATACTAGACAATTACTAACTAATTATTAACTAACAATTATTAACGAGGCAATAAAAAAAATCCTCTTTGGAATATTTTGTTCACATTTATCTAAAAATTACTTCGAATGTAAATTTCTGTAATTTCCGAATCAGTAGTAAAGGTACGTTTTTAGTCAGACGAAGTTCATTTTTTTCATTTTTTTTTATTTTTTTTTATCTCCTAATCAATAAGTAAGTAGTACAAGTCAGTTTCAGTCAGACAAAATGCTTCTTTTCTTTAAACTAAAAAAAATTACAAATCGAAAATTAAAAAAAATTTCTCTCTTTATGAAACTTTGTAAAATTTAATAATCATCAATCTTATTAAATAATTAAAAAAATTCTATAATAACATTTTATTTAGTAGTAAATGTCGTTTTATGTCAGACATAAGTTTCCTTAGTTTCTTCTTGAATTATCGACAAATTATCATAATTTTTTCCACAAACTTTTGTCACTCGATTAATTTAAAAGAATTTCTATAATTTCGAAACAAATGATAAATTTAATTTTACCAAGAAAAGTAAAATTGAAATAAATTTACTTTTCTTAAAGAAAACAAATTAAATAAATTTTATTTTATTAAAGAAAACAAAGTTAAATAAATTTGATTTTATTAAAGAAAAACAAGTGCAAAAAATTTAATTTTACCAAAGAAAACAAATTAAATAAATAAATTGATTTTTAGAAAATCAATTTTTTTTCACTCAATCATACTACATTTTGTTGTAACTGAAAACATTTTAATTATTAACATCCTCCCTCTTCCAATAGTTGTCCACATTTGATTAATAGTTCCTCTGAATAACATTTCTTGTAATTTACGAGTCAGTAGTATAAGTCGTTTTCAGTCAAACAGAATACATTTTATTTTTCCTGACTGGAAAATTTTAAGATAGTTATATACAGCGAATAAAAAATTTTGATATTATTTATGGTTTCTTTCAAGTTTGCAAAAAATAAATTCTTCATTGCAAAATAGTTTTATTAGTTATTACAGTAACAAGTAGTAAACGCCGGTTTTAGTCCGACACAATATTCTCTATTTTTAATTAACTTTCTTTCTTTCTTTCTCAAAAATTATGATTTATATAAAAAATAGTAAAATCAAAATAAATTTTATACACATTTTTTCTAAGGATATCAAATTGAGACAAAAAACGTATCAAAATGTTTCTTTGTAACAATTTTGATAATTTTTTTGTCTCAATTTGATATTCTTAGAAAAAACTGTGACTTAACTTTTATTCTCTTTTTCTTTCTTTCATTCTCTAAAAGTATGATTGAATAATACTATTTTTATTTATCAGAAATATTAAAATCTAAAAATTTCATTGCAACGAAGTTTAGAAGTAAATGTTGATTACGAAAATGGTCGAAACAAGTAGTAAACACCGGTATTAGTCAGACGTACAATATTTTCTATTTTTACTAAACTTTCATTCTTTCTTTCTCTAAAATTATGACTAATAAATATTATTATTATTTATTTAAAATATTAAATTTATTTAAAAATTTCATTGCATCGAAGTGTACCAGTGAATTTTAAAAAAGGAAATTGTCGAAACAAGTATAGTAAACACCGGTTTTAGTCAGACATATAATATTTTGAATTTTTACTAAACTTTCATTCTTTCTTTCTCTAAAACTATGATTAATTAATAATATTATTATTACGTTAAAGAATTTTCCTTTAATATTATTATTATTTACCAAAAATATTAAATTTATTTAAAAATTTAATTACAACGAAATTAAAAAAAATTATGAGTAATGTTAATTCGAAAAAGTTAAAATTATTTTGAAAAACATTTATAAGAAAAAAGTTTTATAACAAATGATATTTCGATAAAATAAAATTTAGAGACTTTAGAATTTAGAACACTTACACATTATAAAAAAATATTATTAGGAACAATAAATTTTTTAAGAATTGGTAATTCGGTAATATTTGAATTATATTATATAATAATTCGGGAACATAATTATTATAATTATTAACAAATCTATAAAATAATATTTATCAAAATTGACATTTCGAAAATGGAAATATTAGTGTAAATAAGATATATAAAAAATAATAATTTTTAGAAATGATAATTCAGTTATTTGAAGATTATAAAAAATTTTCTTTCGCAGTATTAAACATTCTGTTAATTAGTCATTTAAAAAAATAATGTTTTTCACAATTATTCTTTTGATTTAAAAGAAATTGTAATTAATTCTTATTAGATAAAAAGAATTTCGATAAAATAAAGATTCGGAAAATAAAAATTGGAGACTTTTCATGCGCCTCAAATTTTTTAAAGGGGGGTTTACGAATTTTGACGTAATTTAGAGGGAGGGGGTTCCTTCAGATGTTACGTAGTGTGACAAAGGGGGGGAGGGGGTCAAAAATGGGCTAAAAACGTGTGACGTAATTTATGGACGAAGCCTAAATTTGGAAAAAAAGAAATTGTCGAAATAGAAAACAAAAAAATTCCTGAAGAAAACGACAAGAATGACCATATATGTAAAGAATAAACTGTCTGGTGGCGTCTAAACTCGAGATAGAAAGAATAGAAAAAGAGAAAGAGGAGAGGAGAGGAGAAGAGAAGAGGAGAAACGAGGCTGAAAATTCAAAGCTCGCGATTCACACAGAACAATCACGCCCTCATTTCTAAGGTTTGCATGTGTGTAGGAGAGTCGTTGTATCCTTCCAGATACAAATATACAAAAATAAACGCGAAGATGTATCCATAGAGGAAAAAGCTTAATAACTCTTTGCCGTACATTAGTTTTCCCCACCTCAGAAACAAGCAGTTTGACAGTTGAATCACGTGGAAAATATCAGGGCCGAATGTTAGTTTGATTTTGAGGTTATGTTTACATAGGATATTTATGTTTGATAAAAGTCTTTAACAATCAAATTTACCATTTTTAAATTGTAATAAATTGCAAATATACATTTACACTTTACACAAAAAATCGTATTTTTAGTGATCAATTAGTATAATTAAATATAATTTATTGTAAAATATAAATGGGTTCCAATTTTGAGAAGGTACGATACTGCAAGTTTAGACACTTACATACTCACACATAACTAATTTATCAACACAAGCATAAACGCCTCTTCTCATTGGCTGTTCCCCCAAAAAGGACTCTAGACGACATTTCGTAACATATGAACGGCAAAGAGATAAACTAGCGTACATGAAGTCGAGATATTAACGAGCGGGTTAATTGTAGTTGCGCAGCTCGCTCACGTGTGAGCGGCAGCTGTCAATGAAAGTCTACTATCCTCACAGTACAATCTTCATTTATTTTCTTCTCCCACTCTTTCTTTCTCTCTTATTCACTCAATCTCGTAGTGCATTTCCATACACTTTTCATTTTTCCTTGCTTTTCTTTTTTCTTTCATTCTTTCATTCTTTCATTATTTTTTTCAATATCTTTCTCTTCTTCTCTCTCAATTTTCTTTTCTTCTTTCTTTTTTTTGTTTCCTTTCTTTATCCTCTCATTTTTTCTTTTTTTTTTTGTTATTTCTATCTATCCTTTTTTCTCCTCTTCTTTCTTTTACCTTTCTATTTCCTTTTTCTTTCCCTCTTACTTTTCTTCCTACTTTCATTCTTTCTTTCTTTCTTTATTTCTTTTAATTTTTTTTCTTTATTTATTTATTTACTTCTTTATTTATTTCTTTGTATTCTTTTTCTTTCTTTATTTATTTACTTCTCTATTTATTTCTTTATTTCCTTATTTCTCTCTCTCTCTCTCTCTCTCTCTCTCTCTCTCTCTCTCTCTCTCTCCTTTTTTCTCGTTTTTAAATTTTTTTCTATTCTTCGTCCTTTATTTCTTTCCTTCTTTTTCCTCCTTTTTTCTTTCTCTTTTTCTTGTTTCAATTTTTTTTCTTCCCTTCGAAAGTAGAGAAAGAAGAAATTTCTTTCTTATCATCTTTCTCTGTGATCCACAAATATTGAATGTTGAAATCAAAAAAATATTTTCCACTAAAAATAAATAATCATCCAAGTTGAAAAATTCCATGGAATTTCCGTGGAGATTTCGTGGAAATTCTGCAAGTTTTATATTTTAATATTATTTTAACATTTCTATTATGATTAGAGTCTAATAATAAGCTTCATTACAATTGTTTTGCAAAACTTGAATGAAATACGCATTTTGCAAAAAAAATTGCAACAAAGCTTATTATTAGATTCTAATCATAATATAAATGTTAAAATATTTTTAAAATAAAAAACTTAAATTCTTTTTTAAATAAATATTTAATCATTATTATTATTTCATAGGAATTAAGATTTTCAAAAAATTACAAATTCAAATCTTTGTGAAATTCAATAAATTATAAGAATATTATTATAAAACATGAAGATATCGATCTCTCCGAGTCAAAGACTCGGAGTTATTGATATCTTCATGTTTTGTAATAACTTAAATTTACAAAAAAAAAATTAAACTATTTACAAAAATTTAAATAAAATCCTTCCCAAGAATCCAATTATTTTTAAAAGTAATAAAATTTTTCAAATGAATTAAAATTTTAAAATTTTTTAATAAAATCCTTTCCAAGAATTCAATTATTTTTAAAAGTAATAAAATTTTTCAAATTATTTCAATTATTTAAAATTTTAATTATTTTTTTAATTATAATTTTTAATTATTTAATTTCTCAAAATAATTCAATTTTTTTTTTGAGAAATTTTAATAAAATTCTTCGCTGAAAATCAATTTTCAAAAAATTTAATAAATAAAATAATAATTCTTCATTAAAATTTTCATAATTTTCCTAAATAATAAAATTCTTCACAGAAATTCAATTATTTTAAATAAATTTCTCGAAATAATTCAATTGTATTGAGAAATTTTAATAAAATCCTTCCCAAGAATTCAATTATTTTTAAAAGTAATAAAATTTTTGAAATTAATTCAATTATTTTAAAAAATTTAATAAAATTCGATCTAAGAATTCAATTATTTTCATAAATAATAAAATTTTTCATAGGATTTCAATTATTTTTAATACAATTTTAAGTAAATTCTTCGAAAAATGTAATTATATTCAAAAATATTCAAAATTCAATTATTTTTGAAAATTCATGCTATAATGCTTTTAATATTCAATTTTAATGTAAAATTTTAACTAAAATTCATTTTTTAATTAATTTTTATTAGAAAATTCTACGTGAATTCAATTATTTAAATATATTTAAATTTTTCTATACAAAAATAAATAAATGTTTTTTAAAATTAAATCCTCATAACGAATTTTATCAACAAATTTTTAAATAATTGAATTTTTTCGACGAATTTTAATAAAATTTTTAATAATAATTACATTTTTTGAGGAATTCGATTCAAATTGTATTAAAAATAATTAAAAGTCTATAATAAGTTTTATTATTGATGAAAATAATTGAATCTCGGTAAAAAATTTTATTATTTTTGAAAATAATGTAATGTTTGCTTTAAATTTTGTCAACATTTTTTTTTATATAATTGAAATCTTTTGAAAAATTTTATTATAAAATAGTAGATATTGAAAATGATTGAATGTAGGAAATTTTTTGAAAATAATTGAAATTTTGACAAGAATTTTAATAAAATTTTTGAAAATAATTTAATTTTATTATTTTTAAAGATAATTGAAATTTTGACGTGGCATTTTTCGACGTGGGCACTATTTTTATAAATTACTATTCACAATATTACAGTTTTTTTTAACACAATTTTTCTAAGGATATCAAATTGATACGTTTTTTTGTCTCAATTTGATATCCTTAAAAAAAATGTGCTAAGTTAAAAAACTTAATTTCTGCAATTCATAAACTTTATTCTTAAAATTTTTGTTAAATGACACAAAAAATTATTAAAATAAAATTTTAATTTGAAAAAATAACAATTAAATTTCTTATTCACTTAAATATTTAGACTTTTAGGAACATCTTATTTTCCACCCATCGAAAGGCGAGTAAAAAAAGAAATTTCTCTTTTCTTCTTTTTCTCAATTTTCCTTTATTTTATTTATTTCCCATCTTTCTAAGTCTGACTCATTTTATCCTCGACGAATATACGATATAGTGGTAATGAACTGAAGGTAGCCGTTTGGCATTGTGCCAATGTAAACTCCTTTATTCACGAGAAAGATTCATACTTTTCGAGGTTCTGTCACCGATAATACAAAAGTCGAAGACCTATATATCTATATATAAATGAAAATGCAAAGGTGACAATTCAAGCTATATGTTCAATATCTTGCTTTATATTTGTCATTTCAAAATGCCTTCAAATTCTATTTCATAACATTCGCATTCAAATTTCGAAAATTTATACAGTAATATATATTTTTGTCAGAATAAATTTTTTATTATATTAAAGAAAATAGAAAAAATATACGAAAAAAATTATTATAATTAAATTTACACGTCACTTATTTTAATTTCCAAAATATTAAAAATTTTTCATACAAGTAGTAAAAGACATTTATGGTAAGACTAATTCAAAATAGAAAAGTCGAATTTTATTAAGACCTAGTTTTTATGTCTTATAATTTTTCCTAATTGAAAATATTTATAAAAAAATAAAAAATATTTTTAAATTGAATTAAATTTCAAATCGAAAATCGGCTAAAGTCAAATGCAAATATATTAATATAATTAAATTAATAATCCCAAATTTTTAATTTTTTTCCAAACAAAATTGTTTTTAAAAAAAAAATTAATACCAGTCATTTCACAGGCTAAAATCAATATTAAATATTCACAATATTAATAATTCCCGACTTCGATAAACCCTCTCTCAAAAAAATTATATCAAGCAAATCGGATTATTTAAAAACTAAGAAAAAAAAATTTCCATTAAAATCCTATAAACACAGAGAGAGATAAAGATGCTTATCATATAAATTTGACACGTAATCTAAACACCATTATCAGAAAAATGGAATTAAAATCTCGCTTTCTCATTTTAATATCTCATAATTATCCGTACGAAACTTTTCTCATTTTTCATTGGCTATCCTAAAAAATCTTTCTCTCTCTCTTCTTCTAAAAATTTCCACCCTATCTCGTTAAGAAACGCCTGATTCGTTTCTATCGATTTTTAAATGACATTTTTGCGTCGCGGTTTAAAGAAAAAAAAATTAAAAACTTCTTTCAACAAAAGTCGGACGCGCGAATGAAATCCGTCAACGAAAAAAAAAAGAAAAAAATTATAGTTTACTGAAAGAAATCTTTCGGAAACTTGGTCATCGTGTCTCAAAAGTCCGTCAACTCGGAGAAAAGTCGCTTCTACAATTCGCTCTATATATGAAAAGAAAAAAACTTTTTTTTTTGTCTCAGAGGGAGAGTCATAAAAAAGTTTTCCTAACAAAGTGGAAAATTAAAGTGCTTATAAAGTAAAAAGGACTAAATTACCCTTCAGCGATCAATTTACGATAATGGAATTCAAAAAATAAAGTGTTTGTCAAATTCATTTGCTACTTTATTTTAAAATGAATTGAAAATAAACGATGTACTTTTATTTATTTTAAGAAAATTTTACTTTAATAAAAGTGATAAAAATAATTTTAAAAAAATTGTAATAAAAATTTATATTTTAATAACAATAATCGTCAATATTGTATATTTTATCCCTGCGAAGAATTTTATTATTTATGAAAACAATTAAAATCTTACGAAGAATTGATGTTTTTTTTTTAAATTGATTTTCAGGGAAGTGTTTTATTAAAATTTTAAAAAATAATTGAATTTCTGCGACGAATTTTATTATTCACTAAAATAATTGAATTCTTGCAAAAAATTTTATTATTTAGGAAAATTATGAAAACTTTAAAGAAGAATTATTTTATTTATTACATATGTAAAAAATATTTTTTAAAAATTGATTTTCAGCAAAGTGTTTTATTAACAATTTGGAAAAATAATTGAATTATATTGAGAAACTTATTTAAAATTGTATTATTTTAAAATAATTTCATTTCTGCGAAGAATTTTATTATTTAGAATTATGAAAATTTTAAAGAATTATTTTATTTATTAAATTTTTTGAAAATTGATTTTCAGCAAAATGTTTTATTAACAATTTGGAAAAATAATTAAATTATATTGAGAAACTTATTTAAAATTGTATTATTTTAAAATAATTTCATTTCTGCAAAGAATTTTATTATTTAGAATTATGAAAATTTTAAAGAATTATTTTATTCATTAAATTTTTTGAAAATTGATTTTCAGCAAAATGTTTTATCAACAATTTGAAAAAATAATTGAATTATATTGAGAAACTTATTTAAAATTGTATTATTTTAAAATAATTTCATTTCTGCAAAGAATTTTATTATTTAGAATTATGAAAATTTTAAAGAATTATTTTATTTATTAAATTTTTTAAAAATTGATTTTCAGCGAAGAATGTTATTAAAATTTCTCAAAATAATTGAATTATTTTGAGAAATTTATTAATTCTAAAATAATTAAATTTCTGCGAAGAATTTTATTATGCATAAAAATAATTGAATTCTTGCGAATTTTATTAAAATTTTTGAAATAAATTGTTTTGAAACAAATGATTCGACAATTGAAGTTGATATTTGAAAACAAACAATTTTTTTAATTTCTCTAATAGGTAATAATAATAAATTGAACACCGTGTTTTTTGCGCAAGTACGCGTATCATTAACTGGTAATAATAATAAAAAAAATTTCATTAGTAAATGTACACAAAAAGAAAAGACAAAAATGAAAAAAATAAATTAGATACGATTAAACTTATCCCTTTTTATAACCTGATTACCATTAAATTGAACATTAATTCCAACAAATGACAAAAATGGATTTAAATTTATACCTAATAATAAAAAATTAAGCCTCAATTTTTATCCATTTTTGAAATTCAACAAGCATTATAAATGTACATTAAGTGTATATGAAACACCCCAAATGAGTTTACCGGTTAGATGACATAAAAGCGGAACCCAAATTTTCCTCACACCGAACATTCAAAAGCTATTAATCATATTTTATGACAATAATCTATTTTAATAAAAGTTTTATTTTTGTACCACGTCCATATATAGACTCGCACCTTGAAAAACACTTATAAACATTATTTAATCGATCTTTTAATAATAATAATAAAAAAAACGTGTCATGGAAAATTAAATAGTAAAATGTTATTTTTACCCCAATATATATTCTATATAAATATACATCTCGAAAAACAATGTTCCTAATCGAAAAAACTTTTTTTTTTATATTTATATTCATCACACATGTTTATGGGGCAACCATTTTAATATAGTTTACGTCACATAAATTTTTATACCGTTACCACATATCCAATTCACCTATTTTAGAAAATTTTATTGCTTTATTTTATAAAACAAAAATGTGGACAAAAATATTCTCAATTTAATGATTAAAAAAGTTTGAAAATATAAATATATTCTTTAATTAATTAAAACTTTAAAATCTAAATAGAATTTTCAATTAATTAAAACTTTTAAATATAAATCTATTTTTTAGTTAATAAAAATTTTAAAATATAAAAAAATTTAAACTAATAAAAATATTCTTAACTTTCTAATATAAAAAATTAAAAAATATCTCAGAAGATAATAATCAAATAAATAATAATAAAAGAAAATTCTTACTTTGACAATTTATTCTTTTGAAAATTCCCTCGACGCATTGGAATTTTTTTATTTAATATTTTTTGATACAAATCATAATTTTAAAGAAAGAAAGAAAGTTAATTAAAAGTAGAGACTTTTATACGTTGGACTAAAACCGGAGTTTACTACTTGCTGCTGTCAGAGTGAAAAACTCTTTTCCAATAAAGAGTTTATTTTTTGAAAGAAACCATAAATAATATCAAAATTTTATATTTGGTGTAACTATCTTGTAACTCAAGATTCATTTAAGGTGTACCTTATTTTGCCCCACTCTCCTCTATTTTTTAATTAATTAAAACTTAAAAATAGTTATATATTTTCGAATCGCAATTAAAATTAAAAAATATGAATTCATTTCTTCAGTACACTGTTAATTTTAAAATTTCAAATTGCAACTAACTTTTACTAAAAATGTAGATCAAATGAAAAATTGAGCTACATTTTTTGTATCAGTTTGATCCAATTTAGTATCAATTTAAGATTTTCAAAAGAATTTAATTAATAAAAGTGTTTACTAATTTAAATTAGTTACTAATTACTAATAAATTAGTAGAAATTACTATTTAATAGTAGATATTAGTAGAAATTACTATTTATTAGTAAAATTGACTATAATTCTAAGGTAAAAATTTACTAACGCAAAAGCAAAAAGTCAGTCACAAATTTAAATCGGTAAACATTTTTACAAATTCAAATTTAGACAGTAAAATTTAAAACTACTTCGAAAATATTCCAAATAAGTACTAAGGCTACTAAATATTTTTTCAAAAATTCCACTAATTTTTCTCTCTCGTTTATAAAATTAACAATCCTTTTTCATTTTCTAATTAAATTTTCTGATTATTTGCTTACGGATTTTAAGGATTTATGAAATGATCAAAGTTTGTTAAAATTTGCCAAACTTATTTTCAACATATATTGAATAAGTTTGTGAATTGTTTAATCTGCAATACGCCGTGCACTTAACACTGGAAGTTGGTCCAATTTTCATTGAAACTACACAAAACAATGCAAGTTGAACTATAGATATATATATATATATAAATATTTCCTATATATTTTCACGATAAAAACTTCTTTGATTTCTTTTGTGAGTTTTCAACTTTAGGACCCCGGGTTTTATTCGAAATATGTATAGTGCTCGCCCTATTTTTCTCTATATAACACATATTCTCTAGCATATATATATATATATACATCACAGGAAACAAACAAAGAGTCTTAAAAACTTTATTTAAAATCTAATTTTCCTTTCCATTTTAGGTACTTTTTCATCTCTCTGAGTTCATTTTTCTTTCTTCCTCTCTCTCTCTCTTTTTTTGTTCTTTTGTTTCGATTAAAATTCTCCCTAACCATTCCCTCTCTAATTTAGATTTGCCTCACTATTTTTTCATTTACTGCTTTATATCTTCACTCGTTTTTTTTATTTTTATTTTCGCTTTGTACATTTTATGTTTCTTTCATTTTAATATTTCTGCTGACACATTTATTGAAAAGTAAATGAATAAATAATAAATACTTTTTTATGCATTTTGCGCAAAAAAAATTCACATTTTTTAAAATTATTTTTATCAAAATAACAATAAGAATAACAATAAAAATTATTATTATTATTATTATTATTATTATTTTAAATACAATTTTAATAAAATTTCTCGAAAGAATACAATTATTTTTAAAAATATTAATTAAATTCAATTATTTTCAAAAATTTTAATAAAATTCTTTGGAGGAATTCAATTATTTTCTTAAATAATAAAATTTCTCGAAAGAATGCAATTGTATTTTTTTTCTTTTATATTTTTAAAAATATTAATTAAATTCAATTATTTTCAAAACTTTTAATAAAATTCTTTGGAGAAATTCAATTATTTTCTTAAATAATATAATTCTTCGGGGAATTCAATTACTTTCATAGATAATAAAATTCTTCAAAGGAATTCAGTTATTTTCAATACAATTTTAAAAAAATTTCTCTAAGAATACAATTGTTTTTAAAAATATTAATTAATATTGATTAATTTCAACAATGTTGATATAATTCTTTAAAAAAATTAATTACTTTTAAAATGATTTAATAAAATTCTTCGATTAAACTCAATTATTTTAAAAATTTTTATTAAAATTCCTTAGAAAAAATTCAATTATTTTTAAAAATTCTGATAATATTCTTCCAAAAAATTCAACTATTTTCATAAATAATCAAATTCTTCGAACGAATTCAATTATTTTCTTAAATAATAAAATTTCTCGAAAAACTACAATTGTTTTTAAAAGTATTAATTAAATTTAATTATTTTCAATACGATTTTTATAAAATTTCTCTAAAGAATACAATTATTTTAAAAAATATTAATTAAAATCGATTATTTTCTATAATGTTGATTTTTTCTTTAAAAAAATCAATTATTTTTAAACGTTTTAATAAAATTATTCGATTAAACTCAATTATTTAACAAAATTTTAATAAAATTTCTCAGAAAAAATTCAATTATTTTTGAAAATTCTGATAAAATTCTTTAAAAGAATTCAATTATTTTCATAAATAATAAAATTCTTCGAAGAAATCCAATTATTTTCATAATTTTTAATAAAATCCTTTCAAAACATTCAATTATTTTCAAAAATTATGATAAAATCCTTCGTAACACTTCAATTATTTTTATAAATTGTAATAAAATTTTTCTAAAAAATTCGGTTATTCTAAAAAATTGTTGATAAAATTCTTTGTAAATTTCTATTATGTTTCAAAAAATTTTAATAAAAATTATTAAAACAAAACTACATTATTTTCACAAAATTTAAAGAAATTCTTCAAATAAATTTACTCTCTAAATCTGAATATGTGAAATTTCACTTATTGTACGTTATAAGTCGTCCTCTCGATCAATAAGTGCATATACACTAATAAATAAGTGAATTTTTCACTTATTCTGAGTGAAATTTCACTTATTATAAGTGTATATGCACTTATTGATCGAGAAGACGACTTATAACGTACAAATATGTGAATTTTCACATATTCAGATTTAGAGAGTAATAATTTATGAAAACTAATAAAATTGTTAAAAAGAATTTAATTTTATATCAATAATTTTAATAAAATTATTAATTAAAATTAATAACTCACACGATTATTTTAAAAACTTGAAAGATCTTCTTCATAAAATTCAACTACTTTTAAAATTAAAACTCCAGTATTTTCAAAAAAATTCAAATAAATTCTTTAAAACAATTAAATTATTTTTAGTACAATTTTAATAACATTTTTTAGAAGAATTCGATTCTTTTTATAAGATTCAATTATTTAAAAAAATTTTGATAAAATCCTTCTAATGAATTCAATTATTTTCAAATTCTTTTATAAATAGGTACTTTGCAAGAATTCAATGATTTTCAGTTCAATTTCAATTTATTTTTAAAATTGAAAACATTTTAAAAGAGAAATTATTTAAAAAAAAGAAGGTTAGAAACAAAGAAGCAAACAAAACCGAACTTCGAACATATTACCAGAATACAACGATTATTAATATAGATTATAATAGTAATAATTACTACTATTTTTATTTTTATAACTATTGTTATTTTTACTATTACTAATTATTATTTATTCACTTGATTTTATTTACAATTTACCTAAATTTCCCTATTTATATTCTACTTTTTTCATTTTCTTTTATTTATTTTTTATTTACGCATAATTTATTATGCATTCAATAAATAATAAAATTCCCTGAAAAAAAAATTTGTTCAGAAAAAGTTTCATTTTCGAAATAAACTCTATATTTTAAATTTTAAATAAACGCAAACCGAATATAAATAAACAGAAATGAAAAATATTCAAAATCCCAAATTTAAACACACACAGCAGATGAGAATACTGGACCTGAATGATAAAATCTCGAGTTTGAATCTAAGGGGATCGAAGAGGACCGAAAGAGAGAGGGGGGGGGGGGGGGTTTGAAGAGAAAATAAGACAGAAAAAAACGAAAAACTAGACACTCAGTCTCAGAGGATTCAAAATGGATATGGTTTAAAAGTAACTTGCCTCTCATCTCTCTTTTATCTTCTTTTCGCCAAAGGGTAAATGGTACCCCAAGCTTTATAGACTCATAGTCATACATACATATATAGATACGCAGTTTTCTCCAGATGAAGCAAAAAAAAATTTTTCCATGTGTAACGTAAATCAAAAGAAATGCCATAATTTTTCTTTTTTTGCCCGCAAGGAAAATAAAAATCTCTGTCTCTAGTCAAGGCTTATCCTCTAGATACATATAGGTATATACATGTATAACCACTCGAGTAGATAAACCTTTGTCTCTATCGTATGCTCACACACGTGAACACACTAATTATCTATGTAAACGATCTAACGCATATACATTTGCACCGAAACCTATTCCACGAGGATCTGTCGTACCCCAAAAGCCAAAGATCAAGTGGCTTAACTGTGCGGGTTTAAAGTCAATAAACTGATTTTACTTTTGTTGATAGAGCAACCACACTTGTCAATTTCGACAGAAAAAATATGCTTCTACCAACAAATAGTCTTTTTCCTTTTCAGGTTTGTCACAAAAATGTAATTTTGTTTTTCCCTGATTTCCATACGAAATTTTCACTTTTTTTTTTATCCTAAAGAATATTCTGATTCACTCAACAAAATTCTTGGATACTCAAAAAAAATTTCTATTACATTTATTTGGGTAATTCTTCTAAAAGTGCTACTTTTGAACTTCAATTTTTCAATTTATGTTTTTGTTTTAAATTTTTTTATTGAAACTACTGTATTTCATAATCAAGAGTAAGATTTTTAAGTTGCGCAAAAAAACTGAAGACAAAAAAACTTGAAGACAAAAAAACTGAAGACAAAGTTTAAACATTTTTATCAAAAATAACACTGAGTTCTAAAATTTTTTTTAAATGCATATAATCATAGAAAAAACATTGTACTTTCTGAAACTATTTTAAAAAAATTTTTAAGAGTTTGAAAAAAACTGTAAAAATTTAATTTTCTTATACAGGGCCTATTGGAGACATGCTAAAAAGGCTTCGGAGATGAAATTATTTTAGTTACTGCATAAATAATGCAGATAAATAAAATTGGTTAATTTTTTTTAAGTGATAAGTAAATGATAAGCTGAATTTTTACTATGGAAATTGATAATAGTTATTAAAGAGTAGATTTTGTAAAATTAATCAAGATATCAAAAATATCATTTTCAGAAGAATCACTCATTTACGAAATTCTTCAATTGTAAAATTATTCGATAACATCAATAACTTCTTTCTTAAATAAATACTTAATCATTATTATTTTTCCCCAGAAATTAAAATTCTTCAAAACACTCAAATTCAAATCATTTTGAAATTAAACAACTTATAAAAATATTATTATAAAACATGAAGATATTGATTGCTCCGAGTAAAAGTTAATTAAAATTAGGAAAAATTCCGATTTTCAAAGATTTTATTTTTAAACCTTTCAATTTTACGAGAATTTAATTATTTAAATATAAAAATAATTAATTTATTGAATATAAATGTTTCTTAAAACTAATTCCTTAGAAGAATTTTAATAACATTTTTAAAAATAATTACTTTCTTCAAGAAATTTAATTAAAATTGAATAAAAAATAATTGAAATTTCGCTAAGAATTTTATTCAAATTTTTGAAAGTAATTAAGTTTTAGAGAAAAATTCTGCTATTTATACAGATAATTTAATTCTTGTGACGAATATTGTTATTTATAAAAATAATTTAATTTTGTAAAGAATTTTATTAAAATTCCTAATAATAATTACATAATAATAATAATAATTACATTTTTTGAAAGGATTTTAGTATTTATCAAGATAAGTGAATTCTTTCGAAGAATTGTTTTAAATGTTCAACTACAATTTCAACTAAATTGAAAATTGAAATTTTCCAAAAGAAAATTAGTTTTGCAGAATTATTAATTAAAATTATGAAAAATTCAGATAACATCCCGAGGAATTCAATTAAAATTGTTTTGAAAATAATTGAAATTTTACTAAGAGAATTTTATAAATTTTAAAAATTTTTAATTTTGAAAATAACTGAATTTCGGAGAAGAATTTTGTTATTTATAAAAAGTAATTGGATTTTTGACGAGAATTTTGTTATTTATAAAGATAATTGAAAATTTTATTTTGAAAATAATTGAATTTCGGAGAAGAATCTTGTCATTTATAAAAATAATTGGATTTTTGACGAGAATTTTTTTATTTATAAAGATTATTGAATTTTTGACGAGAATTTAAAAAAAATTTTGAACGTAATTGAACTTCTGGCGTAAAATTCAAATTTCATAAAATCAATTACAAAAGAAGGTACACTGAATTTGACCCTTCTTCGTATTTTGCATAATTTCTATTATACAAATTTTATTAATTAATTGAATTTTTGATAATTAATAAATTATTAATTATCAATTAATAATATATATTTATTATATAAATAATTATTAAGAATAGTTTAACACTAACGTAAGAGGACTTCCTCCTTATGACCTTAATTAATTCTTTTTTTTAATTTATTTAAATGTGTGCATATTAGATAATATCGCGAATGATTGATGTTGAGAGAAAAATAAGAAATAATGATAAACAATTTTGTGACTTACCCTTTGAGCTTTTCTCTTATCGGCTCGTTGATTTTGATGATAAATTCGACTGAAATTACTGACGATAACAGGTACGGGTAATGCGATCACAAGCACTCCGCTGAGCGAGCAAACACCTCCAACGACTTTTCCGGCAATAGTTTCTGGCACCATGTCACCGTATCTGTAACATAAATCGAAAACAAATTTAATTAATATCATCAATGACTTTATAACACACCAAGAAATTTATATAAGTATCCATCAATTAAAAGCAAGATTAAACGCATTTGCGCGGCTCGTTAGTAATTAAAACATTTATTTTCCACATATCTAATTTATAAAATAAAAAAGAAAAACAATCAAGCAGTTTCTGTCTCTAGCAAAATTATTATCAGAGAAATATTTATCTTTTATTCTGATTGATAACTTTACATTTATTTATAAATTATTATTTATTTTTTATTATTATTTTCAAAAAAAAATATTTATAAATAAATTTTCAGTTATTTTTTTTTATTTCTTACTTATAAGTAAATTTTTATTTATTTATAAACAAAAAGCAGTTTGCTTTATTTATTTATAAATAATAGTCCTTTACAAATGAACATTTATTTATAAACAATTTTTCACATAAATAAATATTTATTTCTTGGATAAGAAAATAACGTTTATTTTATAAGCAAATGAATAATGTTTACATCTTAGCTAAAAAAAGTAAAGTTTATTTCTTAAGTAAATAAATTACGTTCAGTTTTTGAGTAAATAAATATTGACTTCATGAGTAAATAAATATTTTTACTTCCCGAGTAAAAAAGTATTTACTTCCCGAGTAAATAAGTATTTACTTCTTGAGTAAATAAACATTAACTTCGTGAGTAAATAAATATTTACTTCTTGAGAAAATAAGTATAAAAGAAAAAAAAATTTATTTCCTAAATGAAAAAAAATGTTTACCTACATCTTAAAATGGAAAAATGATTATTTTTTAAATAAATAAACAATATAAAGAAAATAATAAACAAATAAAAATTAAATAAATATGACAATAATAAATAAATATAAAAAAATATTTAAAAAATTTAGTATTCAAAAAATTATCAAAAAAAAAAATACAAAAAATACAAAAAATATTTACAGAAAAATATTCGTCCAACAAAATGAATTCCTTTCTATATTGAAATAAATAAATTATTAAATACAAATTATAAATTACCTTTGAAAACCAATTGCAAGCAACTATATATGAAATAATTTTACTTAATAAAAATCGATGTTTGAAAACTATCAAGGTAATCTTTCCTTTTTTTCCCCCTTTTACGATTCCCAAGACCACGGAGAGGTTCGATAAAGCGGAAAGGCTGCAATATTTACCTGCGCGTGACATTTTACAACAGGGAAAATACTGAATTCGAGGTCAATTTTTCCAGCATGAGTGTAGAAAATATTTTTTTTTTCCCAAAGAATAATCGACCAACCACCCCAACAAACATACACACACACACACAGAAATATATGATATAAAAACCAATCTCCCATGGGTCACATGAATTTGGGCGTAACTGATAAATAACTTCTCAAGTATATAAACCATACACATACAAATATATATATATACAAATATATAAATGTATACAAGTATAGGGAATCGACATTATTTTGTCGCACTTTTCTAACAAAAAAAAAGAAAGTAAATAAATGACTTGTTCAACAAAAAAAACTGCAAAATCGTCGAGTTTTTTTTTCCTTTTTAAAAAAATAGTTTACTGGCTCATTTACTGTAAAATATAGCAATGATATTTTATCAGATAGAACATGCGTTCACATTCACTTAGTTCTTATCCATATTTGTGAATGAGGGATCAACTTTTTCTCAAGAACAAAATTTATTTTATTTTTTAAAACCATTAATTTTTTTTCATTTAATTTTATATAATTTAGGTAATTTTTTTCGTAATTTATTTCGTGGTTGTTTATTATTATTTTGTTACTTTTTTCTTCTTTTTTATGGCATTTAGCTTCATTATTTTTGTGCTTTTTAAAAATACTTTACTTATTTAATAGTCTCCACCCTTTGGCAAAAAATCTAAAATTATGGAAAATTAGTAAAAATTCAAAAAACTGAATTTCTTAAAATTCAACATTTTTCCTTCTTTTTTATTGCATTTAGCTTTAATATTTTTGTGCTCTTCAAAAATAATTTACTTATTTAATAGTCTCCACCCTTTGGTAAAAAATCTAAAATTATGGAAAATTAGCAAAAATTCAAAAAACCGAATTTCTTAAAATTCAACATTTTTTCTTCTTTTTTATGGCATTTAGCTTCATTATTTTTGTGCTTTTCAAAAATACTTTACTTAATTTGTTATCTCTACCCTTTGGTAAAAAATCTAAAATTATGGAAAATTAGCAAAAATTCAAAAAACCGAATTTCTTAAAATTCAACATTTTTTCTTCTTTTTTATGGCATTTAGCTTCATTATTTTTGTGCTTTTCAAAAATACTTTACTTAATTTGTTATCTCTACCCTTTGGTAAAAAATCTAAAATTATGGAAAATTAGCAAAAATTCAAAAAACCGAATTTCTTAAAATTCAACATTTTTTCTTCTTTTTTATGGCATTTAGCTTCATTATTTTTGTGCTTTTCAAAAATACTTTACTTAATTTGTTATCTCTACCCTTTGGTAAAAAATCTAAAATTATGGAAAATTAGCAAAAATTCAAAAAACCGAATTTCTTAAAATTCAACATTTTTTCTTCTTTTTTATGGCATTTAGCTTCATTATTTTTGTGCTTTTCAAAAATACTTTACTTAATTTGTTATCTCTACCCTTTGGTAAAAAATCTAAAATTATGGAAAATTAGCAAAAATTTAAAAAACTGAATTTCTTAAAATTCAACATTTTTCCTTCTTTTTTATTGCATTTAGCTTTAATATTTTTGTGCTCTTCAAAAATAATTTACTTATTTAATAGTCTCCACCCTTTGGTAAAAAATCTAAAATTATGGAAAATTAGCAAAAATTCAAAAAACCGAATTTCTTAAAATTCAATATTTTTCCTTCTTTTTTATGGCATTTAGCTTTATTATTTTTGTGCTCTTCAAAAATAATTTACTTATTTAATAGTCTCCACCCTTTGGTAAAAAATCTAAAATTATGGAAAATTATCATAAAATATTTATTATAAAACATCTCCATTTTTAAAGTCTCTGAACTTCTTTTAATTAAAGAATACTGAATGAATTGGATCAATAATTATGAATTGCATTATTTTGACGTCAAAATCTTAATCAGAGACCTTAAAAATACTACTGAATTAAACTTGATAGTAATTAATAACAATTATAATTTTTTAGATTTTTTGATATCGAAAATATTTTTATACTTACATCTTAGTCATATCATTTTTTGTGCAAAATTATGCGAAAATGTGACTAAATAACATGTAATACTCAATTATACAGTGTTTAAAAGCAATTCATTAAACAATGTAAACTTTGTAAACTTGCGGTTTTTTTAATTATTTGAAAACTTTTTTATACTTAAATCTTAAAATTATGCTAAAATGTGACTAAATAACATGTAATACTTAATTATAGATAGTTTAAAAGCAGTCCATTAAAAAATATAAAATTTGGAAATTTGCGATTTTTTGAATTTTTCGAAATCATTTTTATACTTACATCTTAGTTATAGGACATTATTTTTGGCAAAACTATTCATTTTGTTAAATAATAATTATTAATCTATAGAAACAGAAAATTTTGCAAAAATAGGTGCAAAAAAATAAAATAAAGATAAATATAAAGATAGTTAGTAAGTATAATAATTAATTTTTAATTAATAAATATTAATCAATAGAAAAAGAAGGAAAAACGCAAAAAAAAAATAAGTGCAAAAAAAATAAAGACAAACATAAAAATAATATCAATTATCGTTTAAGTATAAATAAAGAATTATTAATCAACAAAAATAGAAAATTTTTTTTAAAAAATAAAAACAAATATAGAGATAAAGGAAAAAAATTACCGATCCATAAAGATTTTATCTATCTACAAACATGTGAACCACATTACTTAACATTCTATCTTTCCTCAAAAGCCCGTATTTATAATTTATCCCAATAAAAATGCTAGATTGCAGTTTAAAATATCATTTCCTGAATTTTCAATATGTTTTTCCGAGAAAATATAATGTACATATACGTATATATATATATATATATATTGAAGAAACAGAAACTAATTTATCGTTTTATATAGGAGGTAAGAAACTTTCAAATCGACGAAACTCAAAAGAAAAACGTTTCTCCAAGGAACAATTGACCACACAAACACACATACACATTTCTCCTATACGTCGAATTGCTTTTTCTTCCCGGGAAATTTGATGACCAATAAAACTGTCAGTAGAAAATAAAGTATATTTTTCGCGAGTTAGCGATCTAAAACCCTATAGTTTTCATTTTCATATTTTTTTCTCCAAATGTCTACATTATAGAGACATATTTTTCGCCCCATCTCTACTTCCATAAAACATTTTTTCAAAATATGTATAAAAGAATGTTCAATAAAAAAAAAAAAAAAATATTCAAGAAATTAAATTTTTATCTTGAAGGGAAAATTGTAGAATAAAATAAGATTTCTAGAATAAATTTCAATAAAACATTCTAATTCATATTTATAACTTAACCATCCATTTTTTTAAAATTAAAAGTCACTTAAGTCTCTAATCGAGTCTCTAAATTTAAATTAGTAAAATTTTTCTAATTCGTTTGGTGGTTCTAATTTTTTTTCCTACTAAACCTAAAGTGAAAAATTGACCTAAAATAAAATTTAAGGTGTAAAGTGTATTTTTCTCAGACACAAGAAAATATTTATACAAACTTTATAATAAAATAAAAAAAAATAAGGAAAAAACTAAAAAATAAGTTATTCTTAAACAAGCAAACTTCAATCAAGCTAAATTTAGGTATTTGAACTTTTTAATTAGATAATAAGGAAACATCATTCGATCCCAAAAGCTCAAGAAACTCCCTTGAATCTAAAGTATGCGCGAGTCTCCCTGCTTTCATCCCGAAACTAAAAATAGACTTTAGGGGATGAAAATGAAAAGACTTTTTCTCATGTATTCTTGACGATATATCGTTCAGAACAAAACATAAGTTTGTTGCTCGTATATTCTTCTTTCAATTTATTTAATTTCACACGATTAAAAATTATTTTCCATCTGAATAAAAATTATTTTTTATACAAACAAAAATTATTTTCTATCTAAATAAAAATTATTTTTATGTAAACAACAATTATTTTCTATCTGAATAAAAATTATTTTTTATAAAAATAAAAATTCCTTTTTGCATAAATAAATAATCGTGTTTCAAAGGAATCCACAAAATATGCGAGAGAAATATTTTTTCGATATTAAAAAAAGGAACTTCCTTCATAATAAATACGAATCGGTAATAAATATTTCAAATTCAATTAGTGAGCGTACGTATATTTTAATTTTATTCTTTCAAATCTATTTTAACATTATAATGAACTCAAAAATAAAATTTTATGGTATGTATTAAAATAGCAACCGATGAATGCAAATCTTTTATATGATAAAATGTGAAAGAGCGTAATGCACTGAAGTCGATAAATCCTTTACGATGCGGTTAATGGACGATAAATGTGATCTGGATGAGTTCAAATTGAAAGAGGAAAGAGGTCATTGGAAATTTGTGAATAATTTTTTTTGTCACCACCCCAAATTTTTAATTATTTACAAATTATTCCTTATCGAAAATTGATTAAAATTCATTTCATTAAAAAATAGTTATCGTAATTTTTCGTTGACAAATAATTAAGACAGAAAAATTACGAACAAAAAGATGGCGAAGCAAAAATCACGAAAACAAAAATTGTGCTAAGAATCACAAACAAAAAATTGCGATACAAAAATCACAAGAAAAAGATTACAAAATAAAAATTACGAAACTAGAAAAAAATTTAACGACATAAAAAGTGTATTTTCCAAAAAGAATAATTTTTTTGACACAAAAAAAAGAAAATTGCAGAAAAAAAATTTACGAAACTATAAAAAATTAGAGACATAAAAAACTATTCTTAGAAAAGAAAAAGTTAATTTCCCAGTTAGAACAAATCAAAAAGTAATTAAATCTTTTATATCCAAAAATAAAACCGGCAAAAGAAAGAAAAAAAATTATCATTAATTATCCTTTTATTAGAGAGAGAGAGAGAGAGAGAGAGAGAGAGAGAGATAGACAGAAAATCATAAAAGATGTTGAAGAAGAAGAACACTAGTTTACCAAAATACAATTCATTATTACATCCCTTTTGCAACATACGTCAATGGCCACACACGATGAAAAAGATGATAAATCCAAATGAATTTATGGGAATTTTCTATATCCTGATTTATTTTTCTAATGGGATAAAATTCAGCTGTCGAAAAGAAAATTCGTCGGTATAAAAACAGATTGCAATGAAAGGCGAATTATTCTTCCTCCAAACTATAATAACAATAATGAAAAGATTAAGATAATTGACAAATTTGTTTCCCTCTGACGTAATATAAGAAAAATAAAATAAAAACAAAAGAATGTGACTCATTAATTTTCCTTTTTTCTCATATTAAAAACAATACCTTCTTCCCAGGGAAAAAGAACATATTTTCAAACAAAGAAAATATCAAAACCAAGAGAAAATGAAGTCGATGAATAATCTCTAATAATTTCTATAGACATAAAAAGGCAAGTGCCCTTTTATACAAAAAAAATTATTTCTTTTGTTTAAAAATGATTCTTTTTATAAAAAAAATTATTCCTTTTGTACAAAAATTTTTCCTTTTGTACAAAAATTATTCCTTTTGCACAAAAATTATTCCACTTATCTACAAAAAATTATTAAACAAAATCAAAAGAAATTTTTATAATTCTTTCATTAATTTTCCTTTATTCATTTCCCTCTAATTTTTCCAAAATCGTTTCACATTTGTTTTTTTTTCTTCGACAGAAAGGAAAAATGCAATACATTCAAAGTCGATTTAAATTTCAAGTTCCTTTCTTTCCTTTTGATTATATTGGAATTCTAAATTTTTCCCTTGTCGCACGTGAATTACACAGTGCATTTGGTGATATAATTCAAGAATCAGGAATACAAAAATTCGGGTCAAGGGTTTACTTTCGAAACGAAAACTGTCTGAATTATCCAATTAGCAAATCGAACTGCCGTTTTTAGCAATTGACCCGCATTCCAAGTTTAAACTCATCAAATCTAAAAGAAATATCGTTTCGTCATTTTTACTCTCTCCAGGCTACTTCAGCATTTATAAACCTTTAATTTTTTTTTCCCTCCAAGAATAATTCGATAATAGTAATTTTTTTATTCAACGCAAAGAATAACTCTTTTAATTCGTAATTTCTCCTCATTTTTTAAATAGTTTTCCCCATTTTCTAAATTCGATTGAATTCATTAATTTCATTAACAATAAATTTTTTTCTCAATTTACCCCCTCACTTTTAAATTAAACTCAATTATTTAATAATACATTTTTAATAATTAATAATTAATAATAATTATAAATTGCAAGCAAATTAAAATTTTTTGTCAAATTTCTCCATTAACTTTTTTTTCGAAATCTGTCTAAGAAAAACTCTGTTTACGCTCATTAAATTTCTCTTTAACTGAAAATTAAAAATAAAACTTCAACTATAAAAATTAATTTAATAGCAGAAATTTTATGGGAATCTTAAAAAAAACTCTTCTCGCGTATTAAAAAAAAAAACTTAAATAAAAGCTTCGAATATAAAATTTCAAAGAAATGAAGCTATTTTTCAAGAAGAAACAAATTGACGTTAAACACGCACAGTTTTAGTAGTCATAAACGAAATGAATCGGAATCGGTCCTTTTAATACAGTTAAATCTGAAGATAAAAGAAAAAAAATAAAACAAAGCCGCGATGTTAAGTATAATTTCTATTTTTTAGAATATATATTTTATTCGTTCATAATTAGAAATCTTTTCAAAATATTAGGAATTAGAAAAATTAGAATTAGAAAATTAGAAAAAAAAAATTTTTTAAATAACATACAATTCTTAGAAGAGAAAATTTTAAATAAAATAAAAGAATAAAATAATATTCTTAGAAGAGATATTTTTAAAACGTAAAATTTCCAAATACAAAAAAAAGTGTAAAGAATTTTTCAATAGAACAAGAATTCGCCAAACGATATGAACTTTAATAAAAAATTTAAAGCAATTCTCGAGAATGTAAATTTTACAATTAATGTGTGTCACATTATATTCGGATAAAGCGAAAAGTGGAGTGACCTTAATTTTTAGAATCCTAATGAGCTTTTGACTTCTTTGTGTCGCATTAAAATTATTGTCGACAATAATGAAAGAAGTTTTATCGGCGAATAAATAATTTAATTTGCAATTTTAATTTCAAGTTCCTATTTCATAGACAAAGAAAAATATTCCCCTTTGAATATTTTTTCGTAAAAATATTTTTAAATTGACGAAAATTTTATTGCAAAAGAGAAAAAAAATTATTTAAACAAAAATTGAAAAAATTGGAAAATATAATTAAAATTATATTTATAGATTCAAATTTTATAATTATACTTTACTTATTTATATTTTATATTTTTATATTATAATTTTTATGTTAATTTATATTACAATTCATATAATTATTTAGATTTTATATTTGTATTTTATATCAGACCTCGAATTGAAATTAGAAATAAAAAAATATTATTTAAAACAATTATTATTGGAATAAAAAATAATTTTTAGCAAAAATTATGTTTAATTGATTTTGATAAAAGTTATTTGAAACAATTATTATGCAAATAAAATAAATTGTACCTATTTGAAGCAAAAACAAAAACGATTTCCCAAAAATCAATATTTATTTCGCTAATATTCAACTAATTAATTCCTTGAATCAAACAAACATTTTCCTTTTACTGCACTGACATCTCATTTGCAGAACGATAATATTTTTCCTCAATAGAAAGAAAATATTTGAAAATGTTAATTTAATTCACAAATAACGATACGCTTTTAATTAAAACACTAGAGCTTTAATTAGCACAATTTCCATGAAAATATTGTTAAAATCACATGTACCTTTACTGAAATTTTCTCTATTCTCTGTTAACTCTTTAGACGATATCGTGCAAAGACTCGCATTTTATTTAAGAGAGAAAGAAAAAGAGAGGAAAAAAAAAGAACGAATGAATGTCAATTCACACACATACACGCGAGAAAAGTTCAATTTTGCAAATGGAAAAAAGAATTGCAAAACCTTAAAGAAAATTTCTACGAAAATCTCTCGCTCAGGCTTATTGTTCATTTCTTCTTGTTCACTCGCTGAATTTTTCCTCTCTCTCTCTTTCTCTTTCTTTTTCTCTCTCTTTTTTCCTCCTTTCTTTTGTTCTTTCTTCACTTTAGAAAATTCGATCTCTTGGTTTCTAGACGCTCAAACAGGAACAATAAAAATAGACGAAACGAAAGGTTATATCCCAAAAAAGATAAGAAACGATTCGACGAAAGAATATATAGGAGCAGAAAAGATAGAAAATTAATTCGATATTGTGATTATTGTCAGAAAATATAGAAACTCAAAAGAAAGAGAATGAGAGAGAAAAGGCGGGAAAAAAATGACAAAAGTTTTCCAGGATATTACTAAATTTTGAAAAAGGGGCAAAAAAGTGTAATTTATATCGATATTAAACTTTCATTCTTCATTTTAAATTCTATTTTACTGAAAATTTGACAATTTTTTTGTTTATAAAAGTATAATACGAGCATCAGGCACATTGCCAAATGGCATTTGCGGAATTTTCAAATTTAAAAAGTGCATTTATTACGAAAGAATAAGCTCAAAGTGGAAAGTTGAACAATAATCGCGAAGAAATCTTTTTTAATTATGTATATTAATGAGGTAACAAAGAATATTACTAATAATGATATTTATTTTATATTTTAATATCATTGTTATTAATATTATAATTAATTAATATTTGCCTTTTGTTGAAAACTATTTTTTTTTTAATAAAAGACCTAAACACCGTATTCAAGCCTTTCATTGCAAAATAATAATTACAAAATAATTATTAATATCAATAATATTAATGTTATTATTATTAATATTATTATAAAAATGAATATAACTATTTACCAAATATCTAAAACCGAAAATTAAACCTTTAATGACCATTGATACTTATATCCCCTTCACTTCATCTCGTTTACGAGCGAGTTTTCATGCCACCTAGGCGGTAATTTACAGAGTTACATTGGCGCGAAATTCAAAATCAAAAAAAGAAAAGAAAGTAAAAATACCTCCTAGGCTAATTTTCTTGAATATTAATATTCAAGACTTGGTATCGTGTTCAAAATTGTAAACCTGTGACCAAAATTGACCAAATTTTGAAAAATGCACCCAATATTCTTTTCAATCTTACGCCAATCGTATTTTTCCCCTTAGAAAAAAAGTAAAATAATTAAAATAAATTAGAATAAAAAAGAAGTAAAATAAATTAAAAAATAAAATAATTAAAATAAAGTATAAAACAATTAAAATAAAATAAAAAGCGTACGATAAGAATTCTAGAAAAATAGTCATAATGGAAAACACGTCAACGAGAGAGTATCGTGGAGTGGGGACGATCGAAGAACGTCAGATTAGAAACTTATTTTTAGAAAAGCACGCTTTGGTGCACTCCACAAATACCATCGCCTCAAAAACACGCGAGGAGTGTCTTCGACTTTGCAGTTGAAAAGTGAAAAAAGAATTATGACTCAAATTGTATTTTTTTTTTTTTCAAAACTAAAGATTGGTGAATGAAAAAAATAACAAAAAATTTGTTTTAACATGTTAACATATACATATAAATAGAGAAAATTTATGCGTTAAATTCTCATTCATCGCTTTGATATACATAAAAAAATAAACAAATAAAGAAATTCTGTTCATAAATCACTAAACTACTCAAATACTGGTGTGTAGGTATATATATACTGAACGTCAAATCATTTAGAAGGAGAGATAAAAAATATATTACAAAACAGTCAACAAGGCTAACTATTAAAATCTTCTCAAAAAAAATTATGCAATATTGTAACTTTTTTCGCTGTTTTTAATTTTAATTTTCCCTCTATTCATAATTAAATGTACAAGTAAATAAATAAATAATAACAAAGAAAAAAAAGATAGATAAAATATTCCCCGCTCATAATAAATATGGTCATAAGCAAATGTAAAAATAAAAAAATAAACAATTTAATAAATAATTACAAAAAATAAATAGTAATAGTAGTAAATAAATAGTAATAAAAAATCAAAAGATAAATAATTAATCAGGAATAAAAATTATAAATAATCACAAAGATATTAAATCACAAAACAATTAATCATGAAGAGAGAATAAAATATATAATTTCAAATATTAAACAAAATGGCTAATAATAATTTTCCACAATTGAAATAGACATTTTTTCTTTTTTTTATTATAGAAGTAATCATTTTCACATTATTTTTATATTATTTTCCATTGATTTTCAATTTCAAAAAAACATAATTTTTAAATTCTCTTACGTATCTAGCATTTGTTTCTAATAAATATAAGTTTTATTATTACGATTATACTCGGCAGTGAAAATAAGAATAATGTAAAAATCGATAACGAGAACGTAAACGTTTCAATATAGTAAAAAAGAAGAATCAGTATCAAATATGAAACAGAATTCTCAAAAATATAAAAAGACGAAAAAATAATAGAAAAGTAATTTTCGATGTGAAATTAAAAACTACGAATTACACCAAAGATTAGCAAATTTATACCGTAGAATTAATATACTCTAATCAATAAATAAATGACAAATTAACTATTTCGAATTGACTGTTTAGAAAATAATAAATCAATATTTAATTCTTCATAATAATTAATATTTAAAAAAAAATTTGTCAACAGAATTTTCCGAGGTAGACTTGCCGTCTGGCAAAGTTAGTGAATTTAGTCGTGTGTGTTTTATGTATATTAAGTGTGGCGTCTGCTTCAAAAGTTTCACTATGTGCTATTAAAAGCTGAACCACTGGCTTTACAGATTGGCCGCGAAGTGTTTGCATCCTACCCAAAAATAAAATCAAAATAAAATAATTTTTCGTTTTCAATTTATTTTTATTTCATTAACAAAACTATTCTCCTTCATTTCCCTTCGGCTCAAGAAAAATATTTTTATTTTCAAAATTTACTAAAATATTAACTAGTATTCAGTTGTATTCTAGTAATATTACTAGTATTCAGTAATATTAACTAGTATTAACTACTTTTTAAAATCAACTTTTTCAACTAATTCTATATTTATTAACTAATTTTCCAAATCAACGTCTAAATATTAATTATAACTATTTTTCGAATTGACGAAAAAAAAGAATTTGGAAATTTTTAATTAAAAAAAAACCTATTTGAAAATAAAAAACAAAAAGAAAACTATTTCAACTAATTTACAACTTTGATAGAAATTTTTTTTCAAAACTGAATCAAAATAGAATCTCAACGAATTTAATACTTTGTCCAACGAATCTTGCTTGTGAGTGAATTTTTATGCCATCTGGTCGGGAATTTACAGCATTAGAATGGCGCGAAATTTAAATTTCTTAATAATTATTAACTGATAATTCAAGAATAAAGTATTTTTTAATAAATAATAATTATTGAATTTAATTAACAAAAAAATGATTGAAACATATTTTATGAAAAAAAATTGTAAAAAAGTAGAAAAAGTAGAAAAAGTAAAAAAAGAAAATATTTCAACTAATTTGCATATTCAAATAGGGTAATTTCCATTTACTGACTAAAATTAAAACACCTTGCGCGATAGAAAAGAAATTTGATACAAATCTTAATTTTTTTTTTGTTATTATTATAAACGATCGTATTTCCACAAAAATAATAATCGACTTGCGTATCTGTTATCCGAACTCTTCACTTGACCTAAATTTTTCTACCTGTTTATTTTGTCTCACTCTATTCAACAACCACTTTACGACAGAAAACTCAGCAAATAGAATTACAAAAAGCCTTTCTGCATTCCATTTTCATAGACATTCAACTTAACGAATTTATTTATTACATAAATTTTCAATACATTTGACAGAAAATTAATTTCCAACAAACAATGTTCTTTTAAGCATAGTAAATTTACTGACAAGAAACTTTTTAATCTCACCCTAAACCCTATTTTTCAAATTATTCTATAAAAGTTAATTATTTACAAAAATCCTAATAAAATCCTTCGCAAAAATTCAACTATTTTTACAAACAGTAAAATTTCTCAAAAAAATTTAATTATTTAAAAAAAAATGCAATAAAATTCGTTGCAATAATTTAATAAATTTTAAAAATAATAAATCGATTATTCGGTAATTCATTTTTAAATCAATTTTTATAAGAAAATTCTAGAAGAATTCAATTATTTAAATTAAAAAGTAAATAATTTATTGCATAATTGAATGTTTGTTAAAATTAAATTCTCATAAAGAATTTTATCAACAAATTTTTAAATAATTAAATTCTTTTGACAAATTTTAATAAAAATTTTTAAGAATAATTACATTTTTCGAGAAATTTCATTAAAATATTTGTATAAAAAATAATTAAAATCCTGCGATAAGTTTTTTTATTTATGAAAATAATTAAAATTTTCCCAAGAATTTTATAAAAAATTTTCTAAAATAATTGAATTTCGGAGAAGAATTTTATTATTTATAAAGATATTTGAAATTTTGACAAGAATTTTTTTTTAAATTTTTGAACATAATTGAATTCTTGCGAAGAATTTTATCATACTTTTGAAAATAATTTAATTCTTCCAACGAATTTTATTCAAGTTTATAAAAATAACTGAATTTCTGTGAAGAATTTTATTATTTAGAAGAATAATTAAATTCTTGAAAAGAACTTTGTTTAAATTTTTTTAAATAATTGAATTCTTGCGACAAATAATTGAATTCCTGTGAACATTTTATTACTTCTGAAAATAATTGAATTATTTCGAAGAAATTTATAAAAAATTTTGTCAATAATTGAATTCCTGTGAAATTTTGACAAGAATGTTATTAAAATTTTTTTAAATAATTAAATTTCGTTAAGAATTTTACTATTTATAAAGATAATTGAAATTCTGCAAATAATTTTTATAACTTTCGAAAATAATTGAATTTCTGGAATCATTTGTAACTTTTTCAAAATTCAATTTTTTAAAGTATTTTTAACTAAAATTCTTCTATCAATCTGGTATTTATGAAAATTGTAAAAATTATTCATTAAATAATTTATAAGTCATAATTTTATGATAGTTTTTGAAAAATTAAGTTATTTGAAAAGAAATTATTGTCAGAAATAGAAAAAATTGAAGCTTTTGTTTTAAAATTCGTGGTAATTTCATAGTTTATGAGGCAAAAAAAAAAAAACACGAAAATTCAGAATTTTCTCATGAATTTAAAAAATACAATTTTTTCCTGTACTTTTACTAAAAATCCCTGACTTTTCCCTGATTTCCCTAACCAACTTTACTTTCCCTGACTTTTTCCTGAATTCCCCGACTTCCTTGACCTGTGGCAACTCTGTAAAAATTAATAATAATTATATTTTGTCATTTTTATAATAATTGTATTTTATAATATTATAAAAATTGTAATTTATAATTATAATAATTGTAAATTATAATTATAATAATTGTAATTTATAATTTCAATATATATAAAATAATTGATAATTATTACGAAGTTTCGCGCTCTTTTAAACAATACCAGTGAAGTATTAGTTATTTCCACAAAATTCCAACCGAAAATATTCTATTTTTACTTGAAAAGTAATTTTCGATACTATTTTTTCTCCCCCATGACCTTAAAAAAAAATTTACGATTCAATTAGAGAAAGAGAGTCGATTAACCAAAATGTAAATTTTATCACCAAGAAAAAAAAAACAAAAACTGAAAGAAAATGCTATTTAATAAAAAAGCACTAATTGTGCGTGAGTGTATAAAAATTGAAAAGATAATATCTCCTTTCACGTTAATATGAAATAAAATGAAAATCCTACTAAACATTTAATCAGCTCTATTTTTTCGTGTTTATGTTAAAATTTTTTTTTTTTTTTTTGAATAAGAGAAATGTTAGCGTAAACATGAAATGTATGAAATAAATAGGCAGCATTGTTGAAAATTCATAATAATAACAATAATCGTAATAAGTAAAAAGAGATTACTCTTTGTTATTTACTGCATTTGCCAGTGTTTGAAAATTGAACTACTCCAAGCATTGAAATGCTCATTATGAGGAAATTCACTTTACTCCTTTCTTTTATTTTTTTTTTTGCTTTTTTTAATAAAGAATAAACTCAAGCTTTTCTCCTCTAGATTTAATATTGTATTATACTTTCATGAGTAAAAGTGTTACGTGTTTTAATAATTGAGGTCAATTTTATTCGCTACCAGTGTTTCTATTATAGTTTTCAAGTACTTGGAATTATTGAATTAATGGGATATTATTTACTACCCTCTCCTTCTGCCTCAACATCTATAGTTGATATACTTATTCAAGGGTATTTTTTTTTAAATAATCGTCATTCTTGATTCGTTAATATTTTTCTATAAAATTTTTTTTTATATATTTCTAAAGGGGTCGTCCATATACCACGTGGACAGTTTTTCAAAGATTTTTGACCCCCCCTCACCCCTTGTGGACACAAAAATACATGGGATCGTGGGCATTTTCAACCTTTTTTTAACCCCCCCCCTCCCCTCAAAAGTGTCCACGTGGTATATGGACGACCCCAAAGAAAATTGTTTTCTGTTTTTTTAAAAAATTATTTATTAAAAAATACTGAGGAGTAACAAATACCTTTCACTACTATTTTCACGAATTTTCAATCCCAAATTTTTTTTATAAATTATAAGTAATTAACGGAATTATTTTTTCTCCTATGTGAAATTTAAATTTCGCGCCATTTTAATTTTGTAAATTCCCGTCTAAAGGGCATGAAAATTCACTCACAAGCGAGATTGATACGAATTCGTACTGTTGACTTACTAAAAAATAATTAATCTTGGGAGAAACGTCAATAAATATAAATACCATTTGAAAATAATGATATTTTGATATGCCTAGTAAAACATGCAATATGTCATTTGTATTTGAAAATCGAAAGTGAATTATTTGAGTGAGGAATTTTTATTCTTCCCCTTGTGTCTTTTAAGAAATGATGATGATAGATTTTGTATTTGTACCTATATATAAAGTTGGTTGCTTGTCAATTTCTGATATATTTGTTTCTAAATCTTTTCTTTTATACACTCTTACTGACGGAATTTTCAACGAACATGATATGTTTATTTAAATAATAATGTATCAAGAGCCAAATTCAATTTTTGTCAGAACGACAGGTGTGAAGTGATCAAGTTAATCTGTTTTCTTCCAATTCCTCCTCTTGTAGTTCTGCCAATTAATGTATATATGTATATCAAACATTCAAAACATCATTAAAGGAAATGAAAGGCACAGGGAACCGGAAATACAAAACTTACGTTTAATTAATCTCGTTTCCATATAAATTTATTTATATGCAATTAATCGAACGATGTGAGGGAAAATATAATTTTCATCAAAGATTATTTTATTCTGATTTTCTCTTTTGTGTGGAAAGAAAAATTTGATGATTTGCATTTTTGGAAATATTTTGTATTATTTTCCAAATAAAAGTTATTAATTATTATTTTTAATTTTTAATTGATTGATTTTTATTTTTGAAACTATGGATTTAATATGGATCTTATAATAAATAGCAAGTAGTAAAAAATATTTTTTTTGAAGGAAAAATTTCGAGTAAAAAATCAAAAAACTATTCTCAAAAATTATAATCAAATTCTTTAAAACAATTAAATTGTTTACAAAAAATATTCGAATTTCAATTAATTTCAATATCTAGTATTTTCATAAAATTTCGCAAAAGAATTCATAAAAACAAATTAATAAAATTCATCTAAAAATCAATTATTTTCATAAATAATAAAATTTCCACAGGAATTCATTTAATTAAGAATAACATTTTCAAAAAAATTTCGAAAAAATCAATTACTTTACAAAATTTTTATACAATTCTTCACAATAATTCAATTACTTTCACTATAATAATAATGACATTTTTCATCAAAATTCAATTTTTTAAAAAAAATTTTGATAAAATTCTAAGCAAGAATTCAATTATTTTCATAAATAATAAAACTCAGCAAAGAATTTCAATTATTTTTAATATTATTTTAAATTAATTAATCGAAAAATTCAATTATTTTTTCAAATAAAATTTTCCACAAAAATTCAATTATTTAAAGTAAAATTTTCATAATATTTATTACATTCCGAAGAAATTAATTATTTAAAACAATATTTTTAAAATTCTTCTAAAGAATTCAATTATTTTCAAAAATAACAAAAAATTTTAAAAATTCAATTCCTTTTAAACACTTTAATTTTTAAAAAAAAATTTTTAAATTCAATTATTTTTTAATGTTTAGTAACATTCTTATAGCAACTATTCAATTATTTTCAGAAATAATAAAATTCATCGCAGGATTTTAATTATTTTAAAATTTTTAATACAATATTTTACAGAAATTACTCAAAAAATGTAATTTTTCATAAAATTTTAATCTCAATTTCCTCGAAAAAATAAATAATTTAAAAAAATGTTTTTTCATTTAACAAAATTTTCATACAATTCTTTACTATAATTTAATTATTTTCACTAATAATAAGTGTTTTCATGAAAATTCAATTATTTAAAAAAAGTTTTAATAAAATTCTAAACAAGAATTCAATTATTTTTAAATATTTTAAATTAATTAATCGAAAAACTAAATTATTTTCACAAATAAAGTCTTCCACAAGAATTCAATTATTTTCAAAAATAACAAAATTTTTCACAGAAATTTAATTCTTCTTAAACATTTTAATCAAATTATTTTCATAAATAATAAAATTCTTCCCAGAAATTTAATTATTTTTAAAAATTTTAATAAAATTCTTAGCAATTATTCAATTATGGTCATAAATAATAAAATTCATCGTAGGATTTCAAGTATTTTTAATACAATTTTAATTACATTTTTTTGAAATAATTCAATTATTCTTTTAGATTTTAATAAAATTCTTCACAAGAATTCAATTATGTACATAAATAATTCTTCGAAAGAATATAATTATATCGATGAATAAAAAAATTATTACCGAATATTCAATTATTTTGAGGGATTGTAATAAAATTCTTTGAAAAATTCAATTATTTTCATAAATAACAATATTCATCACAAGAATTCAATTATTTTTAAAAGTAATAAAGTTCTTCTTGAAAATTCAATTATGTAAAAAAATTCTAATAAAATCGTTCGCAAGAATTCACTTATTTTCATATAAATAATAAAATCCTGTTTAGGAATTCAATTAGTTTGAAAAAAATTAAATTATGTACTTTTAAAAAATTTTCGCAATTCAATGATTTTCAATATCTACTATTTTTATAAAATTTATAAACAGAATTCAATTGTTTAAAAAATTTGTTGTATAAATCTTCGTAAGAATTCAATTCTTTTCATAAATAATATAAATTTCTCAAAGAATTCAATTATTTAAATTAGAATTTGCATAAAATTAGTCGAAAGAAAGGAATTATTTAAAATTTTTTATAAAATTCTTGGCAAGAATTAAATTATTTTTCTAAATATTTAAAATTTAAATTCTTTCAAGAATAATAAAATTCGTTGCAGGAATTCAATTTATTAGCAAGATAAGAAAGAAGTAAATATTTTTGATGAAAATTAGGAAAAATTAGAAAAAAATCTTTTTGCTACTTTTTTCAAATTAATTATCGAGTGCGAAGTCTGGAATTATAATGGCGGGAAAGAGGAACCGCAAAAAATGCCTGTTTTTTGCCCGTTTTTTGTACATCGACAATTATCACAAAACGTAAGTAAAAAAATTCGACCAAAAATCTTCTTAATCTGCGTGAAAATTGTAGTTGATCATAATTTTTGGTTTTTATTTAAGGGTAGCCAAACTCGTAATTCAACCCTCTAAAAATTGACAAATTATGAAATTCATACCACCATAAATTCAACAAAAATAATTAATTATTAACGGTAAAACTGATAAATAACGAAAATAAAAAATCCATTTCATAAAAAAACATTCTAAATTACCTAAACATCCTCAAAATGCTTTTCAACCCCCAAAAAACTACCCCTATTTGAAAAATTGACCAAAATAAACACAAAAAAATTATTACTCCGCAAAATCTTCACGAAAATTATAAATAAAATCAACTAACTAGTCAGACTTTAATTCCATGCTAGAGTTAATCAATCAACCCCAAAAAACTACCCCTTATTAAAAATTTTATTATATTCCACATTTAAAAAATTATTACTCCGCAAAATCTTGACGAAAATTATAAATAAAATCAACTAACCAGCAAGACTTTAATTCCATGGTAGAATTAATCAATCAACCCCCAAAAACTACCCCTAATTGAAAATTTTACTATATTATACATTTAAAAAATTTTTACTTCGCAAAATCTTAACAAAAATTATAAATAAAATCAACTAACTAGCCAGACTTTTATTCCATGGTAGAATTAATCAATCAACCCCCAAAAACTACCCCTAATTGAAATTTTACCATATAACACATTAAAAAAATTATTACTGCGCAAAATCTTGACGAAAATTATAAATAAAATCAACTGATCAGCCAGACTTTAATTCCATGGTACAATTAATCAATCAACCCCCAAAAACTACCCTTAATTGAAATTTTACCATATTACACATTTTAAAAATTATTACTGCGCAAGATCTTCACGAAAATTAGGAATAAAATCAACTAACTAGCCAAACTTTAATTCCATGCTACAGTTAATTAATCAACATCCAAAAACTACCCCTAATTGAAAATTTTACCATATTACACATTTAAAAAAATTTTACTCCGTAAAATCTTCACAAAAATAATAAATAAAATCAACTAACTAGCCAGAATTTAATTCCATGCTATAGAAGATCAATCAACCCCCAAAAACTACCCCTAATTGATAAATTGACCAAAATAAACAAAAAAAAATTATTACTTTCCAAAATCTTCATCAAAAATATAAATAAAATCAATTAACTAGTGAGACTTAATTTTCTTGCTAAAGTAGATAAATCCACCCCTTAAAAACTACCCCTAATTGAAAAAAATACCACAATACATATTAAAAAAATTATTACTCCGCAAAATCTTTACCAAAATTATAAATAAAATCAACTAACTAGCCAGACTTTAATTCCATGCTACAGTTAATCAATCAACCCCCAGAAACTACCCCTAATTGAAAATTTTACCATATTACACATATAAAAATTTTTATTCCGCTAAATCTTCACGAATATCATAAATAAAATCTATAACTAGCCATACTTAATTAACTTGGAAAAGTAGATTAAGCAACTCTTTAAAAACTACCCCTAATTAAAAAATTTACCATATTACACATTTAAAAAAATTTTACTCCGCAAAATCTTCACGAGAATTATAAAGAAAATCAACTAATTCGCCAGACTTAAATTACTTGCTAAAGTAGATTAATCAACCCTCCAAAAACTACCACTAATTGAAATTTTACCATATTACACATTTAAAAAATCATTACTCATCAATCTTTTCACAAAAATTATAAATTTTATCGACTAACTAGTGAATATTTTTCAGAGTAATTATTTTTTAAATGTGAAGATTTTGCGGAGTAAAATTTTTTAAATGTGTAATATGGTAAAATTTCAATTAGGGGTAGTTTTTGGGGGGTTGATTAATTCACTTTAGCAAGTAAATCAAGTCAGGCTAGTTAGTTGATTTTATTCATAATTTTCGTGAAGATTTTGCGGAGTAAAAAGTTTCTAAATGTGTAATATGGTAGAATTTTTAATAAGGGGTAGTTTTTTGGGGTTGATTGATTAACTCTAGCAGGGAATTAAAGTCTGGCTAGTTACTTGATTCTATTTATAATTTTCGTGAAGATTTTGTGTAAAAGAAATTTTTTAAATGTGTAATATGGTGAATTATTTAATTAGGGGTAGTTTTTGAGGGGCTGATTAATCTACTTTAGCAAGTAAATCAAGTCAGGCTAGTTAGTTGATTTTATTCATAATTTTTGTGAACATTTTGCGGAGGAAAAAGTTTTTAAATGTGTGATATGGTAAAATTTTTAATAAGGGGTAGTTTTTTGGGGTTGATTGATTAACTCTAACATGGAATTAAAGTCTGGCTAGTTAGTTAATTTTATTTATAATTTTCGTGAAGATTTTGAAGAGTAAAATTTTTCTTAATGTGTAAAATGGTTAAATTTCAATTAGGGGTAGTTTTTAGAGGATGATTGATTAATTCTACCATAGAATTAAAGTCTGGCTTTCCAGTTGATTTTATTTATAATTTTTGTGAAGATTTTGAGAAGTAAAATTTTTTTAAATGTGTAATATGGTAAATTTTTTAATTAAGGGTAGTTTTTAAGGGGTTAATTAATATACTTTAGCAAGTAAATTAAGTCTGGCTAGTTAGTTGATTCTATTCTTAATTTTCGTGAAGATTTTGCGCATTAATAATTTTTTAAATGTGTAATATGGTAAAATTTTCAATTAGGGGTAGTTTTTGGGGGTTTATTGCTTAATTCTACAATGGAATTAAAGTCTGGCTTGTCAGTTGATTTTATTTATAATTTTAGTGAAGATTTTGCGCATTAAAAATTTTTTAAATGTGTTATATGATAAAATTTCAATTAGGGGTAGTTTTTGGGGGGTTGATTAATCTTCTATAGCATGGAATTAAATTCTGGCTAGTTAGTTGATTTTATTCTTAATTTTCGTCAAGATTTTGCGCATTAATAATTTTTTAAATGTGTATTATGGTAAAATTTCAATTAGGGGTAGTTTTTGGGGGTTGATTGATTAATTCTACCATGGAATAAAAGTCTGGCTGATCAGTTGATTTTATTTATAATTTTCGTCAAGATTTTGCGGAGTATTAATTTTTTAAATGTGGAATATAATAAAATTTTCAATAAGGGGTAGTTTTTTGGGGTTGATTGATTAACTCTAGCCTGGAATTAAAGTCTGACTAGTTAGTTGATTTTATTTATAATTTTCGTGAAGATTTTGCGGAGTAATAATTTTTTAAATGTGTAATGTGGTAAATTTTTTTAATTAGGGGTAGTTTTTGAGGGGTGGATTAATCTACATTAGCAAGGAAATTAAGTCTCACTAGTTAATTAATTTTATTTATAATTTTGATGAAGATTTTGGAGAGTAATAATTTTTTTTGTGTTTATTTTGGTCAATTTTTCAAATAGGGGTAGTTTTTTGGGGGTTGAAAAGCATTTTGAGGATCTTAAGGTAATTGAGATTGTTTTTTTATAAAATGGATTTTTTATTTTAGTTATTTATCAGTTTTACCGTTGATAATTAATTATTTTTGTTGAATTTATGGTGGTATGAATTTCATAATTTGTAAATATTTAGAGGGTTGAATTAGGAGTTTGGCTACCCTTAAATAAAAACCAAGAATTATGATCAACTACAATTTTCACGCAGATTAAGAAGATTTTTGGCCGAATTTTTTTACTTACGTTTTGTGATAATTGTCGATGTACAAAAAACGGGCACTTTTTGCGGTCCCTCTTTAAATTTCATGAAAACAATGTTGAAAAAAATAGTTTTTCGTAAATTTCTTTAAAATCTATAAAGAAAAAATGTTAAATTGAAAATTTTTGAAAATAATACAGAAACGACTTATGAAACAATTTACGAATTAACTTCTTTTCAATGAATCCATTTTTTTCGTGCAAATTCGTAAAAAAAAATTGTTAAATTTTTTTTTACGTACCTGCACGAAAAAAATGAGTCGCATCACATTCGACATTAAAATAACGAAATCTTTTTTCTTTCCTGCAATTTCAGCAAGACAAGATGCTTTTTAAATTAAAAAAAAAAAAAGAGAGAGAGAGGAAGAAAAACTCGAACGGTCGGCCTACAAGAGATTTTTTTCTAATGACGAGGGAAGTGTCTTTGCTGTCAAAAGGTCTGCAAAGGTGGAAAAAAAGGGGAATGAGATCTCAGTTACGTGCTTTTCAAAATGATAGCAGTCTCGTTTAACGACTGTGTAATAAAGGCTTTCCATGAGCTAGGATGATTACGGAAGTACGTGGATAGAAATGTAGGACGAATCGTGCGAAATTCGATTCGAATCACAGTACAGTCCTAACGATCACGTACATTCATGACAATACGTTGAAATCCTGAAATTTCCGAGGGCAGTTATACTACTGCAATTTAAACGATCCACAGAGGATGGACATATACATATATAAATGTCAATACCACCAAACTGTATATACTGTATATGACGAAAATCGTATGGCTCAAACGATTCATACGTCTATGTATTTTTAAAAACAAAACTTATTTGCAAACATTGTAAAAAAAAAACTTTCAGCAGTAAAACGATATTTTTAAAATTCATAGGAAATTCAGTCCACGGATCAAGTTTTCACGGAAAAAAAAGTTTTACCTGAAGTAGATATAAATTTCACCAAATAAGTGAAATGTTTAATTGTTTCAAATTCTTGATAAACAGAATTGCCAGAAAAATTTAATTTTATCTTTCCCTGCCTTTTTCCTGATTTCTTTAAATTAATTAGTTTTCATAATTTTTGACAAAGTTATTTAAGAATTTTTAAATCCATTTGTTTGCAATTTAATTATAAAAAATTTCGATTAATCGGAAATTCTTCAATTAAATATATATTAGAAAATAAAAACTTCAAATAATTTTAAAAAAAATTCAATTAAACTATAAGAATTCAATTATTTGAATAGAAAAATAAATAATTTATTAAATAATTGAATGTTTCTGAAAATTGAATTCTCATAAAGAATTTTAATATACGGAGAGAGAATATATATTAAATTTTATAAAAGTATTTTACAAATTGGGAAAAAATGCGACAAATCAAAATTTTAATATAAAAAATACTAAAATTTATTCATTTACTTATTTATTCGTATGAAATTTAGAAAAACTTATGTGAAATTTAGTGTAATTATATAATATATCAAGAATATTAATTAAATTTTAATATAACTTTACTAAATTTCACAGAAGATTTTCTAAAGTTTAGTAATCTTTATATCAAAATTTCTCTTTGTCGCACTTTTTCCCCAATTTCTAAAATACTTTTAAAAAATTTAATATATATTCTCTCCCCGTGCACCAAATTTTTAAATAATTCAATTCTTTTAACGTATTTTAATAAAATTTTTAAGAATATTTACATTTTTCTAGTAATTCAATTAAAATTGTATTCAAAATAATTTTCATTATTTATGAAAATAACGAAACCTTTACATAGAATTCTATTAAAATTTGTTTTAAATAATTTAATTACTTTGGAAAATATTACTAAAATAATAGATATTGAAAATCATTCATTTGTGGAAAATTTTTGAAAATAATTGAATTTTTGCCAAGAATTTTGATTTTCTAAGATTTTAATTTGAAACCTTTTCAAAATTCGATTATTTCCAAAAATTGATATTATTTGTAACTTCTCATAAATTGAATTATTCTCAGGAATTTTTAATTAAAATTCTTCTCTAAATCAATTTATTTTCAATAATTAAACAATTAACTTTCGAATATACATTAAAAAATCAAATAACTTCAAAAGAATCGTAAATTAAATTTTTCAATAAAATTAATTCTACAGAATTGATAATTAAAAGTATTAAACATTTAGATTTTCAAAGATTTTAATTTGAAACCTTTTCAAAATTCGATTATTTCTTAAAATTACTATTATTAGTAACTTATTCTCCAAAAATCAATTATTTTTTTTAAAGTTTTTAACTAAAATTCTTCTCTAAACTAATTATTTTTAAAAGTTTGCAAAATTTAATTATTTTTGAAATATTTAACTAAAATTTTTCTCTCAATCAATTATTTTTAATAGTTAAATATATTATTCGAAAAATTCAACTGATTTTAAAAGAATTTGAATTAAAATTTTTCAAAAAACTAAATTTTTTAAAATTTCTAATTCAAATTCTAATTTTCAAAACTCTATTTTAAAAACTCTATTTTTAATAGTTGAATATATTATTCGAAAAATTCAACTGATTTTAAAAGAATTTGAATTAAAATTTTTCAAAAAACTAAATTTTTTAAAATTTCTAATTCAAATTCTAATTCTAAAAACTAATTTAAAAATTGAAAAATTAGTTCCAATTTTAAGTAAAAATGAAAATTTCCATTAAAAACTGCTTCGAAAACTAAAATTCAAACCTAAAAATAAAATTTTCAATTAATAAATTTTGTGCACAAAGAAAGTGAATTAATTCAGTGGAATTCATATTATATGAAGAAAAAACAGTAAACTCTGCGGTGTTTCTATTTTTAAAATATCAAAATAAAAAGATTAAAAGCCTGTGAAAACAATTTGCATAAATAGGTGGACCGTGATGAATGCTTAACAAATCTCATTAGAGAAGTAAAATTGTGACACTGTATTAGTTCACTAATCCTGCACTTGTACGTATTGTTCTGAATTCAAGAGTATAACAAAGTTAAACTTGTGATTCGTTAATACAGATATAAATGAAACTTTACAACACCTAATAATGTAGTGCAAAAAAAAAAAGAACACCTAATAATTTTTATCCCTGACTTCATTTTTATCATAATTTTTTTTATTTTTAACTTTAATTTTTTAATTCTACTAGTAATTACTTATTTTCAAACAATAGTTTTTTTCTACTAGTTTAATTAGTTATTTTCAACCAATAACTCTTTTCTACTAGTACAATTATAGTTATTTTAACTAATTTCCTCAGTAAACAGTAAGTCAAGATTTTTACTAATAGTTACTTATTTTCTAATTTCGATTCAAAGATTCATTGCTTATTTTAATTTTGTTTTAGTTTCTTTTTCCTCTTTTTTTTTGAAATGGAAACGATATCCGAATGAAAAAATTGAGTTCCCTTCTAAAATATCTAGGCTGGAAAATGTTAACGACCAAACTGTTGATATTTGCCAGGGTACTTAGGCGCAACACCAATTCTCGTTTGAAGCAAGTACTCCAGAAACGCAAATATCACAACCGAGTATTTATGTAAGCAAATGACGTTAAGAAGGTTCCGAAGCCTCACAAACGATGCTACCTTTGAAATGAAGATTGCGCTTACTACTTTAACTCTATATGTATATTTCCTTCAACATTCAATCATCCACTTTCTCTTAACTGTCCTAAAAACACAATTTTCATATCAATATACTTAAAAACATTTTTCATTCTCTCATTCTCTTTACATTTTCTTCCCCTTTTTTCTTCCTTATAACCCTTCTCATTCTACTTCACAAAGAATAATTATTTCCCTCATAAATCAAAATAAAACATAATTAAAATTTCCTTCTAATTTCAAATTTTATTCTTTAATAAAGCTGCACTTGGAAAAAAATGGTTTCTTCCTTCTCTTCAGAATTAATTTTTCCACTTTTTCTTCTACTTTTCTTCTACTTTTCACAATTTTTCTTTTGGAATTAAAATTCAAAAATCATAGTTTTTCGAAGAGAAAAATTGAGACAAAAAACGCATCAAAAGTATTTTGATACGTTTTTTGTCTCAATTTTAAATCCTTTGAAAAACTACGATTTTAGATAATGATTATTTTGAATCATTACTTCGCATAATGCTTATTTCGAATTATTACTCTAGAAAATTATTTTGAATTATTATTTGAAAACTATTCGATTATTTTGAATAATGATGAACATAAAACGAAAAATTGAGAGTATAAATTTCTTGATAGAAATTTCTTTTAGCAGAAGATTCGACCTAACTACCAATATCACTTTGCCTGCTCTCTAAAATAAAATTTCCTACTCGACGAAGATTCACTATTTAATATTCTATTTGAATAATTTAGTTCACCAGCAAAAGATTTTTTGTTTCTATAAATAAGATTACCAGAAGACTCTCACAATAATTTTAGAAATTTATCCCTTTAGAGGGGGCATTTTTAAAAATTTATTAAAGACAAAAATGTTATACTCCTATATTATTTATGCATAACACAATCATTGAATTTCTTATCCAAAGGAATAGAAAAGTAGTTTCAGTTATACATTCAGACATAATTTATTTAATAACAAATATTAACTATATTTATCTTCGTATAATATTAAAAATTAGAAAATTTTAAAAAATTATGATTAACAAATTAAAAATATACCCATTTTGTCTTTATATGCTTTTTTCTATAACAAATTTCGTTTGACTGATCTAAATTATAATTATTATGTAAATTTTTCTCCTTTTTATTAATAAAAAATAGAAAATTATTAAAAAATTATGATTAAGAAATAGGAAATAGGAAAACCCATTTTATGCACAATTTTTATTTCTGAATAACAATATTGTTTACAAACTAATTCTTTTATTTTGGAAAAAAAATATTACATATTCCCGTATCTTAATATTTTTGTAGAAAATTTTCAATATTTATAAGGAAACAAGTTCATTATTTCTATTTCTTAATTACAATTGTTTTAATAAAATTCAAAGTTTTTCAGAAATAAAGGAAAATATTGTTACTGTAACTTCGTCAAAATTATTTTCAAATTCAATTATTTTCTAAAATTATAACTAAAATTCATTTTTAATTCAATTTTTATTAGAAAAATCTATGACAATCCAATTATTTAAATACAAAAGTAAATTATATAATTGAATGTTTCTTAAAATTTGATTCTTATAAAGAATTTGAATACCAAATTTTTAAATAATTGAAATCTTTTGACGAATTTTAATAAAATTTTTAAGAATGGTTACATTTTTCAAGGAATTTGATTAAAATTGAATTAAAAATAATTGAAATTCTGCGATGAGTTTTATTATTTATGAAAATAATTGAATTATTGAGAAAAACTTATAAAAAATTTGTAAATAATTGAATTCCTGTGAAATTTTTATTATTCATGAAAATAATTAAATGTTTGCGTGCAATTTTATTAAATTTTTTAAAAATAATTGATTTCTTTTGGGTACTTTTATTAAAATAGTAGAAATATTAAAAATTATTGAAATGAGGAAAGTTTTGGAAAATAATTAAAATTTTGACAAGAATTGTATTAAAATTTTTGAAAATAATTAAATTTTGAAGAAGAATTTTATTATTTATAAAAATAATTGGAATTTTAAAGAGATTTTTTCTCAATTTTGAACATAAATTGAATTTTGTGATAAGAATTTTATTACTTTTGAAACTAATTGAATTTCTCCAATAATTTGTAACTTCTTCAAAAATCAATTTTTTTTTAGTGTTTTTAACTCAAATTCTTCTATAAATCCATTATTTTTAATAATTAATTAAATATATATTGATAAATTTAACTAAAGTTAGTTAAATTCATTTAAAATTGAAATTTTATTAAATTTTAAATTGAAACTGTTTGAAGTTCATTTATTTATGAAAATTAAAAACGCAACTCTTTTAAAATTGAATTAATTTTGAAATATTTAAGTAAAATTATACCTACATTTAATATTTTATAAGTCATTATTTTATAAAAGTTCTTCAAGATTTAAGTTAATTTAAAAAGAAATTATTTTCAGAAATTGACAAAATTGAAGGTTTTGTTTTATAATTTGTGGTAATTTCATAGTTTAGGAGGCAAACAAAAAAGACATAAAAATTCAGAATTTTCTTATGAATTCTAAACATTTAATTTTTTGCAATACTATTAATAAAAATCCCTAACATTTCCCTGAATTTCCTCTGTCAGAATATATGATTCTTATAGTCAAAATAATATTAAAACTATAGGTATTCCAATTCATATTTTATTTTTATAAAAATATATTTGAATTAAAAATTTTTACGTTCTATTATTTTTAAAATTGCTAATTTTATTTTAAAAAAAGTGAGTAAAAATTTAGCCGCGTGCTAATTGTTTCTAGTTTTATAAAATAATAGTAATAATAATAATAACAATAATGTTTTTGAGATTAGGCCCCTATTAGCTTACAAAATTTGTTTTTTTCGTTATTTACTTCCCCTGTTTCTTTCGATTTTGAATTTCGCGCCAAAGTAATTCTATAAATTTCCGCCAAGATGGCATGAAAACTCGCTCGCAATCGAAATAAAATAAAGTGAAGGAGATATAAAAAACCTTTGACCTTTTTAAATGATATTTTAAGTTTTAGTTACATTTGGTAAATAGTTATATTTATTTTGATAATAATAATTATAAAAATGAAAATAATAATAATAATAATAATAATAATAATAATAATAATAATAATAATAATAATAATAATAATAATAATAATAATAATAATAATAATAATAATAATAATAATAATAATAATAATAATAATAATAATAATAATAATAATAATAATAATAATAATAATAATAATAATAATAATAATAATAATAATAATAATAATAATAATAATAGGAAATAATAATAGTAAAAATAAAAGAAATAATATTAACAGTAAAATAATTATGATACTTTACATTTATATTATTTTATCTATTTATTTTTATTTCAGACGTTTTATTTTATTTTAATACAATTAATTATTTCATTATTTTATTACTTATTATTATTATTATGTTTATTATTTCAAATTTAATAATAATAATAATAAGTAATTTATTACGTACATTATAATAATAAATTATAATTCACGTACGAAAATAATTATTCAGGAAACAAGTAATTTGACGCATGTCCTCGGTGAATGTACATTTATAATCCTCATTTCTCTGGGACCGTGTGACTTGAAAATAAAACCGGATTATAGTGTCGGATATATTAAGGGAGTTATATTCAGCGACTTCCGCGTGGCTTTGCGAAAAGTCTGCATGGATTTCGAATATGCGTGCACCTGGTCAAATATAAAATCCAACAAGAACTATTACACGTCTACTTTACAATTCCATTTCAAATGAAATGAGACGTTGAAAACTCACTTGAGGACAGGCAATGATATAATGACGACTTCAACTTCCGTTTTTCATTTCTTTCCTCTATCACAATAATAATTTCCATTTTTCTTTATATTTACACTCTACGAGTATAAATAAATAAATAAATATTTATTTATTAATATTTTTTATAGTAAATATTAATTTATTAATATTTGTCGATAGCAAATATTTATTTATAAATATTTCTTCGATAGTAAATATTTATTTATAAATATTTTTGTTTGACAAATATTTATAAATATTTTTTTAATAGTAAATATTTATTTATTAACATTTCTTGATAGTAAATATTTTCTTATTAGTAAACATTTATTTATAAATACTTAATAATTATAATTAATAATCAATTTAAATATTTATCGACAAATATTTATTTGCACTCAACAATTGTAAAATAAACTCGTAGAGTGTAAATATTAAAAAAAAAAGTTACTAACAATACATGAAAAATTTCACATAACTCATTCACAACGCATTTGAATATTTTTCATCACTTCGCATTTTTTTCCCCCCTTTTTTTGTTGCCAACAAAAAGAAACTGAAAAAAAATGATAAAAAAATTCTCTGTAGCAGGTGTTCCTAATTCCCATTTCGCAAAAATAAAAAAGAAAATCTCCACATTCGCAAAATTAGTTGTCCACCTGAACAATATAAGAGTACGCAGTTGACCTGACTACTTAATTTTTATAAATGTGCCCCGGGTATTTTATATTTAATTATTCAAATGAATTTATCGTTTTGAAAACAAAGAAAAAAAAATTATTTTCCACAGCATATATTTTTACGTTTCAATATTTGGAAAAAACAAATTTTTCATTTCTTCGATATTTTCCTCCTATTCCTTGCGTGTGCGCAAAATAATTTTATAAAAATAATATTTTATTAAAAATGAAAAAAAAAGAAGAAGAAAGTATTTAGAGCGAGAGAAAAACTTCCATTTGCCGAGCAAAGTATTTTGTTGACCTCACAACGTTTTTTTCATTGAGTTTTCCACAAGTGCGGTATTAGTTTTCATTAAGTATAAATCCTGTCAAAAACATAATTTCAGCAGTAAAAACGTTAATAAAATTTCACGTATACTCTTTTATATTTGCATATGTTAACCTCTTGCAATTAACATAAAATGCAGAAAAATTTAACTGCTCAGAATAATTATTCAGAGTTATCTTTTCAGAGCTGTTAAAAGTGATTACAGCCCGACAAAATTTATGTTAATATAAATATACATTTTCTTCTTTCCCTTTTTTTTTTATTTTTTCGGCACCTTATTTCATACCCCAATCAGTTATTTTTTTTTCTTTTTTCATTACACACAATTCTAGACACTTTATAATATAGGAAAAATTGGAGCATGTCGGATCGAAGACGAAAATATAATGGCCTATTCGGATTTTGCGGTTTATAGCAACCCTTCGATTTATCGCTACTATATCCGACGGAATAAAACGACTCGGGCGGAAAATTAAAGAAAACTCGTCTATATGATCCATTACAGTCCAGGACAGAAGTCGATGAAATGATTGTAAAATGTAAAAAAGAAAAAAAAATCGTATACACAAAGAGAGAGAGAGAGGGAGAAGAAATTTTTCAAAATAAAATCTCTTTTTCAAAAATTTAAATTTCTTCAACCGAAAAATTATATTTAAAAGTTACATTTTCTCAAAGAAAAGAATTTACTGAAAGTAGTTCGAAATTTACGTCAGTAATAAGTTCACGATATTTATTGTTAATGTGATCAACATTTGAAAAAAATACTCAAGAGAAAAACAAAATTTTATTAATCAATTTAAAAAAATAAATGGAATAATAATAATTTAAATTATTTTAATTAAAAAATTGAAAAAACACTTTTAAATAAATTATTTTGTTTACAAATTTTTAAATTATTAATCAAGATAATATTTTTAATTTTTAATTAGCAAAACATTTTAAAATATTAGTGAAGAAAAAAAATAATTTTAATTAAAAATTGTTTAAAAATGCGAATGTAAAAATTATTTTTTCTTCTAAATCGTTGATTATGAACGTTGCAAACTTCATGAAAGTTAAAACTTTAAAGTGAATTACGTATAAAAAAAGATGTAATGAAAAATATTGATTTAGGGTATAAATGGAAGAACACAACTTGAATTATAGAACAATGCGGCTATATGAGTCGATTTCTTGATAGAACTTTGTTACTATATTTTAGTAATTTATTATTGAAAGAAAAATGCCTTTATATGGGTTTTAGCAAACCTTGTCTAGACGTATAGATTTTAAGATGATAAAATAGTCAATAAAGACAAATAGAACATATCAAATTACAATACAATTATCCAATCATATCAAAACTTTCGACTTTACATATTTTTATTAAAATTTTATCATTATTTCCTTCAGTGTGAAAAATTTTCCTATTTTCATTAAAGAGTTTTAGACAACGACCTAAAACTAACAAAATTTTTCTAGTTTGACACCAAAAAACCTCTCTTTTTAAAACCCCAATTTTTATGTAAACTTGAAAATAAAATATCAAAACTGAAAATAAAATTTCAAACTTGAGAATAAAAATTTGAAAATTAATTCTCCGACTTATGAATAAAATTCCAAACTTAAATTAAATTTCGATCTTGAAAATAATATTTTAAACTTTTGAAAATAAAATCTCAAACTTAAAAATCAAATTAAAAACATCAAAATAAAATCTCAATCTTGCAATTAAAATTTTTAACTTGAAAATAAAATTTAAATCTTGCAATTAAAATTTTAAACTTAACAATAAAATTCCAAACTTGAAAATAAAATTTCAAAACTGAAAATAAAATTTCAAACTTGATAATAAAATCTCGAAAATAAAAATAAAAATTTGAAAATTAAATCTCAAACTTGAGAATAAAATTCTAAACTTAAAATCAAATTTCGATCTTGAAAATAATATTTTAAACTTTTAAAAATAAAAAAATCTTAAACTTGAAAATCAAATTTAAAACTTGAAAATAAAATCTCAATCTTGCAATTAAAATTTTAAACTTGACAATAAAATTTCAAACTTGAAAATAAAAATAAAAATTTGAATGTTAAATCTTAAACTTGAGAATTAAATTCCAAACTTGAAATTAAAATTTTAAACTTGAAAATCAAATTTAAACTTAAAATCAAATTTCAATTTTGAAAACTTTTGAAAATAAAGTCTTAAACTTAAAACTTGACAATAAAATTTCAATTTTGAAAATAAAACCCCAATTATTTTCTATTTCAATAAACACTATTTTATTTTCTCCCAATATTTTGCTAAAGTGACTTGAAAATATTCCGTGAGTTACAAGTAAACAAACTTTTCAGTGCTACACACATTATATATATTTTCTACAAATGAATCAATATTTGAAGAAGTTCAGGAACTTAAAGCTCAAACGAACTTCAAGAATATTTTCAACAGCAAACAAAATATATGTATGTCAGTATGTAGATACCTCAAAAAATTTACCAAACTCGGTGTCAACAACACGAAATTAATATCAAAAAACTTTTAATACTAAAAATAAATTTTTTTTTATTATTTATAATAACAAATTAATAAAAATTAATAATATTTGATAATTAATTATATTTATTACAATTTATAAAAAATTTTTTATCCACAGTATTAAAAGTTTGAATTAAAAAAACTTTTGTTTTCTTACTGCCAGGAAAAGCTTTTTTACTAAAAAAAAAAAAAATTAGCTCACGGAAAAGAAAACCAATTTTTAAAACTAATATCCAATTAATTACTGCAATCGATCCAAATAATTATGTATGTGACGAGTGATTATGTAAATTAATTGCTTAAAATGTCACTGTACAATTTACACTCTATGCATTTATAATTGCATAATCAATTACAAACACACAAATAAATATTGCCATTGTAATTAAAATTCAAATATTTCAAATTGAATTTTATAATAATAAAAGCCATTATTTTTGAAAATGACCGTAAAATACGCTTTACCAGAGTGTAAATTGTGTTTCAGTTTGGAAAATCGCCAGGGCCTTTTGCGCGCGTGGAGAAAGCCCATGACCCCCCGAGCTAAACACAAATCACAGTTAAACCAATCTGCCGAGAATAGAAAGGTTTCCCATAGTTTTTGTTTTTAAATTATTACCTAACATTATATAATTTATACCTTCAAGAGAGAGGGCAATTGAACCCATAAAAAATGATATTTCCTTCATATATACATTATAAAAATCCAATTAACTTTATTAGTTTATTTTTATTTTTTACTCTTTTTTGTCGTATTTTCCAAAAATTTTACTATTAACAGGGCTTGAACCAGTAAAAGTATTTGAAAATACGGACTTTATGGACAAAAAATGAAAAATTACGGACCATTCACGGACCAATATATTACAAAATAAAAACGTGAAATAATTACAAAAAAAAATTAATTCTACAGAATTATTAGTTAAAACATATAAAATATTCAAATTTTCAAACATTTTAATTTGAAACCCTTTCAAAATCCAATTATTTATAAAAATTCACACTGTAATGCTTCTAACATTCAATTATTCTCTAAAAATTTAACTACAGCTAATTTTTAAATTAATTTTTATTAAAAAATTCTACTAGAATTCAATTATTTAAATACAAAAATAAATAATTTATTGAATAATTAAATGTTTCTTAAAATTCAATTCTCATGAAGAATTTCATTGACGAATTTATAAATAATTGAATTCTTTCTACGATGTTTAATAAAATTTTTAAAAAATAATTACATTTTCCGAAAAATTCGATTAAAATTGTATTAAAAATAATTGAAATTTTGCGATCAGTTTTATTATTTATGAAAATAATTGAGTTCCTAAAAAGAATTTTATTATGTACGAAAATAATTATATCTCTATAAAAATTTTATTATTTATGAAAATAATTGAATGATTGCGAACAAAATTTATTTTAAAAATTTGTAAATAATTGAATTTCTGTAAAATTTTTATGATTTTATGAAAATAATTGAATTTCTGCGAAGAATTTTATTACTTTTGAAAATAATTGAATTTCTGCAATCATTTGTAATTTCCTTTAAATTCTCCAAACTACATATATTGTACAATTTACGAACTTTTCGTCCTTTTTCAATCAAATTACGGACTTTACGGACCTTTTTTCAAAAAAACTGACTGTTACCTATATTAATAGTGTTCTTATAGTTTTGTATATTCAAATGAACGAAAATTTATTCCCTTTTGATAATTTCTAATATTATTCTATTTTAATGAGAAATAGAAAATTAATTTAATATTTATTAAGTAAATAATTCATTTTTAAATGTGTAAAATAATATTTTGTGCCAAAATTCAATTAAAAAAGGAAATAAAAAATTTATTCATTTGAACGCTCAGAAGTTTTGGAACATTATTAATATTATTAATATTATTTTCATTTTATTATTTTCTTTCTTTGTTTCTTTTGATTTTGAATTTTGCGAGAATGTAATTCTGTAAATTTCCGCCTTAATAAATAATAATAAAATAAAATAAATAACTAATTCAGTAATTTATATTCTTATAATTTCTCTCTAAATCTGAATCAATAGGAAAATAATTTATTAACAGCAACGATTCACTAAAAAACAATTAATTTGATTCCAATAACCGATTACTTGTCTATAATCAAATAAATATTTACTTGAATCGAATAAATATTTAGAATCAAATAATTTTTACTTGATTCAACTAAATTGTATTTGAATCAATAATTTCAGTATTTGAAGCAAATATAGTTTTTCTAAGACAAAAAACGTTGTCTCAATTTGATATCCTTAGAAAAACGATGATAATTATTAGTAAATAACAACTAATTCAGTTGTCAAATTAAACTAATTATTTTTGAAAAAATTCCCAAAAATATTTAGTAGACTAAAGTTACTAAATAAAATTAAAAGAGATCAGAATAAATTTTTCTTAATTTGAGAATAAATTTTTTTTTCCTCTGTATACGCGTGTCAAATATATATGTTTATAAATACCACTGTATCGACACAAGCATTACTGACAATTCATTTTGTGAAAAGAATTTGACCAGCAGTATTCGAGATTAAATTGAGCACACATTACACACGTGTGCTAAGAGTCAATGACTCGATATGACCAAGCGCACTATTGTGCAATATTACTCATCCGTGATTTGCTTCGCATCAAAGTAACCTGGTATCAGGGTTGCTATTCGCGGGTCAATGATTTATCTATATATCCAGAAGAGAAAATTCTTCTTCAGATTTCAATAAATTAATTTTTTTTCTTTTTTTTCTTTGCAAAAAATAAATCCTTTCCATTTACATATAATTTAAAATCACAAACTAACACTTTAAATGACTAATTCAAAAAATAAATACTAACTAAAAGAAGAAAATATTTTAAATATTCTTTAAAAACCGAAGCCCAATGGGAAATGCCAGTGTAGTGCCGATGTTCACCACTGGCTTAGTACTCAGACGATTGTTCGGCGTAGTCTAGCCGAGCCTCGACAACTAGTGCTGGCGCAGTACAGAATTCTTGTTTCGCCAAAGCTTGGACAAGCCACGGCGGCAAGTGCTGGCTGAGTATAGAAAAATTGTTCACAACGCTCTTTGCCAACATTGCTTTTTTGACATAAACTTGAAAAAAATTATAAAAAAAGTTTATGAATGTTTATAAATATAAATTTATTGAAAAAAATTAATATTTTACTTTTCAGTTGTTCATTTTTTATTCTTATTAAATTTAATAATAACAATTTAACACAATTGTCTAATTTTGTAAATAATAAATTATTTAAACAAATTAAAATTATAAACAAAATTTAAACTTTAATCTCAATAATAATTTGGTTCCTATTAAAATACTATTATACTTCTTGCTATGAATAAAAAATTATTAAAAAATTACCACGTAATTTAAGAATTACGTAAAATGTTAAATGCAATAAGTAAAGTAATTTAATTTAATTATTAAAAATTTATTTTAATTTATTATTTCTAACGTATCCCTAGTTTTTTCTCATCTTTGACTCAATAATTGTATGTCTGAATGATACTAAGATATTAATACTTTACTGTACACATGTGTCGTTAGCATAGTGGTTAGAGCGTTAGTCTGTTAGTCCGTAGGTCGTAGGTTCGATTCCCCTCGTCAGCAATTTTGTTTATTTTCATAGGTTTGCGATATTTCTAGATTCCAATCGTTAGGTACTAAAATATGAAAATCTAATGCACACTTACTGTAATTGTTTATTATTTAATTTTTAAATGTTATAAACAATTTTTTTCTACTTCATTTACTATATCCATTGTTAGTCTCCATCTTTAATACAATTTCTTTAAGAAGAGAAATATTTCATGAATAATAACTATTTATTAATATTATTTACCATTTTGTTGTTAAATTATTTATAATTATGAATTTACGACTAATTAATAACAATACGGCATTTATTGCGGCAATATTCTCAGCCAGCACTGGTCCAGTGCTGTCTGGCAGCACTGACAGACAGTACTTCGGCAGCGCCAGACGGCGTTATCATCCCAGTGCCATGCCAGTGCTGGCTCTCAGCCTTGCCGCCAGTGCTGCCAGTGCTGGCGCAGTACTACGCCAGTTGTAAATTTCCCATTGGGAGTCTACTTTTTCAGTCTTTAGAAATTTTTGAATCTATTTTTGACGAACGAATATGTCCATCTAGACAAACTTTCCAATATTTTTCATCCACCAAAATTGAATTCGAATTTTCCCAAAAATATTTATTTGACACAATTTTTGCTTGATTCAATTTGACCTAATTTTCATTTAACTGAATTTATTTCACCAAATTTCAATTTAATCAAATTTCTATTTTCCCCAATTTCTATTTAATCAAACTTCTATTTGCCCAAATTTCTATTTGGATGAATTTTTATTACAGAGAATTTCCAATTGAGAGAATTTTTATTTCACTGATTGAGAGTATTATTCAATGACCGAATTTTTACTAAACTCCGATTCAACTAAATTTGGAAAAAAAACTACCCTCTCCCTAATCTTATACAAAATAAAGAAAAAGAAAAAGCAACTAAAATTAACTTTTAATTTTATTCAAATAGATAGTGAATAACAATTGATTTTGTAAATTATTGATTGCGATCAAATTAATTTTAGGAGCATAATATATTATAATAATAATATTGATAACTTCAATAAAAGTGAATTTCTCCATCAACAATATTGCTTCAATCAATAAAAGCTTCAATTATAATGGAACTTTCAATGAATACCAGTTTCAATGAATTCATAGCTTCAGTGAATAAAATTTACTATTAATTTATGGTTGCTCGATGGTCATTACTATTACTGATACTCATTTTATTTACTATCGTGATTTCCGCTAATGATGCAAAATTTTATTCTTCATTTAATTTAATCGACACTACTTTACTAATTTACATTTTATTTTATTTTTATTTATTTATATTTAATTTACTCATCTAGTAATTTAAAAATTTTCTTTTCTCTCTAAAAATTCCCTGATTTGTGGTAACCCTGTTATTAGTTACTAATAATAAGTTACTTTCTACTACAAGAATTAATCAAATTCGATTATTTTCTTAGACGAATTTTCAAGGCGGAAAAATTAGCTTCCCCCCAATTCTCAAAATAATACTCATTCTTTTTTTATTGTTACAAAAAACATTGCCAATTGTAAATTTGTGTTCAATAAGGTTTACTGTGAAATGCAATTAATGTTCAACCAAGGGAATAGAGAAGCTTTCAAGTGGTTCTTGGAACTTATTATTGCTTGAGTGAACATTGAAAATCTACTAAACCGTAAACCGTGGAAGCCTTTCATGATAATGATAATAATAATCTGAAGACTATTGTCCAACATTGTATACTAATTTAATATTTTCATACATGGACATGAAAATTTTCCAATTAATAATCCAAAACTTTATTAAAACGTTTAGATTCTAAAATATTAATAAATTCCCCGCCAGCAAAATTGCCCCTTAAGGAACGAGAGACAATTTTCCCTCTACATACATAAATTAATACGAATAAACTAAATACTCTCCACTTGTATTGGTAGACCAAATATTCTCTAATTGTACATATATTACTATAGAATATTTATTCTACTCTTGCGTTAATTTCCTGAAAATAAAACGACCATATCAATATTAAAGTGTGAAAATTCAACGACCTTGACCCTAATTCATTCCAATCACGAAATCCATTTTAAAAATTTCAAATTTCTAAAAGTTTTAAATCACAATTTTTCCTTTAAAAAAAAAAATTTTTAAATTCCCTTCTCTTTTTAAAAATAAAGGGGCCACAAAAAAATATTTTTAATCTGTCAAAAAAGTTTTAGATCGATATATATTAACGTTTCGTGTTGAAAAGTGGTTTTTCTAAATTCGAAACAAATTTTCTTTTTAAGTAGAATATGTGACATCGTTAAGTAGAAACTGTTGAGGGAAAAATTTACAGAGTTAAGTCACGTAACTATACTAATTACCTTCGACCATAATTTTCCACTCTCAAAATTCCTTTCGCGAAAATTTTCAATTTCCCTACATTCTCTTTATGACACTAATTATGAATAATTAATAAATTATTTTCAATCTATATATACAAAAATGTAAAAGTAATAAATAAATAAATAATAATAATAAATCTATAAACGACTTCATACTGTATTTGTAGTTTAACACTGTGACTATCATTAAAACAGAATTAAAAAATAAATTTCTAATTTTTAAAATTAAAAACTGAATTTCGCATTTTTAAAATTAAAAATGAAATTTCTTGTTTTCAAAGTTGAAAAATAAATTTTGTATTTTAAAAACTAAAATTCTCATTTTTTAAATTAAAAAAGAAATTTCCTGTTTTCAAAATTGAAAAATAAATTTTGTATTTTAAAAACTAGAATTCTCATTTTTGAAATAAAAAAATTAATTTGTTTTTAAAATTCAAAAATAAATTTTGTATTCTAAAACCGAAATCTCGCCCTTTTAAAATTAAGAATTAATTTTCTCATTTTTTAAATTAAAAAGAAAATTTCGTGTTTTTAAATTTAAGAAATAAATTTTTTTAATTTAAAAATGAAAAACTAAATTTCTCATTCTTAAAATTACGGTTTTTCTAAGGATATCAAATTGAGATAAAAAACGAATCAAAACGTTGCTTCGCAACATTTTTGATTCGCTTTTTATCTCAATTTGATATCCTTAGAAAAACTATATAATTAAAAAATAAACTTCTCTTATTTTCAAAAATAAAACCAAAATTTCCCATAATCAATATTAAAAACCAAAATTTCCCATTTTCAAAATTAAAAAATACCTTTAAAAAACCAATTTTAAATATATTCACAAAAACCTTTTTTAAATTTCGAGAAAATAAAAAGTGTAATAAAACCAAAATTTCCCATAATCAATATTAAAAACCAAAATTTCCCATTTTCAAAATTAAAAAATACCTTTAAAAAACCAATTTTAAATATATTCACAAAAACCTTTTTTAAATTTCGAGAAAATAAAAAGTGTAAATTTAAAAAAACATTTCTGCTCTCTATCTGAGTCTATATTAATGACCAAAAAAGATAAAAAGTGCCGAAAATCCAGGGAAATTTTTGTCTCATTTCTTGAGTCGCTTTCTTTATCTGAGAATTCTTTAGCTGAGAAGCATAAGCGACACTTACTTTAGAATAATTTGAATAGAAGCAACGACAGCGAGTTTGGAATAGAAAGCTCTACTGTCAACTGGGTCACTTCTGACAAAGTGACTGGAGTCGAAAGTTTCACGCGAGAGTTTCACTGATATTACATCCGCGACGTTAAAACTCACTAGCAGACTTTTCGAATTAAACTCTGACGAATATCACGCGACTGCCAATATTTTGCCAAGGATTAATACTGATACCTCTATATTACACTAGAAAGTAGTGGGAACAAAAATTTACATTTTTAGTCAAAAGTAAAAAAAAAAAAATAATTATAAATATAAAATATTGCCAATTTTTAGTTGCTCCAACTATAAATTTCTTTTTTGGATATTCATTTAAAATTCATGTCTATATAGTTGTCTGACCAAAAACTTACTGACACTACTAATAAAAAAAAATTAGTACACTTTAAAATGTCTGACTAAATTATACTTTTACTACTAAAATAATTTTAATAGAAAATAATTTTAAGAATATTATTTTAACTATCAATTGCCTGCGTTAGTTGTCTGATTAAAGATTTACCAATACTACTTATAAACAAGAATTTCTTATTATTGATGAGAATATAAAAAATTCAGATAGGAAGTTAAAGTCTGACTAAAATATTCTTTGACTACTTTTCCTAAAATTAAACTTTTTGTAAATTGTATAACTGTAAGAAGCTACTAAAATTATTATTTCAATTATTTATTAATAACTACTCTACTTGTCTGACAGAAAATTTACTTTCACTACTGACAGGAATTTAGAAAGTCTGACTAAATTATACTTTGACTACTTATATTTCCAATCACTAAATAATTTAGAAATTATCTGCTTTAGTTGCCTATCGAAAAGTTTATTGTCACTAGTGATAAAAAAGTAAGAAAAAAATTCGAAAAGTCTGACTAAATTATACCTTGACTACTGATATTTTATAAACATTAGTTTTTACTAAAACTAACTTAGAAATTTTGTAAACATCAAAAGCTATACTAAAATTATTTTAACTATCAATTACCTACTTTAGTTGTCAGACAGAAAATTTATAAATACTACTAAAAACAAATTTAGACAGAAAGTTAAAAAGTCTGACTAAAATATACTTTGACTACTTATATGCTAAATTAAAACTAATTCGGAAAAAATTATCAAAAATTACTAAAAACTACCTGCTGGTACATTGAGAATGTTATTAAATGTTGATACTTAAGAATATAAACCCTGTTGTCTGACTATAATCTGCCTCTACTACTGATTCAAAAAATACAATTTAGAAAAGTGCTTCACTAAAATAGAAATTTACCACTGAAGATATTAAAATTCTAAGTGGAACAAGAAAATTTTCTCTGATTAAAGATAGTCTGTAATACTTCCCTGAAAAATATAACAATTAAAATTCTTGTCTGACTACAAGTTTCGTTTACTACTAATACAAAAATTATTGTTTGCAAAACCAAAACAGTTTCTAACTGCGAATACTAGAATATTATTTATAACTTTAAAAAATTATTCCTAAACTATTCGCAGTAAAATTTATATATTTCTAAGCAACTTAACTATTTTTGTCTGACTAAAACTAATTTTTCCACTGAAAAACCCCATACAATAAAAATCTCCCTGACCACAAAAAATTGTAAAAGTAATTAAAAGTTTACACAATTTTTCATATTTAACTATATTTTTATTTAAATAAAAATTTTAATTCCACTTTGCTGCTCTTGTTATAAAATCAAAAAATAAAAAGTCTGATTTAAAATGACTTTTACTACTGAAATCAAGAATTTAAAATTTAAAACAAAGCCTACTTTAAACTTTTTCTACTGTCACTGAAAATTAAGTATTTAAAAAGTGTGACGACAATCAAGTATGAATAATATTAATATAAAAATAATAAATATCAAATATCACTCGATTTTTATGTCTGACAAAAAAACCCCTTCTTCTACTGATTCAAAAGTTTACAAAATTTGAAAAAGTATACAATGTCGGATTCTAACAAATCTCTATTTGTCAACAGTACAATTATTATATTTTCCACTAGAACAAACTTTCTTAATTTTTCTCTCTTAAAATTTAAGTCTGACTAAAATTTTCCTTTACTACTTATACCAAAATTGCGAAACTATGAAACTACCTAAAAATTACCTAAAAGTCGTCTTTCTAATCGATTTTCATACTTTTATAACTGATTTAAATTGAAATACACAAGTGGTACAAATTTTTTTCATCTGAATAAAGATAAGTCTCACCGAATATGACTGTTAATACTTGAATCAAAAATTAAAAAAATTATAATTGTCTGACTGCAACTGACTTATACTACTGATAACAAGAAAACCTTGTAACTTAAATTTTTACCGATTGGGAAAAATATTTTAAGGAGTTTCAACAAAATTGTTTTTTATTACATAACCAAAAATAGCAAAATGCCTGCCTAAAATGTACTTTTACTACTGAAAATTAATAAAATGGAAAATTATTTATATTTTTTTAATACAATTTTTTTTACAGGAAACCGTAACGAAAAACGTAAAGAAAATTTTTTTGAAGTCTGACAGTAAACTATTGTTACTACTTTTGTACAAAAAATCCACATTGAACTTTTTTCTGACTAAAACTGACTTTTACTACTGATACCTAAAAAATTCCCATTAAATTCTTTTGTCTGATAGTAACCGTCTTTTTTTTACTGATCCTGGAGAAATTCACTAAAATCTTCTGTCTGACTTAAATTAAATTTTTCTACTTGTCCAAAAAATCAACATTAAACTATTTTTGTCTAATTGAAATTGCCTTTTTCTACTAGTCCAAAAAATTCATATTAAACTATTTTTGTCTGATTGAAAATGCCTTTTTCTACTGAAACTGAAGGAAATTCACATTAAAGTATTCTGTCTGACTAAAACTGACTTTTTTTTACTAGTCCAAAAAATTCATATTAAACTATTGTTGTCTGACTGAAACCAACTTTTTCTACTAATATCCATAAAATATCCACAGTAAATTGTTTCGTTTTATCCCCATTTATTTTTTTCACTAATATCCAAAAATTTACAAAACACTTTATTAACATTACCGTTTAAAATTGAAATTTACCGTTAAATATCGATAATCACAAATCTAAACTACTGCACTGCTATTTTAAAAAAATACTCAAAAAAAACCGAAAGTAATTTAAAGTTAAAGTCATTTCAAGCAAATCTCTATTTATAATTTTCCAATATTCCGCAATGTTATCGAAAGCAAAAAATGTAAAATACACTTTCAGTACAGTAAATTGCAATAACGGACTCTCTCGCCTAGGAAATTGACCACGTGCCAGAATAGGGATACCACTTCCGGTGTATATGCATCTATATATATATATAATAGAAACAGCATGCTGAATGCCGGTGGCGCTATTCGCCCCGCCCAAAACATCCTTTACAGCCCGGCCAAACAGATCGATACAGACATAGGTGCCAGAAACCCAGTGAGTTTCTATAGAAAAGACAGAGACAGAAATATGAATGACGAAACTACAAGGATGGAAAAAGTCGTACTTAAAAAGGTGAATCAACAAGAAAAGAAAGAGACAGAAAAACTCACAATAAGGTATAGAATCCCTATCCTTTTTGTAAGGATAAAAGAAAGAGATCAAGGGATAACAAAAAATTTGCAGTCATTGAGAAATTCAAGAAAATCCGAAAAGAATCCAAAATATATCCAGGGACCAATAAAGAAAAAACCAAGGAAAGCAAAATTTAAATAATAGGGGAATGTAGTCAAGGTTGGTCTACTGTCTAGGTAGGCCATCGCGATTTTTTGGACAAGTTCACTAGCGCCACCTACACGCATGCTTGTCGAAGCTTGTCTTAGTGTAACCTAACTTTTTGTTCAATTACATTTTCGGAGGATCGAAAATTGTGTTTTCTGTGACGTCGATACAAAAAAAGCTCAAAAAAAGTTTTGTGCATAATGTGAAAAACCATTAATAAAAGATAAAAAACAAATTGAATCGTCAAGGCAAGTATGCAGAAAATTTGTGGGACTCATGGTTGAAAGGAAAACAAAGTAAAAAATCGAATCCCGAAACGTATTTCTTTATGGTTACAACAATTCGGTAATGTTACTTACTGTCAAGGTCGGCCACTATGTGTTTAAAATGCGCAAAGTTGAGGACGAGCTACTTCATTTGCAAAAACTGCAATTCTGTATAACTCATAATATAATTGATCATCTTATTAATATTTTTATTTAATTTTATTAATATTTTAGTGCAGAATTTTTTTTTATTTATATTTATTTTTTTATATTGTTTATTGTTATTATTTTGTTATTTTATTAAGTTACAAACTGTAAACAATAAAGAATCAATATTCCGTAACTCCAAACATGTTATTTTATTTTTTAACGATTAATGCCCTTTGAATTTTAAACATGGCCGACCTTGACTGTAATGGCCAACCTGGACTACAAATTTTTTTTTTTTTAAATCTTTATAACTTTTTCATTTTAAAACCAATCAATTTACTTTGTACAGAAAAGATGTTCCTATTAAACAGGACTTTCCAACCATATACTTCAATTGTCCAAATTCATTTTTAAAAAAAAGTTATAAACAAAAGTCAAAAAGGTGGCCGACCTAGACTATGTTCCCCTACAAAAATGACTCGTTCAAGTCCAGTGTGTGTAATGTAGTTTTAAATCTAAACAAAAGGATGAGATTGCAAATGAAACCTACAAAAAGTAGTTGTATAGCCAACCTAGTAAATAGGTACACAGGTGAATGAACAAGTAGGTACCTCGAGGAAAGGGTCCTTGAAAATTTGCCCGACGTGCCAGAGAGTACAACCCATTTACACTCAACAACGTTCTTTCTTCGTGTCCATTGTTCATGAAAGTAGAAGACAGGTAATTTCAAGTGTATGTGCAAATTGTTGAATACCCACTTTTTTAAAAACAAAAAAAATTTTATCCTTCGTATGGGGGAAAGAAAATACAAAATTTCTAAAAATAACAACAGGGTTGCCACAAAAAAAATAAATTTTTCCCTGATTTCCAGACAAAATTTTGTCGTCTTCCCTGACCATAAAAAATATTCCGATTCACTCTCAAAAAATGATTATAGATATTCAAAAATATTTTTTCATTACTTTTATTTACAAATTTCTTTAATTGTAAAATTATTCAAATCATCAATAAATTATCTTTTTTAAATAAATATTTAATCATTATTGATTCATAGGAATTAAGATTTTCAAAAAATTTAAATTTAAATCTTTTGAAATTCAATAACTTTTAAGAATATTATTATAAAACATGAAGACATCGATCACTTCGAGTCGAAGACTCAGAGTTATCGATATCTTCATGTTTTATAATAATTTAAACTTTCATAAAATTTAAAAAAAAAATTAATTATTAACCTAAATATTAATAAAATATATATATATATATACCTAAATATTAATTATTAACCTAAATTTTCATAAAATCCTACGCAAAAATTCAATTATTTTTATTTATAAGTAATACAATTTTTCTCATCAATTCAATTATTTAGAAAAATATAATAAAATTCGTTGTAAGAACTCAATTATTATCATAAATAATAAAATTCTTAATGGGATTTAAATTATTTTTAATACAATGTTAAATGAATTCATCGAAAAATTTAATTAATTTCAAACATTTTTTGCAAGAATTCAATTACATTTCACAAATAATGAAATTCTTTGCTGAAATTCAAATATTTTTAAAATTTACTATTTTAATAAAAATTCTCAAAAAAATTCACATATTCAAAAAAATGTAATAAAATTAGTTGTAAGAATTCAATTATTATTTTCATTAATAATAATATTCTTGACAGGTTTTCAATTATTTAAAAAAAAATGTAATAAAAATTAATTGCAAAAATTTAATTATTTTCATAAATAATAATTTTCTTCACAGGATTTTAATTATTAAAAAAAAAAAATTTTTTTTAATTCGTTTCAAGAATTCAATTATTGTCATAAATAATAATATTCTTCACAGGATTTCAATTATTTTTGGTACAGTTTAAAGTAAATTCTTTGAAAAACATAATTAATTTCAAAAATTTTATTAAAATTCTTCGAAGGAAATAATTGAACAATTATCAATTATTTTTAATTATTTTTGAAAAAGTTTCTAAAGAATTTTCAAATCCATTTTCAATTTAATTTTACGAATTTTGATTATTCAGAAATTCTTCAATTAAATATTTAGAGAATAAAAAGTTGGAAATAATTTTAAAAAAAAAAATTCAATTAAATATTTTCAAAATTCAATTATTTCTTAAAATTCACTGTATGTTGCTTTTAATATTCAATTATTATGTAAAATTTTAACTGAATTTAATTTTTTAAACAATTTTTATTAGAAAATTCTACGAAAATTCTACAAAAATGAAAAAATTATTGTATAAATAAATGTTTCTCAAAATTGAATTCTCATAAAGAATTTTATGGACAAATTTTTAAATAATTTAATTTTTTCGACGAATTTTAATAAAAAATTTCAAGAATAATTACATTTTTCGAGAAATTCGGTTAAAATTGTATTAAAAATAATTGAAATCCTACGATAAGTTTTATTATTCATAAAAATAATTGAATATCTGTAAAAAATTTTATTATTTATGAAAATAATTGAATTATTGCAAAGAAATTTTTATAAAAAATTTGTAAATAGTTGAATTCTTGTGAAATTTTTATTATTTAGTGTTTTTAACTAAAATTCTTCTATAAATCTCCATGATTTTTAATAATTAATTAAATATATATATTAAAAAATTAAACAAAACTAATTAATCTTGGAATTTTAATTTTTTCCAGAACTTTAATAAAAATTCCTAACTTTTCCCTGAAATTTTACGCAATGTATCGAAAACCAAACAAAAAATTTTCATGACCTACTTTTTATTTTTTAAATTATTACTCTACTATAACATACACTTTATTTAGCTACCCTTATTCATTAATTATTAATAATAATGCTTGACTCTTCATTTTAAAAATTCTATTTCACGCAAATAAAATTTCCCAATGCAAAGAGCATAAATTATATGAGAAATATTTCAAACTCAACTGTAATGAATAAGATGTTTAAAATTAGATAAGCATTACAAATATTAGCCTTAATTTTTTTGCAAGTTTATATTTGATATTAAAAATATTGATTAGAGTTAAAAAAGTGCAAAATTTTTGAAAACATTTTTATACTTCGAGTGAATATTTACTTTACTGAAAAAGAAAATTAATTTTCTTAGGGCTCCTTTTTAGGAATTTTAATTTAAAGAGCTTTTATTTTAAGAATTCATTAAATTCATTATTATTTAATAAAAACATAAAAAATAATTTTCAACTTCTCTAAATTTGAATTAGTAAAAATGTTTACTAATTTCAATTAGTGATTTACTTTTTGCCTTTAAAAGTTTAAATTAGTAAATTTCACTAATAAATAGTTACTTTGACGAATTTATTAGTAAAATTTACTAATTCAAAAGCAAAAATTCAGTCATTAATTCAAAATAATAAACATTTTTACTAATTCAAATTTAGAAAGTAAAATTAAAATTTATTTTATATAGATGACAATAATTATTATATTTAAAATATTTTCGTATTATCAGTATTATTACCATTATTATTGTAATAATTAAGATGTAAATTTACATAACAATATTTAATTAAAAAATTAAATTTAAAAATAATTAAAACTGAACAAAATGGAACTTTAAAGAGTCACTGATAATTATGTTCCCTTCACTTCATCTCATTTACGAGCGAGTTTTCATGCCCTCTAGGCGGAAATTCACAGAACTATAATGGCGCGAAATTCAAATTTCAATTGCAATTTTCTTTCAATTTAAAAATTCAATTTTTCATTTAAACCAATTACAAAAAGACTCTTTCATTTCACTGTAAAGAGAAACAAAAAAATGTGCGCACATCATGTGACTAATTAAGAGGAGACAAGAAAAATTCTGTTTCCGACATGAAAAGGGGTGAAATAAAAATCAAGTTGTATGGCAAGTAGGTAACTAGGAGAATGCGGTGTATAGATTAGTTGCGCCCTTTTGAATTTTCGGTATAAAAGACAAATGATGTTCCAACACGCTAAGCACTACGTGGCGCTGCCACGTCATCATTTTACGTCATTAGACAAAGTATGCTAATCCTTAAAAGTGCCCTCGTATTTTCGTCAGTCTAACCCTTCTATCAGTCATTAGAGCTTCAATGAAACAATGACATGCTTATTTCACGAAAGTAGCTATTTCCATTTTCATACAGTTTTCACTTTATCAAAATCTCTCGCTTTTCCAATTCAAAAAAAACATTAAGTAAATTTAATAAAAAATAAACAAAAATAAAATATAAAATCTCAACTATAAAAAAAAAACTATAAAACTAAAAAAACTAAACTATAAAAACTAAAAAATAAACTAAAAAATAATAACTATAAAATTTCTCTCAATTATAGAATTTCTCCCAATTTATAAATCCACCTAATTAGTAATTTGATCGCAATTCATGTAAGTTTAAAAAATAAGTTTTATTTTATACATAAAGAAGAATAAATATTTTTTATAAAATAGAAAATGAATTTTATTTTACAAAAAGAAAATTAAATATTCTTTATAAAATAAAACATAAAATTTTATATTACAAGATTGATTTCAATAATAAATGCTTTTTTATTTAAGTTTGAAATGTATTTAAATATAAAGTTTTCATTTTTATATTTAAATAAATTTGAAATTTATTTTAAAGTAAAATTTTCAACAATTACATTTAAATAAGTTTACAATTTATTTTAAGATAAAATTTTCTTTTTTCCACAATTTCCCTCAATTAATCTCAAACAATTTTGCAAATTTTCAAAGTAATTGCATTATAACGCTTCGATTGTAATTACAATGTAAACAATTGTATAGTTTCCATTAGCGGTAGCAACAATAAGCAATGTGATATCACTAAATAAATTAGTTTTCAAGTATAATATTAGTTTTCAATGGATTAAAGTTTGAATTAATAGTGATGCGGAACAATAATCACTATGAATTAATAGCAATTACACTAAATGACTTTTAAAATTAAGTGTCAAATAATAGCAATTTTAATTCAACTCCATTACATTTAAAATAGAAATTCATATCTCTACATATGAAAGATAAACTACTTGGCACACATTTGAAAATAAATCAGCGCAATTTATTTTTCCATTTAGTATATTTTCCTCTCCACAAAAAAATAAACTTTGAAAATTAAGTTTACAATTTAAATTACTAAATTCTAAATGAATTATTTTTAATTTTAGATTTATTTTACTTTTGGATTTATTTTGCTCTTAATTTTGATTTTGTTTTAATTTTGAATTTATTTTAATTTTGAATTTATTTTAATTTTGAATTTATTTTACTTTTGAATTTATTTTACTTTTGGATTTATTATAATTTTGAATTTATTTTAACTTTAAATTTATTTTAACTTTGAATTTATTTTATTTTTGAATATATTTTAACTTTGAATTTATACTATTTTTGAATTTTTTTTTATTCTGAATTATTTTAATTTGTTTTAATTTTTTATTTATTTTACTTTTGGATTTATTTTAATTTTTAATTTCAGGGTTGCCAAAAATATTTAATTTTATTTTTTCCTGACTTTTCCCTGATTTCCAGACAAAATTTTCACTTTTTCCCTGACTCTAAAGAATATTCTGATTCACTCTAAAAATTATTAAAATTTTCCCAAGAATTTTATAAACATTTTTCTATAATAATTGAATTTTATTACTTTTGAAAATAATTTAATTCTTCCAACGAATTTTATTCAAGTTTATAACAAATAATTGAATTCTTGCAACGAATTTTATTCAAGTTTAAAAAAAATAATTGGATTTCAATGAAGATTTTTATTATTTATAAAAATAATTGAATCCTTGAAAAGAACTTTGTTAAATTTTTTTAAATAATTGAATTCTTGCGACGAATTTTATAAAAATCTTTTTAAATAATTCATATTTTTCGAAAAATTTTTTATGAAATTTTGTATTTTAAATAATTGAATTCCTGTGAAAATTTTATTACTTATGAAAATAATTGAATTATTTCGAAGAAATTTATTAAAAATTTTGTGAATAATTGAATTCCTATGAAATTTTGCCAAGAATTTTATTAAAATTTTAAAAATACATTGAATTTCGATGAAGAATTTTATTATTTATAAAAATAATTGAAATTCTGCGAAGAATTTTTATAACTTTTGAAAATAATTGAATTTCTGGAATCATTTGTAACTTTTCCAAAATTCAATTTTTTTTAGTACTTTAATTTAACTAAAATTCTTCTATCAATCTGGTATTTATGAAAATTGTAAATCTATTCATTAAATAATTTATAAGTCATAATTTTATGATAGTTCTTGAACAATTAAGTTATTTAAAAAGAAATTATTGTCAGAAATAGAAAAAATTGAAGGTTTTGTATTAAAATTCGTGGTAATTTCATAGTTTACGAGGCAAACAAAAAAACCATCAAAATTCAAAGTTTTCTCATGAATTGTAAAAATTCAATTTTTTCCAGTACTTTTACTTAAAATCCCTGACTTTTTCATGAATTCCCTGAATTCCCTGACCTGTGGCAACCCTGAATTTACTTTACCTTTAAAAAAAAGAAAGAATTTATTTTAATTTCGAATTTATTTTAACTTTGAATTTTTTTTTATTTAAATAATTTTAAACATTAATACATTAAAAATAAAATTTTTGGACTGTAAAACTTATTATTATTTAAAGAGTTGTAAATACTAAATTTGAAGATTTAAATTAAATAAAAATTATCGTAAAATGTCCCCACTATTCTCAATTTTAGAATACTTTGTTAAAATTAGAAATCTCCTTTTTCAAAAATTAAAAAATAATTTAATATAGAAATAACTGAATCGTGAAGTTCAAAAAGTTATCAACTCTGAAGATAGAAGTCATTTTCACTGACATTTGATAAATGAAAATGAGACTTACTCTTTTGATGCATTTTCAAAATTTACAATTCAATCAAAAAAAGAAATTTTTTTTAATTTAAAAAATTCGTTTTCTAATTTAAAAAAGAAAGAAAATCAAGACCAAATGAAAAATTGCTTCAACCCAGCAATAAAAATTCAAATCCTCATAATTGGACGTTACGAAGATATTTATAGAGAAGAAGACGCAAGAGAAAATATAAATTGTTAATCTTTCGATTTGTTACGTGTAGATAAAATATCAAGTACTCATTTCAAATGCAAATACGCTCACCAGAATATAGAATGTCGCTTTTGAAAAATTTATATATCAACGTAGAATATATATATGATTTGTAAAACAACAATATAAAAGATTTCTCTCCACAGGAAATTCTATTTTTAGATATGAAACAAATAACAGAAAAATTCCCCACTAAGAATAAATATAATAAGACTATAGATCCACTAGAAAATTCACCGATGACCTTAAAGTTGAAATCAACTCGCGAAGACACACACGAGTTGAAATGTGATAAGAGTTTTTTTTAAAGAAAAAATCTTTTTTCATTAATTTTATTCCAAACCGGAAGCATCATTCGTCGCTTCATGAATTACAAATCTTTCGCTTTAGCGCACACACGATGCAGTGGAAAATGAATTCGCATGCCGTGCAGATAGCCACAGGTATTTAAATCATCCCTTCTCCTTCTTTTCCCCACTCCCCTTCTCATCACTCTGTTAAACCAGCTCAAAAATCCTAGGTGAGGATAGATAACCCTTTGAGAAAGCCTCCCTCGTTAAAGTTGAGCTTTACCAAAAGCTTTTTTTTTCACCCCATTCAATGTCTGTTTACGTCGCATCGAAAATCGATTTTCAGTTTACGGATAAACGAAATTTATTGATTTTTTTTCCCTCCACATTTCTTTTCTCTTTTCTCCTTTTTTCTATTTTCTATTTTTTAATACCGATATTCATTATATATTCTCAACATTATATTCCCTTCAAGCGTAAAAAAAAATACAAAAATAGTTTTCTGCATTTTTTCACATGTTATATTGAACAAACTTTTTTTTCCTCGACACTAAAAAACGACGACACACAGAAATTTTTTTTTAATAATAAAAGAAAATGAACCAATTTAATTTACAAATTTCAAAAAAAAAAAAAAAAATTCCCCTTTTCTCCAATTTCTAAAATTGAGAAATATACATAAAAATTTTTCAATTCGAAGCACTGCGACTCTGATAACTGACGTGAAAAATATTTTATTGGAAAAATGCTTTTAGTTCGGAGAAAATATAAGCTGAACTTGACCATGTTAGTCCAACACCCAACTACTATATACTTTCTCGAGTACACACATCTCGGCTTCGAAATAGTATCGTAAAATCCAATTTTTATTTTCGAGAGAAACATCGATCCTGTGACAGTGAGCTGACGAATACGAGGATAGAATATCATCGAAAAAATTTTATCTTCGAATTCGTAAAAGACAAATTTCATTTTCCCAAAGGTTTTTATATCATTTTATTTCTCATATCAAATTATAAAATGAAATACCAAGTGAAAAGAAATTATTAAATTTTTCATTTTCAAAAAAAGTCAACGATGAAAAATTTAATAAATCATTCTGAAAGCTAAAACACTTTTTCTAGTTTCTAACAAGTCTAAGGAGAGCCAAGCGAATTTTCAATATTTCACCAATATTCACTCAAGATTATAAATAATGTATTTTTGAGAAAAAAAATTTTTTTAAATAAAAAAAATTAATTTTATAAAGTGGATAATAATTATTATATTAAATATTAACAATATAATTAATTATCAAGAATTATTTACCAAAAATAACTCAGACTGAACATAATAGAACCACGAAAAGTCACTGCTATTTGAGGGTTACCAAAAAAATTTAATTTTGTTTTTCCCTGACTTTTTTTTTATTTAACTTCTTCCAAATTATTTTTATCATTTAAATTCAATTATTACTATTTTCTAGAATTTTTAACTAAAATTCTTCTTTAAATCAATTAATTTTAATAATTTTTGAAAAAGTTCTTTGAGAATTTTCAGATCCATTTCTTCACAATTCAACATTACGAATTTTTTAATATTCGGAAATTTTTCAATTAAATATATATATAGATAATAAAAAATTAAGACTTCGAATAATTTCAAAAAAAAAAATTTAATTCAACTTTATAAAAGAAATTAATTCTACAGAATTGTTAGTTAAAAGTACGAAAAATTGAAATTTCCAAAGATTTTAATTTAAAACCTTTTCAAAATTCAATTATTTCAAAAATTAACTCTATAATGCTTTTAATATTCAATTATTTATCTTAAATTTTAACAGAAATTAATTTTGAAATAAATTTTTATTAGAAAATTCTGCGGGAATTCAATTATTTAAACACAAAAATAAATAATTTATTGAATACTTATTTGAATGTTCCTTACAATATTGAAATTTTAAGAAGAATTTTATTAACAACTTTTGAAAATAATTAATTTCTTTAAAGAAATTAAATTAAAATTTAACTGTTTATTGAATTAAAGAATTTTATCACAATTCTTGAAAATAATTGAAAACTTTTGAAGAATTTTATTAGAAGTTTTAAAAATAATTTACTTCTTGAGAAGAATTTCGCTACGTTTATTTATGAAAATAACTTAATTCTTGACGAGAATTTTTCAAAAATTTCAAAAATAATTTAATTTTTGCGAAGTATTTTATCACTTTTCAAAAGAATTCAATTCTTCTGATAAATTTTAATATTTATCAAAATAATTGAATTTTGGAAAAGAATTTTATTAAAATTCCTTAAAATAACTGAATTATTGCAATGAATTTTATTATTTTATTGAATAATTGAATGTTTCTTAAAATTAAACTCTTTCGTTCGATGAATTTATTTAAAATTGAATTAAAAATATTCCAAATTCTGCAATGAAAATAATTAAATTCCTAAAAGAGATTTTATCATTTATGAAAATAATTGAATGTTTATGTAGAATTGTATCAAAAAAATTTTTTCAATAATTAAATTTTGTGGAAAAATTTTATGAAAATAGTAAATATTGAAAATCATTGAATTGCGAATTACTTTTGATAATAAATTTAAATTTTGTAAAGAATGTTATTTAAATTATTGAATATAATTAAAAAAATTTGCTATTTATAAAGATAATTGAATTCTTGACGAGATATTCGTTAAAATTTTTGAAAATAATTGAATTTATGCAAAGAATTTTATTAAAATTTCTAAAAATAATTGAATTTCAGTGAAGAGTTTTGTTATTTATGTTATTTATGATTTTGTTATTGCTTTAAAACTTTTGAAATAATTAAATAATATTAAAAAAATTCATTCTTTTCATAAATAGAAAAAAATCATCTCGTTTACGAGAGAGTTTTCATGCCCTCTAGGCGGGAATTCACATAATTATAATGGCGCGAAATTCAAATATTGAAACCGAAAGAAAAAAGAAAAAATATTTCTCAGGAGAATATTAGTCAAATACAGTAATTCTTCTCGCTAGGAAAATTCCCTTCTATCTAAAAAATGTTCCTTTCCTCGATTTGTCACCCGATAGAAATACAAAAACCTTACTGACAATACCAAAGGATAATTTCAAAAAAGCGCAAAAGAGAGAATAAAGAAATAAATTCCTACACACAATAGTAGAAACTCCGCTTTACGTTTTCTCACATATATGACGATGGATATGTCAAGAGATCTATATTCTTTATAACGTTGGTAAGGAAATACGAAAAGATATCTTATCACAAGGGCTAAATCGCCTGGGAAAGCTGAGATATCAAAACCGAAAGGTTTCCTTAAGGGTATTAAGAACTTTATGTACTGTGGATATTTCGAGAGTACAAAGTATCCCCTTAAAAAAGTAAAAAGAAAAAAAGAAAACGAAAAAAAGTGAAAAAAGAAAGAAGCAGAGAAAAAACGAAAAATAGAAAAAAAGCAAAGAAAGAAGGCGTCATAACCAATGAAAAGCTCCGTATCCCAAAGAAAACGAGCAAATAAAAATAAAATCACCAAATTTCCTGCCCTAAATATCGAAATATAATAGATTTTCTAAAAATATCGTGTTATTAAAACACGAAATTTATTATTTCACATAAAAACAAAACATAACTTTATATTATGTATGTACGTCACGGAGAATACGTGTGTATAATTATTTCAGTAATTTGTAATTATTTTATACGAAGTGACACCGCATAAAAAGGTACATTAAACAAATTAATTAAACTCACCCACTTTTCTCCGCTTATAAACGATTCAGAAAGAGAATTGGAATTCTAGTTCACTTACCTGGAACAGAAAGAAAACAAAATAATTTATTATTAACATTACGTGCAAAGGAAGTGTAAATAATAAATATCTAAAGTGCATTACATAAATACATATATACAATTAAAAAAACAAGAAAATTTCTCTCAAAAATATAGAGATAAAAATAAAATCCATTGAAAATTTAATATCAGTATTTTTCACAATATAATTAACTTTAATCAAGCAAAAAAAATTCTTATTTCTCTCATTATAACTTTTGTTTACATATATATATATATATATATATATATATTTAAACAAAAATTATACTGAATAGCGAAATTTAATTTAATCAAGCAAGAAAGATAATTTCCAGTAAACAAAAATTAAATACGATCCATATTTTTTTGCTCCTTTTACTAATATTACAAAATTATTAGAGTAAAAAAGTATCATTGAAATTCAACAACTTTGACGAAAAGATACTTTACTTATATTTAAGTACATATATATAATATACTTCTCATTCAAGAAAATATTTTCACAAAATTGTCGCTTATTAGGGTAGAAAATCAAAACGCCCTAAAAGCTTCCTCTCATTTTTTTTTCGTCTTATTAAATTCACTCAGTACGAAACGTTGAAGAAATATTTAATAGAACACAAAATCCAATTAAGTAATGAGATTTAAAATTTTACACAAAATTAAAAAAAATTATTTCTTGTAAAAAATCAAAATAAACAAATTTCAAGTATAAATACAAATACCAAATTTAATCATAAATTATTATTTATTTACTCAAGAAACATTTAAAATCTTAAAAATTTATTCCACTTCTGTTAATAATTAATAAATGTATTTTTTCGATGCTTTTTATACTAAATTATTCACTTAATATTTAAAAATATATTTTTATTTTTAGAATAACCAAAATAATTATATTAAAAGAATTTCTTCTACTTTTCATATTTACCAGCAACGTAGTATTTTTAATGCTTTTCATATACCAAAAAATTATTCGCCTAATAATTTGGAAAAGAATATTTTTATTTTTAGAATATTTATATTTAATCATTTGTTTATTTTTCCCTTGCCCCAAAACTAAACAGAATGTAATTTTAGCACACGCCAGATGTGAGATTATGATATAATATTCTGGAGATTATGTGAATTATGTTGTATATCCAACACTGATTTTAATAAAACGTTTCAAATAGCTAACATTAATATCTCTGACATAGTAATAATAATAATGATAATTATAATAAATAATAATAATAAAAATTAATAATAAATAACAATCATAATGATAAAAATTGTATTGTGTGTATAATCCAATTGTATTAATATATACTTGCCGAAGTGATTAAATTTCATTTTGTTACTATTTTCGACCAATTTGCTTAGGCGGCCAACTTAGGACCACTCTCCTCTAATAATAACAAAAATAACAAAAATAATAATAATAATAATAATAATAATAATAATAATAATAATTCGAAAATGAAACAAAAGCCTAATAAACAACAATAACTAGTTAATATAATACGAATAATAACTTCCTGATGAGAACATAAATTAATACCAATTAGATTCATAACGTAATAATAACTAGAAGCATTAAATTAACCTTTAGCACACCAATAAAATAAAATAAACTCCTGATAAAGAAATTCAGAAATGTTTTTCAATGCCAATAATTAATAATTTAATTACTACTTTTCTGACCCATAAAATTTATATTTTCCCTTAACCGTTACAATATATGAAAGTTGTAAATAGAAATTACAGAGGATGAAATTCACTCCTAAAGTTTATAATGAAGCAACTCAATGCCAGTCAATGCCAGTCCAGAAGAAGACCCCATTAATGGAAAAGTTTCCCTGATCAATATTGAAAAAAAAGGCTCAACCTGCATTTACCTTTTTTTCCCTTCTTCTTCTTCTTCTTCTCTTCCTCCTTCTTTTTTAATATCTGGAATTTAGCGAGAAATGAAGAAATAAATATAGAAAAAAAAGGAGCGGAACTTGAATAATAAAAATAACTTTCTATTATTTACCCGAGTAAATATTTCAAGATATTGACATTTTTCTCCACCCTCAACATATTTATTCCAAAAAGAAAATTTTTCCAATTCTCTCTTCTCTTAAAAAATATTCGTAGTTTAAAAAAAAAATAATTTAACATGAATTTTAAAACTCGAAGTTTAAAAATACTTTTTAAACTCGAACTATGTTTAAAAATAAAAATATACATTTCTTTAAATTCGAATTAAAGTTTAAAGAAAATACTTCTTAAATTCGAATTTTTTTTTTTTAAACAATTAAAAAACCAAAATTATTAAACGAGTGAAAAAAATGAAAGTGTCATACGAGAATAATAATAACTGAAAAAATTGAGTTTCTCGCGCGCAATATGCCCTGCAATACTCTAAATTGGTTCATTTTCATTTCATCTAGGTGACAGATACGAAATCAATAGTTAACGGAGCCGGTAAATGCGAAATAGTTGTTCATCAAGCTGCAACCATTCTATGAAGCGACATACAACTGACAGATTCTTCTTCATGAATGGCACAACGAACACACTTTAATAATCCTCAATTTCCACTATATAATAATATATAAACAAAACAGTCTGCAATTATTTTTCCAGCAAAAAAAAATAAATTCATTTTCCAAAACAAAACAAAAATTTTTCACTCAATTACAAAAAAGCAATAAATTTAAACTCATGAAATTGTTTTTTGAAAAATTCGATTAAGTTTTCATAGAATAAAATTTATGAAAAAGTCGGAAAAAATTTATTTTATAGAAAGTACGTTTCTTTGCAATATTGTTCAAGTTTATGTACTTAAAAAATAATAATTCACAATTTAAAGGACGACGTGAGAGTATTCCTCCTTTTGACTTTTTTCATGGCTCTTAGTTTAATTTTTCATCATGTCCGCTTTCAGCAAACCCAAACGAGAACATGACTCAAGCTTCGAAATCGATCTTCTTTGAAAAAGGATTCAAGAGGATTTTCACAAGAACAACCTAAAGTTCATGTTTAAAAATGAGTGTAAAAACGAAAGAACGTTCAGTTATCTCAGTAAAAATCCCCCATAATATGAAGCTTTGAACACATAAATGTGATGTACTTTTTTATAAAGTTAAAGTGAATTAGAGTGGAAATATAAATTACATATTCGAATTTTATGTCTTCAATTCGAAAGTTCACATTTATATTGAAAAATAAAAAGACTTGAAAGACGAAATTTCAATGTAAAAAAATGAAATACTAATAAAAATAAATTACATTTTATTATTAATAATAAAATGTAATAATTTTCATCATCTGTTATTAATAATATAATAATAATTTTTACAAAGTAATAAGAATACAATTATTTATCAAAATTAATTAAAACCGAACATAATATAGAACTTTAAACAATTTTAATAAAATCCTTTACAAGAATTCAATTATTTTGATAATAAGTAATAAAATTTTTCCTAGGATTTAAATTATTTTTAAAACAATTTTAAATGAATTCCTCGAAAAATGTAATTATTTTCAAACATTTTTTGCAAGAATTCAATTACATTTCACAAATAATGAAATTCTTCGCTGACATTCAAATATTTTCAAAATCTACTATTTTAATAAAATTTCTCAAAAGAATTTAATTATTTTTATAAACAATAAAGTTCTTAAAAGGTTTTTAATTATTTAAAAAAAAATGTTATAAAATTCGTTGCAAGAATTTAAAAAATTTTCATAAATAATAAAATTCTTCACAGGATTTTAATTATTAAAAAGAAATGTAATAAAATTCTTTGCAAGAATTCAATTGTTTTCCTAAATAATAAAATTCTTCACAGAATTTCAATTATTTAAAAGAAATGTAATAAAAATTCGTTGCAAGACTTCAATTATTTTCCTAAATAATAAAATTCTTCTCAGGATTTCAATTATTTTTAATAAAATTTTAAGTAATTACTCAATTGTAATTGTAATTAATTTCAAAAATTTTATTAAAATTCTTCAACAGAAATAAATGAACAATTATCAATTATTTTTAAATTTTTATCTAAAATTTTATCTGAAATTTATTTTTAAAACAATTTTTATTAGAAAATTCTACGAGAATTCAATTATTTAAATAGAAAAATGAAAAAATTATTGAATAAATGAATTTTATCAACAAATTTTTAAATAATCGAATTTTTTTGACGAATTTTAATAAAATTTTCAAGAAGAATTACATTTTTCGAGGAATTCGGTTTAAATTGTATTAAAAATAATTGAAATTCTATGATTAATTTTATTATTCATGAAAATAATTGAATTTTTGTAAAAAATTTTATTGGTTATGAAAATAATTGAATTATGATAAATAAATTATTGCGAAAAATTTTTTAAAAAATTTGTAAATAATTGAATTCCTGTGAAATGTTTATTATTTATAAAAATAATTGAATTTTGGAGAAGAATTTTATTATTTTCAAAGATAATTGAAATTTTGACTAGATTTTTTTTTAATTTTTTAACAAAATTGATTTTTAAGAAACTTTTGTAACTTTTATAAAATACAATTTTTTTAAGTGTTTTTAACTAAAATTCTTCTATAAATCCATGATTTTTAATAATTAATTAAAAATAAATTAAAAAATTAAATTAAATTAATTATGAATCCTGCAAATTAAATTTTTTCCAGTACTTTTAATAAAAATCCCTGACTTTTCCCTGATTTCCCTGACCTGTGGTAACCCTTGCTGATATTCCCTTCACTTTATCTCGTTTACGAGAGAGTTTTCATGCCCTCTAGGCGAGAATTCACAGAATTTAAATAGCGCGAAATTCAAATTCCATAAATTAAAAAATTAGGAAAATAGAAATAATTACTGGTTCTTATTCTTTCTCTGTGTGTAGAAAAAGAAATGCAAATTTCTAATCGAAAATAAAATTTATTTTATTAAATTATAATATTTAAAAATAAAATAATTGTCAAGAACAATGTAATTATTTAACAAAGAAAACCAGAACTAAACATAATAGAACCTTAAGGAGTATCTGATACTGAAATCTCATCCACTTCATCTCAATTGCGAGAGAATTTTCATGCCTTCTAGGCGGAAATACTCAGAATTATAATGGCGCGAATTTCAAATTTCATAAAACAATAAACTAGAAATAACTCTTAGACTATTGGTTCTTATTATTCCAATTATTCAAGAACTAAACGAAATAGTCTTCAAAAGCGACTGAAACGATATGTTACCTAATTTATTCATCACGCTCTCTCTCTCTAAAAATTTATAAACAAACAATAAAAAAGAAAAAATACTCCTTTAAATAACACAATTTTCCATCTTATAAATAATAGAATTTTTTTTCTCGTCTAGAAACTGAAAGCACATTTATTTAAAATCCTCGCAATTTCAAAGCTCCAGAGTTTGTAAAGCAATTTAACTTTTACATTCAAGCTTTGGCGATTTCAATTGCAGCTTGGTTGAAAATTTGTGACAAATTACTGTAACGCGTTTTAGAGAAAAAGAGAAAGATTTATATAATGCATTGCACAAAAAATTACCACCAGAGTCAACATAATCGTGTGCACTTAATGTTCATTTGACCATATATCCATTAACCAAGTTTTATCCCCCCTCCTTCAAAGTGGATGTATACAAGAACATATATCCAGAGATATCGAGAATTTTTTCACTATTGATCTCGAAAATTTCAATCGATTCGACGAATGGATAAAACTGAATGATATACACACACATATTCATCCCGTTAGAAACAGCTATGAATATACATGAGCATTAAGTAAGCAATTGATACTGCAAATACACCAATTCATCAACGTCTGATATACAAAAAATTTGAAATTCCAACAGAACTTTAAAAAAAAAATTTTTTCACAATCTCCATGTTAAATATTTGTCATCAATGCAGTAATTTTTTTCTCCCTCATTTTTAACATGTAAAATAAATATGTTGTAAATAAAATCATGTTTTCTAAATATGTTTTCTGAATCCTTCTACTAAAATAAATTCTTATCAAAGAATATAAATATTTAATTTAATTCTTTTGCCCATTTGTGATAAATAATTACTTCGATTTTTTCGCCTCTAAAAAATATTTAACCTTTAAAGAGCGAAATTCATTTGAACTAATGGCCAAATTAATTAAAGTGGTAATTAAAATAAGGAAAATAACAGAGTTTATATCTCTAGAATCTATAGAAAGTAATTAAAGAAAATTAGAAGCTAAAAAAAAGGAGAGAGAAAAGAATTTCTCACGATTCGAACAAAAAGCGTATTCTTTAAGAATCAACGGTTTTAAGGGAGAAAGGTAATTGCAAACGATCGACAAACACTTTTGCAAACTGATACTGAAGCGACTGTCAATCTTGACAGTCGCTTTGACCTGTGATTGGCAGCCTGCCAAATATTCTGATTTTGCGGTCGCGAGTCACCACTTTTCGCGCGTCTATTCGAGAAAGTCAAAGAGAGAGAGAGAGAGTCCTCAAAGATCGTATATATATGGTTCATTAAGAGTCAAGGAATAATGACTAAAAAAAGAAAAACCCTTCACCTCCATAAATCAAACTTCCATCAGATAATCAATAAAGCGTAAAAGAATCAATAAAGAAGCGCAAAAGAAAATTCTGTCGATTCCATTCAAAACGAATGCTTTTCATTTACGAAATTAACTTTCATATATTTCCTTCCAATAATTCTCTAACAAAAAAAAAAAATCAATAGATAATAAAATTGGCTAAATCTATATATCAGTAAAGAAATTCCATTTTGATTTTATTCTTCATTTCCATTTTGTTCCTCCCTTAAATACTTTCTACATTTGAATCAGTAAAATATTACTAATAAATAGTTCACTCTAAAAATTATTAGATACTCAACAAAAATGTTTTATTACATTTATTTACGAATTTCTCTTATTGTAAAATTATGCGAAAACAACAATAACTTCATTTTTAAATAAATATTTAATCATTATTATTTTTCCAAAGAAATTAAGATTTTCAAAAAATTACAAATTTAAACCTATTAAAATTTAATAAATTTTAAGAATATTATTATAAAACATGACCGAGTGATAAAATCATATTATTTTATATTGTAAAAGAATATTATTACTCTAACTTCATCAAAACTATTTTCATCAATTCAATTCAATTATCATTTTTTAGAATTTTTAACTAAAACTTTTCTTTAAATCAATTATTTTTAATAATTTTTGAAAAAGTTTTTTAATAATTTTCAAATCGATTTGTTTACAATTCAATTTAACACGAAATTTCGTTTATTCGAAAATTCTTCAATTAATTATGTATTAGAAAATAAAAGCATGACAAAATTTTTTAAAAAAATTCATTTAAACTTTTTGAAAAAAATTAATTCTGCAAAATTGTTAGTTAAAAGTATGAAAAATTCAGATTTTCAAAGATTTTAATTTAAAACCTTTTCAAAATTAAATTATTTCTAATAATTTACGCTTTAATGCTTTTAATGTTCCATTATTATTATCTACAATTTTAACTGAAATCCATTTTTTAATCAATATTTATCAGAAAATTCTACGAGAATTCAATTATTTATTTATTTCTTTATTTTACAATCAATAAAATACAAAAATAAATAATTTATTGAATTGATACTTTTCATAAAAATTACATTTTTTCGAGGAATTCGATTAAAATATTGAATTAAAAATAATTGAAATTCTGCTGAGTTTTATTATTTATAAAAATAATTGAATTCCTAAAAAAAATTTATTATTTACGAAAATAATTGAATCTCTGTAAAAAATAATTGTATAGTTTATGAAAATAATGGAATTATTACGAAGAAATTTCTTACAAATTTGAAAATAATTGAATTCTTTGTAAATAATTGAATTGCTGTGATATTTTTATTATTTATGAAAATAATTCAATGTTTTCGTAGAATTTTATCAAAATTTGTTTTAAATAATTGAATTCTTTTGAAAAATTTTATTAAATTAGTAGTCATTGAAAATCATTGAATTGAGGAAAATTTTTTGAAAACAATTGAAATTTTACCAAGAAATTTATTAAATTTTTTGAAAATAATTGAATTTCGGTGAAGAATTTTATTATTTATATAAAGATACTTGGAATTTTGCCAAGAATTTTTTTTTTAATTTTTGAACATAATTGAATTATTGCAATCATTTGTAACTCCTTCAAAATGCAATTTTTTTAGTGTTTTTAACTAAAATTCTTCTATAAATCCATTATTTTTAATGTTAAAAATTTAACTAATTTCAGAAGAATTTGAAATATTACATTTTTTCAAAAATCTAAGTTCTTTAAAATTTCTAATTAAATTCATTCTAAATTGTAGTTTTATAAAATTTCAAATTAATACCTTTTGAAGTTCATCTATTTATGAATATAGTTATTTAATTAAAAATTATTGTTAGAAATAGAAAAAAATGAAGGTTCATTTTATTAGAATTCTTGGCAGTTTCATATAGTTTATGAGGCAAACAAAAAAAAACACAAAAATTCAGAATTTCCTTATGAATATTTCAGAAATTAAATTTTTTACAGTACTTTTAATAAAAATCCCTGAATTCCCTGACCTGTGGCAACCCTGTATCTATAAAAAAAATATTTTTTGTGTAAATTTCTATCTACTATTTACTAGAATTCAAGTAGAAATACTATTGCATTGTTCTAGTGAAATTCTAAAAAAATGTTCATTAGATTTCGTCTAGAATCATTCTAGTAAAATTCTACAAAATTTTTGTGACTGAAAATTCATATTTTGAGAGTCGAAACATTCCTCTACCACTCATTATCTTTTTCAGCCATCAATTTTATAAACATACATACTTCTTTAAATAGCTTGTATATAAAATTAACCGAGAAATTAAGTCAAGTGTATTTTATCCTATAAATACCTTCATTATAAAATCAATTAAAACTCGAACTCAAAATAATCTATTATTTCGATGACGAATTACAATAGAATAATATAATAACAATAATGATAATAATAATAATAATAACAATAATAATAATTCGAAAATTAACTAATAAAATTTAAACTCGACTATAAAAATAAATCCACATAATTTTTTCGTGAAAATAGAAAACAGAAAATAGACAACGATCAATTATAAACATAAAATAAAAATTGTAACTACATACTATACACTCAGAAAAAAATTTGTTCGAAACAACCAAATTTTGGTTGAATCAACCAAATAAATGCATTGCTATACAGTCAACCAAACGTTTGTTTGATTCAACCAAAAAATTTCTTCCAATACGTTTATTTGTATTAACCAAATGCTTATTACACTTAACCAAAAAACTTTATTTAATATAACTAAAAAATTTGTTTATTTCAAGAGAAACGATTTGTTTGATTCAAATAAATAGTTTTAGTAAACGTATTTGGTTCATTTAAATAAATATTTTTGTTTACTTAATTTTGTTATTTATTTTCCTCTAATAATATTTGAATTTCCTAATTTAATATTTTCTAGTACATATTATTGGTTAATTTATAATTTATTATATAATTATTGATATTTTAAAATTATACATATAATAAATTATAAATTAACCAATAATATGTATACTAGAAAATATTAAATTAGGAAACTCAAACATTATTAGAGGAAAATAAATAACAATTAAGTAAAATATTATATATGTATTTCTTCATATAAACAAAATTACTTAATTATAAAAAAACATTTGAAATATTACATTAAACATATTATAATTATGATTTTTATACGTGCACTCAGAAAAAAGTTTATTCGAAACAACAAACTGAAAACTTCACAAAACCTTTTTGTAAATATTCTTCTCACTGGTACAAATTAAATATGCAGTAAGTCAATGAACACAATGTATTTAATATTTATTTAACCGATTTAACAAATAAATTTGACGCGAACGCGGACTGTAGACAAGTGAGATCGACATTTTTAAATTCACACATGTACTTTTTGAGACAAGCAAATATGTTTGTTTGACTCAAATAAAATGATTTGGTTGAATCAAACAAATTTGTGTGTTGTGTCGAACAAACTGTATTTAACTATACAATATTCTCTATTCAAAACACAAATTTGGTTAAATGAAACAAACAACTTCAAATAAAAAATTTCTTTCCAATAACCAAACAAATTTTACGTATTTATTAAAATAAATCAAATTTTTATTTAAATCAACAAAATTGTTTTATCGTGACAAATAAAATAGGTTAATTAAACAGTTTGGTTAAGTGAAATAAACTTTTTCTCTGAGTGTACTCAAAGTGTAAATAATACATTAATGAGGAAATAATTTATTATCCATTATGAATCTCTAGAGGCTCTGTTACATTCAAGGATATAATAAGGAGCAAGAGATAATATAAAGGTCTAATCGATAAAAGTAATAAAAAGTTTAATATAATTTCTGGATGAACAACGACGATAATAATAAATCTTCAAAGGTAAGATAATCTTGGATGCTGATAATCAATGAAAAATGCTTTGGTCCATGAACATGAACTTCAATTAATGACAAAGAGCAAAATGACATTAATTGCTCCAACTTTCAATTTACTTTTCATTTCAATATTAACGAATTAAATTCACTTCAAATACCGTATAAAATTTACGAACAAAATTTATAAAAATGATTCAATTTAAAAAAAAAATACAAAATTAAATAATTAAATTAAATCTGAAATTTAATTCACTTTTTAATTCACAATCAGTCAGAATCACCGAAGTAAAAATAAATCTTTATTAAAATTTTATGTATATTTGAATATACAGAAAAATTAAACAAGATAAATAATTAATTTGCCACTCATAATTTATGCAAACATTATATGTACATATTCTGCACTAAGAATAGAATTTAATAATGAAAACCTTGTCGAAAAGTTTCTTCATTAATATACTTTAAAAGTATAAAATATCCATGTTAGCTAAGAATTAATATAATTAATTTCCACATCTGCTGAGATAAATCTCAAAACTTTTGTTTATTATTTTGTTGAATCCTTTAAGTTTTGTTATCTCTCAACTTTATATATTGGTACATATATATATATATATATATACTTATGAAAATGCTATTCTAGATAAGGGGGGAAATTAAGTCGTAACATGAATATGTCCAGACACACGGATGTGGGAAGAAAGAGAAATTCCTGAAATCTCGTTCGAGCCCTGTAGGCATCATTAAAATTACACGTCACAACCAGTGGTCGCAGTAGAGAGTTGTGGAAAATTGCAACAGAGAATTTCTCAACAAATACATACTATATACGTATACTCGAATAGTTTTTGTTTAGATAAAGTTATAACATACTGTATTCCTTTTCAACATGTTAATTTTCTTTCTATTTCCTCTTATTTTAAATTATATAAACAATATCAGCAAATCATTTCCCTATCAATTTAAATAATACAAATTCACTTAATTCAAGTTTATTGAAAAACTTTACAGAATTAATTTTCAATGTTTCATGTAAAATGATATTTGTAACATTTAATACGAAAGCTCTTTAAAAATAATACTTTCAATTGTGATTCATGAATTGTTATTATTATTATTTTTATTATTATTTAAAATTTTTCGATTTTCATTTTTTATTACATTTATATTAGTATTAATAATAGTTACCATAATTACTACTCCCTAAATTTTAATTTTACTAATTTTAATTAAAACTAAATTTTCACTTTTGAATTAGTAAATTTTAGTCATTTCTACTAATTACAGAGTTGACACGTTTTTGCTCTTTTTAAATTCACTATTTTTTCCAGGTTTTCCAGGTTAAAAAACGAAATTTTTCCAGGTTTTTAAAACGAAAATTATTCGAAAACATCAATAACTTAATTTTTAAATAAATATTTAATGATTATTTTTTTCTAGAAATTAAGATATTCAAAAAATTGAAATTCAATAGTAGCATATAAGAATATTAATAATTAAAACTTTCTATTTTGTTAATGTAACTTCTTCAAAAATTATTTTCCCTATTACGATTATTCATTTCTAAAATTTTCAACTAAAATTCTTCTTTAAGTCAATTTTGTAAAATCATTTTTGAAAAAGTTTTCTTTGTGAATTTTCAAATTCTTTTGTTTACAATTTAATTTTACGAAATTTCAATTATTCTGACATTTTTCAATCAAATATATTAGAAATTAAAAACTTCAAATAATTAAAAAAAAATGCATTAAACTTATTTAGAAAAATTAATTTTATAGAATTCTTAATTAAACGTATGAAAAGTTCAAATTTTCAAAGACTTTAATCTGAAATTCATTTTTAAATCAATATTTATTAGAAAATTCTACGAGAATTCAATTATTTAACTATAAAAACAAATATTTTATTAAACAATTGAATGTTTCTTAAAATTAAATTTCCATAAAGAATTTTATCAACAAATTTTAATAAAATTTTTAAAAATAATTGCATTTTTCGAGAAATTTGATGAAAATTGTATTAAAAATAATTGGAATTCTGCCAAGAATTTTATTAAAAGTTTTGAAAATATAATTGAATTTCGGAGAAGAATTATATTATTTATAAAGATAATTGAAATTTTGACAAGAATTTTTGTAAATTTTTAAACATAATTGGATTTTTGCAAAGAATTTTATTAAAATTATTTTGCATAAAATTAAATTGTTACGCAAAGAATTTCATTAAAATTTTTGAAAATAATTTTATTCTTTAAAGAAATTTAATTAAAAATGTATTGAAAATAATACTTAAATTCTAATAAATAAATTGTAGCAAAGGTGATTAAAATAATTAAATTTCTTTGATAAATTTTAATAAAGGTTTTCAGAATAATAACTTTTTTCGAGGAATTCCATTAAAATTGTATTAAAAATAATTGAAATACAGCATTGAGTTTTATTATTTATGAAAATAATTGAATCCCTGTAAAAAATGTTAATATTTATGAAAATAATCTATAAATAATTGAATCCCTGTAAAAAATGTTAATATTTATAAAAAAAAATCTGTAAATAATTGAATTTCTGTGAAATTTTCATTATTTTTGAAAATAATTAAATGTTTGCGTAGAATTTTAGTAAAATTTTTTTAAACTAATTGAATTGTTTTAGCAATTTTTATTAAAGTTGTAAATATTAAAAATCATTGAATTGAGGAAAAGTTTTGAAAATAATTAAAATTTTGACAAGAATTTTATTAAAATTGTTGAAAATAAATAAATAATTGAATTTCAAAGAAGAATTTTACTATACACTGTAAAAAAAGGGAGTTAAATTTTAACTCCCCCGGGGGGTCTATAAAAGTCGCACCCATTGGGGAGTTAATGCCAGGGGAGTTAAATAAAGAGAGTTAAAATTTCACACCCAAATGCTAACTCCCCAAGGAAAAAATAACTCGCGCGGGTGTTGAATGAGGGGAGTTAGAAATTAACTCTCTTTTGGAGTTGATTTTTAACTCGAAAAATTTCACTCCCAACTCCCGAGTCCGTTAACTCCCTAAATTTTTTACAGTGTACTTTTGAAAATAATTGAATTTCTGCAATAATTTCTAATTGCTTTAAAATTCAATTTGTTTTAGTGTTTTCAACTAATATTCTCCTATAAATCCATTATTTTTAATAATCAATTAAATATATATTAAAAAATTTAAGAAATTTTACAAAATTTTTAATCAACATTTTTCGAAGTTTATCTATTTATGAAAATTGTAATAAATAATGAATTCTAAATTTAGCAAAATAATTAATTCCTTTCCAAATTGCAACAGTAAATAAGCAAATAAAAACAAATATTAAACATAACTACAAAAAAATTCTCGAAATTAATAAAAAGAACATCAATAAAACTCCTATCCTTAATTAAACAAAACGACTTTTTCACCCTACTTGAAGAAAAATTTTTCTCAATTTGAAAATTTTGACAGAAGAAGTCATTATTAACAAAAGAAAATGAAAAAAGGTGTCTCAAGTGCTGCAAAATTCTCCTTTTTTCAGTGAATAAAAGACGTCAAAGTCAGACAACATTTATCTTTTAAGTAGAAAAAAAGTTGTTGTGTCAGACAGAATCACTTATCGCGCGTATAAAAAAAGAGAGAACGTTTTATAAAATCAAACAAATTTTATTTCTTCATTGAAAAAAAAGAATTTATTCTCCTTTGATTTCAAAAAAAGAATTTATATTCTCCTTTTTTTGATTTAAAAAAAAAGTCAGAGAATAAGAATCACTCAGTAAAATAAATAAAAATTTCTTTCTTATTTCAATATTTGCAAAAAAAATCACTATAAAAATTCAACTATATTCGATATTATTATTTTCTATTATATAAGAATTATATATTTATTATTTATTATATTTATTATTTATATTTATTATATTATATTTATTATTTTTTTTATATCAAAAAAAAACTCAGAACCTATTTTTTTAACCTACCCAGTGAGAAATCGACATAAAATTTTTTTAAAAAGTCTATATTTATAGCCCAAAAAATCGATTGTTTTTTTATAATTCACACTGTGGACTTGTTCTATTAAAAAATTTACAGTTGGCTCTATAATGAGTCAATACTGGCAACTAAAATACTCGCTCACTATTCATTCTACGAATTATTAATTTCTCTCTACATTGGATCAAACTAAATAAATTACTGTATTTTTTTTAAATACTGTTCTCTCTAATTGCTGTCTTTTTAATACTTTTTTAATACTTCTTTAAAACTATTTTAAATACATTTTTTAAAAATTTAAAATAATATTTTTTTTTAATTTTTTTAAATACTGTTTTTTCTAAGCACTGTATTTTTTAAACATTGTATTTTGTAATTAATGTCTTTTTTTAATATTATACAGAATTTTTTAAATATTACAGTATTATTCTTTTAAGTAAATTACTCTTTCTATTTAATTTAATAAATCAACATTTGTTAATTTAACAAACAAACAAAAAGAATACCCGCTTTATTTTTGTATAAACAGAAAATCTTTAATATTTAAGCGTACTCTTTTAAAATAGATTGTCAGCTTTTCAAGACTCTTAAAAAATATCGTGATAAAGTCAATCCTTTCATGTTGAGCGAAATTTTTTACTTACAAATCTAAAATGCAGTAAATCTTGAATAATAAGAGGTATAGCTAATGAATATTCTATAAGGCAAATCGAAAGCACTGCAAAAATCCAGTTTTAATATTGCTAGTTAATTAACTAGATACTCCTTCGCATCTTTTTAAATCCCCTCATATATATAGTGAAATCCAGTGGCGGAAAAAAAACCGATTGACATAAAATTGAATTAATCATGAATTCACGAGCGAACAATATTACACACTTTTTATCAGTTTAATAAAAAAAAAGTAATCAGAAAAAAAATTTCTTTAAAAATAATTCAAAAGCAGTTAACAATTAAAAAGAGTACTCTCCACATTATAGATATTCCATACTTTTTATTTGTTCCATATTTATTATTTTTACCATTTTTATTATCATTTTTATTATTTTAATAAATACTTTATTTTTTATTATTTTTATTATTATGTGTGTATACTATATATAAATAATAATAAATTATAATAAAAATGGAAAACATTATTTATTTATTATTAATATTTTTATATTCACAAAATAATAAAATAATAATAATAATAATAATAATAACAAACATGAAAAAAATAATAAATATGGCATAAAATAATCTAGAGCAAATTTATCTTTCAATTTCTTATTATTTTTCAATGAACCGAGTCAATATTAAAAAGTAAACATTTTACTGTGATTAATATTAATAGAGATTATTTTCACAACATCTGCTACATTTTCACGAAAAGAGACCGTAATTTTTCTTCTCATATTATTTGCAACGTCATATAGAAAAAAGAGAGAGAGAAAAAAAATTATTTTCATGAAACGAGAAAAATTCTCTCCTTTATTCACTATATAAATAAAAAATATAAATACTTAGAAAATTTAAAAACAATGCGAAAAGATTCAAATTAAATAAAAACTAAGAGTTAAGTAAAGAATATTTTTTTTTTTTTTGTTTTTTTTTGTCGAGAAAAAACAAACATTTTTTTGTTAATATTCTAACATGCCAAAATATCCAAAGGATTTAATAGTCCCTAGATATTGGACTCGAAAACTTCAACAATGGTAGAACGTGAACCCCTGGAGGCACCTGTTAATCCTAAAGCTTTAAAGTTTAAAGGACCGACCAACAATCCATATATGTGGACACGTATTGAATTTTAAATTGAAAATGAAAATTTATTATTTATGAAGGAACTGGACAGACAGTCGAATTAAAAATTAGTCTAAAGTCAAAATTTTCTCTGAATAGAAAACAATTTTTATTAATTTAAATTTATATCAATTTGAATAAAAAATTCGCTTCATTTTATCAACGTAATTTTGATAATGTAATTTACATTTTACTTATTATCTAATTATCTACCAATTAATTGTAACAACCGCCTAGTTATAACGCACCTAATAATTACCAAGAAAATAATTTCACTAAATTAACCGTACAAGGCCTCTTAAATATTAATTTTTTTTTAAATTAATTAAGCAATTAACCACAACCATATACCCTGCCTCTTAAAAATTAATTTTTTTCAAAAAATTAATTAAACAAAATAATTTTTTATCACAGACAAGAATATAACCACTGAAATTTTCTTAAATTCACTTCACATTATTCAGAACATTCTACAAGACTCAATTTGCAAGAATGTCAACCTAAATTCAAGGCATCAAATTTATGAATAATGCCACCACCTCAACAACGAAATACTAACACCAAATCTAATTTCATTTCATGATAATAGATGGAGAGCTAGATTCAAAATGATCGTGAACTCCGATCTGATATATTTAGAGGACGAAGGAAGGAGCCCTTTAGGAATAATTTTCTACCTACATTGTGCGGTCGTGACTTGACCTCCATAAAGTACAATTCCTTTTCCTCATATAACATACGACCATAAAGTACATTAATTACACTATAAAATAACCGAAACAAAAAATTCAACACGACAAAAACAAATGGGTATAGCACTTTCTTTGAGAACAAAAAAAGAAAGCAGAAACGATAAAATTTACTCAGATTTTCAAAAGATATAAATTTTAAACTACTAATTAATTGGTTCAAAGAAAAAAAAATTCAACTTTAAACTAATTAAATCAAACTTGAATAATAAATCGAACCTTAAAATAATTAAATCAAACTTGAAATAATACTTCAAACCTTAAAATAATTAAATCAAACTTGAAATAATACTTCAAACCTTAAAATAATTAAATTAAACTTGAAATAATAACTCAAACCTCAAAATAATTAAATCAAACCTAAAATAATTAAATCGAACTTTAAAATAATTAAATCAAACTTTAAAATAATTAAATCTCAGTTCAAAATAATTAAATCAAACACAAAAAAAAATTTCACCTGGAACAGCGATAATAGTTTCTCTAGAATAACGAAAGTATTAATTTGAACAACGAAAAATCACCATAATAGTGAAAATTGTAGTAAAATTTTTAGTTGTTACAGATAAATTTTTTTTCCCGTGAACATTAAAATAATTAAATAAAACCTTAAAATAATTAATTATTATTCAACGAATCGTGATAAACAACATTTTACTTTTTCCGCATTTGTAAATTCTTATTCATATTGGTCATTCTTGCATATTTTATCTCGAGATATATAAGTTTGTCGTGTCTGCCAACTATAATTTGGCAACGATTTCCACGACGCGGTAAAAATCGATACGCGATAGTCACATAAAATATATATATATATATATATATATACAATCTCGTGAATTTCCGATATCATTCCCATAAAAATCGACAGAATTCCAATTTTTACTGAACAAAAAATTGCAAAAAAATTTTCAAAGTGCATAAAATGTGCCAATGAAAAGAAAAATCTACATCTACTTTTCAAAAAACATTTTTTTTTTTTTTTTTGAGTAAAAAGAATCAAAATTTATCTAAAAGAGAATTTTTTATTTCCCAAACCCATACCTCTACTAATTATATTATTATTCTCATTATTATGTATTTTTATTACTATTAATATTGTTAGTAATTTTTAAAATAAAAAAAACTAGTATCAATAAAGAATTATTCTCACAAAAACATTTTTTGAATTATAAAAAAGATTTTGAGGGATAGAATGGTGGTTTAATTTCTCCACCTGAGAACGCCAAGATCGCCACTAGGTGGCGAAATTTTTTTTCTAATTTTAACAACTGAACTGCCATCTGACGGTGACCTTGGCGTTCGCAAATGGAGAGTAGCATCTCCATATTGAATCTCAAGATGTTCGTCAATATTCGTAATTCTATATTTATAATCAAATTCAGAGAGTTCGACAATTAATCTAAACGGATTTCAATTTTTAATTTACTTTGCTTTTTAAAATTTGTATCCCTTTCAATTTTTTTTTAGTCTTAGAATTAATTTCTTTACTGAAAAAATTGATATTAAAAATCTCTTTAAGAAATAGTAACTAAATAGTTCTATGAGGTAGAAAAAAGTGTCAAAAAGGCATGATAATAATTATCTTGGGCCAATAGTGGTCCAGTATACAATCACGACATTGGACCTGGGCCAATATTGACCTCAATAATTCATCCAAAATTCTACCAACCAGTTAACCTTGACAATTGACAGTTTTTTTCAATTATAAAAATAAAAATTTTAACAGTTGATTAATTTTAATAACCACATTTTTTTTATATGACTTTATACGAAAGAAGTGATATTTCTAAAAACAAGTTTTAATACATCTTTCAATGTGATTGTCAGCTGTTTGTGCGAAAACGAAACAAAAATATCATTGACATAGATTTGTCGCGTAAAAATAGAGGCCAGATATATAATCAGAGTTTGCCATTATATATCCACTAAGGTGAAGACCTCCCACTTTTCCCGTATCTTTCCCTATATATCAATCATTTTCTCAGACATCCACTTTGCCTCTTTCCCTCGAAAAATCCTATTTCAAAGTGTCTCTCACTCACACTCCCTCTCTCTCTCTCTCTCTCTCTCTCTCTCTCTCTCTTTTTCTTCAATTTTTTTTTATTTCCTCATTTTTTTCTTTTTGCAGTTATTGTCAGTATTTTCCAGCTCAATAAAACTGACACGTTCACTTGTCTTGTCAATTTTTATTGTTATTTTAACGTTCGACTTTTATTAAAATAGAGTATACAGTGCAGGAGAAAAAAAATAAAATATCCCACAGGGTATTGTTTTCACTTGACGGAAGATATTTTTAATTCTCGACATTATAAAATACTAAAAATAAACCACTCTCTCAATCTGAATCACAATGAAAAAAATTTATTTGATTCAAATAAACGATTACTTGTCTTATCGAACAAATATTTATTTGTACCATGTAAATATTTATTTGTACCAAACAAATATTTATTTGTATCGAAGAAATATTCATTTGTGCCATGTAAATATTTATTTGTATCAAATAAACATTATTTTATTTGGTATTTTTGTCAAATACTGAAATTACTGATTCAAATACTTGAATTCAAATTTTTATTCATTCAAATATTTAAATTAAATAAAAATTATTTGTTTCAAATAAATATTTCTTTGAATACTATTGTCAAATAATTTTAATTTTTTGCTGTACAAAAAAATTGTTGTTTAATTTCAATTTTTCTTTTAAATCTAATTTAACTTCGCTTCGTGTAATATAATTATTTTAATTGTGTGAATAATTTTGAAAATGAATTTTTTCAAGCACTGACAACGACAGTCGTTGAAACTTTCACTGTAATGAGCGGTTCTTCTTCTGAATGTATGCTTTACAAAAAGCCAATTATTTTAAGAGTACGTACGAAAAAAAACATCTTGTTTTCACTAATCAATAGAAGAATTTTGCATCCTTATAATTTGATACGTTAAAAACAATAATTAACAAGAAACAAAAAATCCTGATTACAATTTTTATTATAACTATAATTAATTTTAATTTTGAAATTCATTTATTATTTAAACTAAAAAAAATACATAAACAATAAGTTATCACAAAAAAAAAATTCAAGTTATAAACTGTCTTTTATTACCGAGAAGTTAAAATAATAAAAAGAAAAAAGTAATTCTTTTGCACAAATATCAACCACATGCTTATTTATTCTATTGTCGAAGAATTCCTCACAGTACAAACAAACTATTTTTACATCAAGTCTATAAATGCATAAAAATCCTTAATATCCAGAAAAACATAACTATGCATACGGAAAGAAAACACGAAACGACAAAAGGTATATTTTTTTACCAGCATTCAAATATTATGAGCAAAAACACTCTTAGCAAAACAGAGAAGAATTTCCCTCGTATAATTTAAAACTCTCCTAATCCAATTTACCTCTGGATCGTTTCGTCCAATAAAAAATTCAAGTCTTCTAACAATAGATCAGAAAAAAAAACCATGTAGTAAATTCACTGTTTCCTTTTTCTCATCAAAAACTACATAACTAAATCATCCTAACAACCGCATCATTAAATCACAAATTTTTAGAAATATTATATCATAAATTTTTTTTATATTAATATTTTTTTTCTAAAAATAACCAAAATTAATAATAAAAAAATACTTTCTCATTTTTTATACGAGAATGTAAAAAAAGAAAAATATACAATAGAAATGAAAAAAATAGATGTCATTAGAAAACAAGAACTACATTCTTTTATGACAAAAGCTTCAAAAAGAAGCTTTTACGAAAAAAAACGTATATTTTTTATCGTAGCCCAGAATGGAAAAAAAATGATTGAAACGCTTTAAGGCATTGTGAACAAACAAAAAGAGAAGTTAAACTCTTTTTTATCATAGTCAGAAATGAATAAATCGAAAAAAGAAAGAATGGTAATTTTTTTTTGCAGATTGATCATCTATTTCAGATTATCAAAAATAATGCCAAAATAAAAAAGTTTCTTTTTATAAAAGCAAGCATATTAATTATTTTCGGGAATTCAATTATCTTAAAAAAAAATTTTTAATTACAACTTTTCAAAAACCTAATATTTTTAGAATTTCTACATTTAATTATTCAAAACTTCAATAACTTTTGTAAAACAAATATTTAAAAACTTATTGTTATTTATTTTAATTGAAATCTCGAATAATTTCAATGTAAAACCTTTTGATATTTAATTGTTTAAATACAAAACTTTTTGTATAATTATTTTCCATATTTTTATAATTTGAAAAAATATATACATTTCTTTAAAAAATACAATATTTTAAAAATAATTTTTCAAAGTAAAACAAAGTAAAAAATATCCTAACTTCACGTGAAGACAGAATATCTCAATTATTATTATTATAATTAAAAACCAATAAAAATTCCCCAAAATAAACATCACAAACTTTTCAAAAAAAATGGTTTTTTCAAAAAAAACCATAAATACCAAAAATGTCGAAAAACACCCAGCAACGAAATTTGATCAAGAAAAGTGCAAAAAGAAGAAAAATCACGATACATCAAAAACCCTTATTTAACAATTCAACTGTTTCCTTGGAAATTTTCCAAAAGTGCAAATTATGTTGAAAATACATTCAGAAAATAATGTAAATATTTGAATTTACATCGAACGGCTAAATGAGAATTTTCAGCATTGCATTTCTGAAAAAAAGAGGAAAAATGCATAATCATTGAAAACATTTCTGATTTATTATCACTGCATTCTCTGCTATTCAAGCGCAAAAAAAGAAAACAATTTCTCATTATACTGAAATAAGAAGCACTTCTAATCCACTCGAAAATTTTATCCAAAAAACAACTGTTATAATAAAAATATAAAAAAAAATATAAGAGCAAAAATTGTTATAAAACATTTCGATATTAAAAAAAAACGATCTAAACAAAACTTAATTCAAGTTTCCATAAAAATAAAAATTTCCCCACATCTCTATATATTTTTTCCATTTTTATCGAATTTTTATACTTAAATTTTTTTAATTAAAGCCCATTTCCCGTGTGCTAGATATAAAATATTATAACGAAAAGAATTCATATCTGCGTAAAGTTAAAATCAATGTTCTCGTTTCATCAATTTCATAGGAGAATTATACTTTAAAGCATATAATATAATATATTATGGATGAAAGAATATTCTTTGAATGAAAGAAGAATATGTTAATAAATCGTTATAATTTTTCCAACATGCGGAAAAAGAAGGGGAGGAACTATCATTCGTAACTGAATAAATGTCATTTAATGTGATTCAAAACTTGATGCAATATGCATTACTCTAACTTTCTGCCGAATTGAATTGAATTTCATTAATCTTATTAAATATCATTAGTGTGTGCTTTCCAGTCATCCCAGAAATAACACCATGAAATGATTAAAAGAGAAATCTAATTTATTATACCCACGGAACATCAGCAGAAATAGTATATTAAAGGTATTTTCTTTCATAAAATTATTTTACACTCGATTTTAACGAATTCTTTTGTTCTCCTAATTTTAATCCTTCAAACATCAAAACCAAAAAAGTTAATTTACTTTTAAAATTACACTCGGTGTCTTAATTTATTCTCCTTTCTTCTCGCCTTTAGAATTTAAATTTTTTCATTATATTTTTTTCATTTGTTTACTAATTTAATAATGAAAAGTAATTTATTTTCTAAAATTTAATTTTTATAATTAATTTTAATTTAACCTTAATCAAATTTATAATCAACAAATTTAATAATTTGCTACTACTAATTAGAACAAGAATTATATTCAGCCTAAAACTTAGACCTAGACTTAGGTTTTTTCACCTAGAAAAAAATTTTTGTTGATTTCAAGAAGTCATTTGCTTTGACTTGTTTCTTCGATTGAAAATTAATTTTTCTTTAATTCAAAGAAAATTTCTTTGATTTAAAAACAATTTATTTGATTCTTGAAAAAAAGAAAATTTCTTTTAAATAAAAATTGTTATTGAATTAAAAAAATAATTTTTTTTTTATTTAAATTAATTTATCTCTGTTTCAACAAAAATTTTTTGACCGAAAAACAATTTATTTGATTCAAAAACAAATTATTAAATTCAAAAACAAAATTTTTTATTTAAAAACAATTTCTCTGATTCAAAAACAATTCATTAGATTCTTGAAATTAAAAAAGAAAATTTCTTTACAGCAAATATTGTTCTTGATTTAAATTTATTTGTCCTTGATTCAACAAAATTTGTTTGGCTTCAAAAACAATATATTTGATTCAGAAACGAATTTTTTTTATTAAAAAACAATTTATTTGATTCTTGAATTTAAGAAAGAAAATGTTTTTAAAACAAAAAATTTTTTTGAATCATATAAATTGTTTTTGATTTAAGTTAATTTATTTTTTATTTAAAAACAATTTATTTGATTAAAAACAATTGTTTTAGAGAACAAATTTCTAGAATTCAATGGAAATTTGTTAAAATTACCGAAACTTTTTTTTAATCAAAAACCGTCGTTTTCTTTAAAACGAAAATCTATTTCGAGTGAAACAAAATGAGTCTAAGAAACTAATTTTTTTAATTAACAAAAACTTTGTTACGAGTGTAGACTAAAAATTAGTCACTTCGAATCCACAAAATTTCTTACACTAAAAAATAATCAATTCCAATTCACAAAATTTCTTAGACGAAAAATTAGTCAATTCTAATTCTCATGAACGAACCTGCTATTGAATTCTATTCAAACTTAATTAAAATTTAAAAAGTAGATTTTCGATTACTTTGCTCAAGCTGATACGAAAAAATATTCTCTCAAACTCATCTGCACTTTCTCCTAAGTAAAAAAAATTATTTGATTACCAAAAAGTAATTCCAGCATAAAATCAAACTTTCTCCCTACATTTCTTAAATTTTCTCCCAAGTTTCTCCAAATTTGACACAATTTTTTTTTAAACAAAATTTAAGAAAATTAACATAACAAAAATACTAATATTTGAAACCTAGTCGAAAAAAATTTCCAAGACCAACAAAGAATAGAAAAAGAAAAAGGATTCACCACAATTTTTTTTTAAACAAAATTTAAGAAAATCAGGGTTGCCACAAAAATTTAACTTTATTTTCCCTGACTTTTCCCTGATTTCCAGACATAATTTTGACATTTTCCCTGATCCTAAAGAATATTCTGATTCACTCTAAAAATGATTAGATAATTAGAAATTAACTAAATAAAAATCTTAATATTTGAAACCTAGTCGAAAAAAAATTCCAAGACCAACAAAGAATAGAAAAAGAAAAAGGACTCACTCCAATTTTTTTTCTAAACAAAATTTAACAAAATGAACTAAACAAAAAGATTAATATTTGAAACATAGTCGAAAGAAATTTCCAAGACCAACAAAGAATAGAAAAAGAAAAAGAATTCACCCCATTCTTTTTAAAAACAAAATTTAACAAAATTAGTTAAACAAAAATATTAATATTTGAAACCTAGTCGAAAAAAATTTCGAAGACCAAGAAAGAATAGAAAATAAAAAAGGACTCACCCCAACGTGGTCATTGTGACAATCGTGTACCAAAACGCAGCCGGTATAGATGTGAAATTTGTCCCTTCAACGTTCTTTTCCGCATAGAACATGACGGTGGCAAATATAATAATAGCCATTGCAAGAGAAAAAACGAGAAATCCAAGTTCAGAGGCGCACGATTTTAACGTATAACCCAGAATCCTAAGACCCTGCGAATGTCGCGAGAACTTGAAAATTCGAAACACACGAAATACTCTCAATGTGACAAATGCCCCCGAAACATCATCATTGTCCGTAATACCCAATCCAATGTAATACGGTAATATCGCAACAACATCAATAATCGACATCACCGATCTTGCAAATTTACATCTACTAGGTGCCGCAAACAACCTCAATAAATATTCAGCCGTAAATATCATAACACAGGCAGTGTCCAAGCAGAAAAATACAATCTTATATCTCTCCCCACATGACAGGGTACCAGCACGACCAGGTCGATTACCACAGGGCACTGTTTCAACAACATTCGCCAATACACTGACAGCAATGAAAAATCCCGTCACGTAATAAAATACCAATGCCGCCGTTGATATATGCGGATTTTGAAATGCTCTCCACATTTTTTCCCGATTATCCGTGAGTTGTTGTAAAGTTTGATCGCCATTCTCGCTAAGTTTATCATCCATAAGACGTTCGGCATTCTCACGTTTACGATCTCTATAATCCTCATAGCAACAATCGCCAATAACATCCGGTAAAATACCAAAGAATGCAAGCTCCTCATCATAACTTGTCAGGCACTCGTGCTTTGGATAATGTAATTTACCAGTTCGATAATAATTCAATATATGTCGAAATATATCTGGATCACGATCAAAGAAATACTCCTTACTCTCCTCATCATAGAAAAATTCTCTTTCATTCGATCCAAGTAATGTGTCGGGATATTTTTCCAATGTATTACGCCATGTTTCAAATCGACGACCACTCACGTTGATAAGTAATTTTTCATCGTCGGCCTTGCGACGATCTTTTGATATCGGCGGCGGTGGTAGGGGATGAGTGGCAATCGGCACCCATCCAATGGCAGCCGCTCTAGCAAATGGTAACCATGCCGCAACCGAGGCCATCTTTCCTTCTCCTCTTCTTCTAAATCACTCTTTTCAAATTCAATTCAATTTGAGATCAAAACAGATCATAAAATTCGGCATTATTCAAGAATAAATGTTCTATTTCGGAAGACGACACACGCACTTTTCTTTTTTTTTTATTTCCGAAAATAAATAATTATTTAGACTAATTAAAACGAGTTAATATTAACTATAACTTCCAGTGGCGTGTACAAGAGTTGTCAACGACGCCGGCGGCGACGACGTCGACGACGATGACGACGACGACCACGCCGACAACGTTGATCTATGACCCCCTGCTCTAGAGAGGTCTCGTGTCGATGCCCCCAAGATCATAGTTCGGCATCCCTCTAATTCTCAACAGGAGGAAAGAGGAGGAGTAGTTTGTTCACAATAATCCTGACCCTACAACATTGATACTTCGCAGTCGAAACGACCGCACACGCGGCAGCAGCACTAGCCAACAACGTCTTGGCACCTTGCCTTTCACCATTATCGATAATACACACTTTTTTTTCTCTATATATTCTATAACATTCGCCCTTCTATTTCAAAATTCACTCCTCCAATAATTATTACCATCAGTCACAGTGCCGAGAATTCACACCTCAAATTCCAACCAACTCCATAACATCCAAAACCTTGCAAAACTCTATTGGCCTTCATTTCTTGAATTCCCAAACGTTCTTGAATTCTCAACGTTCTCCAAATTCTCAATAACAGTTCCAATTCGGCATTATTTTCCTCTCAGTTCTACACTTCCTCTCCAACATGTGGAATACCGGCTTGTCTAAATTCCTGAAACACCTTTAAATTCAAAATTCCTTTTCCTTCAAATTTGAACAGATGGTAAATAAATTATCGAAGACTTTTGATAAAAAGGGAGAAGTAACAAAAATTGGTTCCTTTTTTTTTAAACGCGATTTTCATGAGGAGCCGCTCTCGAGTGCAAAGTGTGTGTGTGTATTTTTGAAATAAAAGCGCGAGTCACCCTGCTCGATGAGTTGGTCACTCACAACTGCCAGAGCTTGCGAGGCTTTTAGGAGAGCCCGGCTCCAGAAAAGCGTGCTCGCTCGCTCGCTACGAGGCGACGCAAGCAACGCCACGCAAACGTACCTACCTACCTAGCCAAAGTCCAAATTGATTTTTACGGGACGACGTCGGTGGCGACGCTCATCGTCCCAACCGAGTAACGTTACGTTGCCCGGGCAACACTCAACAATGACGTCATAGCACTCTTCCCTCTCCACTTTTCGACATCATCCTCTTCCTCCTCCTACTTCTTCTTCTTCTTCCCGATGAACAAATTTCTCTCTCTCTCTCTCTCTCTCTCTTTCTCGTTCACCAAGAACCGCGGAAAACTTTTCTCACATCCACCCCCTGTCCGCGGCTATTGTCTCTAGTAGCACTACTGCTCTCCATCTCTTTCTAGGTTACCAGTTACCAGGGACGTCCTTAGATAGTTCTACCCTTCAGGCAACAACTAGTTATTTGACATCCCTCTCTCTCTCTCTTTTGACGAAAAAAAATATCGCGAAAAATTATTTATAAACGCACCCCGAGCCCTTTTCTACAAACAGATTCTTCTCTTTTTTATCCTCTACTTGAAAAAATAGGTCTTGTGAAAGCATTCTGAAGAGAAAGAAATAAGCGCAAAAGAAAAGGAATTTTGTAAAAAATGAATTTTTAGAAAAAATATATGCAAACGGTTAATAATTTAGGAAAAGAAAAAAGTTAAATTTAATTTCTTGAATAATATGGATTCGCTCTCAAGGATTTGTATTGAAGAAAACTAAATTTACACCACGCATTGGGAAAAATTAATTCCTAAGCTACTGATTACGAGAGAAAGTAACTATTTATGTACTATTAAGATTAACCAGCAGAAATTATGGTTACTTAAAAAAATTCCTTACAATTAATCCTGATGTTATTTTCAAATTTCTATCCGAATCCTAATTTGATTATACTAATTAGAAATCCTCAACTAAAATATTTGAAACTTTCTTTATTAGGAAGAAACTAATAACTATAGATTAACCGCAACAGAAATCGTGGTTAACTAAACAAATTCCTTACAAAAATAATTAATCCTGATTCTATTTTCCAATTTCTATCCGAATCCTAATTCGACCAATTTTTATACTAATTGGAAATCCTCTAAAAAATTTAAAACTTTCTTTACTCTTTCAATTTCAATTTTCTTTCCCTTTTTAATTTTTCGATTCATTTACCTAAATTCATTTTTCGATCACTGGTAACTAGAAAGTATCAAATTTCGAAATTTTCTAATTTACAAATTGTAAAACTATTAAATTGAAAAATTTGAAAAAATCCATTTTGGAATTTTTATAATTTACAAATTGCAAAAATTATCAAATTGAAAAATTTGCTAACTTACAAATTGTAACGAATTGATACCAAAAATATGGATCAAATAATCTTTTGAAAAAAAAGAATAGAAATATTTTAGAAACTTAATTTTATAGAATTTTTAAATAAATTTTTTCATGATTCTAAAATTCTAAACGTTTAAATAAACATTTATGTATTTAAATATTTTTTGTTAAAAAGATTTTCTCAAATTGCTGATTGCAATAAAAATTTTAAACATAAAATTTTACTTTTAGAAAATAAATAATTAAATTTTTCGATGGTGACAAAAATTATTGCAATACAATAATTTTAAATTATTGTATTATACCAAAAATTATTGAAATACAATAATTTTTTGTGACTATATCAAAAAACTTAATTATGTAGTTTCTAAATGTAAAATTTATGTTATAATTTTTATTGCAATCAACAATTTGCGAAATTATTTTTAATAAAAAATATTTCGTTCATTTGATTGTTCAAAACTTGTAGATATAACAATTTTTCGAAATTTTAATATTCGATTTAATATAATAAAAATTTTAATTATAACTCTTTGAAAATTAAATTATTTTAGATGCATTTTAGACCCTTTGATAATCTTTGTAAAATTTAATTAATATTTACCAATTATTAAATTAAAATTCTTCGAAAATTCGATTTTATTAAATCTCTTTAATGAAATTCTTTAACCTATTTAATTATTTTCAGTTTAATTTCACGAAAATTTCTAATAATTCGATAATTCTTTAATATAATTTTATTTTTTAAATTAAAGTACCTTTAAAAAAATAGAATTAAAATTCCTGAGAAAAACAAATTTTTCCAGAATTTGAAATAAAATTATTTAATAGGTACTAAAATAATTTTTAAAATAAATATTTAATGTTTTCAATGTTTTTAATGTTAAAAAAAATTCTAGGAGAAAAACTTTATAAGTTTTTCGAGAATGCGTTTTTTAAAGACCAAAAAAACGAAATTTCTGTAGTAATTCCAGAAATTTGATAATTATTTTTCCCAAACTTTTGATAAAAATATATAAAATATCATTTATAATTCTATAAATTATAACTGATTGAAAAACAAAATTTTTATACCAATAAAAAATTGTATCACTCACATTGAAATTAATTCCAGAATTTTTTTTTCCCGAAGAGGCCCAAATTCAATAACTCGCTTCCTTCCTTCTTTCTTTCCTTCCGGGACAAAAAAACTCGTCTTCTTCTCAATTTCACCTTGAAAAAATAATTAAAATCTAAAGTATTTAAATATCGTAAAAAGTACCATTATACCAGTCACAGAAAATATATGCGTTTCGCAGAAAGTCTCTTTCACTAGCACTCATGAACTATGACTAATATAATGAAAGTAAACGCCGAATTTTAATAAATGTAAAAATCCATTTACTAAAATTTAACGTTCCTTTTTTTCACAAACAAAAACTTTTTCACACTAGTAATGAGAGAGTAAAAGTAGAAATTCTACTTTCTCCGTATAAAATGGAATAACATTTGCAATAAATATGCAATAAGCAAAACATGCAAATAAACAATAAGCAAAATATGCAAATGTGCAATAAGCAAAATATGCAACAAGCAAAGAATGTAAATATAGGATAATCATAATATGCAAATAGGGGGAAATCATTATGCAAAAATTGCAATAAAAATAGTATGTGGATATGGGATAAACATAATATGCAAATATGGGACAAAAATAAAATGCAAATTTGCAAAAAGCATAAAATATGCAAAAATGGGAGAAAAATAATATTATGCAAATATGCAAATAAGGGAGAAAAATAATATGCAATTAATATAAAAGGCAAATATGCAATAAAAATATTACATAAAGCCGATTATATAAATATTAATTCAAAATAAAAAATATTGGCAATGTCAAAAGTAGAAAAATGCACAAAGCATTTAGAATTCATAAAATGTAAAATTGAATTTAAAACAACATAGTGACAAAATAAAAAATATAATATAATATAATAAATATAAAATTAACAAAAACTTTATAACTGGTACTCCAGTTATTGTGTCACACATTTAAAAAAAAACGCCGATTTCCCTACCTAAGAAATATAAAAGCCACGAAAAAAAATTATCTCAATCATACAAAAAAAAGCTAATCCTTCCTAACCCGATCTAATTAAATGCAAACTTAATTTTAATTTACAGAAACACTCCACGGTCCTCTCACATACCGCCCCGGTGCAAAAAAACCTACTCTAGGGATAAAGGGGCACGTTAGGCTCACCCATACGTCCCGGGACGCATCCGTCACCTGAGCTCAAAAATTGCCTGAAAATAAACATCACAATTGAGAATTTGAATTTTATAAGAGGAAATATAATAATAGAAAATAAAATTGGATAAAATAAAAATAAAATACGATATTTTATAACGTAATGATTAATCAATTATCGTTAATGATTAATTTTAATCGTTAAATTTGAAAAGTTTAATTTTCAATAAGACACGTTATAATTCGTTTATAAAATCCCTCTTATAAAATTCAGTCCCATAATTAATACATTTAGTGAATTTACCAAAAAACTTTAATTTTACTTTTAACTTTCAAATTCCGCATGCATTAACTTTTTAATTTTATTTTTAAAAATTTACTATTAAAAAGCAAGGAAAATTTATCAATTTTTCAAAATTATTCTAACTTTCAAAAAATATCAAACTTCAATTACTTCAAATTATTTCAACTGAAGAAAAAAAAAAAGTTACTTTAAATATAAAAAAGAAAACAGTTACTTCAAATTTAAAAGAAGAAAAAAATTAATTCAAATTTAAAAATTTACAAAACACGAAACAATTTTTATGTAAGATACATGCAAATGTTGTAAACAATAAACATTGACAAAAATTTTAATTTACGTTATAGTAATAAAAAAAATATTACTAAGACTATAAATAATTAATTTTTGTCAATGGTGTCACTATGTTGTTTGATTTCCTTCCCTGTCTGAATTTTTTCTAAATACAAAATTACGATAAGATAAACTAATTAATTAGATTTACTAATTAATTAGATTAACTAAACTAATTAAATTATTAAATTAAAATAATTAAGTACACTGAAAAAAAAATTGTTTCAAATAACCAATTACTTGTTTATTTTATCTAATAAATATTTAATCGAATCAAATAATTTTTATTTAAATCAATTAAATTGTATATTTGCTTCAAATACTGAAATTATTCGTTCAAATACCATTTATTTGATTACAATACTTTAGTTTCAATAAAAATTCTTTGATTCAATGAAATATTTATTTGATAATAGACAAGTACTTCCAGAGAAAAATTTTATTTAAACCAAATATAATTTATTTGAATGTGAAAGAAATTAACAATCAATAATTTATTAAGTTGATAATTTATTGAAGTTAAATAAAAGTATATTTGTCTCAGAGAAAACTAGATTGTTTATTTGTTTTAAATAAAAAAAATTTTTCGACATAAATAAAACTTTTCTTTGAACCAAATAAAATTTTATTTACACCAAATAAAATTTATTTGAAACAAATAAAAAGTCTAGGCACCTTTGAAACAAATATCTTTTTTCTGTTTGTAATCGGTTAATTTAGTTATATACTAAATTATTTTCAGAGTATTAAATAATTTAATAATTTAATCAAAATACAAATTATTTAAAAAGAATCTTCCAAGCTTCATTGGGAAATTATTAAAAGGTAGTCCATATATTACGTCACACTTTACGGGGCTGGGATATAGGGTCAAAGCCATCGATAATAACTTGTGAAAAAAAAAATCGCGCAAAATACCGAACAAGTATATTGCAGCGGATTCAAGAGGGAGGAGGACATAAAAAAACATGACGTAATGTACAGACGACCCTTAAATTAAAAAGAAAAATTTATATTTATAAATTGATGTTAATTTCCAAACCGTAGGAAATTTACTCATCAATACCACAATTTCAAACAGAGAAGGAATCACGTAAATTAAATCAAACTAAAATTTTTATTTTAGTTTGATAATTAAAAAAAAATCAAATAAAATTAAACTAAATTAAAAAAGAAAATTTTCATTTGACTCATAGAACGATGAATCCCACGATGGTCGAATGGACGCCATGCCATCGTGCCTCCTCTATTGTTGATTGCACCATCGTGATAGAGATATGATGACAGCGTATCCACTTCCAACAGATGAGACGTACCAGAACTCCTCCAGATGTAGCTCCGCAACAAATAACCATTCTTCAAGAAATGAACTCCTATAAATAGAAAAAAAGAACTATTTTAAACAAGATCTTCAAAATTTTGTCGGTTCTCTATTTATTTACGTTCTAAATCGTTTCAAAATATTATTTCAAACTTTGTATTATATTTTTTTAAATAAATAAACTGCAATTTTTTTTTTTGCAGTAATAAACATTTCTAATTAAGTATTTTAAAACACTAAAAACAATTATAATTTTTTTATTGTTTTTTACTAAAAACAATTACTTTTACTAATTGAGATTATAAATACCAAGAATATTGAATTAAATTTTAATTACAATAATGGAAATTCGGCATTTATTTAAGAAAATAATTATTTATTTCTAAATATTCAATTGAATCGTGAATTACGAAAAGGGCTCAACTTGAAAAAGCGTAAGTGTCATTTTCACATGACAATAATGAAAATGACTACAATTTTTAGATTTGTGCCCTTTTCGAAATTGATAAACAAATAAATTCAAAATCTTATTATCAAAATTCTCTACAAAATTCGATAAAAATCACGATTATAATATGAAGATATTTTTATCACTTCAAATGTAAAACAAGAACTATTGAAATTTATTACTTTTAATAAAAATTGATGTCTCTAAAGTTTCGAACGTTCAAAGGAACAATATTTTTTTCACTTATTCTTTTATATTTGAACTTTATTACAAAACACTTTTTTTATAATTAGAAAAATCATTTTTAACTAAATAAATATTCAATTAGAATATTTTTCATTTCAGTCCAATAATTTTTAAAAATATTTAAGTGTAAAAAAACATTTTATTCATCTGAAAGTTCATAACTTTGAAGAAACAAAAATTGTGAAAATTAATATGTTTCTAAAGTTTCGAACGTTCAAGTCAACGACAATATTTTTGTTACTGCTTTTAATTTGCATTTTATTATAAAAAATTATTTTTTATCCTGAGAAAATTAATTCATGACTAAATTGCATGTTTAATTTGTATTGTTTTTCATTTTAGTATAAAAATTTTTGAAAATATTTTAGCACAAAAAAAATTTCATTCAGTATGAAACTATGAACATTCAAAACTTCAAGGGAATTAATTAATAAAAAGTAAAAAAAAAACTCTTCTAGATAAAAATTCGAATAAAAAAATCAATTGAAATCGAAAAAATTAAGAAAACAAAAAAAATTATTTAAAATGTCGATTAACAGAAAAAATACCAAAATAAATACAAAAGAACAATTAACAAAAAAAACACAATTAATACATTTTTGACATTAAATTCTTGCTTACCAAAACACAGATCTTCAAGAAAAAATCGATGACAGTATATTTTTTGAGAACAGCATATTCAGCTTTCGATTGCTTAAAGTTTTCTTCGGCCAGATAAAAATTCGATCACCTGGACATTCTGCAAAAACAAAATTCGAACAAATGGTAAAATTCATTAATTTTATCAAAAGGAAATTCTCAAAAATTTACACTAAGAGCAAAAAAAAATAACTTTGTCTCTAACTATTTTGTAGAAAAAACGATTTTTATACAAAAAGCAAATATTTATCATAAACTATTTCTCCTAATTTAATTTATCAATAGATTGAAAAATAGAAAAAAGAGTTTAGAAAATTATTGTATTCTGTGAAAAACTAAATCAATTTTATTATTTATTTTTCCACAGAATACCATAGAACTTCTTTTTTTTTTTTATTTTAAACCACTCTTTCTCTATTTTTTCTGTAAAACTCGAGCAATTCTCTTTAATTTTCATCCTTTTACTCTATTTTTTTCACTATAAAACTAGAACATTTCTCTATAATTTTGTGCCGTCGCTCTATTTTTTGGTTAAAACTAAAGTCATTCTCCTTGATTTTATTCCTCTGCGCTCTATTTTTAGAAAACTCGACAATTTTACAAGTTTTATATTAATTACTTGTTGATATGGTGTAATAAAGTTTAAAATTAACAATAATGAAGAAAATAATAAACGAAAAAAATTAAAACGCTGTAAAATTCAAATAGAACATTTATTATCAATTACTCAAACATTTACGAAAGGAATGAGCCGTGAAAAAAATATGAATGTTATAAAAATCTGCAATTAAGCTCATAATTCTGTCATAAACTATTAAAACTTTTATAAGTTAAACAGCCTGTTACCGTATAAATTTTTTTCTATTTTCCAAAGATTTTATAATTTTGCAATAATTTAATAACCTAAATTATCTCTTTTATCTTTTATAAAAAATTTTCAAAAAAAAATTAAATTATTTTAAAAAAATGTAATAAAACTCGTTGCAAGAATTCAATTATTCTCATAAAGAATAAAATTCTTTACAGGATTTTAATTATTTAAAAAAATGTAATAAAAATTCGTTGCAAGAATTAAATTATTCTCCTAAATAATAAAATTCTTCACAGGATTTTAATTATTTTTAATACAATTTTAAGTAAATTCTTCGAAAAATGTAATAATTTTCAAAAATTTTATTAAAATTCTTCGAAAGAATTTAATTATCAATTATTTTAAATAATTTTTGCAAAAGTTCCTTGATAATTTTTAAATCCATTTGTTTACAATTCAATTTTACGAACTTTTGATTATATTCGAAAATTCTTCAATTAAATATTTAGAAAATAAAAACTTAAAATAATGTCAAAAAAATTATATTGAATCTCTGTAAAAAATTTTATTTATGAAAATAATTGAAATATTGCGAAGAAATTTATAAAAAATTTGTAAATAGTTGAATTAAAGCTTATTAATTAAAATTTTATTAAAATAGTAGATATTAAAAATCATTGAATTGAGGAAAATTTTTTAGAAGAATTTTATTATTTTTAAAGATAATTGAAATTTAGACGAGAATTTTTTTTTAATTTTTGAACATAATTGAATTTTTGCGAAGAATTTTATTACTTTTGAAAATAATTGACTTTCTGCAATCATTTGTAACTTCTTCAAAATTCAATTTTTTTCCGTACTTTAATAGAAAAAATCCCTGACTTTTCCCTGATTTCCCTGACCAATTCTTCTGTCCCTGAATTCCCTGATCTATAGCAACTCTGTTAAATAGAAAATGTATAATTTAAATTTGAAACTTTTATCAAACAAAAAATGAATTTCTTGTTTATTTTTACATTATTCATCACCAAAGGAAAATAAATTACGAGAAAATGAAGAAATAATGAAGTTCTTTTTTAGAAAAAATCTATGACTAAAAAAAGAAGAAAAAGAAGAAGCAGAAGGCAAAGCAACCGAATAAAACAAAGTGAAATGAATAGTTGACACCCACTAGTATCTACCCCTTTTCTCTTTCTCTCGTTTTTATACAGCCAACCTACATCACCAAGTAAACTTATCCCACTAATGAACGCGGGGACTATAACCTCAAAATGCAAGTACCCACTCTTTCCTTCTGACGGCACTAGCGCTTGAAAATTGGAGTACACCAACCTGCAGATTCAAAAAACTATTTTTAAGGTTGCAAAGCAAACTGAAATACACTGACTTATATATTAAAGTTAAATCGTGACAATTCAAAGAAAAAGAGAAAGTGTAAATGCAGAATAATTTAAGTCATGAAAATTCTATTTTCTAATTATCTATTTTTGAAAATATTAACTAAAAATTAAATTAACGGTACAAAAAAATTAAATAAATATATCTACATTACTAATTGATGTATTCCTGTAATCTGTTCGTAGTTTTAAGCAAAGAATTTTATTAAAAAATTTCAAAATAATTGAATTACTTCGAACAATTTAATTATTTATGAAAATAATTGAATTCTCAAGAAAAATTTTAATAAAATTTTTGAAAATCCTAATTTCTTTAAATCTTTTTTTTTAAATAATGGAGTTTCTTTAATAATTTTAATTAAAAATTTTTGAATGTAATTGAATTCTAATGATTCACAACTTTTGAACATTCAAATAAACGAAATATTTTTATAAATTACTGATTGCAATAAAAATTGAAGGCAAATTTTGCATTTAGAAACTTCATTATTATTTTTTTCCTGATAGTGACGCAAAATTATTGTAATAAAAATTTAATTTCAAGAAGAAATAAATAAATTTCGTTCATTTGAACGTTCAAAACTTTAGGATCAGGAATTTTATGAAGAATTTCTTTCAAGTTTTTAAAATAATCGTTGAATTAAAACATTTAATTGCTGATTTTCATTAAAATTTTTAGAAAATAATTAAATTATCCTCAAATTCTTCCCAGAATTTTATTACAATGTTTTAAAAATAATTTAATTCATTCAATGAATTTTACTAAAATATTAAAAATAATTTAATTCTTTAAAAAAAATTCTTTAATTTTTTTAATAAAATCAATTTTTGTTAATAATTGTAATTAACAATTTTTCTATTAAATTTTATTAAAATTATTGATAGAAAATTAAATTCTTTAAAGAATTTTAATGGAATTTTTTTAATTAAATTTTTTAGAAGAATTTCTTTAAGTTCCTTGAAAATAATGTAGCTTTTTAATAATTTTAATTGAAAATTTTGAAAAGAATTGAATTAAAAAAAGACTTTTTCATCTTTTTAAAATAATCCTGTCTATCAATAATTATAATTTCATTATTGAATTTTATTAAAATTGTAATTAAAAATAATTGAATTCATGAGAAGAATTTTATTTATATAAATAATTGAATTGTTTCGGATAATTTATTAAAATTTTAGAAAATAATTGGATTCTGTAGAAAAATGTTATTAAAAATTAAATTCCTGCAAAAAATTTTACTATTCATAAAAATAATTGAATTCTTCCAAAGAATGTTATTATTTATGAGAATAATTAAATTTTTGCAAAGAATTTTATTAAAAATTTTTAAAGTAATAAACAATAATAAATAATTCTTTAATTATTTATTCTGTACTCTGTGAATTTTTTAAATTTTCAATATAAAATTATTAAAAAATTAAAGTTTATATTTAAATATAAAAAAATTTTGTAATTTGCATAATAATAATAAATTGAATATCACGTTCCGCGCGCGTAACTTTTGCTAGTTAAATAAATAAAAATTAAAATTAAATTAATATGGTACTGAAATTTTTAAAACTCACCGAGTTCACAAATTGAATACGTCGAAAAATGTTGCAGCGTTGCTCATGGATCCTTCCCTTTTATACACTGAAAGTAGTAAAGTCAACATTCAGTCAGCCGCTTTTTTCTTCAACATCCTGTATCCTTTATTCTTCTTGTTTTTTTATTCAACGTTCGAAAATAAAGTTCTTCATGAGAGAAATTTCACTACAAAGAATTATAAACAATTATAATAATTTGTTAAAATTCAATTGTTATTAAATAATTTATAAAGTTTAATTTCCATACTTTTTATAAAAATCTAACATTTTTGTCCCAAATACAAGAAAATATTTTTCATCAAAAAACAGTTTTCAGTTTTAAAAATTTCATAATTGAATTTTAATTAATTATATTATAAATAGCATTTATGAGATGAAAAAAGAAGAAAAAGGAGAAATTGTAAAGAGAGTAAAAATAAAAAATACTTACAAATTAAATATCCTTATGTATTGATAAAATAGCTGACTTCTGGATCATAGCAAAATTTTAATCCTCCTTCTTTATTTTGTTATTGAATGACTCTTGAATCTGTAAATAAAATAAATCAGTGAAAATTCTCAACAATACTTAATAATTATTTCTGAAAAAAAAAATTATTTATACTATTTTAATAAAAGCTATACAAAATTCAAGGCGAAATTTACAAAAGTTCATAAATTTCTTTCATTTGGTAAAGAAAATTTGCTTTCGCAGTGCAAAAGTGTTTTATCAAAACACAAAGTACAATTGCGTATTATTTTCCAAATATTTCAGGCAAAATTCTTTTTAAATAAACAAGAAAGAAATTTTCACTTTACTAATCTCACGCGGGTACAAATCTCATTTTATATTCCATTTGTCTTTAATTGCAGAGATTGCAGACAAAAGAAATTCGAAGTCAAAATTAAACTGTCGATTTTTAGGTTAAAACTGTTGACGTTTTTAAATTCGTTTAAATATTAAAACATCGACAATTTTTAACACTAAAGATTATTCAAAATTTTCCATATTTGAATCAGACTGGAAATTATTATTAAAAACGTCTCGCCATTTACTTAAATATTATTAAATACTTTTCTTGATTTTACAAAAGATTCGTTACTTTTCTACAGTTTCAACTGTTTTTTTAACAATGCGATGATAACAAATGTCTACCATTGATACCAACCCAAGATAAAAAAAAAAACATGTCAACTAAACCGGAATCGGAAATTATGAGAAATTGATTTGATTGGCTCAAAATAAGCGCTTTTATTTGAAAATGGTTAAAAAAACAAAAACATTTTTAATTCTTCCGCTATTTCGACGACACTTACTCATCTCCTTCCGATTCCGGTTTCTCGCAAAAACAGTAGAAGGGGAAAAATGTGACAAGGACAACTCTCCTTAAGAATCTGTAAAACGCGTTTGTTTCTGAATAGAAGAAAAAAATTTGTTTGAGCTTTCAGTAGAGAATAAATACAATTTTTATACAAATGGCTATTTATAGGGCAAGAGATCGTACTTTTGGCGAAGTATTCATCATGCCGGAGATGTTGAGACTTTTTGCGACATTATGCGAGGAACGCATTCTAATGCATATTGGGAAACGCAGATGAGCTGCGTAGGCCTAAAGATTATTTAAAATATTTATGTTTATCAAAAGAAATAAATAAATAAAATTATTACCTATAAAATTCCTATGATTTACTTAAATATTAATAAATATTTTTCTTAATCCCTAAAATATTCGTTAACTTTCAACTATTTTTCAACAATGACGACATATTGGTGTATATAATATATATTTTTGCACCAGATTATCTTCCATTGATAACTGTGTAATATCTAATTGAATTATCAATTTGCATTACAAATTATGAACGTGATATAAATAATAGCGACACTCTAATTTCAAGGTCACATTTTACTCAAAAAAGTTTTATTAAATTATAATTGAGGCCTTGGATCCAATAACTCGCCCGACGCTCGGAGAAACGCGCAACTGCCAGTCAGTGAGCAGTGAGCGCCTCTGGGCCACTCACTGCTACCCGACTGGTATTAGCGCGTGCCTTCGAGCGTCGGGCGAGTTATTGGATCCAAGGCCTCAATTAAATACTTCATTTTTGTTCAAATTATTAATTATTTGCATTTAATTATGTTACACTGAACTTTATACCTGTATTTGTTATAATCGCAATGGTCGCAATCGCAACAATGAAAAAATTTTGAGGTTAAAATTTTGTCGGAAAAACTTTTCTCAAATATATTACTTTATATTCAAGTTGCCAAAAAACTAATATGAATTATAAATTATTGACATAATACTGACCTTAATTGGCAAAAAAAACATGCAGTAAACGTAATGATTTTAATGCAATATTACGATTTGATGTTAACAAGCACAAACGCGTCCTCTCATCATTCTATACAGCAAAATGGCGTCGGCGACTCGGCGTCTATTGCGAAGTTAGCAGTGAACAGGGTTGCCAACCTAACATATTTAAATCTACCGTGATTGTACATTTTTCTCTTTTCATTAATTTTCTTTAAATGAAAATATTAAATAATTGTTTTATTTTACTAATTAATTGATTTTAAATATTATTTTAATTATTTCCTTCATCTGTAATTGCTATTTCAATAAAAATAAATTTTTTATTTCTCCTTACACTGACATCTAAAGGCAGCGATGCGAAATAAAACGAAATATTTTCGAAAAGTTGAGAATACAATTTTGCAAACAATATTAATATATTTGTACGATTTATAATAATTATTTATGGAATTTGATATAAATTATATTAAATATAATGAACATCCCAGTAAACGAAAACTAATTGAAATGAATTAAAAAGAATTCACAAAGAGCTTTCGTGAATCCCGCTTTGTGACAAATACGAATTGGAGCCATGATGCAATTTTCCTGAATTCGTGAAACTGTATTGAACTTCCGAACCTTCTATCCGTACCAATTCACTGGACAAGTTTTGAGCCTTTAATTTTTTTCAATTCGTTAGCACGAATTCAATGCATTCCTTGGCCATTTCTTTCGAATGCGAATTCGTTTGGACAAATTGGTACATATTGAATTAAATTCAATTGAATATACAAAGAGCTTGAGTGAATCCCGCTTTGTGACAAATACGAATTGGAGCCTACCAAAAATGTTAATTCGTTTCAATTCATTTGAATTAGTTTTTTTTTACTGGGATATTTACCAGTAATTATTTGTCGAAATTTGAAGTTTACGTTTTGGTGGATAGAACAAATATAAATTTTCGTCTAAGCTGACAAGAAAACAATTACTAGTACAATTACAAACAATTACTAGTACAAAACTGAACTTAATTACTGAAATGTACAATTAACGATAAACGATTTAAATGTAATAATACTTATTTAAGTGATTCTAAATCCGTGAACAACACTTGTTGGCACTTGTTGGACAAGGTCATCTGTATAATGCCCGTTTCACAGTACAATCGAATGCGAACCTAAGATAAAAAAAAGTTACTAGACTTCTACCAGTTCTACCAACATTACCACTCTATTTTTAATATATGTATTTGTCTTTTTTATTATTGTTCAATTGTTCATTAAAGTTTTAAAAAGTGATAATTAATTACTGAAATTTAGAAATCAAAATTTGAAACTCAAGTTTAATAACTTTATACAAAATTATCAAACAACAAATAATTATATAAAAAAATATTCATAAGAAAAATTGAACAATTTCTATTGACTTTAAAGAATTATTTGTTTTTATAAAATGGGTTTTTAAACCCCTATCACTATTTCCTTGAAGTCTGCTGAAGTTAATTAAACTAAATAATTTTTTTATTTTTCGAAACATAAAACAATGCATTCCACAATAAAGAAATTCATCTGAATTGACAAAATTTCTTTCGACATTTTTAAACAGAGAAGAATCACCTCGTTTAATTGAATTTTGAGGTTAGAATGTGAGAATCTGTTTCCAAGATTTATATCATGTTTGCCCGATTAGTATGACGCGAACTGTCGAAGTATATATTAAAGTTCACTGTCCCTTGATGACTTGGGAACATGTAAGTGAATATGTAGTGAAAGCTCCTTCAATGAAAATTAGAGGAGACAAATGTTGACTCTCTGTGTATAACTGTTGACCACCAGTCATTCGGCTCCGACCTGCACCAAAGTAGTTTTCATTCATTCATTCATTATTTAATTTTTAAGGTATGTAATCCGATTATAAATTGTAGATTTTGCTCTGGTACTGGGGTCCATGCCCATTTTCTTTTACTCCCACTATAAAAATTTACCTTTGAAAATTTCTAATCTTTTTAAAATTCGACAACCTCAATTTTTAAGTGAAAAATTTGGTAGTTTGTAGAAATGTTATTCTTGTACCATTCTTACCATACAAGATAAATTTATAAACCATAAAACAATTTAAGTTATTTTACGTAAATTTTATTGTCAACAAAACTATTTCACCTTCATAAATTACCATTGGAATTTTAATGACTATACGTATTGAATAGGTTAATTGTCTTGTCAACTATTTCATTAAGATTTAAAATGAAAATGAAGAAAATTATTTTTAGTATTTAGTTTTGTACTGATTTAATAATTGTTAATTATTTCCTTATATTAGAAAATTAATGACAATGAGTTTATAAAATATATTGTGATCTTTCGACGTGACCCTGTTATTTTAATGAGATTATTACATACTTATTGCTTTGAAAGCAACGGTTATAAATACAAATACAAGTATGTCAAGACATGTCAAGAAGATTAAAATTGCAGTTAATAATCGGAAATTTATTAATATCTTTCTCTTTTTCAGATTTATTGGACAAAATTAACTATAATTAGATATTAAAAGAGGAAAGTATCTATAGAAACAAGTGAGAAAAAGAAAAACAAGAAAAAATGGATAGTTCTGAATATGAATTGGTACGTAATTTGACACTCCTCTTTTTCTTTGAACGTCTCATGGATAAAGGTGGTCCACGTACACTGCATGATTTAAGTTGTCAATTTGGAGCAAAAGGTTTTACGAAAGAAATGCGTCAAATAGCCGGTGGTTCACAGAGTGGTCTTAAAAAATTTCTATCACAATATCCATCACTCTTTCTTATTGACGATGACTACGTCTCGGTAAATACATTTCAACCAATAATTGAAGAAGACAGCGGAACAAAATGCAGTGGTAAACGTGATTATGCACGCGAAGCCGTAGAATATTTTTCTAACAAACTGATGCAGTACGGAGCCGGAACTGAGGTGCCGATAAAAAGTCTACTTGGACATCGTTCACAAGCATCGCCTGAGGTTCGACACATATCAGGCCAACATTATAAGGAATTTCAAAGTTTTCTCGAAAAGCATCCCGATGCATTTGTCGTTCATGACGATACAGTAATATTAAAACAATACGAGGGCATGAAAGCCGAACCATTTCGTGAATTAGAACCCGATATATCAATTGATCCCGAAGTAACAGCGAGATTATTAGATTTCTTCGCCCTTTCAATTGAACAAAAAGGTGTTATCACTGTCGATCAATTATTTTCAATGGTGAATGAAAAATTCCCCCAAGACACAATATTTCAAACACATCAAGATCTATCGACTTTTCTGAAAATGTTCTCAGACGCATTTCACGTGCAAAGTAATTTGGTAACACTCATCGGTCGGCCAAAATCATACCAAAACGATGGTAAAGTAAAAAAGGAAAATGCTAAAAACCAAAATCAAAATAATAATCAACCACAAAAAACATCGAGTCCAATACAAAATCAAATTACTCTTTTTCAAAATTCACCCGACAGTATTGTGTCGAATAGTTCGAATTCACAGCCAAATTCATTGCAGAATATTATACATTCGCCAACTGAAAGTAATAATAATTCACCGCCAATTAGTTTGCAGCAACAGACATTGAAGCAGAGAATAAATACACTTGTTATGAAAACATTGGCCGATAATACGGAAAGAGATCGTAGTTTGCAGAGTGTTCAAATGGGTGACGCTTGGAAATTAAAGGTGATACAGCAAACAACAGTTATTGTTAATCCTCGTGAGTGCCTTCGTATTGTTGAGGATATCATGAATCCTAGACGACCACCGGCTGATGGGAAAATTGTCATTTCGGTCGATTGCGAAGGCGTTAATCTCGGCATGAAGGGACAATTGACACTTCTTCAAATTGGAACAATGAGCGGGCAATCTTATCTTTTTGATTTATGCACCTGTCCAAGTTTAATTCAAGCCGGTGGGCTTCAACGACTTCTTGAAAATGAAAATGTTGTAAAAGTGAGTTGAGAATTTACTTTTTTGAGAATTTATTTTTTAGACTTTTTTTTTACTATTTTCAAGAAGGCAATTTGCTTCAACTTATTTTACAAAAATGCCACTTTTCCGACTATTTTTTGCAAGACTTGCAATAAAATACCAATTTTTTGGTATAAAAAGCAACTTATTTCGATTTCTGTTATGTAAAAAATAACTAGTCAAAAAGTACAAAAATTATTTTTGAATTATTTTTTCAAATCATTAAATTTTTGAAATATATAATGAATTTTTAAAATCAAATTCTGAAGGATTTTAATTTTTAAAATAATATAACTATCAAAACAATTTTTGATCATAAATGTTCAGGTGGAAATTTAAATTTGAAACTAAATAAAAATTAAAGTTTAAAAATTGAAATATTTTTTAAAAAAGTGAATTTTAGAATTTTTTTCATTATAATTAAAATATTTTCGATTACACATTTTGAACAATTCAAATAATTCTTTTAAAAAAGTGTTTCACTCTTTAAATTGTCAAAAAATTATTTTTAAAAATACAATTATCAAAAAATTAAAATATTGTATTTTTAAAATTTTAATTCATAGAATTTTTTATAATAATTTTTTTAAATTCATTTATCTTAAAATTTTTGAGAAATCAAGAATTTTTTTATTTGTATTGTAATAATTGAATTTTTAAATTTAAATAATTGATTTCTAGACAAACTTTCAGAGAATCATTAAAAATAATTGATTTAGAGAAGAAGTTTATTAAAATATTCTTGAAAATAATTGAATTTTTGTTACAATTGCAATTTAAGATAAAAAATTCAAATTTTTTTATTTAAATAATGGAATTTTGGAAAAACCTTTTCCAAATTATTAAAAATGTTTGATTTAGAGAAGAATTTTGTTTAAATATTTTGGAAAATAATTGAATTTTTTAATGAATTGAATTTGTAATTTTTGGAAATAATTGAAATTTTGTTACAGTTACAATTTTATAAAAAATTAAATTTTTGTATTTAAATAATTGAATTCTTAAATTTGTTAAAAAAAATTTGATTTAGTGAAGAATTTTAGTTACAAAAATTCTGTAAATAATTGAATTTCGAAACAATTACAGTTGTAGTTTTTGAAAATAATTGAATTTCAGAAGATATGAAACTGAAATTTTCAAAATTTTAATTTTAAATATTTGTCTAATAAAATTATTGAATTTTTAAATAATTGAATTTAGAAATCGGTGAAATGTCGGAGAAATAAAAAACAGTAATTTTTTCTACTTTGTTTTCTATTTTTAATCATAAAGGGACTTTTTTGCACCTTAAAATCGATCCGAGGCCTGAATTTTGCCTTTTTTTCTATTTTCTATTTGATTTTTTCCCTATTAATTTTGTTTTTGTATATTTTTTCTATTTTCTATTATTTTAATGTTAATTCTTTTTTTATATTTCTTTCAGGTTATTCATGACTGTAGGAATGACAGTGTCAATCTTTATAACCAATTTGGAATTGTTCTGAATAATATTTTCGACACACAGGTAAGAAATATTTACGTTAAATTATTCTTTTTCAATGAGAAGCAACTGGAGTAATTAAAATTAATTTTTCCCTCGTTTTCAGGCTGCTCATGCGATTCTACAATTTCAAGAAACTGGCAAACCTGTTTATAAAGTGAAGAACGTTAATTTAAACGCTCTCTGTGAATTGTATGGCGCACCTTGTAATCTTCTAAAGGAACAATTAAAAAATATTTATCGTCGAGATCAAAGATATTGGTCCAGACGTCCACTGACTCGCGACATGCTAATTTATGCCAGTAGCGATGTTCTCAGCCTCGTTCCCCAAATTTACAACGCCATGTCTAAGTAAGTTCGCTTAAAATTTAATTTTTTATTTAAAAACTATTTTTATTAATAATTTAATTTAATTTAATCAATTTAATTTAATTATATTTAAGAGTTTATTTAATTTCTTTTTTGTTCTACAGACTCATTAAGCCGGAGATGTTGACACTTTTCGCAGAATTATGCGAAGAACAGGTGTGCATGCACATAAAGCCGCAGGATGTGAAGACGAGAAAAAAGCAACGCAAGGTTGAAACCGAAGTGGCAGATCTTCGTAAAAGAATGGAGGAAACGACGGGAAAAAATATTGTTCTCAGTAATCGGGAAATTCGCCTTCTGCGTTATTTATCTCTCACTGAAGAGGAGAAGGAAAAATTGAAAGGCAGCTACAAGGTGGCGAAAAAATTGGAAAAACTGGAAAACATTGGTGACAAAGATAAAAACGATTCTAGTGACGACGATGACGACGATGACAAAAATGATGACGCGGAATATCCAAGTCTCGACTCAGAAACATCCCACTCGGGTACAATTTTAATTTACAAATTCAATTCATTTTTTTAATCACTCTACATATTTAATAATTAATTGCTACTATTTAGTAGATATTAATTATAATAAACTAATAATATTAGTTGCTACTATTTAGTAGCTATTAATTATTGAATACGTAGAGTCATTAAAAAATGAACTGAATTACTATTTAAATACTAAATTTAATAAATTTACAAAATTAATTAAATTAATTACTCATCGAGCCAATTTTTAACGTCGGTTAAGGATTTAATCTTTAACTTTTAAATCTAAACTGGTGAAACTGGCTCTAAATTTAAAAAAATAATTATTTATTTAATAATAATTTGTTTAATAACAATATTTATTTAAAAAATATTTTCCCCTAGGCGGTGTAGTGTCACCACGTAATTCAGAAACACCAAGTCTCACCGAATCAATGCACATGATGGACGAAATTCTCTCCGACGTGCAAATGGATCGTTTTGAAAAAATTGAACGTCTCGAGGCAATTTTATCGGCAGTCACCGGTTCAACAAATGACACTGACACATTGGATTCAGTGTCAACGGCAACATCTCCTACCAAGTGTACGTGTATGTGCCAATTAAACAAAATGTCTAATCAATCACAAAGTGTTCCAAAACAAAATCAAGAAGTCGCGTGTCAAACCCTCAGCACTGGTGATATTGTAATCACAAGGATTCATTTCTCCGAGGAGGAAAAGGAACGCGAAAGATTACTCAATTCACCAAAAAAATAGGTAGTTTGAAAAATTTTTGAAACCTCTTACGAGAAAATAAGGAAATGAATTTTTTTTTTTTTTAATAATCCCAACAGTTTGAAGGACGAGTCATTCTTAGATTTTTATTTCAGACATTTTTTTTTAGACAATTTTCATTAGATGATTGTTTGAAACCTTAGATAATTTTTTTTAATTAATACCGCTATCGAGTTGTTTTAAATATTTATAAATTTGCTGCTTTTTAATTTTTTTTTCGTAGTAATTTCTAACAAGGGAGATTAATTTTTTTTATTCCCTAACTGATTAATTTATTAATGTTTATCAAACATTTTTTCAATGTTTATTTATTATTGTATTGTATTTAGTAGAAATGCAGCATTTTACATTATACGAAGTTAATTTTAATTGAATAATCAAAGAATTGTTTCGGAAAACAATGATTTTTTTCCGATGTTTTGATTGAGAGCTGTGCCATTGATACGTTTTGCTTTCAATCATCACATCGCTAAATATTTAATCGTTAAATATTAAATTAAAATAATTCTTTAATGAAATTAAAATCTTTAATTGAATTGAAATAATTCATTAATCAATTATATTGCATAATACCGTTTTGTTCAATTTTGTTATCATTGAATATGATTTTTATTAAAATAGCACAATATTTTGAATCAAAATTAATTAAGAATGTATTTTTAACGTTTTTTTTGTGTATTTGTGTTTTATTTCCGTTTTTTGTGGGTTTTCTCCTGTTTATATTGTTATTAAAAAAAGCATAATGCAATGTACACCAAGTAGCTTCTAATTTTAATTAAAATTAATTATTTTATTTTCAAAATCACGCACATGTGTTTACACTACATTATGCTTTATAGTAATTTAAATTTTCAATAATTAGTTGAGCACTTCTAACATTTTTATTTCTAAAAAGAAAAGTGTAAATATATAATTAAAATACTATACGGGAGAAAAAAATCAATTTTAAATTCAAGTTCTTTTCAATGTCTTATTTGTACATAAGTCATTTGTGTAATGTATAGTGTTAGATTAACGGTACTAAATTGATCATGAGGCCTTATTGTAGTTCATAGTTAAACGAACTATGAAAATTCAATGCGTAATACGCCGACGAAACTTTCAAATAATCAATGGTCAATTACAATTTTATATTATTTATAGTTATTACGTTTTCAATTGCCATTTAATGACTACAATTAACAAAGAAACTGTCCTTTTAACTGTGTTTTTACAGTCTTTATCGTTTTTTTTAATTAAAAATATATTATGTGTATTTTAATATTTTTTATTCGACTTGCCATAAAAAAAATTGTTTATTCTTTGAAAAATTTAATTTTTGCGAAACTGAAGTTTTTTTTTGATAATTTTTTTCTTTTTAACTGTTAAATAATTGAAAAAATATTTTTATATACAATGTTAATTGCCTTAAAATAGAGGTGCTTTCGTTTTATCATCGAAAAATTCGTAAAATCAATTTCATTATTATAGTTGTAATTGAAATTTACTTATTTGGTATTTAATTAGTGAAATAAAAAATTTAATCGGGGAATGGGATAGAATATTAACAATTATATATATTTATTGATAAATAAATAAAGGGGAAACAGTATTTTCAAAATTAATAATTAAAAAATTAATTTTACAATAATTTAAATAAAATACTGTTTCTTGGGGAATTTTTTTTTTTTTAGAATCAATTAAAAATATTGGGTTTTATTTGGGATATTAATTTACAATTCTGCCTTTTTTGCGAGTGTAAAAAAAGTATGAGTTTATTAAGCGTGGCATAATCCAACTTTTATGCATAATATCATGTGATATTAATTTGCATATCGATAGAGAGAATTTACTGCCAGATTCTGGTGAGAAGTTATTTCAGAGAAATTAATTTTTAATGTGTAAATTTTTCTTCTAGAGCAAATTAAATAATTATTAGATCGTTTCACGATTTTTTTCTTTTTTTTTGAACAAAATGAAACAATGACTGTTGTCGACTAGACAAATTTATTGTGAATAATCGAAATGAATCTCGATGAATTTTTTTTCTTTCCGAAAAGGAATTTACATTTTTTTCTGACGAGATTTTCGCAATTTTTTGTTAATGATCTAATATTTATGACAAAGCTATAAATCATGAGCATCTTGTAAATAAAGAAAACAATAAAAAAAACGACAGTAGTGATATTAGTAGAAAATTCAAAGCTAATTGTAATTTGATAATAATTCACTTTATATCGGACATTTACATAGTAAAAATTATATATATATATATATATATATTAAAATTATAATATTATGAAAAATATTTACACGCTGTTAATAAGTAACGCATTTAATTATCTATTTAAAAGAAAATTTTTTAAAAAATGTATTTTTAACATTATTAAAACAAAAAAAAAAGTGAAAAAAAGAAAACGTTATATACAAATGATTTTTATGTCATTCAACGATATGTTTACACAATTATTTAAATATATGAGAAATTTGACAAAATGAAATTTTCAATTTTATTGACTTTCTTCCATTGTTCACCACTTAATTTTTATTTATTTGTGAAATTAGATTTTTGCGTTATAAAAAAAAATATATTTATTTACACTAACTACACGACTCTGTCGTAATAGAAATTCATTATCATTCGGGTAATATTTATTCCTCCAGCTAATGTTGTTACGTAAAGGAGAAATGCTATCGGTAACGCTGATAAAATTACATGTGTTTTAGAAAGAATCTCTACATCTGCAACAAAATGCAAAAATTAATTTTTTGTTTCTATTTTTAAGATTCAATTTTTTTTTTGAATAATAAACTTACTAGCGTATCCTAAGAATGTTATATAAATGTAATAACTAACAGCAATCATCCAAAAAGTATTTCCAAGAAAGCGAGAGGAAAATCCATCGTGAATAATGAAACCTAAAATTATTTCAAATTAATAAACATTCAATTCTTTTAAATTGAAGGTACAGTGGAACCTCGATTATCCGAACCTCTGTTATCCGAAACCTCTATTATCCGAACCGAAAATCATTTTATCCGAATTTCTATTATCCGAACTTTTTTTTGGCTATCCGAATTTTAAAATTTATTTTCTCTATTTATTTTATTACTTATGTTTGTTTATGCCAAAAAAGTCTTAAAAAAATCATATATTGTGTTTTATTAATATATTATTATAAATTAATATATATACTTATATATCTTTGAAAAATGTATTAAATTAAATATGTACATATAGTTCAACTGTCCAATTTTTTTACTTTAATTATGAAAAACATTAAAACCTCTATTATCCGAATTTTCGATTATCCGAATCAGGCCGTGCCTAGGTTAGTTCGGATAATCGAGGTTCCACTGTATTGAAATTTTTTCAATTATAAATTGAAATAATTCGAGAAAAATGTGAAATATAAATTATTTTTTAATTTCTAGAACTACTTTACCATTGTATAGAAATAGTTGAACAAAATGAAGAATTATGAGAGGTGGGAAAAAAGCATTTATATGAATGTCGAAACAATAGCCCCATTCAACGTCCTGAGTTTTATCTATTCGAAGATATCGATTTGTCACAAACCTGTCGATAGTAAAATTAATTTAATTACATTGTCATTAAGTTTGACTCTTCTCTCAGTTTTCTTTAAAAACTTTTCCTCTTTTTTTGTCTAAAAAAGAAAATCTTTTTTCATTACCAAAAAAGCGAAGCGACTATGACTCCAATTCCAATACAATCGACTATGATCACGTAAAATAGAAACGCGAGAAATTGGAAAAATCCTAAACCTAAAACAATGGCAAAGCCAACGGATGAAACGAACAGCCAGAACGTCAATAACACAAGAAAAGCTGGATCATCTCTGGCAAACTGCGATTTTGTCTCTATAAATAATATTTTAGTTCTCATTTCTTTACAAAAACATTTCGAATCGTATTTAAAATAAATTTACTAATAACTTAACTAATATTTTAATAATTTTTTACTACTTACGCTTTCTACTTCTGAAATTTCTATAAACTTTCTGTGGATTTGTAAAAAGATAGATCATTTGCCATGTAGCAAATTCAAAATCCATTTGTTCAAACATTAAAAGTTTTCGTAGGTATTTGTAAAATTTTGTCGGTGCACCAAAACATTCTTGCCTGAAAAAGAATAAATTACGAATTACAAAATAAGACTAAATAAATTTTTACTTAAGCTACAGTAAATAAATAAATTAATTTAAGTACCAATTTATATTTAACTAAATTACTTAGGCAAGAAAGAGAAAGAAGTCGAGAGATTGAAAATAAAAATAAAGAAAGATTTACCTGTAAGTGGCAGGTATCGGTAGCGATGAAGATGATCTCATTGACATAGGAGATGCACATCTACTTACTGGCGGTGATGTGGAATATTTCATCTTAATTTCTAAATGACAGATAAATTATTAGACGAACGTTACAGACCATTAATTAAATTTCTTGCAAACGCATGTCCCCCCAAAATTGAATAGAAATATAATTTTTATCAACTATAATCATTGAAACAATTTTTATATTATTTATTGCTTTTTAAAACAACTCTTTTATAATTATTTAAAAAAAAATAAATGACAAAAAGCAAAAGATGTCATCACTATTTTGAGGTTAAGTTTCAATTGTTGACGTATACCACGGATACCACGTATACAATTACGTTTTTATCTATACTGCACGAATATACTCATTAAAAAAACACTCCTTACGCTTTATTTACTCGATTACTAATAAACATAGTCCACTTATTTCCCGGATATTAATGACAAAAATTAATTTTTATTTAAATAATAATAATGTCAATATCATTTAGGAACTTTTTATACAATCACAATTTTTTATTTTTGTCGTGTTTTTCCCCCTGAAATTCCCTAGACACTTTTATCCGTTCTGCACATGCGCTTTTGATTGCGCGCTTATTTGAAAAATCGTCCTTCTTTAAATTTTCCTTCTAGAGTTGTAGAAAAATTTATTTACACTATTAGTTTCTAATTTTCTCGAATATTTTTATTTTACTCAAGGTATTGTTTGTCAAAAGTAAAATATTTGGGTGGTAAATTGTTTGTTTGAATTTGAAAACGGGGAAAATGTTGCGAATTCTTTACCCTATTCGCGGGTTTTATCGATTTTTCACCAACACTGCCAAAGGCTGTAAACTGTTCTATCTACTATTAAAAGTATATAATTTTCTTGTTCGAATTTGTCAACAAGAAAAGAAAATAATGAAATTCGTGTGTCAACAAACATCAATTACAATAACTCAATAAATAGGAATAATAATGTCTTCTTGTCACATACTCGAAACAATTCCATGCTCTTCCTGGTGCTAAGTTTCTTCTAATAATAAGGTAAATTTTTTTGTTCTATTATCTAAAAAAGTGTCAGTGTTCCTCTAAATTGTCCCATTTCAATTATTTTAGATTATTTTTATATGTTTATTTTCGTTTAAAGTTTATAAATTGTATTTATTACAATGCATAATATATATAAAAAAAGGTAAAATTCGTGAGGAATGAATTGAAACATAACCAAAAAATTTGACAGATTCGTTCGTTTTCATTAGACAGGCATTTTTATTATAATATTTATAAGTGGTTTAGTGATAATATTGTAAATAATTCAAATATTGTCTATTTTTAGTTTTCTTTTAGAAAAATAGAAAACAAAGTACATGAAAATAAATGTTTATTATACATATTTTAGTGCGTGTAAAATTATGATAGAAGAAAGAAGAAGAATACATGATGGAAGTTAGGAAATCATGGCAGTTGGTGAAAAAAATTCTAGTCATTATTTGTCTTCTATTATTTCTCGTGTGGATAATTATCAATGAGAAATCGTGTCTGTTTAGTGGTCTTTCACGTAAAATTACTCTACACCGAATAAGACTGACATCGAATCATTTTTTGAGAAGAGTTTCCGAAAGTATTAAAGTTGAAGAAATTCCTCTAGACGACTTTACGAATATTAATTACAAAGTAACCAAGGTTCAAGTCGTTCCACTTTTGACCAGCAATGAAAGTTTCAAAGTAAGTAGATTTTATTTTTTTAAAAACGATTTTTGTTTATTAATTACTTTACTTAACTAAATTGCTAATAATTCCCTTATTAATTAAATTCTTAATTTCCTTAATTAAATTGCTTAAAAATTACTTAATTAAATTGTTAATTCCCTTATTAATTAAATTCTTAATTTCCTTAATTAAATTTCTTAAAAATTACTTAATTAAATTGTTAATTCCCTTAATTAAATTACTTATTTACTTAATTAAATTTCTTAAATAATTTGCTTAATTAAAGGATAATTGAAATAATTTTGAGGAGAAAGTAATCAATTGTTTTTTAGGATATTATTGATGTGTCTCCAAAGTACAAGATCTTTCGACAACAAGGTTTAGTGCCGAATAGACAACTTCCTACTGCTCTTATAATTGGCGTGAAAAAAGGAGGCACCAGGGCTCTCCTAGAGTTTTTGAGACTTCATCCCGATATTCGAGCAGCTGGCTCGGAAGTTCATTTTTTCGATCATTATTACGCGAAGGGATTCCATTGGTACAGGTGAATTTCAGGAAAATAGAAATTAACAGAAAAAGAAAATATTTTTAATCACCGTTTTGTTTCTACTTCAGGGTTGCCACAAGTCAGGGAAATCAGGAAAAAGTCCGGGGTTTTTAGTAAAAGTACTGGAAAAAATTGAATTTTTAAAACTCATAAGAAAACTCTGAATTTTGATGTTTTTTTGTCAGGGAAAAATTCAAAATTCTGTCTGGAAATCAGGGAAAACGAAATTAAATATTTGTGACAATCCTGTATTTTTTCTTCCCCTAATTATGTTTTTATTTTCTTTTTTCTATTTTTATTAATAGACGCAAAATGCCACCAACTTTGGAGGGTCAAATTACAATGGAAAAAACGCCGTCATACTTTGTGACGCCGGAAGCACCAAGACGTGTACAACACATGAATCCTGGCACAAAATTAATTGTCGTTGTTCGCGATCCAGTGACACGTGCAATATCCGATTATACTCAAGTGAAGAGTAAACGAGCGAAAATGTTGAGATTTGAGGATTTGGCATTTTTGAATGAATCGCAAGTCGTTGACATGACGTGGTCTCCTCTTAGAATTGGTGTTTACGCGAGACATTTGGAACGTTGGCTACAATATTTTCCATTATCGCAACTTCTCTTTGTCTCTGGCGAACGATTAATTGCCGATCCCGTCACTGAAATGACGCGTGTTCAAGATTTTCTCGGCATTAAACGAGTCATTTGCGAAAAGCACTTTTACTTTAATGCCACCAAGGGTTTTCCCTGTCTTCTTAAATCCGAGGAGCGAGCGACTCCCCATTGCCTTGGTGAGTAAATAAAAAAAGAATAAAAAATATTTCTTTCAAGAATTAGATTAACTTTTCTTTTTTCTGAATTAATATTATTTTAGTTCATATTTTTTTAATTAATGCTTAATATTATTTTTTTCTTTCGAATACAAATTTTATTTCTTTCCTTTCTTTTCAAGGAAAATGGCAAAATCAGTTAATGTTATTTTTTAAACTTCTATTAAAATTTTCAATTTTCTTTTAAATGGAAATTTTCTTTTAAGGAAAAAATAAAGGCAGAAGTCATCCGCACATAGAACCAGTCGCAATTGAACGTTTACGCGATTTTTATAGACCATTCAATCAACGTTTTTATCAACTCACTGGAATGGATTTTGGCTGGCTTTAAAGGTATCCGCACAATTCTATGAGCAATAAAGATGAGACATATCGTAAGTAGAATCTAAAGTAACTTGGTCAATTTCAAATAGATTTACTATGAATATTTGATATTCAAAAAGAGACTCTCTTTAAAAAAAAAAGTATCCTTAAAGTTTCGAACGTTCGACATGAACCTTATTTTTTATTTTACTAAAAATTTATTTACATATTAAAACACTAATTGATAAATAAAATTTTTATTATGAATACCTGGTAAATAGTAAATTTAAATTAATTTTGAAAAATTCAGAAACAAATAAAAAAAATCGTTCATTTGAACGTTTGAAATTTTAGCGGAATAAAAAAAATGTTTATCAATTTGGTGAGATTAGGAATATATCATAACGAAACGAATGTCAATCTTCTAAGTCAATTTTTTCGAATATTTAATTAAAAATTTCAATTTAATGAAAAAAATTGAAATTAACGAACGTTTTATTTACGAATTTACAAATAAGTTGTAAAAATTAAGTGAAAATCTTATTGAAAGAAAATTTTAATTTAAAATCGTTTAGAATAATTTATAATTATAATTTTAATTCTAAATTAAATTATAATTATAATTCTAAACAATTAAAATTATACTTTAATTTATAATGAAAATTATGATTCTAAACAATTAAAATTATAATTTAATTTATAATGAAAATTATAATTGTAATTGTTTACAATTATAATAATGTTTTTCTTCATAAGTTTTCAATTAAAAATACGTGCAATATGATATATAAAAATTGTGATTAAATTTATATATTAAAAAAAAAGTGCATACGTACAAAGGAAAATTAATATTTAAGGAAAAATTTATGCTTCTATTATATATCTTCCATAGACGAATAATTTACAGTAGATTCAAGTAGAACTTTAATAATAAAAGAAATTTTTTAAATTCTATAAAATTTGTTTTCAAAAAACTTGTTTAAAGAAAAACTTGTTTAAAAAAAAATTCCGAAAGAAAAGTCCAAATTTTTGAATAGAGAGAAAGAATAGAGAATAAAAAAAAGAAAGCATATCAATATATACACGAACATACGTAAATTTTAGTCAGGGTGTAATAATTTTTAATTTATTCGCAGTATTAAAAAAAAGAAGACTTAAATTTAGAACTAATAAACATATTTTTTATAAGAAAAAAAAACACATTTTCTCAATAGAATATAAAATTAAAACCAAAGACCATCTAAATATAAGTAAAGTGATAATTAAAATTACTTATATTCTGATGATTCGTTAAATTCGTTCAAAATTATTCCATTCCCACTTTCGTGTGTTCGATGAAAGATAAAAATTGTTTTTAATTCTATAATAATAATAATAGGAAAAAAAAATACAATGAAAATAAAAGAAATGAAGAATGCACAAAGAGGATGCTTTTGCTCAAATGTACATACACTAGAATATATGAATTTTATTTATAATATTCAAAATTGTTAACTAAAAAGTATGTTGATTTAGAAATTTATTTACTTGTTTTATTATGATCGTATTATTAATGTAATAGGTAGAAAAATTTTTTATGTATATTTTTTCTCTTAACTAGGAATGAATGATTTTTAAATAGGTATTTTTTAAGAATTGAAAAATATTCAAATTATTCAAGTCTCATTCCTAATTAAGAATAAATTTTCGAATGGTTTATAATTGAACTTTATTATTCAATCAATGAAATGTTTTTTGCATTTCCAAAACTTGTGTTATTCAATAAAGTTTATATAAAATGTCTTTTGCTACTGTACTTTTCAAACCAAACAAAACAATTTATTGTTTACAAATTTTATTAATTTTCAACTTAAATTAATTTTAATATTAATTTTCAATTTAAATTACTTTTTAATTTAAATTACTTTTCGATTTCAATTACTTTTCGATTTAAATTGCTTTTTAATTTTAATTACTTTTCGACTTAAATTACTTTTCGATTTTAATTACTTTTCAATTCTTATTATTTTCAATTTCAATACATTACTATATTTAAATAAAAGTGTAAATAAATAAATAAATATAATTTTAATTAAAATTAGTTGTATTTAAATTACAATTTTAATTTAATTTTGATTCATTTTGTTTCAGTTTCCTCTAAATCTTTTTTTGAAATAATTTTTAATCTAGAAATAAAACTAGATTCGAACATAAGAAATGAACACGAGGTCAAGAAATAAAATACCCAAAAAATAATATTTATAAATATATTAATATTACACGGAAAAAAGAAGTACGTGAATCCTTCCTTGACAGTGCTTGACTTTTGGATAGGACACAAAATACAAGAATTATTCTAGTACTAGTATGGGCCGTACTAGTACTAGAATAATTCTAGGACTTTCTTATATTTTCTAATAAAAAGTATATGGAACAGCCTTGTATTTTGTGTCCTATCCAAAAGTCAAGCACTGTCAAGGAAGGATTCACGTACTTCTTTTTTCCGTGTATAACGATTATAACGTGATAGTACAGGAAGATCTTTCCGTTTCTGTTTTTTTTTTGTCTCTTTTTTATAAACTCTTTGTTTTAATTTTAAACTCTATTATAATCGTATAATCACAGGAACTACAAATATACTTTACATTTTGTTTTTAAATTTTACATTTTCTTCCATTTTTTATACTTTTCTTTCATTATTAGAGGATATATTTTCATGAAATTATCTCTAATTGGCAGAAAGTGCACATAATTTTTGATGTTTGCTGATTATGTATAAACTAGGTCCTAGAATTATAATACTACAATTTGACTACTTTTATTATAATACATTTTATCATTTTCTTCATTTTTTTTTTTTTTTTACAAAAATTATCACAGTATTTGTTACAAACTTAATCTATTTACACATACACACTGCCATATCAAAGCGAAAAGAAACATTTCTCTCGAAAATTTTTAAACTCCTAAGAAATACTAAAGAGTTTCTTATAAGTTAAAATTAATTAATTAAAAATAAATAAAATAAAAAATATTTATTAAAACGAAACTTGAGATGTCAATACTAAATGTTTAATATTATAATTTCGATAATATAATGAGAAAAATAATTATAATTGTAATAATTAAATGCAATCATTATGTATTATAAAAATTAATTAATAATAATTATTAATAATTATTAATCAGTTAATAATGATTAATAATTATAATTATTATTTATAGAATTACAATATTAACATTTTTCGCTAATTAAATGACAACTGAAGATTATTGTTAACAAATATTGTTAATAAGTACAAGTTTTCTTTCAAAATATTCTTTGTAATAAATAATTTTTTTTATATCTTTATGTAATATATAATACTATAAAGAATGTCTTTTTATCGCTCGGCAGTTACATTCGAAAATACTGTTTCCGGTGCATAATAATTACACTTTTCCATGCGACGTCAAAATTTATTAAAATACCTATTTGTGAATATATAATTTTTATTCTCATGAAAAACAAGATTCATCTTCTTTCTATTAATATATAATTAAATAATTTCAGTAAATTTAAATCTCGTTTTTCTTACAATAGTAGCACAAAGTATCGAAGTTAAAAACTATTTCAAGACATTTTTTTAAGTCATCCAACATTGATATTCTCTTAAATTTACCATTATTTTTTTTTTGTAACTAATTTTCTTTTTTTTCTTTAAAAATCTTTCTTCTAAATTTTCAACATTTTTTTTTTTTAGAGTTATTTTTATTTAATTAATAATAATCTAGAATTTACAGGAATTAATACTTTTTCATCTCTATGTATTTATATCGATGTTGTGGTGTTTCCACCGAAGAATCGATTGGGGAGAAATGAATTTTGTAATTTAGTAATTAAAAAAAAAAATTAGAAAGTTTCTGTTTCAGACTAATGGAATGTCGTGTTTAATTTGATTGAGATATCCACGTTCTTTGAGGAGATCGTCAAGTCCTTCGCGGGTATAATAAACGACAAAATCAGTGGGCGAAACACCTTCGAAGACGGCATGAACCGATGGTTTTAAATTGAAAAAGAATAATGGTTGTCCACGTGCAGCAAAGTCTTTTGTTAAAGTTTCAATAACTGTCGCGGCTGTAAAATCGGCACCGTAAATGTGCGAACAATCAATAACAACTGGTGTCAAAACACTTGAACCACGACAACTGTATTTTGTCACGAGATTTCTCACATAGTCAACTGATGGGAAAATTAAACATCTATCTGGAGTTAACATCAAGTATTCAATTCCATGACGACTCTGAAAATTAATTTCAACAACATTGGTCAGGTAAAATTTAATTTTAATTTTATAATTTAACAATATTAATTTTCTTTTCAATTTATTAATTGAAATTATAAATTATTAATCAATTGTTAATTAAAATTATAAATTATTAATCAATTATTAATTAAAATGATAAATTATTAATTAACTAGCAAATGTTACGCGCGAACTCGGTATCAACTTCAATAATTGAAGTTCGAATAATTTATTTAATTTATTTTTGAATAATTTCAGATTCAGATTTAAAAATAATGCAATTATTAACATTATTACGTAATTAATTATTATTATTTTTTAAAATTTGAATGAAATTCTCCGCTAAAATTCAATTATTATTTTCATAAATAATAACATTCTTCTCAGGAATTCAATTATTATTTGTTTAATTTTAATAAAATTTCTCGAAAAAAATTTAATTATTTTTATAACTAATAAAATTCTTCGTAAGCAATATTAATAATCGTTGTATTCCGGTAATCTGTTCCCAGTTTGAAGTTAGTTTTTGTTTGCTTCTTTGTTTACTGACTTTTGTAATAATTTTTCTTTTTAAATATTTTCAATTTTAAAATTAATATATTGAAAATCATTGAATTCTTGCAAAGAATTTTATCAAAAAATTTAAGAATAATTGAAATTCTCCGAAGAATTTTATTATTTATGAAAATAATTGAATTCTTGCAAAGAATGTTATCAAAATATTGAAAATTTTGACAGTAATTGAATTTTATGAACAATTTCTTTCAAGTTTTAAAATTATTATGTTTCTTAATAATTAAAATTAAACAATTAAATTATTGAATTCTATTACAATTTTTAGAAAATAATTAAATTCTTCTCAGAATTTTATTACAATTTTCTAAAATAATTTAAGTAATTTAAGGAATTTTATTAAAATATTGAAAATAATTGAATTCTTTCGAAAAATTTTATTAAAAATTTTTAAAAATTGAATTGTTTCGAAAGATTTTTAAAAATTTTAGAAAATAATTGAAATCTTTTTAAAAATGTTATAACAAATTAAGAAAAAAATTTGAATTATTTCGTGAAATTTTATTGAAAATTATTGAATTTTTTCAAAGATTTTTACTATTTAAAAAAATATTTGAATTGTGAAAGATTTATTAAAATATTAAAAAATAATTGAAATCTTTCGTGAAATTTTTTAAAAAGTTTTTAAAAAATTGAATTTTTGCAAAAGATTGTACTATTTATAAAAGTAATTGAATTCTTTCAAAGAATGTTATTATTTATGAAAATCATTGAATTCTTGTGAAGTGTTATTTAATTATATTAACTTCAATAATTTTAAAAACTTTAAATAAAATTGCTCGCTAAAATTTAATTACTTTCATAAATAATATAACTCATCAGAGAAATTCAATTATTTTTTATATCAATTTAATAAAATTCTTCCCAGAAATTCAATTATTTTCATAAATAATAGAATTCTTCAGAGAAATTCAATTATTTTGAACGTAATTATATTTAAATTTCTCGAAGGAATTCAATTGTTTTCAGAAATAATAAAATTCGTCGAAAATGATTAATTATTTTGAAAAAGAATTTAATGAAATTTCTAAAAGAATTCAATTATTTCCATAAATAACAAAATTCTTTGCAAAAATTAACTTTTTTCATAAATAATATAAACTTTCAGAGAAATTCAATTATTTTGAACATAATTTGATATTTGTAGTAAGATTCTTCGAAACAATTCAATTATTTTCATAAATATTAGAATTCTTCACTGGAATTCAATTATTTTGAAAAGAAGTTTAATAGAATTTCTCAAAAAACTTCAATTATTTACATAAATAATAAATTTTTTTCAAAGAAATTCAAGTGTTTTTTAAATATAATTTTAAAATTTCTCAAAAAACTTCAATTATTTACATAAGTAATAAAATTTTTCTAAAGAATTCAATTGTTTTGAACATAATTTTTTAAAAATTTCTCGAAATAATTGAAGTATTTTATAAATTTTTTTATCAGAATTCAATTATTTTCAATTGAATTTTAATTAAATTTCGCGAAATCATTTAATTATTTTCAAAATTGTCCATAATACTTTTCGTAACAATTCGAAAATTTTATTAAAATTCTATAGAAAATTTTTGTTAATAAAAATGTTATCTTTTAAAATTAAAAACAAAAAATTACGAAAAATAAAATAATTTCTAAATTTTCTTACAAAAATAGTGTCACAAAATTTATTCTCTAAATCTGAATAAGTAAAAAATTTGAACAATTTAGAACAAAAGTGATAAGAAATGTTTGAAAAATTAATTTTTGAATTCTACAGAGAACAGTATAATTATAATTAAAATATATAAAATCCAGTTTTTCTTATGCGATAAAAAACATTAAATTTATTTATTTTATTACTTGTTTCGCCAAAACTTACCGAGAGTTTTTCCACAGATATCTTTGGCCTGGCTGCATGATAAAGAATAAAAAGAACGTTCAGTCCAATTCCAAAAAGAATGCCGATTTCCAGTTGCAGAACCAGACAGGCGATAAAAGTACCAATACCTGGTATTAAATCGGATTCTACCAAAAAGAAAAGTATTATTCAGGTCAGTAAATATTCGACACAATAATTTAATATCAAAACGAAATAACAATTAAAAAATAACTTTTATTAAAAAAACATTATCAACCTTTTTAACTAAACATTTCAAAATTAATAGTTTTAATTTCAAAATTAACAGTTTTAATTTCAAAATTAACAGTTTTATTTCAAAATCATAGCAGTTTTATTTTAAAAACAGCAGTTTTATTTATGAAAATAAACAGCAAAATAAAAAAAACATTCTCTGGTCATATTAATTTATATAAAAAACAAGAAAAAAATAAAAGGAACTGCAAAATTGAAATGCAACGAAAAAAAAAGCTCACGTACTTTTTGTCCTCCACATGGGCCTCACGACCTTGACCTCAACCATAAAAATGACAGCAGCGATAATAATCGCAGCCAAGGACGCTTTTGGAATATAATAGAAATAAGGCGTGAGGAATAAAAGTGCCAAGATTACGAGAATACCTGTGCAAATGAAAAATTATTAACATCATTTTTACATTAAATTCAACAAAAAAAAAAAAAATGAAACAAAAAAGCAAAAATGTTTTCATTCTGATTAACATTAATTACCAGTGTAAAGTCCACCGAGTGGGGTTCTAACTCCAGAAGCATTGTTAACTGCACTTCGGCTCAATGAACCTGTCCCAGGAAAAGATTGCACAAAAGAATTTCCTATATTTGCCATTCCAATTGCTATTAATTCCTGAGTTGCGTCAACGGATTTTCCATTTGCTAAAATTCAAAATAGAATTTATTTTTCTTTCGTTTAAATTCAAATTTTGTTTTCAATTATCGTATTATTATATTTTAATCAATTGTACTATTTAAAATACCTCCGAGTGGTAAATATAATTATTATTAATCCTACAATTTAATTAATTTAACTCATCAGTAATTTTAATAAAATTTCGTAACGTATAAAAATATTTTTTTAGTGTATTTTGAATACAATGCAAGAAATAAAATATTCTTTAGCATACCAAAGGCTTTGCAGATGGCCACATTTTCCATGAGAGAAATAAGTGGAACAACAAGGATTCCACTTCCTAAATTTTTACACATCTCAATGAAGGAAATTGTACTATTGGCATTATTTATACTAAATGGTGGTAGTTGTATCGTTGGCATTCCCCTTGAAATTTCACCTTTAAAATAGAAGGAAAAGAGAAACAAAATTTATTAAATGAAGAAAATAAACAAATTTAATTGAACAGAAAAAAAAATTGAAAATAAATTATTGAGGAAAAATAGAATTTTATTTAAAAAAAAAAAATACTTCCTCCATGAGGAAACAAAAGAGAGGAAAAAAATCTTACCAATCAAATGAATTTCTTTATTTTCCGAAAAATAATAGCCCAAGCCACCGCACATGATGACTAATAGGGCATTCCTTGAAGTTCCTGTGAGCCAAATAATTTTGTTTATCACTTTTTGCCTACTTGTTCGAAGCTCTTCTTGCTTGGGGCCTATGTTAAATGACGTGATCATCTGCAAGGGAATTTTTTCTTTATTAAAATCCAAATATTCCGAATTAAAAATAAAATAAAAAAACTACTGTTTTTTATATTATTTTTCTATTCATTACATTTTTTACTTATAATCTTTCTGATTTTTCATTTATTAAAATATTTTCATGAATAAAAGTCTTTTGATTCTTTATTTATTGAAATTAAAAAATTTGTGTTATTGAAATTTTTATTTCTTTATTGTAAACTAGCAAATGTCATTAAATATTCTTGTTTATTAATTTTACAAATTTTAATAAAATTCTTCACAAGAATTCAATTATTTTTATAAATAATAAAATTCTTTGTAAAAATTCAATTATTTTTTTAAATAGTAGAATTTTTTGCCAAAATTTAATTATTTTTAAACAAAATTTTAATAACATTTCACGAACGAATACAATTATTTTCTAAAATTTTCATAAATCCTTCGAAACAATTCAACTATTTCTTTAAATACCGTAAAATTTTTGCAAAAATTCAATAATTTTCAAAAAAAATTCACGAAAGAATTCAATTTTTTTGAATCGTTATAAAATCTGCAAAAATTTAATTATTTTCAAAAAAAATTCACGAAACAATTCAATTTTAATTATAATCAATAAAATTCTTTGGAAAAATTCAATTATTTTTAATACAATTTTAATAACATTTTTAGAAAGAATTCAATATTTTAAAAAAATTTTTAGTAATATTTTTCGAAAAAAAATCAATTATTTTCAAGAATTTTAATAAATCCTTCGAAACAATTCAATTATATTTATAAATAGTAAAAATTATTTGCAAACATTCAATTATATCCTAAACAATTTCACGAAAGACTTCAATTTTTTTCCTAATTCGTTATAAAATTTTTCAAAAGAATTCGATTATTTTCTAATATTTTAATAAAATTTAAGAATATGTTTAACTTCAATTAATAGCAAACACGATTTTTTTAAAATCTTGAAAGAAATTGTTCATAAAATTCAATTATTTTCAAAAATTTTAATTAAAATTATTGAAGAAACTCCATTACTTGAAAAAAAATTAATAGAAATTCTTCAAAAGAATTTAATTAGAATTTTCAAAAATTTTAATAAAATTCTTCACGAGAAGAATGACATTAATTTACATCAATGCAATAATTTTAAAATTGCAAATATTTAAAAAGAAAAATTATTTTAAAAAGTTACGAAACAAAAACTAACTTTAAACTGCGAACAGATTACCGGAACACAACGATTATGAATATAGATTTTTTTTATTCCTTTATTTATAAAAGTCTTAGGTTTTTTCTTTAAATTTGTTTTCAACTATTTTTTATTAGCTTAAGAATTTAAAAATTTTACCTACCCTAAAAATAAGTAAAAAAACGATACAGGAGACACCAATTGAAGCATCCAAATAAGAAATTGGACCATACGATACTTTATCAATGATGCTTGTCCACATATCGAGAAAAGTCGTACCTTCCGCGGGTACTCCTAAAATATCTTTTATTTGTGACGTAACAATAATTAAAGCTACAGCTGATGTGAATCCTGAACTAACAGGACCGGAGACGAAATTTATAATGAAACCTGAAAGCATAAAATTTCTAATTAAAATAAAATTTAATACTAATATAAAAATAGAAACTATCTGTAAAATAAAAATCTAATCTATCTATTTCTATAAAAAAATAAAAATAGAAATAAAAATTTAAATTAAATTAAAGTACCTATTAAAGTAAATTTAATGAAATATATTTAATTTAATATATTAAAATTTTATATTAATTATATATTAATTAATATCGTTATTTTTATTATTATTAGTAGTAGTATTAATATTTTTATTCAAGTATTAATATTATTTTAAATTAGTGTAGAGTTTTTGTTAAATATTAATATTAAATAAATATTTTTGCAAATAATATTTTTACTCTATTATATTGATAGTAAATAATTATTATTTTCTTTTCTAGATCCTGAGAATTGCTTTTGAATGGAATAATCACCTAGACCGAAAATTCCCATCAATAATTCAAAGACGCCTGCTATGAAACATAAAAGTAAGGCGTGAGAGACTTTATCATCTAAATGAGCCACTGTTTGGTATGTTAGCAACGAAGCAATGGCAGTGGGACCCACAGGAACATCCTTACAGGATCCGAATATAATATAAATAAAGCAGCCGAGAAAACTGCCATAAAGTCCATACTGCAATTCACAAAAAACGTAAGAATGATAAATGCATATTTCATATAATATCAAATTACTAAATTTTCAAAAGCGCCTCTAAATTTTGGGGGGAAAAAATTTCCGAATTTCTCTAATTGTTTGTGTTAGTATTTTTTATCTAAAATTTTGAGAATCTAAAAAATAGATATAAAAATAAATTAAAAAACAGATTTAAAATTAAATTTAAAAAATAGATTAAAACAGATTTTAAAAAAAATAAATTTAAAAATAGAATAAAAAATAGAATAAAAACTAGAATAAACAATAGAATAAATAATAGATCAAAGAACAGACTAAATAATAGATCGATAGATATTTTAATAGATTAAAAAATAGATAATTAATAGAATAGACAATTAAAAAAATTGACAAATCTCTTATTATATTAAGTTGAAGAACGACCGACCGACCGACCGACCGACCGACCCTAGCCGTATATATATGTATATCTTTTAAAAATAATATTAACACAAATGTATACATATTCACAATGTCACGCATGCGCAGTAGTGTTCTGTCAATGTTACGCATGCGCAGTAGTGTTCTGTCAATGTTACGCATGCGCAGTAGTGTTCTGTCAATGTTACGCATGCGCAGTAGTGTTCTATCACTGTTACGCATGCGCAGTAGTGTTCTGTCAATATTACACATGCGCAGTAGTGTTCTGTCAATATTAGGCATGCGCAGTAGTGTTCTGTCAATATTACACATGCGCAGTAGTGTTCTGTCAATATTACACATGCGCAGTAGTGTTCTGACAATATTACACATGCGCAGTAGTGTTCTATTAGTGCCACGCATGCGCAGTAGTGTTCTGTCAATATTACACATGCGCAGTAGTGTTCTGTCAATATTAGGCATGCGCAGTAGTGTTCTGTCAATATTACGCATGCGCAGTAGTGTTCTGTCAATATTACGCATGCGCAGTAGTGTTCTTTAAATATCAGGCATGCGCAGTAGTGTTCTATGAATATCAGGCATGCGCAGTAGTGTTCTATCAATGTGAGGAATGCGCAGTAGTGTTCTATGAATATCAGGCATGCGCAGTAGTGTTCTATGAATATCAAGCATGCGCGCATAACACCCACACATGTATACTCACACATATACACTAATCACATGTACATGTATACTCACACATGTTCATAAATTACATACACATGTATACTGCTCATATGCAGATATAAACTCCTACATATACACAAATCACATATATGTATAGATTTAATAAACGATTGATAATATAAATTGTTGAATTTTTTAAGGTTCGTTGATGCACGTAGTGTCTGTTGAAATTTTTTTAAATATACGTAAATACCTCACTCGCTAATGCTGCGCTGTCTGTGTTGTAATGGAACTTATTTATTTACTTGTGTATTTACTTATTTATTTCAGGGTTGCCACAAGACATCGATTTTAAAATTCCATGACTTTTCCAGGTTTTCCAGACCATTTCTTAAAAAATTCCAAACCAGAAATAAAATTGTTTTGGTATGTTTTTAGCTAATTACGACAAAAAGTATAAAATCCTTTAAGTAAATTGTTAACAAAATAAGTTATTAATTTTTAATTTCATTATTAACAAAAAATTAAGTTAAAATTTGTAAGGTTATTTGAGATACGCTCCGAAGAAAGATGAGGAGCAAATCTTTTTAAATTTAAAAATTTAGTTAAGTTTAGCATTTTTCACAATTATTAAACCAGTATTTTAAAAAGCATTTTAATAACATTTTATGAAACTGAAGTTACCTACGTTTATTCAATGACAATTTTTTCTTTGCTAATTATTTATTTTAATGTTAGAAGCCTTTTAAAAAATTTTAAAAGATCGAAGTCGGGGAAATTATTAATTTTGATTTTTTACACAGATTTTCGAAAAATCCATATATTATTTAAACAAAATTATTATTTCCTCACCTCATAAGCAATTTTTTCTTTTACAAATTATTTATTTTAATGTGACAAGTCATTTAAAAAAATTGTAAGAGGATCTAAGGAAGGCAAGGAAATTAGTGATTTTTAATTATTTTTTCGTAGATTTTCCAAATATCCCGAAATTTTAACTAAATTATTATTTCCTTGCTTCAGAAGCAATTTTTTTCGATTGCAATTTTTTAAAGGGCTTCTTACATTAAAAAACAATTAGCAAAAGAAAAAATTTTCATTGCATAAAAGTTGGTAGCTTCAGTTTCATAACATTTTGGGGTTTCTAAAATGTATTAATTTAAAAATTATTTAAAGGAAGATAGAGACCAAAAGAAACTAAAATTTAGAAATGCCATATTGATTTCAATTGTAAGCACTAAATTTAAAATCAAAAAGTTGTATGTCAACTTGAAAACTTGAAATTTTTACGACTCAAATACAAAAAATTGAGCTTTTAGTATCAGGCTTTATAAAATTCCCTGACAATTCCAGATTTTTCAGGTTTTCCATGACTGAAAAAAAATTCCATGACAATTCCGGGTTTCCCAGGTTTTCCAGGTCCGTGGCAACCCTGTATTTGTTTGGCAGACATCAACAATAATTTTTTAAATGGATAATCAGTGAAAAATGACTTATATTTCTGTAAGTTAGTGTTTCACTTCGATCCGCGAATTTCATTTTTTCGAGCGATTATTTGGTTATCGTCTTTGGTTTTCAAACGATCATCTTGTTTATTCTTTTGTTAATTGTCAAATCGTATCGTCTAATTTTCTAATTGTCATCGACCGAACTTCTCGACTTTCCCATAACTGACAACTAAAAATAATACAATAATAACCTATTTTTTGAAAAAAATCGATATCCAAAAACATTTAAATTCTTTTTTATTAATTCTATTAAAAACTAAAATTAAATTCATTTTAGTGAATTAAAATTATTATATCAAGTTAAAAATTAATTCAAGGTGTCTAGTGAATTATTATTTTTAAATTCCCGGACCAAAAATAAATATTCCCGGATTGATTTTTTAAAACAGCAATTACTATAAAATTTAAATATTAATACTTTTAATAAAGAAATTTTTAAGAAAATCAATTTTAAAAAGTCAATAGACATCTTTATTTAGAGAAATATATATAATATTACTTGTTATATATTACTTAATAAATCTATAACATTGTAATAGTTGGATCTAAATTTAAAATTAACCTACTTTTTTATTTTTCTATTAGTTGGGCTTTTTTGCGGAGTATTATTATTATTTTTAATTGTGTATTTAAATAATAAAAATTAAAAATAATTATTTTTAATTTTTATTATTAAAAAAAAAAAGTTGTCTGTTCATTGAACAAGACCTACATGTCTTATAGTATTTTGGCCCCCTGAATACGAATATGAAGTCAGAATTGCTCCATCACCCTCTGTTTTCTTTTAAATCGAAAAAACTACCCTTAAGTCTAAAATTCAAGAATTAAAGTAAAAAAAAATAAAAACACGGCTTTCTTCGGAGTAGAAGAATATATTTATGCGTTTTCTTCTTTCAACAACTCAAATAATGTCAAAATTGCTCCACCACCCCTACTTTTTTTTAAATCGAAGAAAGTACCCTTAAATCTAAAATTCAAGAACTAAAGTGAAAAAAAATGAAATAACCGGTTTTCTTCGGAGTAGAAGAATATATTTATGCGTTTTCTTCTTTCAACAACAAATAATGATAAATTAACTCTGATTCTGCTTTTTAGTTATGAGAACAAAAATAAAGGAACGTATGCTTTTGTCTAAAACTAATTGTTTTTATTGTTGTTAGTATACTCTGGGTTCATACTTAAAGGGGTAGTTTTTTCAATATAAATCAATAAGAGGGTGATGAAGCAATGCTGATGCTTTTTTAAAAAGTACATAAATATATTCTTCTACTTTGGAAAAAACCTGTTATATCATTTTTTACTATAATTCTTGAATTTTAGATTTAAGGGCAGGGGGTGATGGAGCAATTTCGTCATTATTTCTAAATTGTTGAAAGAAAAAAACGCATAAATATATTTTTCGACTTCGCAAAAAAACTGGTTATTTCATTCTTTGACTTTAGTTCTTGAATTTTAGATTTAAGGGTAGTTTCTCCCATTTAAAAGAAACAGGGGTGGTGGAGCAATTTTGACATTATTTCTGAGAGGTTAAAGGAAGAAAACGCATAAATATATTCTTCTACTCCCAAGAAAACCGGTTATTTCATATTTTTTTACTTTAGTTCTTGAATTTTAGATTTAAGGGTAGTTTCTCCTATTTAAAAAAACAGGGGTGGTGGAGCAATTTTGACATTATTTGAGTTGTTGAAAGAAGAAAACGCACAAATATATTCTTCTACTCCGAAGAAAGCCGTGTTTTTATTTTTTTTTACTTTAATTCTTGAATTTTAGACTTAAGGGTAGTTTTTTCGATTTAAAAAAAACAGAGGGTGCTGGAGCAATTCTGACTTCATATTCGTATTCAGGGGGCCAAAATACTATAAGACATGTAGGTCTTGTTCAATGAACAGACAACTTTTTTTTTGTGTGCCTGTGATTGTAATCATGCCTAAATTAAAAAAATTTAACTTTTTTAGGTATAAAATAATTTTTTAATAAACATTAATAAAAATTTAGTTTTCTAAACATTATTCAAAAGTAGACGAAAGAACAAAGTTTTGTCCTCTTGATGTAATTTTTCTAAATTCAATAGATTAAGTTATAGATAATTAAAAATAAGTATACTTAGATTTCTTTGAATAATTTTTTAACACAATTAAATTTTTCAAATATGTCTACAATAGAAACCTTTTTGAATAGTTGAAATTGTGCAAAATTTAATTGAAAATAATTAATTTATTTCAAGTATTTTGTTACAATTTTTTGAAGAATTTTAATTGCAAATTTTGAAAATAATTGAATTACCAAAAATTTAAAAAAAATTTTTAAAGGTAAATTAGGATATAAGAATTATTTTAAGAAATTCAATTATTTTCGAAAAATAACATTATAATATTTTTAAAAACTAATATTATTAGAATTTTTTTATAGTAATTTTTTAAGATTTAATTATCTTCGAATAATGTAAATAAACATTTATGAAAATTTACTTCAATAAGACGAGCGAACATGACAGCTTGGTTATCAAAACAAAAAGAAAATCGTTTTTTGTTCGTTTCTCGGATCGTGTTGCTCGAATGAAACACTACTGTAAGTGTAATTTTCAACTGACTTTTAGTAAAATTATTTGTTTGACAGAAATTTACAATATTAATAAATAAATCACAATAAAATAATAATCAGTGAAGAATGACTGATATTTTAGTACTTTTCAACTGATTTTCAGTAAAATTCCACTGATTATGAATCCAAAGTCACTTTTTAAAAATACAAAATGGCGAATCCAGGATAGCGGACGAAAATGAAAGGTTTAGTAAGAGAATACGTAAAAATAACATTTCGTATAATGTACAATGACATTTTTTGTAAATGTCACTTCATAATTTTTGTCTTATTACACAATGATTTTAAATAAAATAATTTATATTTTTATAAATATTAATAATTTTTTACATTTTCTAACCACTATAAGGTTTTAATTTTGTAAATGTTCAAATTCTGGTTTAGAAAGAAAAATTTATATTATTATACAACTATATTGTCTAGACTTGCAAAAACCCAAAGTCTAGACTTTGTTGTAACAATATTGTTACAATATATATTGTAACAATATTGGTGACGGTGACATGCGTAAGAATAGTGCAGTAAAAATTTCAAAAAAACACCCTGATCATTACCTACAGAAAATCCTATTAGTAAGAAAAGAATGGACGTATCTTCGCCCTTTTCTTACTAATTATTCGAGACGCCTGTTTATCCCCGTTTATGCAAATGCTCTAATAGTCATTTGATCTAATTTAAAGGTTATAAATATTCAAATGATCTAAAGAACATTGAATATAATGTGATTTTATATAAAAGTCTAATTAATAAAATGAGTTTATTCTATAATTTATTTTTAAGCCAATAATCAAAATATCCAATTCGCATTTTCTATAATCATAAGCAATTATAAAATTTTTTTACGCAAACTTTCAACTGATAAAATAGTTGTATAAGCCAAAGTTTATTTTTTATAATTTTATAATAACCTAATTTTAAAGTGTTATAATTTTTAATTTGTATAAATTGTAATTTAACAAATGTCTGTCAAATCTAAATGTAGTAAAATATAATATATTTAAATAAAATATCTTTTTTAAAAAATGCTAACAACCTCGAATCGACAATTGATCAAATATTCAAAACATCTAATCGTCATTTCGTCCAATGCTAAAAACATCGAATCGTCAAATGGTCGAATGCTTAAAACATCGAATCGTCAATTGATCAAATATTCAAAACATCTAATCGTCATTTCGTCCAATGCTCGAAACGTCGAATCGAGAAAAAGTTGAAAAATTTGCTTGATGTAAGTTAACATTTATTTAAACCAAGCAAATTTTTCCAATTTTTGTCGATTCGACGTTTCGAGCATTGGACCAAATGACGATTAGATGTTTTGAATATTTGATCAATTGACGATTCGATGTTTTAAGCATTCGACCATTTGACGATTCGATGTTTTTAGCATTGGACGAAATGACGATTAGATGTTTTGAATATTTGATCAATTGACGATTCGAGGTTGTTAGCATTTTTTAAAAAAGATATTTTATTTAAATAAATTGTATTTTACTACATTTAGATTTGACAGACATTTGTTAAATTACAATTTATACAAATTAAAAATTATAACACTTTAAAATTAGGTTATTATAAAATTATAAAAAATAAACTTTGGCTTATACAACTATTTTATCAGTTGAAAGTTTGCGTGAAAAAATTTTATAATTGCTTATGATTATAGAAAATGCGAATTGGATATTTTGATTATTGGCTTAAAAATAAATTATAGAATAAACTCATTTTATTAATTAGACTTTTATATAAAATCACATTATATTCAATGTTCTTTAGATCATTTGAATATTTATAACCTTTAAATTAGATCAAATGACTATTAGAGCATTTGCATAAACGGGGATAAACAGGCGTCTCAATTATTCAGAGAATCAGGCTAACATTCAAAATCTAACCTTCTAAGTTTAGTTATTTCAAAAAAATTATTTTATTGATGCAAATAAATATTTATTTTAATTAAAAACTATGCATTATTTAATCAAGTAATTTTTATAATTGATTTAAAGCAATATTTATTAAATTAAATTATTCTATTTAATTGACTTAAGTAATTTGTATTTGGTTCAAATAACTATTTAATAGATACCATAAATTAAAATATTTATGTCCAGTAAATATTTACTTAGTTCAAATAAAAAAAAAAAAATAAGTAAAAACTAATAAGTTTAAATACAACCGAACGAGCGTTAGCGAGTGAGGTATATGTTGCTAGTTATCAAATTATTGCTGAAAAACGAAAGATCCATATCTGTATTATTCAACTTTTATTATAGTCATAATTCACTGTAGATTTTGTTTGAAATAACAAAAAAAAAAAAAAAGGAATTACGCGACATTATTTGCGAATTTAAAAAATTTATTGCCTTCTTACTTTTAACTGAATTGAACTGTTAATTGTTCCACTCACTATAAATATATCATCAAACGAATAATCATGACTCATTAAATATTTAACTTTGTTTTGCAACACTAATTAAAGAATCATTAAACTTGAAAGACGGAACTATTTTCGAAACAGTTCTATATAAACAAAGCTCTTTTAAAAAAAAAACTTTCCTTTTTCGGAAACTATTTACAATAGGCTTCACAAATACGAAAAATAACTTCATATAAATTATATTTTTCAAAATATAGAATTTATATTATTTTATTTCTATTCTCGCCAATTTAATTAGACAAATGAATTTTAACTTATATTTATTAATTATAATAATTAATTATACTTATTACTATCGTTTATTAAAATCTTCGGGAGGAATTAAATTAAATTGAAAAATATGAAAATTATACTAATTATTATTATTATTAATAATCCGAATGGTGATAAATTATTTTCTTTTATTAAAATCCTCTGGAGGAATTAAATTAAATTGAAGAATGTGAAAATTATATTAGATTATCATCAATAATATCGGAATAGTGATAAATTATTTTTGTTTTTATTAAAATCCTCTAGAGGAATTAAATTAATTTCAAAAATATGAAAATTATTAATTAATATTATTTATTATACATAGTTCATGCCTTTTGGCTTTGAACGACCTTCCGGCATTCTCCTTTACGTTGTAATTTAGTAATTAATTAATATTAATATCATTAACAATCCGAATAGTGATAAATTAGTTTTGTTTACTAAACTCCACTGTAGGAATTAAATTAAATTTAAAAATGTAAAAAATGATTAATTAAATTCAAATTCATAGAATTAAGAAAGTGATTAATTAAATCAAAAATAGTATGGAATTGAAAAAAATGCGCAAAAAATGTTGTTTAGAAGGAAAAAAAAATTTTTTTTTTCCAAAGACTTAAAGACGCTTTTCATGTTAAATCATTATTGTTCTTTTTCTTTTCTTTCTTTTTGCAGATGTGAAGTAAATATTATGTAATTTGTAATATTACCTGAGCTGGCAATCCCGCGACACGCGAATATGCCAGAGATTGGGGAATCACAGTCAAACCGACTGTGATTCCTGCCACGAGGTCACCAAGCGCATCTTGTGCATTGTACCTCGGTAACCATCGCAAAATTGGTAATCTTTTGTATAGAGTTTTTTTCGTGCAAATCGCTCGTGCACGTCTTTTCGCCAATTCTGCCACTGATTTGCAGATACTATTCTTTTGGTTGCCCTCGTCATCTCCGGGCTCTTCCACCACTTGAAAAACAAATTTTTACTTATAGGTATTGATATTTTTTATTTTTATTTATTACAAATATTATAATTAGATATTATTTCTATACTTTTGATTATTATCATTTTATTAATTTTACTATTATTTTTGTTATTATTGAATAAAAATAATAATTCTTAATTTTTTAAAATTATTACTATATTATTATTACTATTACTATTATTATTTTTACTATTTTTGTTATTATCGCTATTTTTTTATTATTTCCATATGGATAGTATTTTTATTTTTATAAAAATATAAATCGTCATTTAAATCATTAAATTGTTGATAGTAATAATTAAAAGTAAATTAATTTAATTTCCTGCACGGGAGCATTTAAATATTTAAATTTACTTGTAAGTTATTTCAGAAATAGTGAAAAATTAAAATTAACGGAGAAAAATTTTCTAGGAAAGTGAAGAAAAACAATTTCATGAATATATTTAACATTATAATTCAACTTATTTTCCAGTATAAATAAAATTCTATTTTAAAAATTCAATTTGAAGTGATGCAGACAACTAGACTCCGCGTGCTTGGTAAATTATTATTCCGCTCAATTACAATGACTTAACTCTATTTCAATTAGATTCGGAATAACTATTTTTTTTTTATGGAACTAAAAAATTTTTTTTATCATACCTAGAAATTTTTTTTTCTAATGTACTTTCAAATTTATTTAATAAACAAATATGAATATGTAGAAATATAAAATTTATGCGTAAAAATAGAAAATTAAATAGAAAATAATAGTAATAAATATTAAAAAAATGATAATAATAATTTATTTACATCACGTTGTCAACCTTGACATTATATAATGGCGACATATTTTTGTTCAATTTTTGTTGAGTTTCCGACAACGAAATTGATACATGATTATCAATTCTCTTTCAATAACAAAGAATAAGGGAAAATCTATTGTTTATGAGCCTGTAAATTATTAGAAGTAAAATTACTTATGCTCTTGAAAATTTTCTATACAAAGTGAGAATTTTTTCGAAAAATAAAATTTTTTTCGTTTAAATAAATTATTGCAATTCTGTATATTAATAAATTTACTGTTTTTTAAAATCTGTCAACCTATTCTTGAGATAAATGCATTTTGTATGTATATAGAGGCCAATGTCACACAAGTCTGTTTATACTTGACTTTTTACTGCCTCGTAAACAATGAGAAAAAAGAATGATAAAAAGATAATTTAATAAATTTGACATTTTTGGAATTACTTACTATTGTGGCATCCTCGTGGCATGTGACAGAAATCAATGTTATTTATGACCATTATTAAGCGTAAAGTTAATTTTAGTTTTTAATCAATTTTACTTTACGCTCTGATTTAATTTTTTTTGTGATTAATTTTTTATAAATAAATTTAAAATTATGATTTTTAATCTTGATTTTTGAGAATTTGGATTGAAAATAGTGAAAATAATCAATAGAAATTAATTTATTAATTTTTTTTTTTTGGAGAAAAAAAACAAAGAAAAATATTTCATTTTCAAGAAAAAGCATTGTCATTTTTCTATTAGTGGAGAAAAATCTCATGAAATAAATTCCTAAATTTCTTTCAAAATAATTTTATTTTCCGCAAAGAACAAGGAAAACGGATAAAAAAAATTGTTTTTAATAATTTTTCAATTTAAATGTATATTATCATTTTAAATCCAAGGACAACAATAATAATATACAATTAGAAAGAAATAATAAATAACTTTATTAATTGTTTAAAATAAAACAAAAATAATATCGAAACAAATAAATTAAGTTTCAATAGAAAAAAAATTCTTTCTGCAAATTCAGATATAATTAAAATTTCTCTTTTTTTCAGGAAACTGTGTTTTAAGACGAAAAAGGAACTTACAGATGAAGTCGGATGATCCCTGTATCTCAGGATGAACTTTATGTGAATTCTGAAGTTTTTGAGAGGAGCCATTTGCTTGCATGAGATTTAGACTTCCACCAGAACCACTTAGCGCATGATTTATATATGCTCCACCGATTCTTCCCATTTTCTCATCACTTACAATGTCGACTCCCTTCATTCTGAAAAAAGAGAGGTACATATAAAAATTACATCAAAAATTCTCTCCGAAAAAATTCAAAAATTCTGAATTCATCGAAACATCTAAATTTATTAAATTAATCATAGCAATTTTTTCATTACTCAAAAATTATTCCATTTGCAATAAAAGTGGACAAGGGAAATATATTTAACAGAAAACAAGATAAAAAACGAAAGCAAATATAAAAAAAAGTATTATGTAAAATTATTTTACAACAATAAAATATTATTCCTTTGTTATATTGAGTTGTAAAAAATTTCAACAAAAACCAGTTCAAGACAAATAATAGAGAATAAAAATTTTATAGATATCAAAATATAAATAAAAAGAAGAAAGGATAATAAAAATAAAAATAATAATAATAAAAATAATAAAAATAATAATAAAAAGAAAATTTGAATAAAATAAAAAAAGAATAAGACTAAAGAAAAAATGGTATACAAATTGCAAACATCAATTCATATATGTTAGATTATACAATCTTAATTACTGTGAAGATCAATTAAAATCGGGAAGATAAAACTAATTCTCTCCGGAAGTTGAATTTGCGCAATAGAATTATTTTTTATAATTATTTTTTGTTTTGTTTTGTTTAAACTAAAGCACTCATTTAAAAGTGGTTAAACAGAAAGCAAGAAAAAAACTTTACGAATGTACGGAATAAATTGTCATCACTTAGATCACTAATTATTGCATAACATTATTGTATCACGTTCCCTTACACGATTATATATTAATCACTTTACTATATATAAAGTGGGAATAAAAATGTAGTTCGTAAATTTCATAAATAAACATTTTTATCCAGACATATATGCAAGCGGATTTGTGTAAATTGCAAAAAAATAAGAAATACTGTATCACAGATCTTGGAAGTTTTTCACAATGTAGAACAAAAAATTTACACTATTTGTCAATTTTAAAATCGCTTTTTATTGCAAATGGACTCAAGTCATCAATATGTATCCACGAGCTTGCCTTATATCCTTGAGGAACACTCTTATCACTTTAAGTCATAACCGGCTCAATACACCTTTGAATTTTTATAAACATATTGACTAAGCAAATAAAATTGTTAATTTTTTTCCATATTTTTAAAAAATTAAATTCCTTTTAATTTAGAATTTTTTGCAAACTTTCACTGAGTTAACTAATCAAAGCACATTTTTAATTTCGATGTTTCGAATTTTCGAAATTATGTTTACTTTTGAAATTCCAAAAATTTTAATAAATTCAATATTAATAATTACCGACTAATATTTAGTTTTTAGAATTTAAATGATTTATTTTAGTTAAGTAATTAATTTAGAATTTAAATTTAATTTCAGACTATTTATTAATTTACTATTAATTTGGATTTTGGAATCATTAAAGAATTTCTTTCCTGATGTCACGAAAAAAAATTCTGTTTTCAAAAAAATTTGAATTCAAATAAATGAAAAATCTGTTAATAAATTCAATAACTGCTAATTACGAGAATACAATAAATTGATTCAAGAAATTAAAATTATAATGAGGAGAGAAAAAAATTGCAATTATGTATTCAGGCGAAAAAATTAACACTGAGATGGATTTCCAAGTAAATTCTCTCTTAAAAGTTTGCACATGTGGCTAAGTGCGATAAAATTTTTCGTTTGCCTCAATAAAAGTTTGTCGGAAATAAAATAAACTGACGAAATAAAAAAAAATTGACAGAATAAAATTTACGAAATTTATTTCGTAAATTTTATTTCAATTTTTCTTTTTTAAATTTTAATTTTATAAATTTTATTCTGTTAAATGAAATTTACAAAACAGAATTTACAAAAGAAAATTTCCAGAATAAAATTTCCAGAATAAAAATTAACAGAATAAAAATTGAAAAAATAAAATTTACAAAACAAAAAAAATTGAAAAGGAAAATTAAAAAGATGAGAAGATTATTGTATTGAAAAGAAAAAGTTTTGAGAGCGTGATGATAAATTTTGCAAAATATTCTTCGTGTGTGTGTGTGTGTGTGTGTGAGGGAATAATAATTATTGATATAAATTAATATTTATTTTCAGCTTTAATATGATTGTTAGCATTTGTCAACTCGAGTTATAAAATGTTATCTTGCCTCGTAAACAAGAGCACGTGCTCACACGGATATAAGTGCGAGTTTACTTAATTGTGCGTGTGTACATTCAGAATTGGTCTCGTGACCAAGTCATGTGAGAAATATATCATTTTAATCAACATTCTCTACAGGTGTGTAAGCCTTGAGACACATGTGACCGGAAAAAATACCTGTTTTTTTGAAAATCACATGCTAAATCACATGACCCACCTCTAGACAACAAGTTTTAATAATCATCCATATAATTGACATACCGAGAATTATCATCATATTAAATTTAATATTTTATTATCTCCAATTTTAAGTCTCGGCAATTATTTACAATTGCAAACAGAAAGAATAGAAAATAAATTTTTTTACATTCTTTTTCATTTATTTTCAAAATTTAAATATAAAATTACTTTTAAAAATTCCTTAAGGTAAAAATTATGTCCTGTGATAAAAATTTTTCTACGAAAGGAATTTTTTTACAAAATTTAAATATTTCTTTTTTATTTAAATTTAGGATGAATTTAATAATTTCTTTTTTATCAAAAATATATTTTTATTATTGTATTATTATTTTCTTATAAGTAATGTGTTGACAAAATTGATAATTGGGAAACAAATTAGTAAGACTGATAATATTTCGAATTTCTTTTTTTTAGGTGGGAGCCTTAGAGCAATTGAGAACTGACAAATCGGAAATGGAGAATTTTTGAAGACAAAACAAAGGAGGAGTGAAAACGTGCATAACACTTGGAGCAATAGACAAATATGCATATATCTTTTGTATCTATGTACCAGATGTTACGTGAGTATTCGTTTGCGGGTATTAAAATGGCCCCAGTATCTATTTTATGTAAGATTGCAAAACCGTTTCATAACTTTTACATTTTATCGCAAAAAGGACGATCAATACCATCTTACACGCGCAACGTGTCACATACGAATTTCGATAAGTCATGTGAATGATAAAAAGGGATAATATTTTTTTTTTCTCACTATTATAAAAAGGTAATTCATTAATTTCTAATAATTTAAGTAAAAGCACTTATAATTCGAGTCAAGTGGAATATTCTAAATAATTGTTTCTTTAATAAAAAAAATAGTCGCAAAAAATTCTAAACTAAAAAAATAATTTAAAAAATAGAATTAAAAATTTTACTACACTATATAAAAATTTAATTTTTAATAATTTATCTGAAGCACTAAATTCGAGTCAATTAGAATATTCTAAATTATTGTTTCTTTAATCAAAAAAATAGTCGCAAAAAATTCTAAATTCTAAACTGTAAAAATATAATTTGAAAAATAGAGTTAAAAATAGAATTAAAAAGAAAAATCAAAATTACAAAAATATATAAATAAAAAATAATAGTAATAAATAATAATTTGTTTATTTTTATTTATAAATACAAAGAAATTAATTAATTTATTTATAAATAGAAAGAAATGATATAAAACTGTAAATTAAACCTACAAAAATTAAAATACTTATTTTTTTTTCAAATTTACATAAAGAAAAAAATATAAAATCACAAAAGGATCCAAGCACATGATATTTATCAATAAGTCAATCAATATAACTATGACGCCAACCAATCGTATCCACTTGTACTAATTTCAACCAAAGCTCGATGATTCTGAATATAAATCAAACGAATGACTATTCGTATTCGTTTCGACTGAGACGTTTATTTACAATAATTAAAAATCTCCATCGCATTTTTTTTTCGCAAAAGTCAAATTTCAATTAAAAAAACTGTGTTCAATAATTGAGTGGATCAATAATTCTAATTGATAGATAATTGATAGAAATGTTCAAAAAAAAATTACGTAAAATATTTTATCAAATGTTAATTTATTTTAGGAAATAACTTCGATAAATTAGATAGTGAAATAATTAATGAAAAGTGTCATCGAAAATGTATGATCGAAAGGTTAATATTAATAATTAATGTTAGTAATCAACGGTTTATGGCTAATTAACCATTTAATGGAAAAATATATTCCTCTAATTAATAAGGGAAAAAATATATTCCCCTATTCAATAAGGGGAAAAATATATTCAACTATTTAGGAAAAACATATTCTCCTAATTAATAAGGGAAAAAAGAAATTTAATTAATTAATTTATTTAAATGGGAAAATTTAAATCACAATTAAAAGAAAGAAAAAATTGTTTTAAATAATCGAAATTATCGAAGATATAAATTATTTTGTTAGAAAATTATTTTAATTTATTATATTCAATTTATTTTAGTTGAAGGTAAAATGAAAAAAAAATAAATGCAATCGTCATTAAATAAGTGATTGGGGTACGTGTTTAGTCAGACATATAATAGAGACTCGAGCAATGAAGGCGATTATTTAAATTTAAATAATATTGTAAAAATTATATTTTCAATTTTAATACTGTAAAATAATTACTATAATTATTATTTTAAGTTTAAAATTATTTTTTTATTTTTAATAATAAATTTTAAACTTAAATCTTAAAAAAAATAAATAAATAATTTACTAAATAAATTAGAAAAATTTTTAATTATAAACTTCAATTAGATAAATAGTGAATTATAAACTTGAATTATAAAAATTACGATTTTTATAAAATTTACAAATTTGCTTGAATCATTTTTAGTTTCAAATTTATAATTTTTAAATTTGTAAAAATTATAAACTGAAATTATATAAATTAAAAACTAAAATTATTAATTATTAACTTAAATTATAAAAAGTGTAAATTATAAACTCAGATATAAAAATTCTAAAATATTATTTAATTAATATACGATTGTTATACGTATGATTATTTCTTTGTACGATTTTTATACGTTCGATTATTTGTACGTATATTATATATTCGATTATTATACCTAACGATATTATTTTTATTCGAACGCAGAAATTATGGAATTAACCAGTTCATGCAAATCAAGAACAAATTGAAAAAACATTAGTTAAAAATTGATAGCAAACAATTTTTTTTATTAAAAGAAAAATAATTAGAAATAGTTTTTTTATGCGTTGTGATAAGACTCTCATACATTTTTAATTTACCGTGATTTATTGTCAATCTTAAAAGAATAAGATCATTAAATTCTGTATTACGATAGAAATTTTCTACTTGGTTCCTTTTTTATGATGAAAAAATGAAATTAAAAATTAAATTAAAAATTAAATTAAAAATTAAATTTGTTAAAAGAAATTTATTTTACGTCATTATAATAACAATTTAATTACTTTTACCTAATTTTAAAAGAGTCAAAATTTTCCACATTGAAATTCGAATTGAGTGCTTTTTAATGAAAACGAAAATTATTTACATTTACGAACTTTAATTTCTTTTAGACGATATCGATTAAGTACCTTTATAAAAAACAATTAAGTATTTGTCTTTTCAAACTAAGTGGCATATTCCAATGTTTTCTTGATAAAGAATTTCATTATCTTAATCAAGACAATATTTGAATTTTACATTAATATTGTGATTAAAAACATAGTTTTATAAATAGGTTACATCTCGAATATGAAAATTAACTGATAAACGATCACGGAAAAAATGTTTCGATTACTAATTAATTTTATTTTTAATTTTTATTTTTGAATTTACTGAATAGAAAACATTTTTTTTATTCAATAATTAATCATTTCAAATATTCATTTTTAACAATTGATTATTAAACGCCGATTGTTAACAATTTATTATTAAAACCTAATTAGTTTTATAACAATTATTTTTTAATTTAATTAATTTTTTTTTAACAATTGTTAACAATTTATTACTAAAAACTAATTGTTAACAATTTATCATCAAAAACTAATTGTTAACAATTTATTACTAAAAAAATAATTAACAAACTTATTACTAAAGACTAAAAAAATAAAAAAAATTGTTAACAAGTAACTCTTAAAAACTAATTGTTAAAAATTTATTATTAAAAATTAATTGTTAACAATTAATAAAAACTTTAAGGTGAAAATTAAAACTAAGTGAATAATTCCAGGAAAAACTGGAAAATACAAACAAATTATTAACAATTAATGTTTAAATAGAAAAATAAATATTGAAGTATAGAAAATGAATTTCAGAAGTATAAAAAAATTAATTACCGAATTGTATTAATTTCTGTAGAAAATTAAATTATTTATTGACTTTTGCAGTAATAATGAATAATAGTAAACAATAATTAGGTAATGGGTGAATGGCCGGAACTAGAACGAGTTTTTTTTATGACTAACTCTTATTGAGACAAAAGCCTTGATTAGTGATGTGACTCGCAAAAGGAAATAATATCTTTGAAAAAAAGTCATTTACAAAAATTTTTACAACAATCGAAAAGAAAATTCTCTAAATTTTACTCACTATTATCATTTATGAGAAGAAAATAAATTTAGAACAGAAAAATACAGACAAAAAAAATTAATAGAAATTAAAAGGAATATTATTTTGTTTTTGTTATCAATTATCAATTTTCTCAACAGACACAATAATAAAGATCGAATGGAAAAATTGTTTAATAATATCAAATAGTCTGATAAATTATCTTCTATATTTATAATACTATTTATAAAACTAAAATAAAATTTTAAAAAAACTAAAATAAAACTAAAAAAAACTAATAAAACACTAAAAAACGAAAATTTAAAATGAAAAAAAATTGAAAATAGTGAATTAAAATTATTTTTGTTAAAAATCAATCACTCACCTAATTTTCTCTCTTTTTTTTGCAAAAATTGACAATTTTTTCGAAATAATATTGTCTCCTTTTTCTAAGTCTCTTCTCGCTCTTTATCTTCTCCACTTTTTAAACATTTTCTAGTCTCTCTTCGTGGCAATTAAAAACAAAAAAAAAATCAAAGAAATTAATGAAAATAAAAATCCCACAGTGAAGAAAGAAGAATCGCTCTGCGAAGCGATTCCGTATTAGTCGCACTTGACGAAAAAACTTGTATCGACATTCACGCACAAAGTTTATATACAAACGCCGATTATTATTTTTTTTTCCAGAGACGAAAAGAATCAACTCGGTTTTTTTTTTTTTTTTTTAAGAAGAAGAAGAAGAGAACAAAATGGAAAAAAAATTCAATAATCCTAAGGACTAAAAAACAATGATGAAGGAAGAAGTTAAAAATTTTGTGTTTAATGCTCAATTTTTCAAACTGCAAAATGAACACAACGACTGAGTTGACGCGGGTGTGCAGCTTGCCATATAAATGGTACCGAGCAGCAGGTTTCGCCAGTATTTTCCTATCATCTTGATTCTCTCCCGTGTACAAATCACTCTGGGCAACCCCCACATGTTGTCGTCATCGGCGAATACGCCAATCAGGACGACGACTCGTGTGTGCCTTACTTGGATGAAATTCATTCAATTTTCTTTTTTTACTCAAACTCTATAATTAACAAATAGTTCCATCAAAAATGCTCCAATTTAGAAAAAAAAAATTTTTGTAATCAAATTTTTGATAAATTGTCCCTGACAATTAAATTTTAATTATGTAATTAATTTTTAATCTTCTTCAGATTAAAAATCTTTTATTAATCTTCTTAAATCACTAAAAATTCTAAGCGAATTTTTTGAATTTTCAATTCTCCCTTTTCTTCTCGAATTAAATTTTACTTTTCAATATTAAATTTATTTTTTCTATTTTTGACATAAACTTTATTAATTGGACTTGACTTTGTTTCTCTTTCTCATATATATTAATTTTTACCTTTAAAAATATAAGAGAAGAAATTATAAAATAAAACTTGTCTTTTCCCCCTCTTCACAACATCTTTCGGTGAGAGATTTACAATTATAAGTATTGTATTATATTAAAAAACAAAAAGAAATATCATTTACAAAACTGTTTATATAAAAACAAGATTTAAAAGGAAATCCCAACTCGTAAATATAGTTTTTTTTTTTCACTCTTTACTCCGAATGCATACTTCTTCAATGGATTTAATTAACTTCCTGTCTGCGAACTATCATCATCTGATAAATGCATTAAAAAAATTTTATCTTCATTTTAAGGAATGACTAAAACATTTGGAATTCAATACATTCTTGTAAAGCTTACAAATTAAAAAAGATGATTTTTTTCCACCAGAGAATAGAATATTTAAATATCCTCTCACACACAATACAAACAAAATGAGGAATAATTAATCTTTGGAATAATTTTTTGATAATAAAAAAAATAATTTGCAAATATAATTCGAAAAAATAATTTTAGTAAATAATTTGCAAAACATAATTTTTTAGTTAATAATTTGCAAATACAAGTTTGGAGGAAATAATTTGAAAAAGTAATATTTTAGACAATAAATGGAAACAATGATTTTAGACAATAATTTCAAAAAATTATTTGAAAATAATTTGGATGTATTATAAATATATGTCAATATAATTGGAAAGTGATATATTGCATAATGAATATAATTAACGACTCAACGTATTGTTAACAAAAATTTATATTCTAGAAAATTCGAAAATGCCTCATCAAATAATCAAACAGAACGATATCTATCTTTTTAATAACACTTTAAAAAAAAAAAAAAAAGTTACATTTTTACTGTCATGAAGAAAAACAAGTCTATTTGCTTTATTCATAAAAAGAATTTTCGTTTATTATTTACTGAAATTAACAAAAAAAAAAAGAAAATAATAATAAACTTGATTCCTTTTTTTTTTTGGTTTTGTTTGCATTTGTTATAAAGTCTCGCAGGTGAGATAACAAAAGGTGGATGAACATAAACAATGAATCATTCAACACATAAGTTCATAAGCGCAAGTAGTTACAAACAGAAATATATGTAATGAATTGTCATTCTTACACAGCCACTTATGCTCTGTCTTTATCTTTAAATCTCCAAGTTAATTAAACCACTTTTCGTTTTTAATAATTTACATGACAGGTACTTCCATGTTAGGTGTAATTATAATTGGAAAATAATTTTTTTTCTCAAAAATTCAATTCAGGAATGAAGGAAAAAAAAATTTTTTTTTTTTACATTTTCGCAAATAAAAATTAAAAATTCAAATATAATTTAAAATTACAATTTTTGTCCTTTTTCGAATTCTGTTTGTGTATTATTTGAAAATTATTATATAATACTTTTAATCGAAAATTAATACAATTTTTCTGTTAATTTTTTTTACTATTTAAACATTATTTCTCATGGAAAAATTAATTTTCTTTAAAGTTTGTTTAATTTTGTACGTTTTGTACTATTTCGAAATTATTTTCTGGAAAAATTATTTTTTTTTTAATTTTGTTCAAATTGGAATTAATTTTACAGGAAGAATTAATTTTCTTTTAATTTTGACGAATTTTAAAAATTATTTAACGAAAAATGTAATTTTCTCTTAATTTTGTACTGTTAAAAAATAATTATACGGAAAAATTAATTTTTTTCAAAATGTTGTCCTATTTAATAATTAATGAAAATTAATTTTCTTCTAATTTTGAACGGAAAAAACCCATTACCATCTCATGATATTTAAAGATTATTTTACAGAAAAATTAATTTTCTCTTTATTTTCACCTATTTAAAAATTATTTTAGCGAACAATTTAATTTCCTTCTAATTTTGGACTATCTATAAAAATTATTTTACAGAAAAATGAATTTTCTCTTTATTTTCTACTATTTAAAAATAATTTTGTCAAACAATTTAATTTCCTTCTATTTTTCTATGACTGCATTTATAGTTCCAATGAATAAATAGAATTTATTGTAGTTTAATCTTTTTTCAGATTTCGGAGAAGGAAATATTAACTACTATCAAACAGGAGAAAACATTGGATAATATGACGTGGATTCATATATAGAATTTCCTTTTTATTTTTTTTTCTTAACACACAGAAATCACATGATTAGGAAAAGTAGAAAATCACATGATTTTAAAAACATTTCACATGCAAAGGAGGTAACTCAGTTCCTTGAACCAGGAAAATCCAAGTCAACCTTTCTAACTGTCACGTGTTCAATATATTCTAATACATTTTCAGAAAAGGAATATTAATTATTCATCGGGAAAAATTCTAAATTGAGGAAAAAAAAATCAGGTAAAATTCCTCAAAAAAAAATATTTTTCAAATTATTTTTACGTAATTAAAATATCAATATTTTATATTTTCTTATTCTTATTGAAAAAAATTCATTGTCGTTTGGTTTCAACAAAAAAAAAAAGTACTGAAAACAACTGACCGTAAATAATTACAAATAATAATTGTTTAAACCTTTTTTTTTCTTTTTCTAAATTTTTTTATATTTCTTCTCCGTAAATGTTGATATTTATAGAAAAATACATTAAATAGAGGAAATGAATTTTATAATAATAAATACCTTTGTTTGTTTTTGTGCAGGTGCAATCGATGAATTTTTGTGGAAATGTGAATAAAATATATTTTTCGTTGAATTTTGAAAAATATTTATTCATTTTATATTTAGAGAGTCATGTGAGAGATTATTTTGTATATACGTGCGATCACTTGACGTTAATTCAATGTTTACTTTCTACTAGGAACAATAATAAATTAATTTCGCTTCGTTCATTCATCAGAAGCACATGACTTGAGGACATATAAGGTACTTATAAACATGTTAACTGACAATTATAACAAATTTTTGATGTCGATGAAAAGCACATGACTTTTTAAAAGGACGTTACCATTCGCACGTTATTCTTTCTGTCAAATTAAAAAGTGGCACACCAACGTTTGCACATTTTGTTCCAATTTTATACCTGTCGCGTCGAATGCAACTCACGCAACTCGTACACCTAGAGAAATGATTTATTTGAATTAAATAAAATTTATTTCAAACAAATAAAAAAGGATATTTGTCACAGAACCAACTAAACTTTTATTTAGCTCAAATAATATTTTTTATTTGAATTAATATATTTCGTTTAAATATCCATTTTTATTTAAATGAAAAAAATTTTATATTTTCTTTAAATATATTTTATATTTAGAACAAATAAAAAACACTTTTCATTTTAATAAATCCTGTAAGCATTCTAAAATATTAAAATTCACTTATAACCTTCAAATAAATTTAACAATCACAATCACTAATGGAACTTTTAATATTCATTAAAATAAATGTTTATTTTTATAAGAATATTTGTTAAATAAAGTCAGGTTTTTTTATTGTTAGTCATTTTACTTTACTTTTTCACTTCATATGTAAAAGTCCACTGTCACATTTTTCTCACAAAATCTCAAATAAGACACTAAAATGTAAATGAAATCACATACAAATCTGTTACTTTGTACTAATTAAAATTTTCACTTAAAAAGAAAAATTCTGTACTTAAATCAATTAAATTTGTTAACTATTCATGATGAATAAACCTCTTATAATTGTACGCGTTAAACTGTTAAAAGCAAAACATCTTATTGTTTTACTATAGCAATGCAATATGCGCAGGCGTCTACTTATAAGTCAAACAAACATTTATTTGAATCAAATATATTTTTTATTTGCTACAAATATACTATTTCATAAATTGCAAATATATTTCTTTATTTTAGATTAATTAGTGCATTTATTTGAAATAAATATTAGTTTATTTATTTTAAATAAAATATTTATTTGCAACAAATAAATTTTTCTTAAATATACACTTTTAGTTAAAATAAATAACTTTTTTCTCTGGGTGTAATAAATTTTTTATTTTTACTTTTCTTTCGCATCTCAATTTCAAATGGTACGTGAAAACTTTACTGAGGATCTTGAAAGAAAAGGATCGAATCAAAAAAAAATTATTTGAATTCAATATTGAAGAACAAATAGAGAAAAAAATAGAAAAAAAATTGATTCCGTTTAGGTAAAATTCTACAATTTTAAATTTATAAAAATACTATCAATTTTTTTTTAATCAAAGTCATGCGGTGTTAATAAATTGAAAATTTAAAAAAAAAGAATGAAATCTATAACAAGAAAATTAAGACAATTAAGAGAAAAATGAAAACTAGAAATGGGAGTGAATAAATTGTGAATCGAGTAGCGTTTCTTGAAACTGTCAACAGAAAGCACGTGATGAGACTTTCAAGATATCAACCAGTTTAAAGAAGCGGCAATGTTAAGAAGGGCACAAAGATCAAATGAACCCAATTGTATTGTGTCACGTGCTGTTAAATATTAAAGCCAAAGGCATTCCAAAATTGATAAGTCAAGATTGCATTATTATCAAATATCATTTAAGAGCTATTAAACGCTTTACTTTTCAAAATGTATATTTCTTTTTCAATTTTGGGAAAGTCTTCCATTTTTTCATTAAAACATTAATTCAATTACCTATTGTCTCGTTGCCCAATATTAAAGTCATAACATTTTTTTTTATCATCACGAACGAAACGTCACCACGTGACAGAAATTCGTCACGTTGGAAAATAATTAAACAAAAAAAAAATAAAATAAAAAATATAAATATAAATAAAAAAATTAAATACAAAACAAAAATTATTATTAATTATTATTCATTATTATTTTAACTATAATAATCGTCGTATTCTGTCCAGTCTGTCCACACTTGAAGTTAGACTATTGTGCATGCTTTTGTTTTTTTGATATATTCTGATAGATAATATTATACGTCATTATTTTTTCACTAATTTTTTAATTTAATAATATTATTTTTATTTCTCAAATAATTCAAAAATATTTTTATTAATTTAAAAAAATTATTAATATTATTATATTATTCATTATTTCCTTTGTTTCTAAAAAATAAATCCTGCAAAATATTTTCTTTTTTTTTATATGAAAAACTTAATTACTTGACAAAATTTTGACTTCTTCCCTAACCCTAAAGAAAATTCTGATACACTCTAAAAATGATTAGACACTCAAAAAATGTTCTATTACATTTATTTACCAATTTCTGAAATTATTTGAAAACATCAATAACTTCTTTTCTAAATAAATTTTAATCATTATTATTTTCGCACAGGAATAAATTATTTTTAATAATTTTTGAAAAAAGTTCTTTGAGAGTTTTAAAATCCATTTGTTTACGAAATTTAAATTATTCAGAAATTCTTCAACTAAAAATACGAATTAAAAAATAAATACTTCAAATAATTTCAGAAAAAAATTCAATTAAACTTTTTTAAAATAATTAATTTTACAGAATTGTTAGTTATAAGTATGAAAAATACAAATTTTTAAAGAATTTGATTTGAAACCATTTTAAAATTTAATTATTTCTTAAAATTCATGCTATAATAATGCCTATAATAATCAATTATTATGTAAAACTTTAACTGAAATTCATTTTGAAATAAATTTTTAATTAGATAATTCAATAATTTAAATGCAAAAATAAATAATTTATTTAATATTTAAAATTTCTTAAAATTGAAGTCTCATAAAGAATTTTATCAAAATATTTTTAAATCATTGATTTTTTTTTAACGATTTTTCATAAAATTTTTAAGAACAATTACATTTTTCGATGAATTTGATTAAAATTGTATTAAAAATAATTTAAAATCTGCGATGAGTTTTATTTATGAAAATAATTTAATTCCTGAAAGAAATTTTATTATTTATAAAAATAATTAAATTATTGCGAAGAAATTTATAAAAATATTGTAAATAATAGATTTCTTATTAAATTTTTTAAAAATAATTGACATTTTGATGAGAATATTAAAAAATTCTTGAACATAATTGAATTTCTGCGAAAAATTTTATTACTTTTGAAAATAATTGCATTTATGCAATCAGTTATAAAGTTTCAAAAATTCAATTTATTATTGGGAGGCTTAAAAATGAATTTTGTGCAAAAATTAATTTTGTGCAAAGTTAGCAAAGCATTCAAAATTTTTGCTCACAAATTTTTTTTAGTTTTTTTGTTATTTGTAACAGGAATTTGTCGTAAATTACTGAAGTAACATTTCAAAAAACTTTAACTAATTCAATATCTATTGATACTAAGAGAAACTACACGTGCGCTTTAGCGCGCGTTTGTTTAGCTGTTACCTATACAATAATTTAAAAAGATAACATTTTTGTAATTTTTCATAAATTTTTCGAAGAATTTTTTATTGAAATTTTGTCAAGATAATTTTATTTCTTTTGAGTAATAATAATTATAAATTAAATACTTCATTTGGCGGGCGTGACAGTTGCTACTTATTTATATTATTTAATAAAAAAAATTTTAAATACAAATTTCATAAAATTCAATTATTTCTTTAATTTTTAAATAAAAAATTATTCCAAAATAATTCATAAAAAATAATTTTTTTTCGACAGTTTTTCAATAATTAAATTATTTGAAAAAATAAATTTTAAATCTTTAAAGTCTAATTATTGTTAAAAACAGGAAAAGTTTGAAATAAATAAAATCTTTTCAACGCTGAAGAATAACATTCAGAATTTTCTTATGAATTCTTGAAATTGAATATTATTCCAGCACTTTTGACAAAATTCTCTGACTTTTTTCTGATTTTCCTGAATAAATATAGAAAAATAGTGATTTTGTGTAGAATTCTTCTGAATAATTGAACTTTTTAATGTTAATGACATGAAAATAATATTATTTAATTTTGACTAGAAAACTATTAGAAACAAAATAACAAATAAGTAATTAATTGTAATTTATTTTTGATAATTAATAAGTCAAAATACTGTAATAAACATATCTTCTATTATCGTCTCATTGGCAATCACGCTTTTCTATGAACAATAGTCAACCTTAAAATATAACATGCTTAACGGAATAAAAATTTAAGTCTTATTCTCATGTGACATGTAATGTAAAAATTACATTATTGTTATATATGTTAAAAGTGAAATAAGAAACTTCACGCGCGCTTTAGCGCGCGTTATTTGTGCTAGTGATAAAATAAAAGAACAAAAACAAATTTAAAATGATAATAAAATTGTCGACATAGAATAATTATTAAACGGTGATAAAAGCTAATTTTTTTCATCGACCATAAAATTCAATTAATTTATAATTTAGTGAGTATAGCAAATAGCGAATTCAATTTGTCACGAGTATAAATGCAAAAATAATGAAACAAATTATTATTAAATAATAAAATATGTGAAATGAATAATAAAAAATGTTTTTCTTCGTTTTTGACTCGAAATGGCAATGTTATCTGCCAATGTTAATGAAATACAGAAAATAAAAAAGAAAGAAAAACTAGTTAAACGAGTTATTTGAGTCTATCGAAGAAAACTATGTTTTCGCTTAAAGTATAATTAACACTTACTTGCAAGCACAATTAATAAAAAATGCAACAGTCCACGTTGAACGATTACGTTTTTTTTTTAAATATGGAATTATCTGAATTTATTATCTGTCCAGAATTCAATTATTCAGATTATATATTTGTATTTTCAATTTGACACGAATTCTTAATTAAAAGAAAAAAATTCGATTTTGATTAAATATTATCGACTGATTAAATAATAATAAATAAAAATATTTTATTGAAGATTTTATTATTATCTATAATAATTTTATTTTATTTACAATTTACTGAGATAATTGAAAAAAAATTATTATTTACTGAATAAATATTTTTAGTAAATAAGTATTTAATAAATAAATATTTAGTAAATAAATATTTAGAAAATAAATATTTTTAGCAAATAAATATTTCTAGTAAATAAATATTTCTAGTAAATAAATTATTATCATATATTTCAAATAAATTGCCTCGTTTTGGAAAATTACGAATTTTTTCAATATCGCCTCTTCTAGGATAATAATCCCACTCAATGATCTGTAATGTCTTCATTAGACTTCTTGAATGTTAATTAATTAGGTAATATTCAAATTATAATTTTACAAACAAGAACCATTATTCAAATTTTTTTAAAATGAATATTCAAAACCAAAAAAGCGAGATTTTTAAATTTTCCGTTTTCAAAGCAATAAAAATTGAAATTGTATTTTTAATTAAAATTTATAAAAATTGATTTTCATTTTCATAATTACATTTTTTGCCTGCAATGATTCGAATAATAACTCTAATTGTTTTTTAAGGTTTAGAAAATAATTTCAAATCTTTTTTAATTTTCAAATATAAACTTCAATTTTTAAATATAATTTTAGATAGAAAATTTGAAAAATTCACTTACTAATTACATAAATAATTATTATTTATTTATTTATCAAAATACATACAATAAAAAATTATCGTTTATTATTTTCAGAAATTTTAATATGTAAAATTCTTTGTAAGAATCCAATTATTTTCACAAATTATTTTAAATTATTTAAAAATATTAAAAATAAATTATTATAAATTATCTTCTTTAATTATTAATACAATTTTTTAAAAGAATTCAATTACTTTCTAAAATTTTAATAAATTCTTCGAAAGAATTTAATTATTTTTATAATCAGTAAAATTCTTCGCAAGAATTAAATTGTTTTTATAAAAAAAAAAATGTTACTCAGGAATGCAATTATTTTCAAAACAATTTTAATAAAATTCAATAATCATATTTATAATTATTTTGTAATTATAATTATTAAAAGACACGATCATTTTCAAAAGTTAAAAGAAAATTATTTTGAAATCCATTACTTTCAAAATTTCCATTTAAAATTATTAAAGAAACTCCATTTACTTTAAAAAAATTCAATGGAATTCTTCAAAAGAATTTATTTAGGATTTTCAAAAATGTTAATAAAATTTTTCGCAAGAATGCAATTATTTTCATAAATATTAAATTTCTTTGAAGGAATCCAATTATTTTCAATTTTTTTGATAAAATTCTTTGCAATAATTCAATGGTTTTTAATAAATTAATTTTTAAATTGAAAACATTTAAAAAGAAAAATTTTTAATTTAGGAAATATAAAATATACAAGAAGAATATATGTATATAATTTACTTGAATAAAAATTTTGAAGTTTCAAATTTTTATTTTCCTTCTAAAACATAAAATTTATCTTAACAAAAAATCACATTTTCAAAATGAATAAAATAAATTCATTTCAGGGTAAAGATTGACAATAAAAAACCAAATTCCAGTGAAAATCGCGTTATTATTTTGAATACTTTTTGATATACAATAATAATTTTAATAATAATAATAATAATAATAATAATAATTTTAATAATAATAATAATTAATTAGGTACAGGAACACTTTATTAATTAATCATAATTAATTACGATTAAAAAAGATCAATTGTTTGCAATGCACCGCCTCCTGAAGTGACAAATCGAATAAAAATCAATTTTCTTTCTTTTTCTTTTTTGATAAATTTTCTATCAAAAATCTTAAATACGAAATAAAGTTTCAATGAAAATTACATTAATATTATATTGTAAATTTACATAAATTTATTAATTATTTCACTTCAAAGAGGCGGACAATTGGTGACAGCGTAGATTTTAACAAAATACCATTCACGGAGAGACCGCTCTGAGAAATTGTGCCGACTTCCGTGAAATACTCGCTCAAAAAAAAAATTAAAAAAAAGAATACTAGCAATAAAAAATGTCCTATACAGTGTACAGAATAATCTGTAAATATTGCCGACGTTTTATTTGACTAAAAGAGAGAGAAAAAAAAAAGTTTCGCCCAACAATAAATAATTACATAGCGCTCAAAAAAGCTTTCTCATTATAACATACTATATGCGTTTCAGCGAAATTCCAAGATTCTAGGCATTCTTAAAAACTAAATAAAAATTAAAAAAAAGAAAAATAGAGTAGCTTTGCTTCTCCATTTCATGTAATACTAGAATATATTTTATTACATACTCGTTGGTGTTTATAAATTTAATATTTTTTCTATTTAATGTTCGTAGATTCAATTTTAAAATTAATGACAATTTCAGAAATAAAATAGTTTCCTAATTTTTTTATTTCCTAATAAATAAAAATATTATTTTCGTTAGAGAAGGAAATATTTATTTAGATAAATATTAATTCATTTTAATAACTATTCAAAGAAATATTAATTTTAATATTTATTCAAAGAAATATTAATTCAAATATTTATTCAGAGAAATATTAATTCAAATATTTATTCAGAGAAATATTAATTCAAATATTTATTCAGAGAAATATTAATTAATTTAAATATTTATTCAAATAAATACTAATGTAAATAAATATTTATTCTCTAAATCAATTTTTTGTCGGAAAATATTTGGAAATTTAAAGTTTTCTTTTTTTGATACATATTTTAAAAATGTATTTAATAAACAATGTACACTGACAGCAGGGGAAGAAAAAAAAATAATTTATGTACGATCACGGCTGGCCTCTCGGTAACGGACCCTCAATTTTTTTTTTTCGAGTACAAAGTCAAAAAAAATTTGACATATTGTGATTCATTTAGGCTTAATATTCAACCTTACTCCACTAAAAAGGCACAATTTTCCGCACCTGATAAAGCATTGTTACGTTCTAAATGCTAATGCCTCCTCCGCGGTATTCGTCTCTGTTTTTTCTCTAACGCAAATCCCATGTTCATGTATCTTCAGTCTATTTCGTATCAAATACGAGTTTCTTTTATGTATAATGTAATGATTATATTTTACAATGTCAACGATGATTGGCGGCACGATGAGTCGTAAGTTACAATTTTTTTTTTTATTATTTTCAATAATTATCTCTCGCCTTATATATAATATATACCACATATATATTATATATAAAAACCAGATGTATATATATATTTATATAATATACATAATATCTTTATTCTTATAAACTAATTTGTAATAATAACTTTTTTTTCCCTATAATTTCAAGTTCCATTGCACAGATTTAGACAAGAGCCGATTTTTTTTTGTTGACTTCGACTTTTGTTCTGTCTCTGAACAATAGAAACTCTTTTTTTTTTATTTCTAGTCTAGGGTCTACGCAGACCTTATTAAGGCGGTAAACTACTCAGGCGCTTTGTACAGACGATTGGAAAACTATTGGGAAGTCTTCGAGAGGAAGAAATTTTTAATGATTTTTCTTTTAAAACTGTTTTGAGCGAATTTTCACTCATCAGTCTCTCATCGATTTCTTTCTTTTCTTTAAGAAAATTACTATTACATTTATTTACACAGTCAAGTCTTGAATAATTCTTCGCTTCCTTGAAAAAATTAACAAATATATATATATATATGTATATATATTTTATGTATATCTTATAATTGGGTAGACATTTAAAAAATTTTACCCATGTGTAAAAAAATTATCTTGCAATTAAAAAAATTTCTGTAAAATATAAAGAAAAGAGAAAAAAATCTCTTCTTTTTGTTTGTTTGTTTGTTTATACACTTCAACCGATATATTCAGATCGAACTTGTAAATTGCATTCTAAGAATCTACAATTATTTTTTGAATTGAGAGAAATTGTATACAAAAAATGAATTCTATTCACAAAAAGGGAAAAGAAAATTAGATACCCTGATATTATTTTTTTTCGATTCCTCGTTTTTCTATTGCTTACTTTACATACCGTAAAATATAGAAAATGATTTTTCGTTGAATCGTAAAAAATATGGTTCAAGTACTTTTCGAAACACACGTTTGTTTTTCTTTTTTTAAACTAGTAAAAAATGTTTGTAACGTTTGTTACTTGTCTTTTTCTTTTCTTCTTCTTTTTCTTTTTTCTTTTGAAAAACAAAAATTATTCCAGAGATTTTACCTCGGCCATTATCTTTCCTTCCCAGAGTGGTAAAATTTCAGCGTCGTCAGTTATCTCCTCCTGAATCACTTTCACGTCCAAATCTTCGCATTCCGTTTTAAAGAAATACCTGTAGGAGGAAACATTTTTTTATTATTCTATGAAACATTATCAAAAAAAAAGAAGGAAAAACTGTGTTTATTATTCTAAAAAAAATGTAAAAATTATGCTTATTTAAGGAAGTCTAAAGATTATGTTTATTATTCTTTGAAATATTAAAAAATTCTAGATTTTTAGAAATTTATTGTTTCTAAATCTAAAGATTGCAAATTTTAGATTCTAATTTTTAAAATCTAATTTTTTAAATATAATTTTTAAAATCTAATTTTTTAAAAAAGCAATAATTTACCTGTAGCTGCCTTTCTTATGGAGAATTTCTTTAAATTGCTTTAAAGTTATATTTCGTCCTGGTATTTTTGTTCTGTATGGATATTGTTCGTCACAGAAATTGAACACAACCGTGGTAAAATCTTTTTCCTCTTGTTTCGTTTTTCTTAGTGTCGATTGATTTGAATATGAGCACGACGGACTTTGCGCCGATTGCTCGTAAACTTGTTTATTGCCAGGATATCTCTGTCTATTGTTACCTCGTCCTCGATCATCTTCCATTAAAGGAAGTAACCTTCTTTTTGCCTCCTCGAGTTGTGTATCCTGTTAGAGAGAAAAAAATAAATCAATTATTTTCGAAACAAAGTCAAAATAAAGAAAATTGTCCCGCCATTCTTTCCTAGTGTTATTTTTTCAAATCTAATCGTTTTCATTTTATTTTTGTATTTATTTTATAATGAGGATTTTATTTTACAATTAGGAAAACAAAGTATTTTTGGTAAAAAAAAATTTATTTTTGCTTACAGTGTGCGGTTGAGGAAGAGGTGGCATTCCAGGATCGGCCACAAACGGTTGAGCGGGAGCGAGCATGTCTTGATTTGATCTCTCCAAAGATCCACTACGAGAACCATAAAGATTGAGTTGCTGTCTAACGTACTTGACGTCCGAGCCTTTGTCCGAGTCCTTCAACCAGGAAAGAAGACGCCTATCTCGTGGCAGAGACGATGCCTCACTAAGGACACTGACTCCACTGTCAGTTAATTCAGTCAACGACTTTTTTGTTGTCGATCGCCTCGCAATTTCCGCCTTCTTCATTCTTTGCTCACGACCTGGACAACAAAATTTCGAAAATTATTCTCCAAAAGAAAGCATTAAAGCGAAAATTATTTCTCGAAAGAAAACATTGTGACGAAAATTATTTTTCGAAAGAAAACGTCAAGATGGAAATTATTTTCCAAAAGGTAACATTGTGACGAAAATTTATTACCCAAAAAAAATACATTAAAAGAATTCATTTTCAAGAAAAAAATGAATTAAAACAGGGTTGCCACAAAAAATTAACTTTATTATATAATAACTCATAAAAATATTATTATAAAACATAAAGATAACCCAGTGACTATATATTATAAGAGTATTGTTTTTGTAACTTCTTCAAAATTATTTTCATCATTTCAATTCAATTATTATTTTCTACAATTTTCAAATAAATATCTTCTTTAAATCAATTACATAAATTATTATTCAATTAAACTTTTTCCAAAAAAAATAAATTCTACAGAATTTTTAGTTAAAAGTACGATAAACAATAATTGAATTCTACGAGAATTCAATTATTTAAATACAAAAATAAATAATTTATTCAATAATTGAATTTTTCTTACAATTTAATTTTTTTACGAAGCGTTGTATTAACAACTTTTGAAAATATTTAATTTCTTTTAAGGAATTTAATTAAAATTTTAATGAAATTTATTATATTAAAGAATTTTACAACAATATTTGAAAACAATTGAAAACTTTTTGAAGAATTATATTAAATTTTTTAAAAAAAATTGAATGCCTGAGAAGAATTTAGGTACTTTTTCAAAAGAATTAAATTCTTATGATAAATTTTGATATTTATCAAAATAATTGAATTTTGGAAAAGAATTTTATTAAAATTTCTAAGAATAATTGATTTTATTGAAAGAATTTCTATAAATGAAATTTTATTTTATTTATAAAAATAATTGAATGTTTTTGTAGAATTGTATCAAAATTTTTTTTTCAATAATTAAATCTGTTGATAAATTTTATGAAAATAGTAAATATTGAAAGTTATTGAATTGCGAAAAACTTTTGAAAATAATTGAAATTTTGCAAAGATTTTTATTTAAATTTTTGCAAATAATTGAATTTTTGGCAAAAAATTTTGCTATTTGCAAAGATAATTGAATTCTTGTAATGAATATTGTTATTGATGAAAACAATTGAATTTTTCATACAACTTAAATATAATAATTAATAATAATTGAATTCCTATAAATGAAATTTTATTATATTTATGAAAATAATTGAATGTCTTTGTAGAATTGTATCAAAAATTTTTTCAATAATTAAATCTGTTGATAAATTTTATGAAAATAGTAAATATTGAAAATTATTTAATTGCGAAAAACTTTTGAAAATAATTGAACTTTCCATACAATTTAAATATAAAAAATATATAAATTATATAAAATTATATAAAAAAAATTATTATATTTTAATAAAATATATAAATATATAAAAATTTAATTTCTATAAATGAATTTTTATTATATTTATAAAAATAATTGAATGTTTTCGTAGAATTGTATCAAAAATTTTTTTTCAATAATTAAATCTGTTGATAAATTTTATGAAAATAGTAAATATTGAAAATTATCGAATTGCGAGAAACTTTTGAAAATAATTGTAATTTTGCAAAGATTTTTATTTACATTTTTGAAAATAATTGAATTTTTGGCGTAAAATTTTTCTATTTGCAAAAATAATTAAATTCTTGGCAAGATATTCATGAAAATTTTTAAAAATAATTGAATTTCGACGAATTTTATTACTTTTGAAAATAATTGAATTCTTGTGATGAATATTGTTATTTATGAAAAGAATTGAATTTTGTAAAGAATTTTATATTTATTAAAAAATTCATTCTTGTCAGAAATAGAAAAATTTTTTGAAGATTTTGTATTAGAATTAGTGGTGGTTTCATAGTTTATGAGGCAAACAAAAAAGACCCAAAAAATTCAGAATTTTCTTATGAATTCTAAAAATTTATTTTTTTCCAGTACTTTTAATAAAAATCCCTGACTTTTCTCTGAATTCTTTGATTTCACTGACCAGTGGCAACCCTGTAAAAATAAAATTTTCCAAGAAGCAAAAAATTTACCTTGCAAGTAGAAATCGTGTTTATGGAGGGAATCTGCATAATCGGATGGTACGGATTTAGATTTAGGCAAATGTGAGCCAAGTGAACTCATGGAACCAGCGCCGATAAGATCGCTTCCTTCGGGGAAATCGTGAATGTTACCACTGTCAATGGAGAAAGTTGAGAATACATCTTTGTCCCGTCGCTGTTTACTTGAACGTGAATAGGCGTGTTGGGGACGTCGTCTCTCTGGCAAGCGTGGCGGTGGCGATGCCAAACCGTGCGGCGATCTCGAGGGCGTTGAATCAGCCCAGACACGCGACACATGCTGATCGAGAATAGCCTGATCATTATCATCGTCAATAAATAGATTTTGTCTAAGTTGATCAGTGAAAAATATTCCCCGACTATCGCCAATATTTCCCGTTGTCAATGGACCACCACTCGATTCAACGTCCACCTCACCAAATGACATCATCTCAGGATCCTGTAAATGACGACTCAATCTCTCTCCATTCTCCTGTTGTCGTTTAACAATCTCCAATTTTTGTATTAAACGATGTGCAAACGATTCGGGATCTTGCGGCTGATTCACGTCACGTGTCATTCGTTGTGTTCGCGGTATCATTGAATCCAAATTATCACGATTCTTCGATGCACTCTCCTTCATTGCTCGATGTTGTCGACTGTACTGCTTTTTACTCGCAAACGATTTACCTATCGACATTCCGTCACTGGAAAAAGAAGAACAAAATCATTTTAAAAAAATGAAGTTGTAAATTAGGAAAAATCAAATTAAAGAATTAAATTCTTGTGTCGATAATTTGAAAAAAAAGAGAATACTTACATGGACGAGCCATTAAGTGACATTGTGTCAGATTCAGTGCGAGCATCGCTGCTCACACTTTGCAGTTCGGAATCCTGTCTGGAGACTGGGTTGTATGAGGAATATTGAGCGTGCATTCTGGTTACATGGTAGGGATTAGCTCCAGGTTGTAAATAAATGCTACGCAATCGCCACATAAAACGGCAAAAAAACGAACAAACAAAAAAATCAAAAACTAGCTCAAAAATAAATGTTTTATATTAAATAATAGGGGAAAAAAGCCAGAATTGGACATTTTTGGCAAACAAAACTTATTTTCAACTTATATTCAAAAAACTGCATTTAATAAATTGCTAATTTGAATTTATTTCTTAGCTTCTTAAAATAAAATAATAATAATAGATATTTGAAAATAAATTTCGTTTTGAGTTTGAAAATAAATTTCTATTTGAATTTGAAAATAAATTTCTATTTGAATTTGAAAATAAAGTTCTTCTTTAATTTGAAAGTAAATTTCTACTTGAATTTAAAAATCAATTTATATTTGAAATTTAAAATAATATTTCAAAATAATAACATAATGTCCAATTCGAAAATAGCAACAAGACATTTATTAACAGCTTGCAAAAAATATATCACAAGCAGGAAAATCAGCATCTGACTAATAAGAAATACAAAAAAAATTTCTAACTAATTAAAAAAAAAAAATTACTGTACAGAATAAAAAATCTTTTTCCACGAGGCTAGGAGGCAAAAATAATAAAAAATTACGGTAAAGAATAAAAAATAATAAAAAATTACCACACAGAATAAAAAATAATGAAAAAATTAAAAAAATTCAATTATTAACAAATTTACTAATTCATTATAATTATTTATAGTTCTAAAAGAAACTTGAATAAAATTTTTCGCAGGAATTTAATTATTTTCTATACAATTTCAATAAAATTTCTTAAAAGAATTCAATTATTTTTAAAAATCTCATAAAATTCTTCGCAAAAATTCAATTATATTAAAAAATGTTGATTAAATTCTTTAAAAGAATTCAATTATTTTCAATATTACAATTTTATAAAATTCTTCAGTGAAATTCAATTATTTTGAAAAATTCTGATACAATTCATTAGGAGAATTCAATTCTTAATATAATTTTTATTACCTTACTTGAAAAATTCAATTATTAACGAAAATTTTAATAAATTTTTTAGAAAGATTTCAATTATTTTCATAATTTATAAAAAAAAATGAATTCAATTATAAATGAAAATTTTAATAAAATTCTTAGAAAGATTTCAATTATTTTCATAATTTATAAAACTGTTCTCAAAAATTTACTTATTTTAAACAATTTTAATAAAATTCTTCACCAAAATTTTATAATTTCGAGAAATTTCGGTTAAATTTTTGAGGAGAAAAAAATTTAATTCTTTTTCTAAATAATAAAATTTTTGGCAAAAATTCAACTATTTTGGAAAAATTTAATAAAATTCTTAGCAAGATTTCAATTATTTTCATAATTTATAAGATTTTTCTCAGAAATTTCATTATTTTAAAGAATTTTAATAATATTCTTCGCAAAAATTTTGGTTAAATTCTTTATCAGAATTGAAATAATTTTCAATACAATTTTAATTCGATTATTTGAAAAAATTCAATTATTTTCCAAAATTTTAAAAATTCTTCGCAGAAATTCAATTGTTTTCAAAAATTTTTATAAAACTCTTTATAAGAATTTAAATTAAGTCTGTTGAATTAAATTTCTTGTAAGAATTAACTTCTCTTTGAAGATTTAAATTCAATTCTTCCCAAGAAATTTAATTATCTTAAAAAATTTATATAAATTTCTTTATAAAAATTATTTCAGATTCAAAATTATAAAAGAAAGATTTTTAATTGAAAACAATTTGAATTGAGTTTTGCTATTTTTTAATTTTCAAATCATTAAATTAGAGTTTTATTAATTTTAAAATTCAAAAAATTAACTACAGAATAAAAAATAATACAAAAATTACGGTACGAAATAAAAAAATAATAAAAAATTCTACAGTGTAAAAAATTACTGTACATAAAAAAAATACTCTACACAATAATTTAGGTAAAAAATTTTTTAAAAAAATAAGAAAGAAACGTCAATGCTATGGACAATTTTTAAAAACAGGTATATGTAAAATGTCTACGGCAGTCAGTGGAGAATTTCTTTTTTTTAACTAAAAAAATTAAAAAATACATACCCAGCAAAAGCTTCGGGTTTTCGTTTAAAGTCCAATGCTCTGACTTGTTGCGTTCGCATGAGAACCTCCTCGGTTAATTTCACTTCTCTAGTCATTTCCATGGACGTTGAACTAGTTGTATGAGGGACATGCATCGAACTGATAAATTCGCTGTCTTCAAATAATGTTGGTAGCGTATTAGGCCCACAAGAAAGAGACATTTCGCGACTTGATCCTGGACTTGGACAACCGCCAGGATCGGGATTTTGGCAGGATTGAACATACTGTAGGTATGTGTCGGACCTCAGAAAATTCGGATATGTCGTTTCATTAATAAGATGTTCAACTTGTAATTGCGCCACATTAAACACCATCTTATCGACTAGACCTTCTTTAACTCTACGATTCGCCTCCTTTCGCACTTCCTCCGGTATTTGTAGCTGTGACTTAACGAAAAACCTGCGAAAATTCAAAATTGTTCTTATTATATTCTCTTTTATTTCTACCGATATTATATTCTATATTTTATTTCTATTTAATTTTGTTTATTTTTTTTATTCTCATTTATTTTTATTTATTTTTGTATATATTCTCATTTATTTCTATTTTTTCTATTTAATTTTTAGAAAATAATTTTGAGAAAGTAATTTTTCGATTTTTATTTCAGAATTCTCACCTTCCATGAATGAGTTTGATGAGTTCGTATATTTGTTTAGCATCTCGTTGTTTTTTGAGGCCTTCGCAAGCGAACCAAAAATTGAGGGGATTCACGTGAGGTCTCCCTTCCTGATCCAAATATTTTCGAAAAAGTTCAAGACCCTCGGGATCGTGTAGAAGATTGTGCAAATTTTTTGCCCATTGAAGACAGGGTAGACGTGGATCGCTCTCCATGATGGTTGCGCCACAAGAACCCTCTGGTTCAAAGCCCAAAGGTGCGGAAGCGTCATAATAGCTCGATATCGATGGACGGACGAGAGATGAACGCCTTGGTGTTAATGCTGGACTTTGAAGATTGCAAGCGCCAGTAAACTTTTCCGTTTCTCCTCCTGAAAGACGAAAAATAATTACTTTAACTACCAATAATTAATTAAATTAATTCGATTCAGAAAAATAGTGTTTTAATCAATATTTTTTTCATTTTTGATCATAGATTTAATGAAGAAGATAAAAAAGCGAAAAAAAATCTGAAAAAGAAAACAAAAAATAATTTCTTGATGAGGAAGTGAAAAATTAAATATTTTAAGAAGGGAAAAAAGTGAAGAGCAACATTTACCAGGAACAGGTGGCCTTGGACATTTTTCATTGAAGCTGCGAGCTTCACTCTGTCGAGGTCCACTCATTCTATCTGACGCGTTTCTCGCGTACGTCTTCTCTGTCTATGGTGAATTTCAATTCACGTCGCCGCCTACAAGACATGGCTGGTCCAAACCTGAAACAATAAAATAAATTCTCATTAATAATCAAAAAAACAAATTTCCAATTCAATTTCAATCAAAAAAAAATTTTTTTTTTGAATTATTTTTGTTAAATAAACAATTTATATGAACATTTCAAAACAAACAATTAGAATCAATCAAAAACATTCAAAATACAAAAAAAAAAATTTTTTCCAAAAAAAAATTTTCTATTTTTGCAATTTTTTTTTAAATAAACAATTTTTTTTTATTGCAAATATTATCAGTCCTTCAAGAACAATAATGATAAGAATATAAAGAGGAGAAAGAAAAAGAAGCGAGGGGTTGAAAGGTATTGATTTCGTCAAATGAGTGCTTCGATGTGCCTCGATGTGCCTCCGAACCATCATTCGATGATCGGAACAAAAGGCATTCAGACTCAGAGTTTCAGATCGATGGAGCTAAAGGTTGAGTCATATGCCAATTAAGGATTGAAGGGAATATTTTTTTAATATGTGCACCACATAAAAGAGGGGGGGAGGGGTTTACTATGAGAAAACATGGTCCAAGTTGTGCGCATCGAGTCGCTTCGATGAAGGTTTTCATCAGTCTGCGCAAGAATCTTTGTCTGGGTATTGATCGACCAAAAATTATGACACAATCGTTAGAATCCTGTTGAAAGCTAAAAAAATAATAATCCCTTTTAGCATTATCAATGAAAAGAAATTTCATAAGGCGGAAAAATATTAATAGAGCCTCATATGGGCAGTCTATGCTTCATCGAAGGAGAGACCTTTCGAAGGCCCACAGGGTTTCGAATACAAGTCTATTATACGCTTCACTCTTTTGTTATAAACCTCTATTGAAATATTATACACACTGGGGTTAAAATTTATTTCTATATTAAATATTATAAATTAAATTCATATTCAGTGCACAAAAAAAAAAATTTTTACTTTTTTTAAAATTTTTTCCAAAAAATTTTTCAAAGAAAAAATTTTTTTTTTCCTTTACAAAAAAAATTGTTTATTTTAATTTATACAGAATGTTAATGTTTTCTATTTACATTTTAGATTGTTATTTTAATTGAAAATAATATGCATAGAGGTGGAGAAAAAAAAATTTCTCTTCGAAGACTTAAGTGGCTCGGTTCACCACTTACCTTCGAAGGATTCATTAAATTCATACAAAAAAATAATACACGCATATATACAAACATCATCACAAGCTATAGAAAAATATTAAGCTGGAAATTTGAAACCAGAAATTAAATAGAGAGTATAAAAAGCGAGATAGGTAGCAAAAGAATAAAGAAATATGAAATGAAAAGCTGTCATAATGAATCATCTCACATGGATGCATTCATACCTGAAGAGGGGTGAGGAGTGCACATACCATTTTTGAAGTATACCCTTCGAAGAAATTTTCTGAATGCTCTGAGAAGTCTAAATATCTATTACAAGATTAATGTATATTAAGATATTAGTAAGAATGAATTAATTAAATGGTTGTTCTGCAAGGAACAATGAAAATTTTGACGTTTCGATACTCAAGCCGAACGATTCGAACTGAGCTGATGCAGCGTCCTGACCAGGACTGAAGCCAGATTGTCAGGGGAGGAACCTCAAAAGAGGGGAGGATTCACAATCCTGAGCAGTTGTAGCTACCAGCAAGCAGTGATTTGTGCTATGAGTACTCTGCTGGGATTGTTCGGTCCGCTTCGAGGAGAAGAATGGGTTGGGGGCTTCGAAGGCTGTTTCATCGAAGAGCACAATGCATCTCATGCTTCCATATTTTCCCTTCATCAATTCCTTTCAATCAATTAATTTCTCATTCTACTTCTATTGTTTACAATTATTAATAATTTTTTTTGCAAAAAAAATGTTTATAAAAAAAATTTTTTTTTAAATAAAAAAAATTTTGTTCGAACAAAAAAAAAAATTTTTTTTCGTATAAACATAATTAGATAAGTCAATTTTAACCCTGTCTCTGTTGATTACAAAAAATAATTTCTTATTATTAATAATAATTTATAAACAATCTTTTTGCCAAAAATTTTTTTTTTAACTTTGCAAAAATTAGATTTTTTTATAAAACCTCTTTTATTTATAATTACTCCTACATTTAATGGGAAATTATCATTTATAAACAATTTTTTTGCAAAAAATTATTTTTTTACTTTGTCTTGTCAAAACCTTATTGTTTACAAAAATTTGTAATAAACAATTCTTTTTGCCAAACTAATTTTTAATTTTCTTTTTCTGAAAAATTAATTTTTTACGTACATTTTTTGGCAAAAAATTTTTTTTAATTATTAATTTTCTAAATAAACGTCATTGTTTACAATTATTTTTGTTTGCAATAAAAAAAATTTTACAAACAACTTTTTTTGCAAAATTAATATTTTTATTTCCTTTTTTTGCAAAATTAATTTTTTATATACTTTTTTTGGAAAAAAAGAAATTTTTATTACTTAATTAATTTTCTAATTAAACCACATTGTTTACAATTATTTTTGTATGCAATAAAAAAATGTTATAAACAATTTTTTTTGCAAAATTAATATTTTTATTTCCTTTTTTTACAAAATTAATTTTTTATATACTTTTTTTTGGCAAAAAAGAAATTTTTATTACTTAATTAATTTTCTAATTAATCGACATTGTTTACAATTATTTTTGTTTGCAATAAAAAAATTTTGTAAACAATTTATACCATTTTTTTTCCAAAATTTGAATAATATTTTTAATTAAGTAAATTTTTTTGTAAACAATTACTTAAATAATTGCAAAAAATTATTATTTAATTTAACTTTTTTTTAATTATTATTTTTAATTAGTTTTTAGAAATTTTACCTTAATTTGATTAATTAAATTGTGTGTAATTAAATAAATACTGTATTGAATATTAATAAATATTTAATAAAAAGTTAAGTAAATAATTACACAATTTATAAACAAGAAAATAATTATCTGAATATTTCAAGATTTGAAATTTCGCGGTTACGTTTCGAACTTCTGGAAATAGCCAATCAGAAGGCATTATTGCTTACAGCGCTGCGTGCGCCGTGTCAACAGTAGTATGCAGGAAACAAGTGTCTTGTAATCAACAAAACTGTCAAATTTTACACAAACGATATCTAATTATCGCTATAAATAATTCGAATGAAAGTATTTGCAACAGAAACATGAATTCTTTATGTCACAGATGAGTAAATTGAAATACGATTTAGTTCGGAAGAAGTAGACGTTCCAGACCAGAGAAGTAAGCATGTTTTTGAGGTTATGTTACCCATCACCGGCAGAAAGTAAATAACAAGGTACAATTAAAGAATTTTAAATGTTTAGTGTAAGTAGATTTAAAAAACTTTATAAACTAAATAATAGGGAATAAAATTGCAATTAGAAAATGGCGAAAAATGTTATAATGCGAAAATCAAGTCGAAACATGAAGCAAAGAAAAGAAGCTGAATTCGTGTAAATAATTCGGTATTAGTAAAGTTTGTGCCATAAAAAATTGATACAAACTAAAAAATATGCTTAATGGACATATTATAATAATATATTTATACATTTTACTATTATTTTAATTTAATAAAAGTTTGACGCGTTCGGAATAATTGACAGATTTTGCTACCAATTCGTTAATATAACGTATTTTCATAACGCGGTGCAAAAAAGGGCACTTTTTTGCACCTTGTTATGAAAGATATCGTTCGTAACTTATTAACACTATTGATTAAAATTTGCAATCAAAAGTTTTCTGAAATGTAAAATCACCAAAAAGATCACAATTTTGAAAACTTTTGTAATTAAAAACGAAAAAATCAATTTAATAACTTAAGCATAAACATTTTCTTAATAAAAAGAGAAAATGCTTTCGAAAAAATCTTTTTTTGTAGAAAAAGTTTTTAGTACAAATTTCATTTGATTAATTATTATTATTTCAAATATTTTAATCTATTTTATTATTTAATTTAAATAATTATTTAGTTAATTAATTAATATAATTATTTAGTTAATTAATTAATATAATTATTTAATTAATTAATTATTATAATATTATTATTGACTTTAACACGAAAAAGTTTTTCGATTTTTGAAATTTAAAAGAATTTATACAGTTTATCGTTAAAACTATTGAAAATATCCCAACTTGTTATTCTTTTCCGTCTTTTTTTAAAGACCACAATTTTCGAGTTGGAAAAAAGCATTCGAAATGGCCTTTAAAAGTATTGATTTACGAATTCAACAATATTTCAGCTGTTTTGTTCAAGTCAAAAGACGCATCTAGTGTCTGCACCCGCTTGCTTCTGTGCGGTAAAAATAGATGAAAGAAAAACCACGATCCGCAGTCTGCGGCAACTAAATCTCCAGACTAATGAAGTTGCCGTGGATTTTCGATGTATTTATTACACGCATTAATTTTTTTTTTCTCTTTTATTTCTTGTTTTATTTTTCTGCGTCCAAAGTCTCGCGGAAAAAAAATCATTGAAGCTCATTCGACTTTAATCGAAATTTATTGACAAATTCATTCCAATATAAGCTTTTATATTACACACATATTATGCGTATATATATCTATATACGAAATCAGTAAATATAGTATTTCCATTAAACCATACGAACATTTCAAAGAGATCAAAGTAAGCCTCTTACGATAAATAAAATTAAAAAAAAAAAAGAAAAAGAAGGAAAAAGTAAATCATTTTCTTCTTATTCAAATAAATAATAGTCTTAATTCTTTGCGTGGGTTTTCTTAATTTCATAGCAGGTCTTAACGTCTTACATAACACGCCGCGAGCAAACTTCACTGAAGCGTGCGCTTTCCTTTACACCACCGACTTATGAGTTTCATGTCGGGGCCTACCATCAAAGAGGGAGAGAGAGAAAAAAAATAATTGTAATTTGTGACTCTGAAATTCTACGGCCTTTTACCTCAGTTTATATTTGCGTAATGATGTCCGTAGCTTTAATTATTTGAGCGAACGTCGCCTTAAGACGTAATTAAATAGCAAAGGAATTGTTTCAAACGAGTTTAATGTTTGCCAAACTTCAAAAGCACGTTTTACGACTGATCAGCACACTTGCTAAATCACGATGTGCATTTTTAATAATAACAATCGTTTTTATTGCCCTTACAGTTAAATTTATTAACTAATTAACTATTATTGTGATATATTACTTTCTAAAATTTTAATTATTTAATTATTTTTATAAATAATAAAATTCTCCTTAGTAATTAAATTATTTTGAATATAATTTTAATTAAATTTTTTGACAGGATTCAATTAATTTTTTGAAAGATTTTAATAAAATTCCTGGAAAAAATTTTTTCATTTATTTCAAAAATTTTAATAAAATTCTTCGAAATTTATAACAAAATTTGTCGAAATAATTCGATTATTTACAATATAATTTTAATTAAATTCCTGAAAAGAATTTAATTAACTAACAAATTTTTAGTACAATTCTTCGAAACAAATAAATTGTTTTCTAAAATTTTAATAAAATTCTATGCAAGCGTTCAATTATTTTTATTAATAATAAAATTCTTCATAGAAAGTCAATCATTTTGAATACAATTTTAATTAAATTTTTGACAGGATTCAATTATTTTTAAAAATTTTAATAAAATTTGTGGAAAGAATTTCAGTTATTCCAAAAATTTTAATAAAATTCTTTGAAATTTATAACAAACTTTGTCGAAATAATTCAATTATTTACAATATAATTCAATTATTTTTTATATTTAATAATATTCATTGAAGGAATTTAATTATTATCATAAAAATTAAATTTCTTCGTAAGAATTCAATTATTTTCAAAACAAATTTTGATAAAATTTCTGAAAAAAATGTAATTATTTTCAAAAATTGTATTAAAATTCTAGGAAAAATTCAATTATTAAAAAACAAGATTATTCTAAAAACTTGAATGAAATTCTTCGTAAAATTCAATTATTCTTTAAATTTTCAATTGAAATTTTTTCGAAAAATCTAAAAAGAATTCAATTTTTTATCAATAATTTTGATAAAATTTAATAATAAAATTATTAATTACAATTCCTAACAAAATCAACTATATTCAAAAAATTAAAGAAATGCTTCGAAAGAATTCAATTATTGTTAAGAACTTTACGAGTCTTCTTGGGAAAAATTCAATAATTTACAAAATTTTAATAGAATTCCTTGAATGCATTCAATTATTTTAAAAAAATTGTATTAAAAATCTGAGAATAATTAAATTATTTCCCAAAAATTTTAATCAAATTCAATGGTCAAATTTTTAATTCAAATTATTTTTAAAAAAAACTTAATTATTTTCAAAAAATTCAAAGAATCTCTAAAAAAAAATTGAAATTATTTTCAAAAATTTTAATAAAATTATTTACAAGAATTTAAATATTTACATAAATAATAAAATTCTTCACACAGAAATTAAATTATTTTTAATACAATTTTAATAAAATTTCTCGGAAAAAATTCAATTGTTTTAAAAAATTTTAATGAAATTCTTCGGAAAAAGTAAGTTTTTTTCTAAAATTTTGATAAAATTTTTTATAGCAATTCAATTATTTTGAATAAATTAATTTTAAAATTCAAAACAATGAAGAAGAAAAATTATAGATTAGTAACTAATCCATTGTTAATTAATTAATTAATTATAAATTATTAACGAATTAATTATTAATTAATAAATTATTAAAATTATTAGTACACTAGTAATTAAAATTATTATACCATTACTTTTACGCATTTTGCATAAGAAAAAACTTATCTTCGAGGTAATTAATTTTTAAAATATTAAAAAAAATTGAAAATTCACTATTTTGTGTAAATTGTACACTTTTTTTCAAAATTTTGTAATCTCTGCTTGCAATTATTAAGTTTTTGTTTCATAATTAATTTTTTCCTATATTTTCTTTTCTAATTTATTTTTAATAATTATTATTTTCAATTAGTTATGTTACTTATAATTAATTGTATTATTTTCAATGAATTAAATTATTTTTAATTCATTGCATGATTGAAAATTATTTATATTATTTTTAATTAATTTGCATTATTTTTAATTAATTGCATCATTTTCAGTTAATTTTATTAGTTTAAATTTAATCAGCAATAAATGAGAAAAGTAATTAGATATTTTTTAGAGCTAGAAAAATAAAAAAAAGGAAAATTCCGTAAATTATAAGTCAACTGATAAACAACTTGAGAAAAGTTTTTTCTCATGTATCTCCATGCGTTTAAAGACAAGTGAAATAAGACTGGAGGGGTACATAATTCAGACTGGCGGCTTCCACTTATATTACAAGTGAAGAACCGACAGGTAAGAATGGATCTCCCATCCAGAGTGAAAGATAAACGTAGACTAGACACATTACTGTCTTTAAAAAAAAATCCTCCTTTTCCACATCAAAATTTCATAAAAAAGAAATTATTTTATCAAAATTTGAAATCCCAAAGATTAAAAAAATCTTTTGGAATTTTTTTTAATAAAAAAAAAGAAAGATTAAAAGATTAAGAAATAAGAAATTTAAATGTTAAAGTAAAATTTTTTTGAATATTTAATGAACATTTACTGAAAAAAAATTAAAAAATAAAAAATAAAAATAGGTGTTTTTATAAAACGATATTTCATTCACGAAAGTCATTTCTATTCAATCTGTCTCGGCATGAAGGCATGGTATCAATTTTTTTTACTCTCTCTCTCTCTCTCTCTCTTACTAAAAGACTCTTTTTAGCTGACGCTTTGGAAATTTGAACTCTATGTCCCTAGTTGAAACTGAATAGAGCTTCTTTCTTCACTCTCCACCTTCTATAAAGGTTTTAAATTAAAATCTCTCTAATTGCTAACTAAACGAAAAATTTTCCCTTTTCCTTTTATCAATTACATGACATGATATCTCATATATATACATTTGGAGTAAAAAATTGCAGATTATCCTCCTTTTTTATTTTTATTTTCTTGTTACATATGCTTTGGGCGCTGCGCTTTGATAAACGTGCTTTGAGTTCAACTTTCTGAGGTTGGTCCAGTCGCGGCGAGATTTGGCTGACGCGGTATAAAAAAGTTTCAATATGTATATAAAATGCAGCCTAGAAAACTTTTGCTGCAGTAGTCAAACTTCTGGATAATCAAGTCGCGGAAATATACTTGAAACCAAATGCATAAACCTCATTCCATAACTTTCAATCATTTTAATTTAAAAAAGTAGCAAACCCCGAAAAAAAGAGAGGCAAAAAAAAAAAATTACACTATATGCATAATTTATCAAGAAGTAAAAATAGTTGCGGTATTTTTTTTCTTCTCCTTTCGTATTTTCAATAAGTACAGATTCGGAATTTCAATAAGATTCTGAAAAAGAGAATTTTTGAAGAAACTTTCTTCTCATATTGAAACGATTCATAAAATATGAATACCAGATGCAATCGAGTATGAGGAATTTTTTCTTTTTTTTTTGCAAATGAAAAAATATTTTCAACAGAATTGAGAGAATTTTTGAAGCGTTAACATACCATAAGAATGGTATTAACTTTTGTATCGTCTTCTCAAATCGTTTGAAAGAAAATTTTTGCGGTGCAAAAGTCCAGTATAATGTGAAATCCATGATAGGAATATTGAATTTGTCATTCTTGTTGAAGAGAAAAATATATCTTTCGGAAAAAGGGATTTCTTGTGGTTTCTTTTTTCTCTTTTTGCTTTTTTTTCTCTCTTGATGTCGATAAAGCAAACTCACAAAATCACAGTTTACCGCCATCGCTCGTTGAAATCTTGCACCACTAAACATCGTTGAATATCCGCAGCATCCATTCCCGACAATAGAGAGAGAATTCCCCCTTTCTCGTCGTCTCATATGATGAAAAGAGAGACGATTTCAATGCTCGATAATTTCATCCCTTCGAGTTACCGACCTGAAAATTGCGTAGGGATTTATCGGAATTATTTTTGTTTATTGATTTTTTCGACTATTTTCAAAATTTTGAAAAACTAGATACTGTCTTAGGAACATGACTAAAGTAATTATTGTTTTTCCTCTCGAATTAATTTTTTAAAGCTGGATTTGTTTTTCTGAACTTGAAATTATTGTGAACCACCAGTCGGTATCAGACTTGAAGTATTTGATGTTCTTGAAGGGTTTTTTTTTGAAAGTTCTTGTCCGGAAGATAATAGAGAATTTTTCCGAAGATATTTGATTAATTTCAGATAACAGATTTATTTATAAATCAGAAAAAATCTTATTTGATATAGAAGAATTTTTGATAATCCAGAATTTGTTTTTCAAAATAAAGTGATTAATTTACTTTGCACTGTTACAAATGGAATAGTAATTAAATTAACCGATTTGAAACTGATGCTTTTGACCTATTCGATTTGTAAGCAAGCACTGCTTATATTTGGATTTAAAACATTTTCATTTGCCGGCAGATTGTTAAATATTTTCCAAAAGTTAATTATTTGTAAATTATTTACCAAACACTCGCTTTTGGAAATTATTTTCCAAAAATTGTCAATTTGTATAAATTATTTCCCAAAAGCTGGCGATTTCTAAATTATTCCCCAAAAAACTGTCGATTTGTAAACTATTTTCCAAAAATTATTTGTAAATTATTTTACAAACATGGCAATTCGTAAATTATTTTTCAGAAACTGGACATTTGCAAATTAGTTTCAAAAAGCTGGCGATATACAAATTATATTAAAAAAATTGTCGATTTGTTAATTATCTTCCAAAAGTTAATTTTCAATTCTTCAAGAAATCTGTCGATTTATAAATTATTTTCCAAAAAGTTATTTATAATTATTTTCCAAAAATTCTTCATTATTTGTATATTATTTTTTAAAATTGTCAATTTCTAAATTATTTTTTTCAAAAACTGTCCATTTGTAAACTATTTTTCAAAAATTATTTGTATAAAGTATTTTCCAAAAATTGACAAATTTGTAAATTATTTACCAAAAGCTGTTGATTTGTAAATTATTTTCAATAAATTGGATATTTTGTAAATTAATTTCCAAAAGCTGACAGTTTCTAAATTATTCTCCAAAAAAGTTGATTTGTAAACTATCTTCCAAAAATGATTCGTAAATTACTTTCAAAATTTTGGTTGTTTAAATTTCTTTCCAATAATTGTTAACTTGTAAAAATGTTTCCAAAAGCTGTCGATTTTTAAATTATTTTCAAAAAACTCGATTTCCAAATTATTTTCTAAAAGTTGATTATTATTTTGTAAATTATTTTCCAGAAGCTGGTGATTAGTAAATTATTTTTTAAAAATTGTTCGTTTGTAAAATATTTTACAAAAATTATTTATAAATCACTTTCCAATACTGGAGATTCGTAAATTATTTTCCAAAAACTGTCGATTCATAAACTACTTTCCAAAATTTATTTGTAAATTACTTTCCAAAGTTGGCGATTTCTTAATTATTTTTCCAGAAACTGGAAAGTTGTTAATTATTTTTCAAAATTTATTTGATAATTATTTCACAAATCTGTCGATTCGTAAATTGTTTGTCAACAGTTATTTGTAAATTAGTTTCCAAAGTTGTCGATTTCTTAATTATTTTCCAGAAACTGGAAATTTGTTAATTATTTTCCAAAATTTATTTGAAAATTATTTAACAAATCTGTCGATTCGTAAATTATTTTCCAACAGTTATTTGTAAATTATTTTCCAAAAAGTATCGTTGGTTAACTAACTTCTCAAGAGTTATTTGTAAATTATTTACAAAAATTGATTATTTTTATATTATTTTCCAAAAGCTGTCGAATTCTAAATTATTTTCCAAAAATTGTCGATTTGCAAGCTATATTCCAAAAATTATTTGTAAATTATTTTCAAAAACTGTCTGTTTGTAAATTAATTTCCAAAACTTGTCGACTCGTAAATTATTTCCCAAAAGCTGACGAACTATTTTCCAATATGGATTTGTTCTCCTGAACTTGAAATTATTGTAAACCGCACCAGTCGGTATCAGACTTGAATCATTTGATGTTCTTCAAAGCTTTTTTTGTTCAATCTTCCCCTGAAGATAACAAAAAATTTTTTCCGATGCAATTTGATTCATTCGAGATAACAGATTCATTCACAATCATAAAAATGCTTATTCGATTGTAAAGAATTTTTAATAATCCAGAATTTTTTTTTCAAAATAAAGTGGTTTGCTCTGTTACAAATGGAATAGTAATTACATTAACCAATTTGAAACCGGTGCTTTTGACCTATATTTATTCGGTTTGTAAGCAAGCAATGCTTATATTTGGATTTAAAACATTTTGTCTCGCCGGCAGTGGTACTCATACAAAAGTCAATGTTTTGCTTCTTTGGCAAATATATTCTCTCCTCAAATAATAAAACATTTATGTGTTTACACATTGATGTGCGCACTTATTTGTCGATATGTTCTCTCACCCCATGATATACATTTCTTTCTTCTGCATTATACACTTTTTTTGCCCAAAAAAAATTTTTTGTTAATATTTTTTAAAAATATTTTTTCGTGTTAACTATTTTTCCGAAATAACAACGAACAAATGAGAAACAAACAGAAGGCAAAAAAATAAAATGGTAAAAGCTCTTCTCAAACAGTAAATTCGTTATCCTGTTGGGGAAAAAAAGCAACTTTGACCCACTTTTTTTTCAACAAACACACAAGCTAGGCGTATCCGAACAACATGTATACATAAAATCAACGATCGATAATTCAAATAAATGTGAACTTCTCCATTAATGGTTGAAGTCATTAGCGGTGTTGCGCGCGGCATTCTTTTGTGAAAGCAATGTAGGCCGTCTTGACGTGAAACTTGGCCATAAACGAGGACAATAAGCAGGATATGTTGTGTTGTATAAGAAAGTCGACATTCAACAGCGAAAAACTTTTTGATAGGACCAATTTCCAAATACCACAAACGACCCTCTAAAAATTTTGACAAAAAGGGTACACCTCTTGTTTCGTGTATTAAGATTCCTTCTCGAAGGGGACACGACCGGTTACTACATCGGCCACTGTCCGATGTATATAGTATTGCTTTCTTTTTCCTTCTCTCTTCCTGTGTCTCTCCCCATCCAACCTTTTACCGTTCTCGAGAATCGCATACACACAGTGGTAGCTTGTTTTTGAAAAGAATGTTAATCGCACAACGATAAGGGAAGTTATATATACGTATAAACTCGTATATATACCTTTTATCTCATTCTCTCCCTTCCATAATATAAAAGCAAGGAGCCACAAAACTTCTTCTCTCTTTCTCAAGAAAGAAGGAAGTAGCAAACACCCTAAGAGAAAGAGGAGAAGAAGAGAGCAGAGCAAAAAAACAACAAAACGCTATAGAAAAACAAGAGAGGCCGCTGCCCTGAAAAACTAGTAGCCTCCGTGTAAGAATGCCGACTGACAGCTCCAAGGGATCTCAGAAACCTTGCATATAAATACGCACCACTCGATTTGCAATCCACGTTACTGTAATTGGATTTAGATGACAATGACAATCGACAGCGACAGGTTGGATAATAGTAAACGAGTATTACTGTCACTCTATGCGCATTTTCTCTGGAATGCTTTTGATTTTAAACAACTTTTTTTTTTATAGATATCAAACATCTTGTGTACATTTCAGACACGATTGCATTCCTCCAATTACATTCTCACAAGAGAGAAAGTTACGGTCTATTTAATTTTTCCAGTTTCTTTCTGAGGATCACTGCGCGCGAGGATGTTTATCCGATCTATACCTAAAAAAACAAATCTCGCATTTAATAACGAAAAACTATATCATTAATTTTTTATCCTTTTTTTTAGGAATAAAATAGGATCTGAATTAAATTTTGAATAGGAATTCATTTCAAATTTCTTTCCTTTTTTTCTATTTCTGAAAAATTATGTTCCTTAAGTTTTGAATATATTCAAATGGAACGAAATTTTTGTTACTTCATTTAATTTGTATTTTGTATATTAAAAAAAATTCTTAACTAAGCAAAAATATTTAATTTAAATAAATTAAGTTTTTAAAAACTAAAACAAAAATGTAATAAATAAATAAATTTGCATTGAATTTCGTAAATTCTGGAAAAATATTGAGAAAGAAAACTTTTGTTCACTTGAACGTTCAAAATTTTAGGCCAATCAAAATTTAGCAATTTTATATTCTTTCCTTTTCATTTCTTAGAACTTCAATTTTAAGTTTTTGTAAAATTCAATTTTATTTGACACATTTTTCTTCAAAAAACACGATTATTTTCAAAAATCGTAAAAAATTTCCTCAAAATAGAAAATTTATATGAATAAAATTGGATGAAATTTATGATTGTTTGGCAAATTTTTCAATTAATTAATTTCAAGAATTCAATTATCTTCAAAAAAAATTATAATTAAAATTCTTCAAAAATCTACATTTTTCAAAATTTATCAATTCAGTTATTAAAAAATTCAATAATCTTGCTAAATAAAAATTTCAATTTCAAATCTTCTAAAATTTAATTATTTCTAAAAATTGCTATTGTAACTTCTTCAAAATTCAATAATTTTCTAGGTTTTTTAACTAAAATTAATTGAATTCTTGCGAAGAATTTTATTATTTATGAAAATAATTCAATTCTTGTAAAGAATTTTATTGTTTATGATATAATTAAATTCTTACGAAGCATTTCTTTGAACTTTTTTAATATAGTCGATTTTGTTAATAATTGAAATTAATTATTTTATAATTAAATTTTATTAAAATTATTTTTAAAAAATTTAATTCATTTAAAGAATTTTTTTAGTTTTCAAAAATAATTAAATGTGTAGTTTTTTAAAGAATATTTAAAATGATTTTGATGAATTTTATTAAAATTTTTGAAAATAATTGAATTTTTTCGAAACATTTCTTTGAATCTTTATAAAGTTATTGAAAATAATTGAATTCGAACGAAGAATTTTATTAGTTTTGAAAATAATTCAATTCTTGTGAAGAACTTTATTAAAATTTTTAAAAATAATTGAATTCTTTCGAAACATTTCTTTCAATTTTAATAAAGTTATAGAAAATAATTGAAATCGAGCGAAGAATTTTATTAGTTTTGAAAATAATTCAATTCTTGTGAAGAATTTTATTAAAATTTTTGAAAATAATTCAATTCTTTCGAAATATTTCTTTGAATTTTTTTAATATAGTCGATTTTGTTAATAACTGAAATTAATTATTTTATTATTAAATTTTAGTAAAATTATTAACAAAAAAATTTTATTCCTTTGAAGAATTTTTTTAGTTTTCAAAAATAATTAAAATCTTTTGAAGAATTTCTTTGAATTTTTGAAAAATAATGGAATTTTTTAAAATTATTTTAATTGATTTTAAAAGTAATTGAATTTTACAAAGAATTTCTTTCAAGTTTTTAAAACAATCGTGTTTATGACTAATTGTAACTAAAAATCGGAAATCGGAAATAATTGAATTCTTGCTGGAATTTAAATATAATTTTTAAAAATAATTGAATTCTTTCGAGAAATTTTATAAAAATTGTACTGAAAATAATTGAATTCGTGCGAAGAAATTAATTATTCATGAAAATAATATGATTTTCTAGATTTCTAATAATTTTGAATAAATTCTTTTCGATTATTCAAAATTTTTTAATTGAATATATTCAAAAATTCCAAATAATTGCTAATAATTAAATAATTTTAAAAAATATTTAAATTAAAAAATGTTTTTAAAACTAAGTTGTTTAGAATTTTTAATTAAAATTACTCAAAATACAAACATTCAAAAATTTCAATTATTTTCTAGATTCTTAAATTCTGACATTCTTTTCTAAATCAATTATTCTATATAAGTTTTAGAAAGTACTTCGAGAATTGAATTATTTAAAAAAATGTACATAAAATACAATTTAAAATTCAATTATTTTAAATTCAATTTTACGAAAATTTGATAATTCGAAAAACTTGCAGAAAAATGTTCCACTTTCTTCTATAATACATAATAGAAATTAAAATGAATTCCATATCGACCAATAATTCAATAATTCAAGTTTAGAAAATTAACAGAATAAAAAGAGAGAAAATTTGGAATATTTTCTTTTGAAATTAACCATTTCAAAATTTATTCTAAAAAGCAACGAGAGAAGCTTCATTTCATTTTATCTTTTTTCGAGTCACGAGACCAATCTTTTTCCTTCCTTCTTCTCTAAATCGGCTTTTCGAATCCAATTTTCAAAATTCCAATTGAATCTTTTTTCCTCACTCTGAAAGGACATGCACACATATAATTCCTAATTTTAACAGACATATTGATAGCGTAGAGAGTGAATCAAGTCCAAGACCGAAAGCGATAATCGGATCTAATATCAGTTGCCGGAGCTTTGAACGAGCGGAAAGTTGAAACGCGCGTATATGTTGCGACTTACGTTCGAGAAAGAAATCCCTCCATGAATCTGAAGGAGAGGTTTTAACAGGTAAATTCGTATATGTTAGAGAGAAAGAGAGAAGAGTGCCAAGAAATAGAGAGAGAGAGAGAGAGAGAGACGGAGGGAAATGATAGAAGTGAGAGAGAGAAGCGGATGAAAAAAAAGAGAGACGGAAAACGTAGACCTCGATGGCTGGCGGCACCGCTTGATGTACGCCGGGTCCGTAATTACAGGTTTTCGGAACGCCTCGCTTGGCCGAGCCACGCTGTTCGAGAGGCAGGGCCTTCCTCGCCACTACATCTACCCGGTGTGCCTTCAGATTTATCTACTTATATGTACCTCTAGTATTCCCACTCTCAAACGAACATAACACCTGCTACCAAAAATATTTCACATCATTTCAATTTTCCATTTTTACTTTATGCATTGGGTGGAAAAATATTTTCCGAAAAATTCCTTATTTGTGGATTATTTTCAAAAAATCTGCTTGGTTTGTCAATTATTTTCCACAAAAGTTGGCGAGAAGTAAATTATTTTCCAAAAACTGTTTGTAAATTATTTACCGAAAGCTGGTTAATTTGCAAATTATTTTCCACAATCTAATGTAAATTATTTTCCACAAACTGTCGATTCGTAAACTATATTCCAAAAATTATTTGTAAACTATTTTCCAAAAACTGGCAATTTGTAAATTATATTCCAAAAATTATTTGTAAATTATTTTCCAAAAGCTGTCGACTTCCAAATTATTTTCCCAAAAACTGGCGAGTTTTAAACCATAATTTCCAAAAAATATTTGTACATTTTCCTCCAAAAATTAGGTTTTTGCAAATTATTTTCCAACAGTTATTTGTAAATTACTTTCTAAAGTTAACGATTTCTAAATTGTTTTCCAAAAACTGGCTATTTGTAAACTATTTTCCAAAAATTGTTAGCACATTAATTTTTCAAATACCGGCGATTTGTAAATTATTTTCCAAAAACTGGCGAATTTCAAACTATTTTCCAGAATTATTTGTTTAATATTTTCCAAAAACTGTCTGTTCGTAAATTATTTTCCAGAAACTGGCGATTTTTAAACTATTTTCCAAAATTATTTGTAAGCTGACGATTCATAAATTATTCTCCAAACTCTCGATCCTTTTAAATTATTTTTCAACCATTATTTGTAAATTATTCTCCAAAAAACTGTCGATTTATCCAAGTATATTCCAAAAATGATCAGTAAATTACTCTCCAAAATCCATGCAAATCGTAAATTATTCTCCAATAGCTCGATATTTGTAAATTATTTCCCAAAAACTGCGCGTTTTTTAAATTACTTTCAAAACTCCTGCGTTTCGTAAATCATATTTCAAAAACTGGCTATTTGTAAATTGTTCTCCAAAAATTATTTGTAAATCATTCTACAAAGCTTGTTATTCGTAAATTATTTTCCAAATCAAGCGATTCGTCATTGTCCAAAACCCAGCGATCCATAAATTATTTTCCAAAAACTGGAGATACGTAAATTATTTTCCAAAAACTGATTGTCTCTAAATTTTGTTCCAAAAGCCGACTGTCAGTGAATTATTTTGCAAAAATTGGTTATTTGTCCTAAAAAACAAAAAACAAATTGTAATAGTAGAAAATTATACAAAAAAACAGAATACATAGTGAAAAAATAGGTACGATATTTAAATGAATTATTACGGAACTTGCTTTTCGGTCCATTCTAGGAAATGCAAAGTCGATTAAATATTGAAATCATGGTCCATACATTTGAAAGATTCAACAGGTCGTGGAGCGGGAATTAGACGAGTCACTATGAAAAAAAAACTGAAAATATTATCAGGAAATCTTTACAATAAGCAAATTTTTTTCTGACTTCAAAAAAATGTTTTTCAACGTTTTTCAAAGGAGCAAAAGTAAAAAATACATTACTTTATCTTTGATTTTCTTTCACTCTTCTATTATAATTATCCAAATTTTTACTCTTAGTGCTTATAATAAAAATCTTAGGAAAAAAGAAGATAATTCAGAAATACAATTTCTGATTCTCTTCTATTTTTCTAATTCGAATGTATTTGTAATTTAAAACCTCGTCTGGAAAATCAAATAGAAATTACGAAAATTAAAGTCTTCTGGGAACAATAATTGTTTACATAGTTTAGTATAATAATCTCGTCAAATATTTCGAAATTCAGAGCATGAGATTGTGCGGGGCATTTAAAAAGAAATTTCACAGGCAATTCGTGCGTCGGCAGCCGGTTTGAGACACTGGGTACGTGATCCTACGCGCCATTTATGAATGCAGCTGGAAGAAAAGGCTTGGACTACTCTTCTTGAAACGTTTGTGAGCGAGATGGATGGACGAAAATACGATTAAGGGAGGGTATACCTATACACAACGTGCACAGAAAGATGCCGGTAGTATACTCTAGAGTCTCTTTTGAATTTCGGCTCCTCGGGCAGTCTGGAGCCCAGAGAGAGAAAGAAAGAGAGAGAGAGCATATCGGGTGTTGGAAAAGTGTGCTGCATTCAAATTTTATGCCGTTAAATGTACTCTCATCAAGCAGCCACAACAAAATTCTTAGGCAAATATGTTAAAATTAAAAGTGGTCGGTGTCGGAAAATTCTTTGAAATCTGGTCCTAACCATCATCGACCAACCGAAACAGGAACGAGAGAAAGGGAAAAAAAGAGAGAAAAAAAGAGAGGAGAGAGAGGCAGAGAAGGTTGCCTCAGAGATGCAGCGGCTGACTAAACTTCTAAGAAAGATACAATGATGCAGGTATGGCTCGTGGGGATTTTCTTTTTTATCTTTCTTGGTGTGGAGTCCTCATCGACACCTCGGCTAAGTTAAAAGAAAACAAAAAAAAAAATTCGTCCAATGAAGAAACAAGTGAACGACTTTCTATTCCAGATCTTTAAACTATCCCAAAAAAACACTATAATCTCCAAAAAAAAATTTCTTCTTCAAATATTCGAAATATTTCTCCGGTTCATCAGTTATTGAAAATGAGTCTCATTGAATATCCAAAAAAACGTTAGTTATTCAATATCTTTGTTTGTTGATTAAATGAGTTATTCAAATACATCAGTTATTGAAGCATTTCTATTTTTAATGCACAGATATTTTGGAGACATGTACAAAAATAAAACACACACTTGTGCCGAAACAAGGAAGAAGAGAAAACTCAAGAGTTCAGTGAAAAAATGGAAAAAAATAACTTCTCGTTTTTGAACAGAATGTTAACGAAATAAGAGCAGAAAATGAAAAAATAATTACAATCCTAGTGCGTCAAAACCAGAAATAAATTGTATATTATTTATCAAGCAACTGTGGTCAGTGTTTGTCCCACCGGAAAGGAATCTTAAAACATCTACTTAAGATAAAAATGTCGATTAGAAAATCTCGTGTTACGAAGAAAACACAAGTGATAAACAACAACAGGCGCATTCCTTACGCTTGCACCAAACTCCTGTGTTTTGAAAAACTTTTTTAGACAATATATTGAAATATTGAGCAAAGTTGTCAATTAGAAAGGGCCAAAGGGTCCTGATTCATAATAAGAAAACAAGAAGAAAAATGCTTCGAAACGATTATACAGGTAAGGATTCAGTAAGGATCATCATCACCTAACTAGAAATGCAAAGAGACAATTGGGTGGGGATTAAAGTATGAGAGGAGAGAGTTTTTTAAAAACTCTTTTATGTTCTCGCACATCAACACACAGACATAGTCAATAGAATGTTAGAAAGGGTTAAGCGAGGGTGAAACTGATGATGAAGTCGAGGGCGTTAGAGTCGATAACTACGACACTGGGCAATCCGAAGCTTCTCAAACGAGAAAAGCATACACACGGCTCCCATTCAACTAACCCTTTCAGTCTTTCTCCGACGACCCCGTTCTTCTCTTATACCCCCGCGTTCATCCACCCTAATCGTCTTTCTTTTTTCATCGTATATACCTTCCTTCTATATCGCCTCCTATACTCTTCAAGCCATCATCCTGCCTCTCGCAATGTCGGCAAAATCTCTTTTACACGCCTCAAGAGAAAGAGAGAGAGAGAGAGAGAGAGAGAGAGAGAGAGAGAGAGAGAGAGAGAGAGAGAGAGAGAGAGAGAGAGAGAGAGAGAGAGGCGATATCCAAAGCGAGTGACTAAGAGAGTTATATCACTCTCGAAAGAGAGCGAGAGAGAAACAGACACTATACACCTTTCTCTTATTCTGGCATTCGATGTCTGTCAACCGTGTCCTTTGAATTAGGCCTTATTTGCATCATCTACAAAACGAAAGAATTAAGAAATGAACTAAAAAGAAATTAAGAATTAGTAGGAATAAAATTAGGAAACGAATTAAATAAAATTAAGAAAAGAAATAGATTCGAGAAACGAATTTTCTACTGCAACAGAATTTAGGATTGAAAATTAGAGAACAAAATACAAAACAGAAGAAATAATTTAGGACCAAAGACTCCAAAATGGAATCAATTCAGTTTTCCAGACTCTCGCTCGGTCGAGTCTGGAAATTATGTCATTATATAGAAATAAAAAGAAAGTCCCCAAGAGTAAAGTTTCTTTTATTTCCCGCATTGGCCTCTTGCCAGCAATCTTGTCCATCTTCTCCATGCGCGAGAACAAAAGTCATATTTTTCTCTCGCATTATTACGAAATTGTTTACCCTTACATAAGTTTAGAAAAAAAAAATAATACTTCAAAATTTCCCGAACAGAAAAAAAAACAACAATCTTTTACGATGAGAAATAATCACGTGAATTGATATTACGTAAGAATTCTCTTTAAAGACAGTTTGATGATTCTGAATTCCATTCACTGTTGTAATATGAGAAGTTCGCCAAAGATTCATTCATGGGACATTTTCGTTTTGAAGAAAGAAAGAAAAAAAAACCCTTTCGACGTATATATAAAGGTGTTGTATGACCGCAGTTAAAATTGATGGTTTCCAGGTTTTTTTCCTCATCCTCAGAATTATACTTTATATTCATAATTAAGGGGATATTAAGTTCAATTTCAGTGTAATGAAATGAAAGAAACAATTTTTTTTTCCAAGAAATTTCGAGAAAATATATTTTATTTTTAATAAAGGAAGCGGCGAGTATAAAGGAATAAATGTTTTTCTTTCTCTCTCTTTATAGTGATAAATGCTAATGGTTTCCTGAGGATGTGGCTACCAGATATTATAGAAATCCCTAATTATGTATTTTCCATATGGCTCTAATAGATATAGAAACGAACCTGAAGCATCTGGATATGTTTCAAGAAGAATTGTATATTGATTGTCAGTGCGAATAAATCAATGTCAATCGGATCGGACATAAGAGAGACTAGAGAAAGAGACACTTGTGTTAATTATTTTTGTTGGAATTTACAATCTAATTTTGCTTCCTCTCGCGATTCTGGTCGAAATAAGTTTTCTCTTTCCTCTCTTTTCTCAAAAGAAAAAATGAAACAATAAAAAGAGGAAATTAGACAATTAGAAAAAAGAAATCAGAATTCGAGGAGGAGGAAAGATTGTATTCAGAGGAAATATTTTAAATGCATGAAACACAAATTTGTCGCCGGTGTCCCTAGATGTATATAATCATGCCGAAGGCAATGGACCCTCGGCGCAAATGCTCCACACAAATGCTCCAGTTAAAAATTAATGATCTTGATCCAGGCTCATTAATCACACTAGGTGGTAGGTCTTCGTACTCTTTAGGGTCATGTTCGTTCATCGCTTTTAAAAATTTCAAGGTGGCCCGATTCCGTAGTCACCCTGTACACATATATATTTTTGGGGTCGACGTAGAATAAAAGCATGGCGCGATGCCAAAGTCTCAAGTAGGTACACACAAGTACCTGATATTTACTGGCTCAAAAATCCCACCAGGATAGCAGAATTTTTTTTATCTTCATCTTTCCCCGAAATCATCAATTATGGAGAAATTCTATTAATCATTTCCAGCAAAGATAAGAATAGAACAACAAAGATAATACTAAAATAGCAATAGAAAAGAATAGATTAACAAGAAGAAGAAACTAAGAATAGAAAAGAATAAAGCTAATGGAATGAAAAAAGCAAAAAATATAAGAAAACAGTTCATTAGCAGTGAACCATTTTCATTTTTTGTTTTCAACATATGGCACACAATATTTGAAGAGGACGATCAAAGAGATTGAGAATAGAGTGACGAGTTGACCGGATGTTAAGGTCGAACGGAAATCGCGAACACTTTTCTCTCTCTCTCTCTCTCTCGCTTTTGCAAGAGAGAAACCGCTTTCTCTCCTTTGCACTTGGATGACGATATTGACAAAGATTGTGCGCGCGGAAATCGTCAAAGGCCAGTGTCTGCGTTATCAGACAAGATGACTTACGTAGCCAGGGAATTATTGTAACCCGCAGAGCCAACGAATCCTTCAAAAGAAACATCAAAGACACCGCATGGTCGGTTCGTCCACTCAAAAGCAAAGACAGCTTCAGCCGGCTACCGAGATCCCGGCGCCCCTTGAAGCAAAAGAAAACACTTGTACACAGGGAAAAGTCCTTGGCTTGAAACTTTAGATGAATCTCTGACCCGGACTTAAGTCCCGAAAAAGAAAATTTTCCCCAAAAGAAAATCTCCTAAAGAAAAATCTCAACAATAAGAAATTTAAACTCAGCTTCCTTTAACAACAAACCTTGATTAGTACAACGTTTTCCAGCAATAAAAACTATTCATTTTCCCTCTAAATAGAAGCTGTAGGAAAAAAAAAATATTTTCTACAAATAGACTCTATTTGTAAAATCCATTGATAATTACCGATTTTTCAAATAGTGTGAACGTGTGATTGTGTGAATGAATCATTAGTGTGTGTGAAAAAAATTACGTAATACAGGGTCATGACCCTAACAAAGTGTGCGACAATTAATAACTCGATTCATATATATACATGTATACATGCATGCGGTGAAAGTTGAGAGAAAAAAAATAGTGTATAGCAAATTCCACAGTAATTAATCGCCGTCTCATTAAGCGGCGGTTCTTTTCTTCTTTAGCCATGTAAAAAAGTTATTACTTCAATGAAGAATGCAATTCGAGTATATGTTCACCGCCTCACTAAGCACTTAGGCCTGTCGGCAAGATAAGATTCATTTTAATTATTACATCAAGAGATTCCTTTTTCAAAATAATTATGAATTCATAATTTTTAATTTTAATGCTCCTCTAATTTTTGATAAATCGATTCTCAATCTTTCGGGATAATCGACAATATTTTAAGACACCAAAAAACAAACTTCCTCCTGGAATAATCTGTTACTAAAAGAAACAGGATTTTTGTGCATCGATAATTGACAATTTAACAAAGTAAATACAGAATAGAATATTAAGTAGACTACTAAATACTACTAATACTACTACTGCTATTTTTTCTGCTATCCTAAATGCAATACTAAATACAATACCAAATAGAATACTTAATGCAATACTAAATATAATTCCAAATAATATGCTGAATATAATACCAAATAAAATAAAAACCGAATGCTGAACATAATGCCAAATACAAAAAATTGATCCAAAATTTGGATCAATTAGCATTTGGTATTTGATACAAATGGTTCACTATTTGGATCAATTAGCATTTGGCGCTTGATGCAAATGAATTACTATTTGGATCAATTAGCATTTTGATACAAATGGTATTGTTTTAGTGAAAACAAAACAAGAAGAGATAAAAATAAATTATAATAAATTCTGTTGGAAATTATGGTAACACGATTATCTCTCATCAATATTTATAATGTGGGTAGAAAATAAAGAAATGAAGCAATACCTCGGCATCACTTTGATCCATGACAAGAGGTGCGGCGTCATAAAAGAGTTTTATATGCCTCCGTGGCTGTGTTCGATTTAAAGTAAGCTGCTCAAGGCAATCGCTCGCCTAGACTCACTTTTCCTGTTAAAATGGACATTTGTGCTCGAAAAGGTACTATCATTACTATAGACTCGTGACACTATCATTACACTGACAGTTATACCGTAATTCCCTTGCATTTGATGTCTTGTAATTAAGGCGGGAGAGAGAGAAAGAGAGACCCCGTTACACTTCCTCGTCTCCACAACTCTCCAAACGTTTCACGTTTTCTTCTCTTCTGTCTCCCGACAATCGCGATAAAACATCTCAAGTGTCAACAGCTCCAATTTATCCGTTTCTATTTCTTCAACAATTTTTTGTTTCTTCTTTCCTGAACTCCAATTATTTCTTTTGGTCCACTTAATCCATTTAATACGTTTAATAAATAGCAAAGAATTGTTCTTCTTTGGTGAAATAGAATAATTCTTATTTATATAATTTTTTTTTACACAATTATTGCAGAGGAGAAAAAATAGCGGGTATTTATTTTTTTTTGGTTTCACTTATAAGACTTCACTAGATAATTTCACACTTATCTTTCACTCTCAAGTACACGTTGAATGTGAGCTATTAATGCTCAGCGGCATGGAATGTATTTCAAAGGAACGCTTGTTGCCGGTTTAAATTAAAAATAATAAAGCTAATATAATTTTTGTAGTTGGGCGCGAGTTTGTTGACTTCGAGAAGAGAGGAACGTGTTTTCTTCGACGAAGAAACTAAAAACTCAGACCGGCCTGTGCAGTGAACGAACGCGGGTAGACTGAAGTCTAGAGAACAGTGACCATAACCCGGGACGAGAACTCAACTCTCTCTCTCTCTTTCTCTCTCGCTCTCTCTCTCTCTCTCTCTCTCTGTCTGGCAGTTGCCTCACTCGGTGATCTCCCTCTTTCTTACATGTATACACATCTCGCTCCCTCTCACATGATTTCCCCTCTCTCTCTTTTGTCGTCCTTCGTCGGCGTCGCGAAGAACTCAGAACAAAAAGTGGAACAGAAAGGGACGCACCAGGTATGAGGGCTGAGGGCGAAGTCTCCTGAGGGTCTTTAAATGAAAACGCTCTGTTATCCGATCCAACGCAGAGAGTTGAGGCTGCTGGAGAACGATCGATTTCCTTGCATTAATTATTAGCTGGCGCAATGAGTAGCGTTATTATCTTTTGTTTTTGTATTTTTTTTTCATCCTCTCTTTTTTTGTTAATTTTTTCTTCCATTGTCGACGCTCAATTATATTTGTTTCAACAAAATGCTTTTTGAAAATTCCGTGAAATTAGCTGGCTCCTTTCCAAATAACAAACGAAACTCTTCTCTGACAAGCAGTTAAACGATTTTCATTGATGTTGTACCCAAAAAATAAATTAGGCATTAGAAAGCCGATCGGTATTATTGATGAAAGAACTGCTGTTCAAGACATGTGAATGCGCTTCCTATCGTTTTTCCTTTTTTTTTTTTTTATTTTGATAAACTTATCAGACAATCGCTGGAGCAAGAAATTTCTGTCCATTACAGTGACTTTCCTAAAAGTAAATATGTTCGATCCAAAAGATTTTATTCCTTTCAAGTAAAATTTTGAGGAAAATTAATTTTGTTTTAATATTTAGAAAAGTAAAAGTTCTTCAACATATTGCTTACTCTTTGCTTGTGTGTATGATGTGAAAAATTTGATGAAACAAAGGGGGTCGGAGGTCCAGGTGGATTAATTACCGCTGGTTTAGGGAACGCATCCTGGGATGAATCGCTTTTGCGATCAAGATGACGATTACAAAACCATGATAACGAACGAGAGGATAAATAATAGAGAGCTGAAAACTAAAGATGGAAATGAATGCCCCGACATAGCGGAAGTTCTATATTAACGTAACTCCTGAGAATTTCAGGTTTCTCGTTTCAAATCATTTTTCCGTTGAATAGGAAATTGCGGATTTATATAAAAGCCGGAAAAAATTCCATATCTCCACAGGAAAATACAAAAATAATTCTTAATATTTCGTGTAAATTTTTCTACTTTTTTTCGTAATAGAAAGAAACTAATGCGAATCAAAAAGGATAAAAATAAATTTCTAAGTTTACAATTAGATACAATCAAAAATCTCTTTTAAATTTTCATACCTTTGAAAAGGATACGATTTTTTAAAGATGAAAAAAAGAACTGCATGGAAAAAGTGATTAATGGATGATTGAATTAAATAACATACTTGAGAGTGTTTTCGGTGAAAATGGACGAAAATTAATCTTCAAATTTCCGAAAGAAATGTATTATATACTGGAATTTTATAATCAACTTTGGACTGCTTTGTTCATACCTGAAACAAACAAAAAAATGTAAAATTAGAAACAATTCGTAAATTTGATAGTATATTAATATTAACAGTGAGATATATTTTTATGAGTTTCCGCTACTGATAATGAGATAAAAATGATCGTTTTCCTTTCTCACAGAAAAAAAATACTTATCTACTATCACTCTTTTATTAATATTTGGTTAATATTTCCCAGGAAATGTTACGGAATCAAAAGCCATATAAAAAAAACGATTTGTTTTCGATAGGAATTTCAGAATCAAAAAGAAACTTTTGTTTATTTTCGGTTCAGATTTGTGAATCAAAAAGTGATTACGTTTTGATTCAAAAATCTGAAGTAAATTTTGTTTTCTGTTATGATTCCAAAATCATAATCAAAAGTAAACTTTGTTTATTTTGGGTTTGGTTTTCTGTATCAAAAGCGGAATCTGTTTATGTTTTGATTCAAAAATCAGTAGCAAACATTGTTTATTTTCGGTCAGGTTTTCTGAATCAAAAGCGGATTCTGTTTCTGTTTTGATTAAAAAATCAGTAGCAAACTTTGTTTATGTTTTGATTCAAAAATCAATAGCAAACTTTGTTTATTTTCGGTTCAGATTTTTGAATCAAAAAGCGAACTTTGTTTATGTTTTGATTCAAAAGAACTTTTAGTTTTTTTTGGTTTTTTTAATTAAAAGCGGATTCTGTTTATGTTTTGATTCCAAAATTATAATTAAAGTAAACTGTTTATCTACGGTTCAAACATTTAATTCTGTTTATGTTTTGATTCAAAAATCAGTAGTGAACTTTGTTCAGATTTCTGAATAAAAACCGCATTTTGTTTATGTGTTGATTCAAAAATCAGAATCACAAGTAATTGTTTATTTTCGGTTCAAATTTCTGATTAAAAATCGAATTCGGTTCATACTTTGATTACAGAATCAAATTCGATTTTGTTGTCAGTTTTGATTCCAAAGTCGACAGAAGTATCTGAACCAAAAATAGATTCTGCTTCTAAATAAAAACTGATTATTACTATTAATTTTCGCCTTGACTCTGAACCAGAATCAAATTTGGTTTGACAATTTTCTTTTGTTCCTTAAAATTGAAGAGAAAAAATTGAACTTTCGTTAAGGATGAAGTTTGTTTTTTTTTCTCCACTCAGAGTACTCATTCTATTAAAGTGCGGTATTTGTTTGATATTCTCTTCACAGCAGTAAATAAAAAAAAAGAATAAACCCCTACTATTGTAATATTACAATGGCAATTGCGTAACAAAAAATGTAAAAAGGATTTAAAATGACAAGAAGCTACATATATAGTATATACACCGAGATTACATTTTGAAAATCTGTTTTCTCTCTTGCCACAATTCACTCAGGGGACAGAGTTTACCGAACTTGAATAAACCAGGTGTAATGGTACCGAATTTTCACATCACAGAGAGTTGGAGATTAAACGAATACTCGAGAGCCCTGGGGGAAGTCCTCTGAAGAAGGAGACGTTGCCGTCGCGCACGGATAAAAATCGAGGGAACTTTTTGAGTTTTCCTGTTTCCCTCAACAAAAGAAAAAAAAAAAAAAAAGAAAAAAACAACAACAACATGGCACAGGACGAAAAGGAGGGGAAAAAAAAGAAGGATATATATGGGAGTTTGGGTTCTGTAGGATATGGGGGCCAGGGGGGAGGCGGAAAACGTCAGGTTGTGGCGGGCTCAGGCGGGCTATTGAGTCGTTAGAGAGCCATCGAGGAGAGACTTGGTCGTGTGAGTAAAAGTGAGATTACCGGTGGCGTGCGAGCGAGCGAGTAAGCGAGAAAGGGGATTCCCCTTTGATCTTGCCGCCGCACGCGATCTCACACATGCACGCTACTGGTCGCTACGTGTGAATCCCCCCACGGACTCACCAATACAAGCCACAAATTAATGCACACTCGCCCTGTATAATAAACACCGTGCGCAACTCCACGCTAAGTCGCCTATAATTTCTCGCGGAAAATTATATGTTAATGCGCCCTAATGGCGTTGTTCGTTAACGGGACCGTCAAAGAAGACGCACACAACTTTCGAAAAAAAGAAGAAACAGAAAAAAAATGACCACCTCTCGACAATCTTTTAAGTTACCTCCCACTTGCACCAACTTTCGTTCGCATTATATGCATAAATGAATTCGAAAAATATTGTCAACCTTCTGATAATTCTGGCCTATTAAAACCGTCTAGACTTGCAAAGTCTGAATGCATCTCTGAATCATCATAGTCCGAATGATTTTACTTCAAAATTATGCTTCTGATATTAGAAGAAAGGTCCTTTACTATGAAACTACTGATAGTCCAACTTCTATCGAGGAAAAATTTGCTGTTGTTGTCCCAGAGACACAATTAGGGACAACAAGCGTCTAATGGGAGCATTTTTAGGGCCAGTTTCACCAACTCCGATTAAATCCTTAACCGACCAATCATGTTAAACTGACTTTGATCATAACTTTTAATCGGAGTTGGTGAAACTGGCCCTTGGATCAGTTAATCAATGATTAAATCCTTAACCGACCAATCATGCTAAACTGCGACTTTAATCATTGATTAACTTTTAATCGAAGTTGGTGAAACTGACCCCTAGTGTACTAGGCAGGATGAAATGAAGCCAGCGAATCCTAAGAATAATCCTGACACAATTTGTCTCCCATTTTTGATGACTGTACCTGAAGATAAATATAGTTTCCATTAGAAATCAAGTTCATTCAAATGGTATTAAGAATTTAACGCTTGTCCATTATAAGAAAAGAAACTCTTTGACCTTTTTCCGACTGTGTGTCAAAAAACGTCCTCGATTTCTATAATCGCTTCTAATGATGCAGTATGTTAATAACCATTGGGATTAGTTAACACTATTACGCAGCTGAATTTCAGAAAGTTGTGCGCGATCGCATCAGTTGCGCGCGGAGTTCATTCAATCGCCGTCAAGATTTCGATCAAGAAAAATAAAAATAAAAAAAGAAAAGAAAAAGACCAGAGAGCGAGATGAGAAAGAGAGAGCGACAGGTAAGTCATTAAAAAAAGACTTCTGTCGTGAAGAGCCGGTAGAAAGAGACGGTGAGTTGAGAGTGCGCTAGCATGCGAGGTTTAGCGTCGAGAAAGACGAAGACGATAAAGAAGAAGCAAAAGTAGGCGGAGGGGAGGAGAGAATCGAGCCGAGGACACCAACTGAACTTCAAAGGACTCTTTGATGGTTTCCGCTGCTGCTGCCATTGCGAGATCTTGATAAGCCAACGTTATATGTCGGTAGTATACTATCTTGTGCGGCGTGCGGTATCATATTGTATGCCCAAACCAGTTTTCGTTCGAGACCGTGGCGTAATTAAATACGTCAGCTTCGCCAAGCCGTAAACCCAACGCGAGAGTGTACTTACAGTGCCCCTGAAGCCGTTACCATAATCGCGGAAAACTTCTTTTAAACCCCCCCCTCTGGTCTCATTCTTGGCACAAGTTTTTTTTATTCTCCCACTTCTTCTAAAATCTAGAACACACAATTATTTCCCATATGAGACATAAGCAGTCCCACGCATATCCTTTCAAAGTAAAATATACAACATTATCTCTATTCGTGATTTTTTTTCTAGATAATTCAACTAAAAGTATGGATAAGGAAACAAGTCCTATATAAATATAAAAGCTCTCTGTGAAATCAAGCTCTATATTCAACATGACTTGAATGACACACCTTCATTCTTATCGATTTTCAGAATTGCTACAAAAATTTAATTTTGTATTTCCCTGATTTTGAGGAGATGACTTTTTTCCTGACCCTAAAGAATATTCTGATTCAGTCTAAAAATTATCAGACTTCCCTGACTTTTTCCTGAATTCCCCTGACCTGTGGCAACCCTGATTTTGAATTAGAATCAAGTTCCAAAAGATCGAAATAGCTTGAAATTAGGTATCAAATCACGAAAAATTAAGTAACGAAAAAAAGTCTATAGCGGTTTGGTATTAATTCCCAGCAACTTCATTACAATGAAGTGAGGATTAATGCAAGAATTAGAATCAAATTCCTAAATATCAAAATAATGAAAAAATATATACCCTTAATTTATAATTAACCGATAGAAATGTAGTCAATTATTTTCCTCACTTAATGATGAGAATTTTCAATCAATACATTTGATGGACATTGTGTCAAAAAAAATTGAGAGATTGAAACAAAAGCAAAACTGTTGAAACTACATATTATGGATAACTTTTGTTTATACACACAAACGTATGAACACACATCGAAGAGAAAATCGAATAGCAAACACACAGTGAACAATGTTGGCCTGACACAATCGGAGCATTGTCCTCAAATCTGTTTCCATGTTCCTATATGCGCTCAGACACTAATTATTCGAGAACGATGCAAATTGCCCACAAACTATATTGCAGACGTGACCTCTAATTTGAAGCCGCTTCGAATAAGCGGTCATAAAGGATTCTCCGTGACGAAGGGATAAATCTTTAAATATTTTTCTTTTACTTTTACAAAAAAAAAAAAAAAATAAAGAAACATTGCCTACCAAAAAAGAAACATTATAGGATGAAATTCTCAAAAATTGAAGATTAAGCAATAAAAAAAGCGGGAGAATAAAAAAGAAAGCGAATGAAAAATTAAGAGAGAAAAGAGAATGAAATATATTAAATGAATAGCAAATAAATAGTAAATTAAATAAAAAAGAAGAAAAAAAATAATAAGAGAGTTAACAATCTATCTTTCAATATTAATAATCGTTCTATTCTGGTAATCTGTTCGCAAATTAAAGTTACTTTTTAATTCCTTCTTTGTTTCCTAATTTTTTAAATAATTTTTCTTTTTAAATGTTTTGAATTTTAAAATTAAAATATTCAAAATCATTAAATTCTTGAGAAGTATATTTCAAAAAATTTTTAAATAAATTGAATTCCTTGGAAAGATTTTATTATTTACGAAAATAATTGATTTCATGCGAAGAATTTTATTAACATTTTTGAAAATTCTAATTAAACTCTTCTGAAGAATTTCTTTAAATTTTTTAAAAATAATGAAGTTTCTTTAGTAATTTTAATCGGCAATTTTGAAAGTAATTGAATTTTCTGAAGAATATATTTTAAGTTCTTGAAATAATCTTGAAATAATTCTGTTTGTTAATAATTTAAGTTAAACATTTTATTATTGAATTTCATTAAAATTTTTAGAAAATAATCAAATTCTTCTGATAATTTTATTAAAACTTTTAGAAAATGATTAAACTCTTCTTAGAATTTTATTATAATTTTTTAAAATAATTTAATTTATTCAAGAAATTTTTTTAAAAAATTAAAAATAATTGAATTCTTTCGTAATATTTCTTTGAATTTTAATAATATTATTGCAAATAATTTAAATCCTGCCAAGAATTTTATTAAAATTTTTGAAAATAATTGAATTTTTTCGAAGCATTTCTTTGAATTTTTTTAATATAGACGATTTTGTGTTAATAATTGAAATTATTTTGAAAAATTTCTTTGAATTTTTTAAAAATAATATAGTTTTTTAAATAATTTTAATTGATTTTTAAAGTAATTGAATTTTAGGAAGAATTTCTTTCAAGTTTTTAAAACAATCGTGATTATGACTAAAAACTTTATTATTGGATTTTTACTAAGTTTTTTGAAAATAATTGAATTCTTCCCAGAATTTTAATATAATTTTTAAAAATAATTGAATTCTTTTGAGAAATTTTATAAAAATTGTACTGAAAATAATTGAATTTTTGCAAAGGATTTTACTATTTATAAAAATAATTGAATTGTTTTAAAAAATTGATTAAAATTTTAGAAAATAATTGAATTCTTTCGTGAAAGTTTAATAAAATTGTATTGAAAATAATTGAATTTTTGCAAAGAATTTTACTAGTATTTTTAAAAATAATTGAATTATTTCAAAAAATTGATTAAAATTTTAGAAAATAATTGAATTCTTTCGTGAAAGTTTAATAAAATTGTACTGAAAATAATTGAATTTTTGTAACGAATTTTACTATTTATAAAAATAATTAAATTGTTTAAAAAAATTTATTAAAATTTTGAAAATAATTGAATTCTTTAAAAAAATTGTATTAAAAATTAGAAAAAAGAATTGAATTTTTGCAAACGATTTATTGAAATTTTAGAAAATAATGGAATTTTTCGATAAATGCTATTAAAAATTATTTTAAAAAATTGAATTTAATTTTTATTGAAATTGAAATTTTATTAAAATTGTATTGAAAATAATTGAATTTTTGCCAAGAATTTTACTATATATTTATAAAAATAATTGAATTCTTCCAAACAAAATCATTATTTATAAAAATAATTGAATTCTTGCGAAGAATTTTATTAAAATTTTTGAAAATAATAAACAATAATATTTAATTTTATACTTAATAATGAATTTTTAAAATTTTGAATCTGAAATTTTTAAAAGAATTTATACTTGAAAATAAAAAATATAATTTGCATAATTATAATAAATTGAATATCACGTTTCAAGCGCGTAACATTTACTAAAGGTACTAGTAAGAGATTAAACAATAAAAGAATAAAAGATAAGAGAATAAACAATAAGTGAATAAAAATATGAGAAAAGACAATAAGAAACGAGAAATAAAAATAAGAAAACAATAAAATTGTCTACTATCGAGAATTAACTTGAATCACTCTTTTACGAGGCCTTAACTAATATTTCTCAATAAAATTCGTTACGTTCTCCGTATACACGCAGTACAAGAGATTTTCGTCGAGAATTATTGTCGAAACGGAACGAAAAGCAAAAAAAATTGATGACAATTGAGGAAAATTGGACACAGTTTTGTGTTTGTGTGACTCAACATTATCGGCAAAGATCATAGAAAGTAAAGGGCGAATAATCAGATATCGAATAAACGTACTGTGAATTGCAGGGAAAAATAAAAAAGAAATATGGATGAGTACACATTCGAATGTTCTTGAAATCAACGAACCAATGAGAGTAACGACAGCTGAGGTGGTCAGCGCGCCTTTCCTTTTATCCTTACCGCCTTTCTGATTCACTTCACGCGTATTTACACGACTGCCGTGGGGGTTGGGGTGTCAGAGAGAAAAAGAGAAAATGGGGAAGAGAGTTGAACATCGAGTAGCAACTGTCTCGAGAGAGAACTAGGATCAGCTGCCTATATATATGAGAATTGCTAACCAATATTATAAGGGGGGCGGCAGCTGACGGAAGACATTAGAAGGAAATAGCCGAAACAGACCCTTTGGGAAATTATGGATTTTCTTCTCGGGTTATTTAATAATATAAGAAACTCAACACCACGGGGGCTCGATAGAAATTAATTCCCGAAAAACAATATAGAGAATATTTATGTAAAGGGATCCGAACGAAAATTTACACTATAGAGAAGAATAAATTTTGAAATTCGTTTCGATTTCTGGTCGAAATTTAGAAAAAAGAAAGAGAATTTTGAAAGATTAGATTTATGTGATAAACCAAAAAGAACTTTAAGGGCCAAGGGACCGTGAGGTGCTCTTATTTGCACATCTTAGGGGTCAGAATGTAATCCAATTGAGTCGCTTGATTTTGCTCTAAATTTCAAAAGTTAGAATAACAAATTATTCGAAATGCAAAAAGTTCGAATGTTAATTTGCTAGAATTATCAAAAGTTCGACTATTTCTTTGTTCTAATAGCCAAAAGTTCGACTATTTATTTCTTCTAATAACCAATAGTTCAACAATTTTTTCCCTCAATAGCCAAAAGTTAAAATATTTTTTCCTTCAGTAGCCAAAAAGTTCAATTTTTTTCCTTCAATAGCCAAAAGTTCGAATATTAATTTCTTTTCATAGCCAGAAGTTTGAATATTTTTTTTCTTTTAATAGCCAAAACTTTGAATGTTCATATTGTCAAAAGTCCGAATTTTTCTTTATTCAAATTGTCAAAATTTCAATTTAAAAGCTTCTGAAATTCTAGTACTTATAAAAATTTAAAACTCAACTCTGTCAAAATTCAATTATTGTTTGAATTTTTAAGTAAAATTATTTGCTAAATAATTTATTTTAAATAATAATTTTATGAAAGCTCTTCAAGAAAATTATTTAAAATAAATTCAATTCAAACATTTTGAAATTTAATTATTTCTAAAAATTGCAAACACAATTCTTTCAAAATTCAATTAATTTTCGAATTTTTAGGCAAAATTATTCAAAGAATTTATAAACGATTATTTTATGAAACTTCTTCAAGAATTAAATTATTTAAAATAAATTCAATTCAAAACTTTTGAAATTCAATTATTCATAAAAATTACAAACACAATTCTTTCAAAATAATTCAATTATTTTTGGAATTTTTGAGCAAAATTATTCTCCAAAGAATTTAATATTTATAAACAATAATTTAATGAAAGTTCCTCAAGAATTAAATTATTTAAAATAAATTCAATTCAAACATTGTGAAATTTAATTTGTATTTCTAAAAATTGCAAACATAATTCTTACAAAATTCAATTAATTTTCGAATTTTTAGGCAAAATTATTCAAAGAATTTATAAATGATAATTTTATAAAAGTTGTTCAAGAATTAAATTATTTTAAATAAATTCAATTCCAAACTTTTCAAATTCAATTATTTCTAAAAATTACAAACACAATTCTTTCAAAATTCAATTATTTTTTGAATTTTTATGTTTTTTGTTCACAATTTTTACTAATAATTGAATTTTAGAAAAGTTACCTTTACAATTTTTGTAAATAATTGAATTTTAAACCTTAAAGTATATTATTAAAAAATTATTAAAAGTAATTATTTTTAATCATTATTCAACAATAATAATTCTTCTCTAAATTAATTATATTTGATTAGAGAAGAATTTTTGTTAAAATATCTAGAGAATAATTTTGTTTATTTTGAATTATTTTACAATTGAAGATATTCAGAAATAAATTAATTGAAAACATTTTTAAAATAAATTAAAATATTCTTTACAGTCAGGGAAAAATTCAAAATTCTGTCTAAAAATCAGGGAAAAGTCTGAGAAAAACAAAATCAAATTTTTGTGTCAATAATTCTATTAAAATAAATTTAATTCAAAACCTTTAAAATTCAATTTATAAAAATTCAAAATGGAGTTTCTTAAAAATTCAATTTTTATTGAATTTTTAGGTAAATTTAAAAATTATTTTCCAAATAATTTAGAAATGATAATTTTATAAGTTTTTCGAGAATTTAGTTATTTAAAATAAAATCAATAATTGTAAAGTTCAATTATTGTCGGAAATAGAAAAAATTTAATGTTTCGTATTCGTGGCGATTTGAAAGTTTCAAAATTTCAAGAAGAATTAAATATTTTTTGCTGGACATCAAAAGAATATTTTCAATTTTAGAAATTTAATACTTTTTGCAGTACTTTTAATAAAATTCCTTGATTTCCCTGATTTTCGTATAATCAGTGACATATTTGAACTTTTGTCAATTCGCTCAAATGATGAAATTATTATTCCAGTTTTTGAAATTTAGAACTGATCCAATTTTGATTATTAGGATCATTGAGACGAGAATAAAATTTGGTATTTTCGATTTAGAAAATTCTCCTCGTCATAGAGGGAATAAAAATGGGTTAAGAGAGAATAGTGGTCAGAAGTATATATATAAGAACGAAATGGACAGAATGTAAAAGTGCGTTGGGGGAATGACGAACGTCGACCCCGAGAGTTGAGGCAGTTACTTGACGACGATAGTACTCTCATGATTGTTTGATCGGCCTCCTGGGTAAAGGGGGTTGCCAGAGAGAAGTGAGGTCGACAAAAGCCAGAAGGACGAAGTAGAGTCAGAGACATCGTCAAAGAATAAAGATCGGTTGAGTAAAAACGCGACACGAGGTGCGGCACCTTTGACGTTTTTTTCTCTCTTCTCTTCTCTTCTCTTCTTTCTCTCTCTCTTTGTTTGTAGCACGTGTGTCGAAATCTCTCGCTCTTCACCATACGCACAACATCAATTAAGAGAGCCAGATCTGCCCTTTTACTCTTTTCCCTGGACAAACAATTTCACTATCTCTTTTCGTGTTCTTCTGTTCTCTTAGATCTCGCGTAAATTCTCCTCATCTTTCTCCTCTCTTTCTTCTTTATTTACTTCTTTTTCAATCTCTTCCTTCCAGAATATGACTCTTTTCTCTTCTTTCACACTTGCCATTTTTTTGTCTTTCTCTTTCTCTTTCTCTCCTTTTTCGTCTGTAAACAAGGAAGCAGAATATATGTATCTTTTTCATACGCACTTTGTTCAATCTACGTGACAATTCTATGTGTACATCAGTCAGATGATAACTGACGCATTCAAGTTTCTTTATGAGAAAAAGTTTCACACAAAAAAATTGTCACTCAGACCACAATTTTTATAATAAAAATACAGACAATCTTTTTTTTAAATAAATAATTAAATGCTATTTATTAATATTATTAATAGCATTATTTAGTAAATATACTGCTAGAAACGTGGTATTTAATTTATTATTATTTTCAATACTTAAAAGTTTTTTATTTAAATATCAACTTCAACATTTTTAAATGATTTCAGATTCAGAATTTAAAAAAAAATTCATTTATTTACTAAATTAATTATTATTTAGTTAAAAACTTTTATAAAATTCTTCAAAACAATTCGATTATTATAAATACAATTTTAATAAAATGTCTCGATAGAATTCAATTATTTTCAAAATTTGTTTAAAAATTCTTCATAGGAATTCAATTATTTTCAATAAATTTTTAATTAAATTTGTCGAAGAAATTTAATTATTGTCAATCAATTATTTTTAAAAAATAATAAAATGATTCAATTCAATTCTTTTGAATAAAATTATTCGCAGCGATTTATTTAATTATTTTCAATACAATTTTAATTGAATTTCTCGAAAAGATTTCATTATTTTAAAATTTTTTCAGTTAAATTCTACAAGTTAGGTAATTTAATTATTTTTAAAATTTAAATAAAATTCTGTGCAAAAATTAAATTTTTTCAAATTAAAAATTATTAAACGTTACAAAAATTACAAAAAGTAATATAAAAATATTAGTATAAAATAAATAAATTAATTTAAAAATTTTGATTGCCAGAATATTATGACAAAATATATTCTCTGTTTCGTTTTAGATGTTTTGAATTTTACAAATTACATAATATATTGTTGAAAATCATTGAATTCTTGCGAAGAATTTTATTAAAATTTTTAAAAATAATTGAATTCTCGTGAAGAATTTTATTAAAATTATTGAAAATAATTGAATTGTTTCGACATTTTTTTTGTTAATTTAGGAAAATTATAAATAATAATAATTTGTCATGTAGTTAATAAGCGAATTTTTAAAAATTTTGAATCTGAAATTCAAAAATTGGAATTGATATTTGAACTATTTTGTATATTTCAGAATTTTAAATTAATTTTACAAATTAAATTATAATTTCTGATACAAAACAATTTTGTTTAATTAATTTTGGTTATTACTTCATTATTATTACTTCACTTCTTGAAATTTTTTTTTTTAAAATTGATTGATTAAATTAAAAATTAAATTAGAATTTCATTAATTAATTCAACATTCAAAAATAGAAATTATTATGAAAAAAATTAGGAAACGAAAAAAACTAACGTCAAACTGCAAACAGACTTCCGGAATACGATTATTATTAATATAGAAGAAGAAGAAGAAGATTAAATGGAATCATTAAAAAAGAGATTAGAATTTTCTGATACAAGGAAAAAGTTTGTAATTTTCAAAACCCTGAGACAGAGACTGACTAACTGATATTTATAGATCTGAAAAGCCATAATTTTCGATATTGCGGGAACTTGAAAAGAAAAATGTTTCAACACATCTTGAGAAATTATGATCCTAGACATTTGGTTGTAGGCATTAGATTTTAGTCATTTTTTTTTTCTAGACATTAATTAACATCTGTTAAAAAAAGTAAATTATTTCTTTATTTAGAGCGACTAAAAATGAACAATCCGTTTTTATAGCAAGCACACTTTTTTTTATATATAAAATTAAAGCAGATTATCATAATGCGTACATTTGAAATTTACCGACTCGACGCGACAGTTGGTCGACGAGCAAAGAGAATTTAAACGCATTTGTGATAATGAGCGATTTTCCCACAAAGCGGTTTTTCTAAGGGAACTTCCGGAATGGAATAACAGCTTTTGCTACTTCAGAAGGGAGATAAATCCAATAATTGCATTCTTTTGATTTGCGTTTGAAGAAAAGCGAACTTTGCTAGATTTCTATAAAGAATATTATTCCTTAAAGTGAGGAAGGCGAAGGTCGGATTTCGATAGGGCAAAAGGGGGAAAGAAAAAGAAAAAAAAAAAAAAAAAAAGAGGAACCAGTCGACAGCCCAGCGCCGTCAAGTGGCACTTTAATCTTTGAAAGGGGGAAGGGAGAGGTAAAGATCCGGACTTCAAAGTTACCTGCAACTTGAACCATCTGGTTGATAAATGTTTCAGCGGCGGTAAAAGCGAAATCTCATCCTCCTTATCCTTTTTCGCGATGAAGCAGAAATCACCGATAAATGTTCACCGTTTGATTTTTTTTATCCTTCACCTTTTCGCCGACAGTAGCTTGTTTTTATCTTCCACCAAGAGACTCTTAAACATTTGCATAACTGCTTTAAAAAAGAGAGAAAATAAAAGAAGTGAGCATCGGCAAAAAGAATTTATTTTTATTTCTTATCGCTCTAATTGACCAGATAGAAATTTTAACTTATGAAATAAAAGCTTTTTAACGGATGAAAAGAAAAATAAATATATTCTTTATTTTTTTCTTTTTGTTCGACACCTGCCGGTGCCCTGCCGGCGCAGAGAATAAAAGAGAAGCAAATTCTACCGTTTGTTGTTTACACGAAGAATTAAGTCACGCTAATTACTTTTCTATTCTCGTATCTAGAGGATAATTATTACCCTAATACCATAAAATCATAATTATAAATTACGACATTTATAATTATAAACTTTACAAACTGAAGAAGTTGAGAAAAAATTCAGAGATAATACTAAGAACTATTGAATTATTATTGCGTCCTTTTTAGATTCTCATTAATAACGTCATTATGATCATTAAAATTTCCAAAGTTTGTGAAATATTACGAAATTGTTTTCACATATCCAGGAGTTTATATAGTCGGTTTTTTTTTTATTCTGCCTTTCTCTACCGTCTTTAAAGAAACCCAGACTGTCTGGCAAAACAATTGGAAAACGGATTAGAGCAGATTTTATGGGGATCAGGACTCGAATGTATATATGTATATAGCTTGAAACCTTTAGGCGACCTTAAATTTAGACGAGAGTTATTCTATTTTTTACAACAGTTTGCTAAATATTCTGTAAACTGAAAGTAACTTTAGATTTGTTAAAAGAATCCTGCGAAAATTCAGCCCCAACGATCTGAAAATTTTATTTTAAACGAAAATAATTCTATTCTTTTATAAAATTTTCTTAATGTTCAAATGAAGGAATTATGTTCCTAAACTTTTGAACGATGAAATGAACAATACTTTTAGAAGAGAATTCAACTTTTTTAAAAATTTAATTTAAAATTATTAATGAAAACTGCAAACGCAATTTTTCCAAAAATTCAATTATTCTTCGTTTATTTAAGTAAAACTGTTCTCTAAATAATCTCTAAATTATTTATAGAAAGTACAAGAACGACTTGTGGAAAATTCAATTAATTTTGGAATTTTTAGAAAAAAATATTCCCTAAATAATTTTGAAACAATAATTTTTATGAAGGTTTTTTGAAGAATTAAATTATTAAAAATAAATTCAATTCGAACCTTTTGAAATTCAATTATTTATAAAAATTGCAAACACAACTTTTGGAAAATTCAATTATTTTTTGAAATTTTAAATATAATTATATTCACAAAATCATTTATAAAATAATAATTTTTAAAAAGTTCTTTGAGAATTAATTTATTTAAAATAGATTCAATTCCAAATTTTTTAAAATTTAATTATTGTCAAAAATTGAAAAAAAATTCAATAATTTTTAGAGTTTTGAAACAAAATTATTCGCAAAATTATTTATAAATTCAATTCAAATCTTTCGAAATTCAATTATTTTTATAAAAATTGCAAACACAGATTGTCCAAAATTCATTTATTTTTAGAATTTTCAAATCAAAATTATTCGTAAAATTATTTATAATAAATGAGAATTTTTAAAAAAATCTAAAATTATCAAAAATTCAACATTTTTTCTTCTCTTTTATGGCATTTAGCTTCATTATTTTTGGACTCTTCAAAAACATTTTACTTATTTAATAGTCTTCACCCTTTGGTATAAAATCTAAAATTATCAAAAATTATCAAAAATTTAAAAAACCGAATTTCTTAAAATTCAACATTTTTTCTTCTCTTTTATGGCATTTAGCTTCATTATTTTTGGGCTCTTCAAAAACACTTTACTTATTAATTAGTCTCCACCCTTTGATAAAAAATTAAAATTATCAAAAATTATCAAAAATTCGAAAAACCGAATTTCCTAAAATACAATACATTTGTTCTTCTCTTTTATGGCATTTAGCGTCAATATTTTTGGGCTCTTGAAAAACACTTTACTTATTTAAACAGTTTGTTTAACAAGGATTGAGAAAATAATTCCCTGACTTTTTACTAATTTTATTTCTGCTTTCTTGGGACAAAAATATGGTAACTGACATATTTAACAATACAAGAAATTAATATCTAATGATAGAAACAAACGATAATAAAAATCTTCTAAGTTTTGTTAAATTAAAAAAATTTTTTATTCACAAAAATTTTAATTTTTGTATAAATTTTTAGAAATTTTCCTGACTTTCAATGAAATTCTCTGACATTCCCTGACTTTTCCATGACTTTTCCCTGAACAAAAAAATTTCCTAACTTCCCTGACCGTTAGACACCCTGTATTGTCAAAAATAGAAAAAAATTCAGGATTTTGTTTCAAAATTCGTGATTATCAAATTTTTTAAAGGAACACAAAAAATTAAAGAAAAAATAAATATTTTCAAAGTTTGCTTGATGTCAAAAATATATTAAATTTTGTAAATTTATTTCACAATTTTGGGAGAAAATTTGACATATTTAGCAAATTGTAAATTTAATATTTTTTTGTTTGTGTATTAGGATTTTGATATTTTTTCAATACTTTTGATGAATTTTCTTTGAATTTTCCCTAATTTCCTTGACAAATTCTATTTTTCCTGTGATTTTTCTCGAAATTAACTATAGTTTCCGTAAATTTTGATATTTTTCCAATACTTTTGATGAATTTTCTTTGAATTTTGCCTATAATTTCCTTGACAAATTCTACTTTCCCTACGATTAACTATAGCTTTCGTAAATGAGTAGCAACCTTAAATAAATTTCTTTTATGTGAATCGTTCAGAACTTTAGGAACATTATTTTCAAAATTTCCTCTAAAATTTAGAAAAATAAATTTTCTTCTTTTTAAGCCAGTATTATTATTAGTAGAAGATTATATGAGAATTGTGTCCTAATTCTCATCATCATTTTCTCTAAAATAATATTTAAACGAAAAACTTTTCTGCCCCCGGATGACTGAACATCTTCTAAATCCATCAATAAAACCGCATTTAAAAAACGATTATAAAACCTTAGTTGTAGCTTTGAACAAGTACGTGTCGAACAATTGTTCCTCAATTGCAATAAATTGAGACGATATGTGATGGCTGATGAAGAAGTAAGAGAGAGAAAAAGCAAGAGAGAGAGAGAGAGGGGGGGGCCACAAAGGAAGACGAGGGCCTCGAGAGGTTGTAAAGGGTAGAAATCCATAGAGTGCACTTAACAGTTTACAGGCACTTAGCCAGGCGCGCTTCGAATTCGCTTGGATTAGTGAAAAGGGGGAGATATATGTGACCGGGTGGTGGCTTGGTGATATGTGCAATGCGTGTGTAGAAATCAAAGCAAACACACGGGGAGAGAGAGAGAGAGAGAGAGAGAGAGAGAGAGAGTAAAAGAGGTGGCTGGTGTTTACTAACGGTCTAGATGCGTAAAGGGGGCATCCATCCGTCGCAAACAATAGAGACAATTATTGTGTGCAGGACCTATGGAAATAATGGATCAAACGCGGGGCCATTTCGGTATGTTACGCGTCATCGTTTCGTCTGTCTCGCCATAATCGTCCTCTGTCGTCTGCCAGTAAACCACCAATCGTATTTACGTGCAGGGGAAAATTGTCAGAAGTTTCGGCTCTGTGTGTACATTTATACATATAGTTCTGGATATACAATTCGGCAAGCTTCAAAGCGCATCATGCTCTATTGTAGGGCCCCTATCTTCCTATATTGTCGACGTTAATCGATTTTCGTGTTTTTCTTTCTCTCTATTTTTTTTTCATCATTATTTACCAAGCAGCAGTAGGTTTATTTGTACTCTATCTATCTGCCTCTCTCTCTCTCTCTCTCTCTCTCTGATCTATATTTTCCTTTAGGAGAACAAGGTCCCGTAATTTATACTAAATTAGAATCCAATCTGCTCTTGATTAATAGCTCTCTGTCGAAATAATCTCTATATGATGAATCCCAGTGGTTTTGATATTTGATGTGGTAAACTGTCACCCCGATATCGCTGTACTCGACATTCGAACTCTGCATTTGCCTATAAAAATAATTTTAAAAAAACATTTAAATTCCGTCTGATTTGAATTTATTAAAATAAATCATAGAAGAAGTGCAGGGCTCGAACCAGTGAAAGTATTTAAAAATACGGACTTTACGGACCAAAAATGAAAAATGGACTATTTGCGTACCAATTACTGACAAAATTCAATTATTATTTTCTAGAATTTTCAACTAAAACTCTTCTTTAAATCAATTATTCTAATAATTATTTTTGACAAAGTTCTTTGAGAATTTTCAAATCCATTTGTATACAATTTAATTTTTTTAAAGGGTTTATCACCCGTTTATATATATATCTAAATAAATAAATTTATCAAATTTCAATTATTCGGAAATTCTTCAATTAAATATTTATTAGAAAATAAAAACTGGAAATAACTTTTTAAAAAATTTGAATTAAAGTTTATCAAAAAAATTAATTTGACAGAATTATTAATTAAAAGTATGGAAAATTTGGAACTTCAAATATTTTAACTTTAAACCTTTTCAAAATTCAATTATTTTCAAAAATTCACCTTATAATGCTTTTAATATTCCATTATTTATATAGAACTTTGACTGAAATTCATTTTTAAATCAATTTTCATCAGAAAATTGAATTATTTAAATACAAAATTAAATAATGTACTGAATAATTAAATGTTTCTTAAGATTGAATTATTTCGACGAATTTTAATAAAATTTTTGAGAATAATTGCATATTCCGAGGAATTCATTTAAAACTGTATAATTATTAAAAAAACTGAATTCCTAAAAAGAATTTTATTATTTATGAAAATACCTAATTGAATCCCTGAGAAGAATTTTATTATAATTATGAAAATAATTGAATTTTTGTAAAGAATTTTATCAACAAATTTTTAAATAATTGAATTCTTTCGACGAATTTTAATGAAAGTTTTAAGAATAATTACACTTTTAAAGGAATTCCATTAAAATTGTATTAAAATTCAACATTGAGTTTTATTATTTATAAAAATAATTGAATTCTTAGAAAGAATTTTTTTTAGGAATTCAATTATATTATTTATGAAAATAATTGATTCCTGGTAAAAAAAATTATTATTTATGAAAATAATTGAATTATTGCGAAGAAATTTATTTAAAAAAACTTGTAAATAATTGAAATTTTACTCAGAATTAAAAATTAAAAAGTTTTGAATTTAATTAAATTTCTGCGATTAGGTTTAATATTTATGAAAATAATTGAATTCCTAAAAAGAATTTTATTTACAAAAATAATTGAATCCCTGTAAAAATTCTATTTTTTGTTAAAATAATTGAACTATTTAGAAGAAATATATAAAAAAAATTTGTGAATAATTGAATTCCTGTGAAATTTTTTAAATAATTGAATTCTTTTGGAAAATTTGATTAAAATAGCAAATATTAAAAATCATTGAATTGAGGAAAATTTGTGAAAATAATTGAATTTTGGAGAAGAATTTTATTATTTCTAAAAATAATTGAAATTTTGACGAGAATTTTTAAAACTTTTGAACATATTTCAAATTTTGTCCAAGAATTTTATTAAAATTTGTGAAAATAATTAAATTTCGAAAAAGAATTTTTTTATTTCTAAAAATAATTGAAATTTTGACGAGAATTTTTAAAAATTTTTGAAAATAATTGAAATTTTGTCCAAGAATTTTATTAAAATTTGTGAAAATAATTAAATTCCGAAAAAGAATTTTATTATTTCTAAAAATAATTGAAATTTTGACCAGAATTTTTTTGAAATTTTCGAAAATAATTGAATTTCTGCGAAGAATTTTATTACTTTTGATAATAATTGAATTTCTACAATCATTTGTAATTTCTCTAAAATTCTCCAAATTATATCGTACAATTTACGAACTTTTTTGTCCTTTCAAATTACGGACTTTACGGACCTTTTTTCAAAAAAACGGACTTTCACAGACTTGAAGCAAATTTACGGACCTAGTTCGAGTCCTGGAAGTGCTCTTGAAACCTTTTTTTTGATTTTAACTTCCCGCGAGGGTTCGGAAGAGATTTTTTCCTTCTTTTTTTTCGGTGTGATCAAGAGCCGAAAGGAAAAGAGAGGCGTCAATTTGGATTAAGCTGCACATTCATTGGAATGAAAACAATGATTTCCGCTTATACAAAAGAGAGTCAGTCACACAGTGCCTATAATTCAGGGAGTGGTTCAAACTATAGAACAACTCTTCCCCTTTGGAGAATGAAACCGCGCGTGGAACATGTGATTTTCTCACTGTCCTTACCGCACGCATCCCAACGACGAGGGATTCCCCAATGGAGTTGAGAGTAAGCCCGGAGGGAGGTAGGTGGGGTGCTTGATGGTTGGGTTCTTGTCCTGTTTGATACCACGTGCTCGGCACGATCAAAGAGTCGAGTATACCCCGCGACCTTTCATTTCGATGTCAAAGACTTATCACGCCCATCGCCCTTGTTTTAAACGACCCTATAACAGATAATTAATCACAATCTACTCTGACTTATAAATTAACTGAAAATGAAAACAAACTTATTAATAAAATTTTGCCAGGAAAATTTAATTTTGGCTTTTCCATGAATTTACAGACAAAATTTTCACTTTTTCCTTGATTCTATAAAGAATATTCTGATTCACTCTAAAAATGATTAGACACTCAAAGAAATATTCTATTACATTTACGAATTTCTTGAAATGTAAAATTATTCGAAAACATCAATAACTTTTTTTTAAATAAATATTTAATTATTTTTCAGTAGGAATTACAAATTTTGAAAACATTTAAAATCAAACTTTTTTGAAATTTAATAACTTATAGGAATATTATTAGGTATAAAATATAAAGAAATTCTTTTTGAAATCAATTATTTTTAATATTTTTCAAAAAATGTTCGTTCTTTAAGAGTTTTCCAATCCATTTGTTTAAAATTCAATTTTACGAAATTTTGATTATTCGGAAATTCTTTAATTAAATTTATTTGAAAATAAAAACTTCGAATAATTTCAACAAAAAATTCAATTAAATTTAAAAAAAAAAATTAATTCTACAAAATTGTTAGTTAAAAGTATGAAAAACTGAAATTTTCAAAGATTTTAATTTGAAACCTTTTCAGAATTCAATTATTTCTAAAAATTTACGCCATATAGTGCTTTTAATATTCAATTATTATTTAAAATTTTAACTGAAATTAATTTTTAAATCAATTTTTATTAGAAAATTTTACGAGAATTCAATTATTTAAATACAAAAATAAATAATTTATTGAATAATTGAATTTTTCTTAGAATTGAATTCTCATAAAGAATTTTATCAACAAATTTTTAAATAATGAATTTTTTCGACGAATTTTAATAAAATTTTTAAGATTAATTACATTTTTCGATGAATTCGATTAAAATTGTATTAAAAATAATTGAATTCCTAAAAGGAATTATATTATTTATAAAAATAATTGAATCCTTGTAAAAAATTTTATTTATGAAAATAATTTATTGAATTATTGCGAAGAAATTTATTAAAAAAACTTGTAAATAATTGAATTTCTGTGAAGTTTTGATTATTTATGGAAATAATTAAATGTTTGAGTAGAATTTTATTAAAATTTTTTTAAAAAAATTAAATTCTTTTGGAAAATTTTTTTTAAAATAGTAGATATTGGAAACTAAGAAAAACTTTCGTAAATAATTAAATTTCTATGAAGTTTTGATTATTTATGAAAATAATTAAATCTAAATTTTTTAAAATAGTAGATATTGAAACCTAAGGAAAACTTTTGAAAATAATTTAATTGCGGAAAAGAATTTTATTAAAATTTTTGAAAATAATTGAATTCCGGAACAGGATTATGTTATATTTGTAAATATAATTGAAATTTTACACAGAATTTTTTGAACATAATTGAATTTCTGTGATGAGTTTTAATATATTTATAAAAATAATTGAATTTCTAAAAAAAATTTTATTATTTATGAAAATAATTGAATCTCTGTAAAAAGTTTTATTATTTTTGAAAATAATTAAATGTTTGCGTAGAATTTTATTAAAATAACAGATATTGAAAATCATTAAACTAAGGAAAACTTTTAAAAATAATTGAATTCCTAAAAAGAAAATTACTATTTAAGAAAATAATTGAATTTTTGCGAAGAAATTTAAAACAAAACTTGTAAATATTTGAATTCCTGTGAAATTTCTATTATTTATGAAAATAATTAAATGCTTTCATGGAATGTTATTAAAATTTTTGAAAATAATTCAATTTCGGAGAAGAACTTTATTATTTATAAAGATAATTGAAATTTTAATCAGAATTTTTAAAAGTTTTGAACACATTTCAATTTCTGCGAAGAATTTTATGACTTTTGAAAAGAATTGAATTTTGGCAATCATTTTTTTCAATAACTACTTCAAAATTCAATTTTTTTTAGTGTTTTTAACTAAAATTCTTCTATAAATCCATTATTTTTAATAAATAATTAAATTTATATTTAAAAATTTAATTAATTTCAGAAGAATGTGAACTATTAAAATTTTTCAAAAATCTTTAAAATTTCTATTTAAATTCATACAAAATTGAAATTTTATAAAATTTCATATTAAAAACTTTTGAAGTACATTTTTTTATGAAAATTGTAAATGCAACTCTTTTAGAATTCACTTCATTTTGAAATATTTCAGTAAAATTATTCATTATTTTTCTAATTTTTAGCTAAAATTTTTTTCTAAATAATTTATAAATTATTATTTTTTATAGTTTTGTCGACAGTATGAAGTATGAGTGTGTATTGTAAAGAGTGGGGACGAGTTCACAGTCCTTTAAAACTAAAGCATAAGCAGGTGTGGTCAGATTAATTAGTCGCTACTCAAAGTGATAGCACGTTTGTCTTCCAATAAGGCTCAGTGAAGAATTGGAAGGATTGATTATCTCCAAGTTTTGTACTTTTACTTGTTAAATAAATAAAGTAGAGTTGGCTCTCAGTTGAGTAACCAACTCACCAAAAATAATAATATTAGTTGTTTCTTACGGCGACAACAGTTTCTCAAAAATTAAATTTCAAATAAATTCAATTCAATCCTTTTGAAATTCAATTATTAATTAAAATTGCAGAGGTAATATTTCCAAAATTCAATTATTTTATGAATTTTAATAAAATTATACGCTAAATAATTTATAAATAATAATTTTATGAATGTTCTTAAAGAATTAGATTATTTAAAATTAATTTAATTCAAAACCTTTTAAAATTCAATTAATATACAAAAATTGCAAATGCATTTCTTGAAAAATTCAATTATTTTTTGTACAATTTGATAAATAATTGAATTTAATTATCTAAGTAATTTTTAAATAATAATTTTATGAAAGCTATTCAAGAATTGAATTTCTACAAATAAAATAAATTTTATTTATTAATTTTATTTATTTTATTTATTAAAATTATTGAAAAATAGATCCAATTATTTTTGATAAATTTTGAACGTAACTTTTTCGAAATTTAATTATTATCCATTAAATAATTTTTAAGTAATATTTTTATTCGCCTGACCTGTGTCAACTTTGTTTTCGTTCGTTGCTGTTCAATTTTCTTTGGATTTTTAGAGTCACCAATTTTATATTCAGTTAAAAGTTGTTGATAAAAATCAGAAAGGCCAGAAGTGCGCCTTCAGCACCGACACACAAGCTTCCTTTTTTTTCTTTTCGTCATTAACTTCAATACCTTCTTCCTCTCCACTATTAAATTCAAATTAATTTTTTCTGTTTCAGTACATCCTCGAAATTTATTTGTTGACGCCCGTTGATGAATTTATTCCATTCTTTTATTAAACTGTCAATAAAAACAAACAATTAAGCAAATTTTTGGAGAACGGATGATCAATTAGAAGAAGAATGTTTCGGGTAAGTGAAAACAATTAAAATATTCATTTTTAAGCGAATGAGAAATTGAAGAAAAAAAAAGATGTGAGAACTGAGGGGATGGAGTTTATATGCATGGATGAATTTGAAGTGTGAAGATCATTGACAATAACTATACATATATATAGGGAATGATGATGGGTATAAGGAAGGGAGTTTTAAGCTTCTGTCGTCGTCGTCGCGGGAGCACACGAGACAGAAAGTCTCTTGTGCAAAGTGGACCAATACAAGGGGGTGAAAAGCAAAGGGTAAGAGGCAACCTCGATCCCGTTTGATACCACGTGCTTCTCTCCGGCACGGTTAAAGCGCGGGTATATATCCCCCTACTTCCTTTCATTTCGATATCAAAAGGCTGCGCTCCCGGGGTTGCTAAAGCGTTGCTTCTCGACTTTGCAAGTCCCGCCCTTCACTTCTACTCTTTCTCACTATCTTCCTGTCTTTGTTACACGATCCGTGAACTCCTTTTACTTTGTATCGGGCGCGAATTAAATTTCATACTACTACTACTCTTCTGACTTATGGCTTCTCTTTAAATCCTCAATTCCCTCCAAATCCTTCACAATTTCTCTTCTTTTTTTTTTGCTCAACGCATCCTCATTTTCAATCTTTATAATCTTCCAAAGAGTCCGGCGAGTCCAAAAGAATTTTGAATTAATTCGATAATAAAATTCCAACCAAGAATCATTTAACTGTCAGCAAATTTGGAAAAAATCTGAAATCAAAATTTTCATTTTACAAAATATTTCTAATTAAACAATGGATAACACAGAATAGAAATTGGATTTTTTTTCCTGATTTTCAGAAAGAATTTTGACTGTTTCCTTGAGTAAGAAAAATTTTCTGATTCCTCTAAAAGTGATTAGGAGAAAGAAGAAAATATTTATTACAGGAAAATGTTTCTAATTTCAAAAAATAGGAATTTAAAAAAGTTTTTAAATTCATGCCCCTAAAGTTCTCAATATTGAAGTATATATTTGTATGGAAAAAATACTTCGTACAATTGAAATTTCAGAACTTTTTGTTTCTTTTGAAATTCAATTATTTATACAAATTGCAAACGCAACTCTCTTAAAATTCAATTATTTTAAAAATTTTGAAATAGAAATATTCGCAAAACAGGGTGGTCACAAGTTTCAGTTTATCAATTTCCCTGACATTAAAATTATTTTCGCCGACAACATTTTTTTTACAGGAAAATATGAATGTTTACGGAAAATCGATTATTTTAAATAATTTTCTGAAAGTTTTTCGAAAACAATTGAATTTTTTAAAAGAGTTTTTGTATTATTTAAAAAAAACTAATTAATTTTTTGATGAATTTTAATGAAATATTTTGAACATTATTTTTTTCTATAAAATGTTAAAAATAATTCTAAAATATTATTATTTTTTGTATGTATTTGAATTTTCGGAAATATGTAATTGATAGTACTGAAAATACTAAATTTAAAAAAATTAGAAGCTAATTTTCATTAATTTTCATTTTTAAATTTACGTTTAAAGTTTTTTCATTAACATTTTCGATAATTCAATTATTTTCAAAATTTGGAATTAAAATTCTTCAAAAGTTTATTTTTAAAAATTCTAACAAAATACTTGAAAAAAATTGTTTTCAATTAAATTTTACAAAATTTCAATTATTCAAAATCTTTTTAATTGTATATTTCGAAAATTTAAATAGAAAAATGATTCAAAAAATATTTTTTGATAGATTTGTTTGTAGTTATTTTTCGCACTATAAAAATCGGACTGAGTTACGAAATGAGTCGAGAAAGACGTAATTTTTTAAAGAAAGTTGAAAGAAAATTCTACGAGAATTCAATTATTTAACTATAAAAATAAATATTTTATTAAACAATTGAATGTTTCTTAAAATTGAATTTTCATAAAGAATTTTATCAACAAATTTTTAAATAATTGAATTCTCTTGACAAATTTTAATAAAATTTAAAAAAAAAATTTCGAGGAATTCGATTAAAATTGTATTAAAAATAATTGAAATTCTACAAAGAATTTTATTAAAAGTTTTTAAAATAATTGAATTTCGGAGAAAAATGTTATTATTTATAAAGATAATTGAAATTTTGACGAGAATTTTTGTAAATTTTTAAACATAATTGGATTTCTACGAAGAATTTTATTAAAATTATTTTGAAAAAAATTGAATTGTTACGCAAAGAATTTCATTAAAATTTTTGAAAATAATATTTAAATTTTAATAAATAAATTGTAGCAAGAGTTATTAAAATAATTGAATTTCTTTGATAAATTTTAATAAAATTTTTAAGAATAATAACTTTTTTCGAGGAATTCCATTAAAATTGTAATTTAAAATTTTTAAAATGTAAATAATTGAAATTCAGCATTTAGTTTTATTATTTATGAAAATAATTGAATTCCTGTAAAAAAAATGTTATTATTTATGAAAATAATTGAATAATATATGAAAATAATTTGCAAATAATTGAATTCCTGTGAAATTTATTTTGAAATATTTAAGTGAAATTAGATTTCAAGAATAAACACAATTATTTTAGAAAACAACAATTTTCCAGGATTTCGATCAAAATTCCCTGACTTTTCTAGGTTTTTTCAAGGTTTATAAAATTCCCTGACATTTCCAGGTTTTCCATGTTTCCAGGTTGCGTAGCAACCCTGTATTAGAAATATTATCAGGGTGGCCGCAAGATTGTCTTTATCAATTTCCCTGACATTTTACTGACATAACAACGAATTTCCCTGACAAAAATTTTTTTGTTTAGAGCAAATAATATATTGCGTGACCGTCTTAATTTCTTTAATTGCCCTGACAAAAAAATTTTTCCTGACATTTCCCTGACTTTACTGACAAAAAATTTTTTTTCCTGACATTTCCCTTTTTCTTTAATTGCCCTGACAAAAAAATTTTTCCTGACATTTCCCTGACTTTACTGACAAAAAATTTTTTTCCTGACATTTCCCTGACTTTACTGACAAAATATTTTTTTCCCTGACATTTCCCTGACTTTACTGACTTTACTGATATGTGGCCACCCTGATTATTGTCAAATTAATTTCAAAGTCGAATTTTTCATAGGCTGGATTCAATTTTCGAAAAATTGATTAAACGATCAATTTTTTTTTCAAACATATTAGAAATGTTTGTCAAATTAATTTCAATTTGAGTCGGAATACTTCAAAGACTAGATTAAATTTTCGAAAAATTGATTCAAAAATTAAAATCAAATACATATCACAGTCAGTTTCTCCTCGAGAGAGTATAGTAGAGCGCTCTCCATATCCTCTCTTTTAATGTCAGCGTCGGATTATCTGATACATAAACAACTCGGAGCTTCATGCATTAATTCATTACTCAAATAGCTTAGGTACAAGGATCAAAGCACTTTACAGAATGATAGATTAATTTTCTAAAATGATGATGATGATGATGATGATGATGTGGTTTTGAAAAATAATTCTACTTTTTTCTTTTTTGTATATTCTTATTACAATTTTTTTTTGTCTAGACATAAGCAAGGATTGCGAGATGAAGATTGTGCGCGTTATATACAAAAGAATCGGTGAATATTCAGATAAGGGTTCTTTCTGTTGTAGGCGACTTCAACAAAAGAATAATAGTTGCACTCAATGAGGTTTCTTCGTGTCTGAATGTTCCCGATTGTATCCAGCACTTAAGTGCATCGATTCATACCAGCATGAATGATTGAATCAATTCAAGAATTCATATCATTATAAACAAAATTCGATCAATACGTAGGTCTCAATAGAAATTTCGCATCAGAAATGGTCGTTAGTTTCATTAAATAAAAAAAAAAAAAGAATAAGAATTGGAAAAAATTTGTCATTTTTTTTTGACAGAATTGTCACAGGTCAGGGAAATTAGAAAAAAAATTGCAGGGGAAGTAAAATTTCTCCATGTAGAAAATCAGGCAAATTTTCGGAAATTTTATCAAAACTTCATGGAAATAAGGGAAAAATAAGAGAATAATTTTTGTATAGAAAAATACTGGAAAAAGTATTCAAATTCCAAAATTGATAAAAAAATTCTATTTTTTGGTTGATATCAGAACTTGAAAATATTAAAACAATTAAATTCATCATGAACTTTTCTGTTCGCCTTGTAAACTTTGAAATCGTCACGAATTTTAATCAAAATTCTTCAATTTTTTCTATTTATGACAATAATTTCATTAAATTTTGCAGAAAATGAAATTCAATTTATTTAAATTTAATTCTTGGAGAATTTTTATAAGATTTACTTGAAAATTCAAAAAATAATTGAAATTTTGCACAAAGAAAGTAATTTTTGTTGAGTTATCAATTTATTTCATTCAAAAATAATTTATTCGTTTGAAAGAAATTTCTTTGATATAAAGAACAAATTTTTGGAGTTAAAAAATTTGGTTTCAAAAAATTATTTAAATATTTTCAGTATTAAAAAGATTGCTGGACAACAAAATTTAGAATTTCTTTTATGAATTGTAGGAATTTGATAGTCTTTTAGTACTTTTGATAAAATTTTATTTCTGATAATAATTGAATTTTACTGAAACTGAAATTGAATTTATATTCAACAACTTAATTCTTAATGAACTTTTACAAAATTATTATTATTTATAATAATTTATTCAGCGATAAATTTTATTTCAAAATTTAAAAAATAATTGAACTTTACAGAATATTCTTTTTTGAATTTTTTTAAAAAATTGAATTTTAAAAGATTTGAATTGGATTTATTTTAAATAAATTAATTTTTAAAGAACATTCATTAAATTAATATATATAAATTATGTAGATAATGATTTTACTTAAAAGTTCGAAAAATAATTGAATTTTGGAAGAATTACGTTTGCAATTATTATAAATAATTTAAATTCGAAAAGTTTAAATTGAATTTGCTTTAAATAATTTAAATTCGAAAGGTTTTAATTGAATTTACATTAAATAATGTAATTCTTAAAGACTTTCCATAAAATTATTATTTATAAAATATTTAGCAAATAATTTTACTTAAAAAGTCATGAAATAATTGATTTTTTAAAGAAGAGTTTACAATTTTTACAAATAATTCAATTTCAAAAGGTTTAAATTGAATTTATTTTAAGTAATTTAATTCTTGAAGAACTTTCATAAAATTATTGTTTATAAATTATTTATCGAATAATTTTTTTTTAAATTCCAAAAATAATTGAATTGAAGAATTGAGTTTGCAAATTTTTAAAAATATTTAAATTTCAAAAAATTTGAATTGAATTTATTTTATTGAAAAATTATTCTTAAAGAACTTTTATTTAATCCTTAATAATAAATTATTTAGAAAATCCAAAAAATAATTCAATTTCAAAGGAGTTGGCGTTTGTAATTTTCCTATAATAATTGAATTTTAAAATGTTTGAATTAAATTTACTATTTAAATAATTTAATTCTTGAAGATCTTTCATAAAATTATTATTTATAAAATATTTCGCAAATAATTTTGCTTAAAAATTCATAAAATAATTGATTTTTTGAAGAAAAGTTTAGCATTTTCACAAATAATTGAATTTCAAAAGGTTTGAATGGAATTTATTTTAAGTACTTTAATTCATGAAGAACTTTCTTGAAATTATTATTTATAAATTATTTTGCAAATAATTTTACTTGAAAATTCAAAAAAATAATTGAATTTCGAAAGAATTGCGTTTGCAATTTTTATAAATAATTAAATTTCAAAAGGTTTGAATTGAATTTATTTTAAAAAATATAAATTTTGGTATTTTCATAAATAATTGAATTTGAAAAGGTTTTAATTCAAAATATAAAAAATTTAATTTTTAAAAAAACTTTGTAAATATTATTAAAATTTATAAATTATTTAAATATTTTCAGTATTAAAAAGACTGTTGGACAATAAAATTCAGAATTTTTTTTTATGAATTGCAGATGTACTTTTGATAAAATTCATAAAGATTTCGTTGATTTTCCTGATTAATTTTATTTTTTCTGACTCTTTCCTGATTTCCTGTTGAGTAGAAATATAGAATTTGGGATGAATTTATGAAAAAGAGAATAGTAGCGGTATTTTTCAAGAAGGGTATTTATTTTACCGGAAAGAATATGGATATAGTTTTGAAGAGATAAAATCTCTGGAGTTTCAAGAAGAGATCTTGGAATATAACAGATGTTATTGTTGTTGTTAGTGTAGATGCAATAACGCAGTGTGGAAAATTGCGGCCAATGACGCTTTTCCCGTTTTCTCTTTTAAATCATGCACACACGATTACAGAGTAGTACGCCGGAAGTTTATGATCGGTAGTCGTGACTTTTTTTGCCAGCGTTACTGACCGAGCGCAAAAACACGGTGAGAGGAATACAAAGCCAGCATCGGCCAATGCCGCGTCGGGAGCATAAGGCAAGGATAATGGTATTAAGGCTTAAAGAGACCTTAACCTAACCGTTAGTTTATTGGCGTGAAGGAGTCGCAGAGCGTGTCTACATCAAAGCTGCCGCTTCCGAGTCTCTCTCTCTCTCTCTCTCTCTCTCTTCTTCTTTCCCCTCTGTTTAGAAACGATATTCTACACCGTCGTCTTCGTCATTGCCGTCTCTCTTTCTTTCTCTCTTAAATTGAAGAGAGAGAGAGAGAGAGAGAGAGAGAGAGAGAGAGAGAGAGAGAGAGAGAGAGAGAGAGAGAGAGCTCTTGTGTATGTACCTCCCAATCTCTATGTACATTGACTACACGGCCCTCTTTTTACTTTCACATCAATTCTCTTCACTCACGATCTTTCCTTCCTTAGTATGTTGTCCTACGATCTATAGACATCTATTAATATTTTCGCTCTCCCTCTGCACCCTTGCGAATTTTGCATCGTGTCAGATTATAGATTCCCCCTATATTTGACAATAATCTCCTTTTATCAGACCGAGAGTACGTGCCTCAAACAAAATGATTCATGTTTCTTGAGGGTAACAAGATGAGCGTGAAATTTCATTATGTCAAAACCCCTGTTGGGGTAGAAGAATTTTAGTAGCAATCGAAATACACTGAAATTAGAAGGTGGAAATAAAAAATTTTTTAAATACTGTTACAGTGAAACCTGTCGGAATGCAACTCTATTTTAGAAAACTTTTGTTTCCATTTATAAAAATGTCCAACAAAAATTATTTTCCCCTTAGTTCGAGAATATTGTAAATTATTACAAAATTTAATTATACAACAATTTTTTAAGGATTTTTTACTGTAATAAAATTTTAAAAAATGCACGACAGGTTTCACTGTATTTCATTAAATGAACGTTGAAACGAAAATAATTTTGTTTCAATATTTAAAAAAATGTTGAATGTTGAGAAATTGCCAATTTTTTAAGTCTTCGACTTGGAAGATTAATAATTTCTCAACATTCAACATCCGTCGTTATTTGTACGAAGTAATAATTCCTGTTATTACATTAAAATATTTGAAAAGTATTTAAATAATTTAAAAAAATATTTAAATGACTATTTAAAAAAATACTTAAGTATTTTAAAAAATAATTACAAAACAATATCAAAAAATAATAATTTAATAGTAACTTAACTAAGAAATAATTTTTTTAATTACGTTTTTTACATTTCGAACGTTTAAATGAACGACGATATTTTCTTTATGCTTAATTTAATTTCAGGGCTGCCAAAAAATTGAATTTTGTTTTTTCGTGATTTTCAAACAGATTTATGAGTAACTCCTCCAAATTCAATATTTTAATTTAAATTTAGAGTAAAATTATTTGCTAAATAATTTACAAACAATAATTTTATGAGAGATCTTCGAGAATTAAATTATTTAAAATAAATTCAATTCAAACCTTTTGAAATTCAATTATTCATAAAAATTGCAAACGCAACTCTTTCGAAATTCAATTATTTTTTTGAATTTTCAAGTAAAATTATTCGCAAAATAATTTATAAATAATAATTATAAGAAAGTTCTTCATGAATTAAATTACTTAAAATAAATTCAATTTAAACTTTTTGAAATTGATTTATTAATAAAAATTTTAAACTCTTCTTCAAAAATTCAATTATTTCATGACTTTTTAAGAAAAATTATAAATTTGCTAAATATTTTATAAATAATAATTTTATGAAAATTCTTTAAGAATTACATTATTTAATGTAAATTCAATTAAAACCTTTCAAATTTAAATTATTTATAATAATGCAAACGCAATTATTCCAAAATTCAATTGTTTTTTGAATTTTTAAGTAAAATCATTTGCTAAATAATTTATATATAATAATTTAATGAATGTTCTTTAAAAATTAATTTATTTTAAATAAATCAAATTCAAATCTTTTAAAATTCAATTATTTAAAAAAATTCAAAAACGAATATTCTGCAAAGTTCAATTATTTTTTGAATTTTGAAATAGAATTTATCGCTGAATAAATTATTATAAATAATAATAATTTTGTAAAAGTTCATTAAGAATTTAGTTGTTAAATATAAATTCAATTTCAGTGTCAGTAAAATTCAGTTATTATCAGAAATAGAATTTTATCAAAAGTACTGAAAAACTATCAAATTTCTACAATTCATAAAAAAATTTCTGAATTTTGTTGTCCAGCAGTCTTTTTAATACTGAAAATATTTAAATAATTTATAAATAATAATATTTAGAAAGTTTTTTAACAATTAAATTCATTAAAATATTTTGAATTCAAACCTTTTGAAATTCAATTATTTATAAAATTTTCAAACGCAACTCTTTCGAAATTCAATTATTTTTTGGATTTTCTATTGAAAAATTATTTTCTAATTTATTAATAACGATTAAATAAAAGTTCTGTAAGAATAATTTTTTAAAAAATAAATTCAATTCAAACCTTTTCAAATTCAATTATTTACAAAAGTTACAAACTCAATTCTTCTAAAATTCAATTATTTTTGGAATTTTTAAGGGAAATTATTCGATAAATAATTTATAAATAATAATTTTATGAAACTTCTTCCAGAATTAAATTACTTAAAATAAATTCAATTTGTAACCTTTTAAAATTGAATTATTTGTAAAAATTTGCAAAAATTTTCTTCAAAAATTCAATTATTTCATGACTTTTTAAGTATTAAAATTATTTGATAAATATTTTATAAAAAATAATTTTATGAAAATTCACCAAAAAAATACAAACCCTGAATTTGTAGTTTGAAAAAAAATTATTCTGGACATAAAAAAAGTACGTATAATTCTTAACTGAGGAAAAATTCAGAATTTACATTTTTTTCCTTTTTATTTAGTAAATTTTAAAAAATATTTAAATCTAAAATAAATTGTGTTTTTTTGAACGATCAGAACATTAGAAAAAATTTTAATTGTATGAAAAAATATTTTTTCAACACAGAAGTAATTTTAGGAGTAAATTGAAAGAAGTAAAAAAATTTGGTCGTTCATTTTCTCGTTCGAATCATAGGGACAAAGATACTGTCTGATTTTTATTTCTATTGGAAAATACTTGTTGAGAATATTAATCAGAGATATATTGTTGCTAATTTTTGTCAATTACTGCTTCGGAAAATTTTCTAAACGATTTAAACTATGCCAAAAAAAAAGATATATTTGACTTAGAGCCAAGGAGACTTATTTGTTTCAAATAAATTTTATTTTGTTCAAATAAAAGTTTTATTTATGTCGAATAAAATTTTTATGTAAAACAAATAAATAACCTATTTGGCTCTGAGGCAAATATATACTTTTATTTAATTCAAATAAATTATATTTGGTTTGAATAAAATTTTTCTCTAGGTGTAGTTACGAAAAGGATCTACGATTTGCTTAATTGGAAGAAAATCAGAAAAGTAAAAATCTATTTTGTCTCGGAAATTCCCCTGCTTACTTTGACCTTTGGCCAAAACCTGATTTAGTTAACCCCAATGTCCGCACGAAGCTTAAATTTCAACCCAAAGTTAACCTTACACATACGTACAACTTCAAAGCACAAATGAATGTTCATTACATTCAAGAGAATATAAATTTCATCGTTGATCAATCACGAACCTAATAGATTTGTAAGTCAAAAATTTCAAAGAACATTAATTACTAAAACAAATTTCTATGAATATAATTAATATACATATGTATATAAAGTGTTTTAAAATAAAAATCTTTTGATGAACGAAATAAACGGTACATCAAAGTTCTCTTCCTCATATTCTAGTAATTATAAAAATCTTGTGTAAATGATCAAAGGAAGTTCAGTTGAATAAAAATACTCTATGGCAATTGAATCTTCTTTCTAAAATGCGAATTAGAAAAAAAAACATCTAATTTAACTTTTTTTTTCCTTTGCCTATTATGAATATTAGTTTGAAACTTTACTAACGAATTAAAGAAAATTTAGTAGACTAATATTTATTTCTTTTTCTCAAGTCTTTAAAACTGAGAAATATTAATTTTTTTTTTTGTGAAAATATTTAGATAGAGAAAAAAAATTCTACATTCATTTCAATGTTCGGTAGAATTTACGGCAAATTAATTTTGAAAGGAAAATTTATCAAACGATTTAAAAAAAAATATTCTTAATTAATTTAAGAGAAACTTGGGAAAAATTTTTTTTTTTTTTTTGAGAAACTCTTTTGGCCCTACTCGTGACCTGAATTTCTGGAGATAGTGTTAACTTGTATATATATCGATTTTGCTACCTAAAAATAAAAACCTTTGCCAAAAGGGGAGAACCACGTTTAAGAATAATAGAAAGCGAAAAAAATATTCTTAGCTTTGGCTAATTATTGTTATTATGATTATTATTTTTTTTCTGTTTTTAAGGAAACATACAAATAGTCTACCATTCGAATTTTTAATTATTAATTACATGATAATTAGTAATAAATATTTTTCCTAAACAACGGAAAATTTTTGTTAATTTAGTAAAAAGTTTTATTCAACTGAATTTCCTTTGAATAATTTTTCCATTTAACCAAATTTTTGAATTTTAATTTTAACCGAATTACAAACTTTTTTCTAATTCTGACATTCGTTTAGCAAAAAAATTTATTCAACTAAATATCCATTGAATAAATATTAAATTGAATTGAATGAATTGAATTTTAATAATTGAATTTGAATTATAACCGAATTACAAAATTTTTTCTACTTCTAACATTCGTTTAGCAAAAAAATTTATTCAACTAAATATCCATTGAACAGATAACTAAATTAAATCGAATGAATTGAATTTTAATTGAATTTTAATTTTAACCGAATTACAAAGTTTTTCTTTTAATTCTGACATTCATTGGACTTTGAAGTTGGATATAGGTATATGTAAAAGAAAGAAAAATATTTTAATGATTAAAATTTGTCGTTGATTTATCCACAAGTTTTTTTTTTTACTTGCCCTGTAATGTCAGGGAATTTAAACTTGAAACTAAGCGAAACGTGACGTTATTGGGGTTACACTTATAACTATATATGAGGGTGGAGTAAAAAGTATTATATGAAGAGTATATATGAACAAGTCTGCGTATCCATAACCTTTTAATTTTTTATGCTCTAAAGAAAGCTGACGACGGGGACGCTAATTGAAATCCATGCTTATGCACCCATTAACTATATTTATATCAATGTGAGATTACGCGTTAGAGCAGAAATGTTATTGAAAATGCGTATATCCTTTGATCAAGCCGTGAGCGAGACTTTTTTTTGTAAACGTGTTTTTATAAATTACAAAACAAGTGAAACGCAAGCGTATATATCACTGTTCGAATTTTGCTTAATATCTATTCAATTTCCAAAAAAAAAAATTAATTGTATATTTAAAAATATTAGCATTATTAACTTTTTTTAATTTTTTGTTTATTACTTTTCAGGCCTCGGATCGACTTTAAGCAAAAAAAAGTCGCAGCAGTCAATTAAAAATAGAAAAAAAGTCGAAAAAATCGTTTATTTAATTCACTGTTGACACAAAAATTTTATTTTGCATTTTCTTGACCTTTCACTGATTTCTAAATTCAATTATTCCAGACTTTCATACTTTGTAAAATAAATATTTAAATACTTCTCGTTTTTCCACGGGAAACAAAATTAAAAAATTTCAATTTAAAACCTTCTGAAATTTAATAATTTCCAAAAACTAAAACTCCAAAATTCAATTATTTTTTACAATTAATAAATTATTTTTAATTAAAATTCATCTCTAAATAATTCAATTATTTTTAATAATCTTTTAAAGTTCTTCGAGAATTTAAATATTTAAATACAAAAATTCAAATTTTTATAATAATTGTAACTGTAACTGTCTGTTTTTTTAAAGTTATTTTCAAAAAATTATAATAAAGAAATTATTAAAATTAATTTTCTAAAAATATTTTTAAATCATTTTTCAAAGGTAACAGTTTTTTTAATTATATACAATTGAAAAATTTGCAAACAATTGGAATTTGGTAAAATTTATTAAAAATAATTGAAATTTAGTAAATTCTTTTAAAAATAATTAAATTTTTGAAGAATATAAAAAGAATTATGATAAAATTCTAAGAATTAGTTTTTTAAAAATATTACGTAATGAAATTTTTCGAAATTAATTGAATTTCTTAAAAAAAATTTTGTATAATTGAAAAAAAAAACTAATTAATTTTTTGAAGAATTTTAATTAAATAATTTGAACATTATTATTTTCTTCAAAATGTTAAAAATAATTCTAGAAAATTTTAAAATTATTATTTTTTGTTTGTATTTGAATTTTTGGAAATGTGTAATTGAAAATATTGAAACTATTTAATTGAATTTTAGAAAATTAGAATGAAGAAATTTTAAGATTTACTTTTTTCAAAAATATATTTTAATATAATTTTTATAAGCTAATTTTCTTTTTTAAATTTACATACCTACTTAAAGATTTTCCATTAAAATTTTTAAAAATTCCATTAATTCAAAAATTTGAAATTAAAATTTTTCAAAAGTTGATTTTCGAAAATTGTAATAAGATACTTGAAGGAAATCAATTATTTTCAATTAAATTTTACAAAATTCCAAATATTAAAAATCTTTTTAATTGTATATTTCGAAAATTTAATTAGAAAAATTATTCAAAAATAATTTTTGAAGGATTTGTCTATAGTTATTTTTCTCATTGTAAAAATCGAAATAAGTTTAATTTTATATTAAAAAATGTGGTATTTTGTTGCAATATTTGGAAGAAAAGTCGAAATTTTTTAAAATGAGTCGAAAAAAGTCATAAGATCCGAAGCCTGTTTTTATAGCAACTTAAAAAAAAATTACAATTTATTAATTTTATTTCAGTTTGTTCTTCAAGCGAAGTTTAATGATTCACAAGTTTTGAATGTTTAAATGAACGAAATATTTTTGATTAAAAGTATTTTCCTATTGAAGAAAATAATTTATTATTAAAAATATTTCAGTAAAAAATTACTGATTGTAAATGTAAAAATTAATAAATTAAATTTTACATTTAGAAACCAATTAACTTTTTTTCTATAGTTACGCAAAATAATTGTAATAAAAATGTAATTTGAAGAAGAAATATATAAATTTCATTTCACAAATCAGAACTTTAGAATCATAACTTTTTAGAAGAATTTCCATATAGTAGAACTTTTAGTATTTTGAGAATTTTTAATTACATAATTGTTATTTCAATGAATTTTAATTTTTCTTAACTTTGAATTGTAGGAATTATTATCTTTCGCTGAAATAAAAATTCTATTATTAAAAATTTAAACAACTAGAAGTTCTACTAAATAGAAAAAACTAATAAATGTAAATTCGGTTGATTATAAATTTTTTTAGGTGAAAATTCTCGTAAATGAATATTTAGTAATGTAAATAATGTGCATGGCATAAACAATATAATTGAATAATTATAATATAATTGAATAATTATAATATAATTGAACAATTACAATATAGTTGAATAATTATAATGTAATTGAACAATTACAATATAATTGAATAATTGTAGTATAATTGAACAATTATATTGATTGAATAATTATAATTCAAGTGAATTAATAAAAATTTGATTTAAAAAATTTTCTTGAATGGATATTCAGTCTTTTGGCAAAATTTTCTAAAATGAAAATTGATTATATCTATATCCCAAGATTGATTTTGTTTAGAAAAACAAAAAATTTTCTTTAAAAAAACAGTATTTAAAAAAAAGATTAAATAATTAAAATCTACAGTGATAATTTACCTTCTTTGAATTACACGTTTGTCCATAACGATGAATATTTGAAGACAATTAAACTGAAATTTGCTTATATACACCTATCATCGTTTGGTATACCATTGATATGTTTCTCTGAAGAATATTATAAATAATTAAGGCTCCCACATTCTGTGTAATATATCGAGTACAGTGGACGATGAATCAATACTAATTTCTTTTTCAAAGAAGCGTTCATGTGTTGTTTGCAAATAATGGACATCAGTTTTTCTACAAACGTCCAAATTTAGAGGAGTGACTGACACTATTGATTCAATGAAAATTTCCCTTGAACGTATAATTAAACAATTCTCCATTATATATGTGTTTCCAAAAGTCTAATTATGTAACAATTCGCTACAACAATAGTATCAATTTTGTCGAAAATTCCAATGAAAATAATGAAGTATTGTTTCACAACATTTCTGAAAGCAGAGTAATGAATATTTTAGTCATTTAAGTGCAAAATAAATCACGTATTCAATTAATATAGACATTGAGAAGAAAAAAAATTAATTAAATTCCCAGAGTGTAGAATAGAATGAGAATTTAATTTAATTTTTATTCTGTATACAAGTAAAATTGATTAAAAAAATTTTAGAAATTAATTTTGTTAAATTATGTATTGTTATTAAGTAATTAACTGAGTAATTTACCTTATCGTTTAGAAAATATTCTGCACTTCATTTATGTGAATGAAAATAATGGAGGGAAAAATTAGGAAAAAAATAAAATCCTCGCAAGAATTTTCGACTTTAAAGTCTAGTTGCAAGGGAATAAATTCAGTTTAAACGTGAACAAGTTTCTATGTGATTCAGAGAGCCGTCGATTGAAAAGAAGCCACGAAAGGTAGAAAAACTAGCTCGATGAGGAACGTAGAGGAAGGAATGAGTTTTACTGACAGAGACACAGGCATGTACAACAAAAATGACTGCAATAGTTTGCTTGAAACCAAAACCATCAAGAGTACAAATCAAGAAAGAGAATTATAAGTTCTTCGACATTGGCAAGGAAGAAGCCCAGGAAAAAAGACACGAGGGAGGAAAAAGAAGATCTCTATATACAGAGACGCGTGAAATGTCTTCAAGCGGAAAGCCACAAGTCTGGCTGGAGAGGGGGGGAAAAGGGAGGATGGAAACATTTCTCCCCCTGTGTAAACGACCCTTTTTGGTCGGAAAAACGAAGAGAAGGCTACACACCCTTCTTGATTGTCCTGAAAAATTTCTCCACAATAAAAAAAGAAACATTATCACATTTTTTTTTTTCAAAGAGAAAACATTAAAAATAAAAAGAATGTTATGATTTTACCTGCTGCACGATGACCTCTCAAGGCACCGGCTTCTTCTCTCTTGTTGATGAGGCGTTTTTTTATTACGATGGTCCGCCTTTTTCATGGAGCAAAAGCTCAAAATAGAGGCCCATGCCCGAAGGTGTCAACTCTCGTCGAGGCCACGCCGTTTACACATCGCGATGCCCACTTCTCTCCTTGTGTCCCTTTAAATCCAAGCCGTTTAACTAAACTAAAAACACAAACACTTCACAATCAGTTGGAAAAAACAGTTCTCCAAATGGTAAATTTGTGATAAACTTCGATTTAGAAACTCCGTGAATTTTGACGCAATTCATGTACGGTTTTTATTCATTAAACACACAACACCGTCCCCGTCGCCATCAACTCCTAGCCTCGCACACATATACAACACAGAGAAAAAATAGTCACGACGTTTGCGCCTTCTGGCGCTCATTTAAACAACTTTCGTTCAAAGCGCGGGGCCAATCAACGAGCCGCATGCCCTGTGACATCAACACCCTCGAACTCCACATTTTCAGAGCCCTGCACTTTTTAATTTTCTTCTAATTTTCCCTACGTTGACTTTCTTTTCAAATTTTTCACGAAAAACTCACCTGATATACCTCTTCTAATTTATTTCTTTCCTAAGAACCCAAATTTACTGAAAATATTACAATATTAAGTAAAAATGATAATTAGGTGCTAATTCATTTTTCAAATTCCCGCCAAAATTAGTTTTGAAATTAAAGGTTAATCACGTGATTTATCAACTGTCGGAATTCGGAAATCGGAATCATCGGAATAGTTTCTAACGTTTTTTCTATAATATAATGATAAGTGATTAATAGTATGATAAAAGTGAATAACTGAATAATTAGAAGTATTTTGATTGTTTAATTAAAAGATAAATTTAATTAAAGGCGAAAAATCGAAATATCGAATTAGAAGGATTTAATTAAGGAGATAATTAGTGAGTGACGATAAAAAAAAAGAGGATATATACGTTTAATAGAAGATGTGCCCTACGCACCTTGTAAGGAAATAAAGAGTGAGGGGAAAAAAAGGTTGTGAAAACCGATGATTATTGTCCAAGTACCATTGGTACGAAAGGCAGCACCTTGTTCCTACTTGTAGCAAATACCCGTTTCTTTGATCCTCGCATCTCTTTGATCTCGCGACACCCCCCGGACGTCCTCCGGCTCCCAACCCTTCGCCGGCGCTTCACAAGTAACTCAACTTTTCCTCCCTCTCCCTGGGCCACACAAAGTGCATGATGCCGTCTAACAAAACAATTTCAAAGTCTCTTCAATGTGTGCCTTGCAGCATTGTGTGTATTTGCCTCAAATAAAAAGCGAAGTCTATTGCCTTCGCGGCTTCATCGTCATCCTTTTTTCGTTTTCTTCCCTTTAAACCCCCCACCGTATAAGGAGTAGAAAGTATCCTTGAAAACAGAGGAGACACTTTAACTGTCTTTTGTACATATATATATGTATATTTTTCTTATTTCTGGAGCTTCACTTCATTTCGCATTTTCTCGAGAAATTCTTTTTCTCCATACAAATCATTTTTTTCGTATATTGTTATTCGTATTTTTATTTCATATCTGGTTTTAATGAATCCAGGGTTGTTACGCAACCTGGAATTTTGATTGAAATCCTGGAAAATTGTTGTTTTCTAAATAGTAATTGTTTTTATTCTTGAAATCTAATTTCACTTAAATATTTCAAAATTAATTCAATATTGAAAGAATTGCGTTTACAATTTTCATAAGTAGATGAACTTCAAAAGATTTTGATTTAAAATTTTGTAAAAATTTCAATTTTAAATGAATTTAATTAAAAATATAAAAAAAACTTAGATTTAAAAAAAAAATTTTAAACTTAAATTCTTCTGAAATTAGTTAAATTTTTTATTAAATTTACTTTCAAGGGGATAATTTTTTTCTTTTTTATGTTGTTAACATTTTCTTTCTTTTCGCAGGAAAATTTTTGCTCCAAAAGATGTTGGAGAGAAATCGTGTTTTGGTTTTCAAGTGTGATTAGTGGAACGTTAGAGGAATTAGGAAGAGGAAAAATTCTGGACATCGATGTCCAGGGAAGTTAAATTCGTTAACGAAAAGTGCCTGGACCCCTGTAATGAATGGCCTTACCCTCAGGAAAATTGCTCTGGGGAAAAGAATCGCTCCCTAATGTCTATGGAATGCCAATGAAAAGGCGAAATCGGTAAGAATTTTTTTTGTTTTTTCGAAAATCAAAAGAAGACTTACATAAAAATAATACGAAAAAGAAACATTAATTTTTCGCTACACAAAAAATGATTATTTAACTACAGTCAATAATTTAATAAACTTCCTCCGAGAAAAATGAAAATGAATTTAATTTATTTTTTCGAAATAATTAAAATTATTATCATTTCAATTTCATCTTAAGAAGAAAAAGAAATTTTTCACTACTAGAGAAAATTATTTATCTAAAAATAATTATTTCACTTAATTATGAAAAACGATTTCACTTAACAATTAATAATAAATCCCCCCCCCCCAAAGAAAAATTGAAATGAATTTAATTCGTTATTCGAAATCGGTTAGAATATTATTAAAATTATTATTATTATTATTTTATTTAAATTTCATTTTTATATGGAATGATAAAAATACAAAACAGTTTGATCGCTCGACTGAAAAATAAAATTATCTATTAAACAAAAGTAGGCGCATGTCAGTTCGTTGTAAATGTCCCCTTTGCAAAATCCAATAAATTATCCTTTGAAGTCAACATCAGATACTTATGCTTTGAACAGACCGAAAGTTAAATACAAAAAGTGAAAAAAAAGAATAATAATGAAAACTTTAATTTCATCAAAGTCGCAGCGTAAAATGCATTATCTGTGTTCTAATTGTAAATATTCAGAAAAATCCGTTTGCAATATTAATTTTTTTTATTATATTTTATCTTTCACAGTCGATTGAATTTTGTGTTTATTCTAATTTTCCCTTTCACGATAAGAAGTTAAACGATTCGGTAGATAAGGGATGCTGTAGATAAAAACGAAAACTGGTTTTATTTGAACAAGTAGAGTAATTGATTTCTGAAAATCGATATTTTTATTGGTTAATTATTTTAAATTTTTTAATTGAAAAGAAAATATTAAATAAATAAATATCAATGCCATTTTTAAATATACTTTTAGATTTAAAATTTAAAAAAATTCAAATTATTTACTGTTTCTTTATTAATATTTACTTTCAAAAAGTTTAATAATAATAAAAATCTTTTAAAGAATTCAATTGATTTTAAAATTTTTAAAAAAATTCCCAATTCAATTATTTTCTTAAACAATAAAATTTTTCACAGGAGTTTAATTATTTTTCTATACAATTTCAGTAAAATTTATCTTGAGAATTCAATTATATTCATAAACAATAAAATTATTTGCCAACAGTTAAATTATTTTTAAAAATTTTAATGAAATTTCTCGAAAAAATTCAGTTAATTTCGAAAATTTTCATAAATTTCTTCTAAGTAATTAAATTACTATCAAAAATTTTAATGAAAGTCTTCTCAAGAATTCAATTATTTTAATAAACAGTAAAATTCTTCGCAGAAATTCAAATTGTTTTCAATGCATTTTTTATATAAAATTTCTCCAAAAAATTCAATTATTTTTAAAACTTGTAATAAAATTTTTAGCAAAAATTCAATTATTTTAAACATTTTTTAATACAATTCTTCGAAATAATCCAATTGTTACCAAAAATTTTGATAAAATTTGTATATAAAAATTCAATTAATTTGAATAGAATTTCAATTCAATTCCTCGAGAGAATTTAATTGTTTTCAAAATTTTTAATAAAATATTTTGCTAAAGAATTACATATGTCAGATTTAAAATTATAAAAATCACAAAAGTTCTGACATCTTTTTAATAAAAATATTATCTTCTAAATTAAAAAAAAAATCCTTTATAATTTTTTTTTATAATGAAGAACAGAAATAAGAAAAGGCAGAATGAAAAAAAAATCATTAATTAAATATTTACATTTTTCTTTATTCATTTTATAAATATATAATTATATATTTTGAATTTTTTAGTATTACAAAGGATAGATCAACTCCCCGCATATTACATTATTTACAATTCTATTCCATTCGATTGAGGGGTAAAATTTAATTGTATCGGGAATGCATTGTTTCCACGTTATACTCCACGATGAGACAACCATTTTTGAAATTAAAGTTATTGGTTCATTCTCTAGTCTCTTGTGCACTTTAATATTTATACAATCTGTAATTAAATTTTTTTATTAGCTTTCTTCTCCTGTAATTATTAATTATCTAAACGAAAGAAAACATCAAATTCTTTAAAGTTAATTTATTTTAAAGAATTTTATGTTTTTCGTTACTTTTTAAATTACTTTTTTCGTTACTTAATTCTGAAATAGTGTACGAAATAATTTAAACTCACTGCGAACGCTATCGGCGCGAAAAATCCAATTAACAAAAGTGAAGATTGGTATAACTTGCAGATAAAATTTCAGTCTTGTCAAAGTGCCTGCAAGTCCTACCATTATTAGTCTGAGCTGAAATTACCAAAATAATTTTTTTGTATTAATATCGCCATTTAATATTGAAATTTATTATTATTATTCAAAATCTATAAAATCGGATTTTTTTATATTAATTTCATTTTTAATACAAACCGTTGTGAAGACAGAATAATAAACCCAAGTGGTTGGAATGAGAAATAAAAGAATCGTGAATAGTAGAGTTCCCAAAAATAATTGATCCGGTTGATATAAACAAGAATCCACTCTTTCTCTCAGTGGATTTTTTTTCTTTCCCAAGAAAAGCCGGAATAATGCTGTGAGACCCCTCAGTTGAATATTAAACAATCTGCAATTTTTTTAAAATACAATTTAGAAAAACAACTAAATAAAAATCGATTTTTAATATTTTATTATCATCTTTATATTTTTAACTAGCAAATATTACGCTCGAAACGTGATATTCAATTTATTTATATTCAATTTATTAAAAAAATTCAATTATTAACTAATTTACTAATTAATTATTCTTGTTTATTAATTTCAAAAATTTTAATAAAACTCTTTACAAGATTCTTGGAAATAATTCAATTATTTTTATAAATAGTAAAATTTGTTGCAAAAATTCAATTATTTTTAAACAAAGTTCCAATGAAATTTCACGAACGAATACAATTATTTTCTAAAATTTTAATTAATCCTTCGAAACAATTCAATTATTTTTTTAAACAGTAAAATCTTTGCAGAAATTCAATTATTTTCTAAAAAAATTTAGATAAAATTGAATAATCATGTGTTTTATTTTAATGATTTATAAACTCGATTATTTTAAAAACTTGAAAGAAATTGTTCATAAAATTAAATTATTTTCAAACATTTTAATTAAAAAAGAATTTAATTAGAATTTTCAAAAGTTTTAACAAAATTCTTCACGAGAATTCAATTATTTTTCTAAATGTGTAATAAAATTCTTCGAAGGAATTCTATTATTATCAAATTTTTTATATAAATTTTTTTATATAATAAAATTCTTTACAACAATTCGATGATTTTCAATACATTAATTTTAAAATTGAAAATATTTAAAAAGAAAAATTATTAAAAAAGTTACGAAACAAAAAAGCAAACAACAACTAACTTCAAACTGCAATCAGATTACCAGAATACAACAATTATTATTATAGATATTTTACTTTAAATTACTTTAAATTTAATTTAAAACTAAATGGAATTTACCTTGCTGCATAAACGTAAATACAATAGGAATGAAAGCTGAGAAGTGCTAAAAGATCGCCAATTATTGCAATTTGAAAAGTAAGACCTAAGCGACCGAATAGCAACGCAACTTCAAAGGCAAAATTCATCACGGGTTCAATAATTGTTAGAAAAGTCCACCACAAATGAATATGGTACAAAAAAAATTTGCCCAGCATTTCATTGAAGCAAGAATTTAATTTCAATCCAGCCGGCGATCCCATTAACCAGTTAACCAATTCTTTTAACGTCACGACAACTTTCTGAAAAAATATTTTAAATTCAATTAATATTATTATTTGCAAAAAAAAAATTCTACACATTTTTCTAAAGATGAAATATTTGTCAATCAAGTGTAGTATTTCTTAAAAGAATGAATCTAAACAAAAAGAATTTTAGGTTTTCTATTTTTATTTTTATTAAAAATAATACTTACGTCTGCATTAGTTAACAATATTGAAGACGGAGTATCGTCCTCAATAGCGAATAAAATAAATTTCAATACTAGAATTCCCAGAATCATATCAACAATCATTGCTAAAATATAATTTCCCGTTTTTATCGAAATTCTCTTCTCGTGAATAATCGAATTCAACATCCAATTAAAATTTTCCAACCAAGCATTCCAGTGTAAACCGAGTGTTGAGTACTTGGAAATTGGCAATAGAAATTTACTCACACTTGATAGAAATAAAATTGGATAAAATAAAAGGAATGCACAATTTGTCAGGATAAATTCCCGTGTACAATCGTTGAGAGTTTTTCTTCTAATTTCATTTTGGTTCGCTTTTTTCTTCAATAATTGTTGTAATTCCACAAAGTGATCCTTTTTCGTTGAACTAATAAAAAGTTCCGATTGAATAAGTGATAATTGATCGTAAATAATTATCATAGTGTGACACATTGTTGGAGAGATAGTTTTACCATTCACCAAAATATTCTTTAGACAATAATCATAATTGAGGTGATTATCATTTTCCGATTTAGTGTACAAATTGATCCAATTTGGACATTTTTTGTCAATTCTTTCATTTTTCGTACAAGTTCCAGAATAGTAGCCTAATATTTCAGTCTTATTTTTTACTATCGGTAAGCTGCTTTGTCTTCCAATTATGTAGAATTTTTTTACTTGGTTTATTTCGTCGTAGACAATTTGCCCGAATATTTGTCCCGCTTTCTCTTCACACAATCGATTTGGAATGAATATTAATAGCATTTTCATGGTGAATTAATCTGTAAAGAAAATAATGAAAAGTTCTCATAATTTAAAATTTCTCGAAAGAATACAATTATTTTTAAAAATATTAATTAAATTCGATTATTTTCAAGAATTTTATTATAAATTCAATTATTTTCGACAATTTTAATGAAATTCTTTTTAAAAAAATTATTATTTTCAAAATTTTTAATAAAATTCCTTTAAAAAATTCAATTATTTTCAAAAATTCAGATTAAATCAATTCAATTATTTTAATGAATTGTAAAATCCTCTGTAAAAATTCAAATATTTTTATAAATATGAAAATTCTTCGCAAGAATTAAAACAATTTCATAAATAATTAATTTCTTTAAAGAAATTCATTAATTTTTATAAATAATAAAATGTTTCGGAGAAATTCAATTATTTTCAATACAATTTTAATAAAATTCTTCGAAAGAATAGAATTTTTTTTTAAATGATTTAAATTCAATTATTTTTAAGAGTTTGAATAAAAATTCAATTATTTTCAACATTTCTGATAAAACTCGTCGAAACTATTCAATTATTTTTATAAATTGTAAAATTCTTGGCAAGAATTAAATTATTTTCATAAGTAAGAAAATTCTTGGCAAGAATTAAAATGTAATTATTTACAAAAACTAATAAAATTGTTTTAAAGTATTTAATTTTCTATGAATAATTTTAATATAATTGGATAGAAAACTTATTAATTACAATTAATAATAAACACGATTATTTCAAAAACTTAAAAGAAAATCTTCATAAAATTCAATTACTTTCAAACTTGTCAGTAAAAATTAGGTATTAAAAAAAAACTCCATTATTTTTAAGAAAATTGAAATAAATTCTTCAAAACAATTCAATTATTTTAAAGAATTTAAATAAAAATCTTGCCAAGAATTAAATTATTTTCAATACATTTTCTCGAAAGAATTCAATTATTGAAAAAAATGTTGATAAAATTCTTGAAACGAATTCAATAATTTTCAAATTTTTTGATAGATACTTTTCAAGAATTCAATTATTTTCAGTATACATAAATCTTAAAATTGAAAACATTTAAAAAGGAAAATTATTAACATAGTTAGGAAACAAAAAAGCAAACAGCAACAAAAGTTAAAAAAGTTAAAAAAACAAAACACACGAACACCTAACCTCTTTGTTTAGATTATGAAGTATTTCCGCAGGTAGAGTTAATTAATTGACTAAACTTTTTCTCTAAAAATAATCATTTTTCATTGAATTAAAATTACTGGATGAAAACAGTAATTTGTGTGTAGTATATAATTTACAATTTTTGTAATTTTACGTTCGCAAACTAAAGACAGCAAGTGTTTGACGTTTGTTTGTTATGGCTGTCACAAGATTCTTGGGCTGTCATCAATTTCCGGAAGTAAGCAGCGCCTCCTTGCGGATTAGATTTCGAACTATTTCGTCATTTCCGGTGGTTTTTAAACGGAAATTGAAACTTTTAATCAAAATGTAAACAAATAGGAAAAAAGTGTAAATTTATATGAATTTTTTTCATTATAATGTTAGAATTGCAATTTTAAAGTATCTCGAAAGCAACAAAGAGTTAAAGAACTGATGTTTTTGGAAAAGCCAGTAGTTTACGATCATTTATTATGATATGACAGCAGGAACGCTCGCAAAGAATCACTATAGAATGACTAAGCAAATTTATTTAGAAAGCGAAAGATCCAGAGAAAAATTGTGCATCCAGTTCTTTTCCCACGTAGGAACTTGAACTTTTGTGCTTTCTTTTAATTATGAGCATTAAGAGATCTATGAATATGGTGAGTACTTTAAATCATATGTCCACACATGTTCTCATTTTGTTTTGATTTCGATATTTCTCGCTACTACACAATTCCAAAAACATACAACAAAGCATTCTCATTAAAAACACACCTGAATTTTTGTTGTTATTTTTTCTTCTTTCTCAAGTCGAAAATATTCCGAATAATCCCCTTTCTTTGAAATTTGATTTCATAACCTCAAAATTCATAAATGTCAAAATTTTCTATATTATGGAATTTTTTTTAATTTCTTCATCGTAGATTTTTCTTTGGATATGAGAAATTTTCTGTAGAATTTGTTTCTTTTCGACACCTTTATGGAATTTTTTTTAATATCTTCATCATAAATTTTTCTTTGGATATGAGAAATTTTCTGTAGAATTTTGTTTCTTTTCGACAACTTTTTGATGAATTATTATAAATATCTTTTATTATATTTCTAAGATTGTTTATTTATCCGTCAGGATCCTCTTTCACCTGGTCCTTGCTTGGATATTAGTGACGATGAACTTGTTTCAATATCAGTTCGTGATTTAAATCGTCAACTGAAACTTCGAGGTTTGTCTCGTGAGGAAATTGTTCGTATGAAACAGCGTCGACGTACATTAAAAAATCGAGGTTATGCAGCGAGTTGTCGTATTAAGAGAATCGAACAAAAGGACGAATTGGAAACGGAAAAAACTCAGGAATATCGTGACATGGAAGCAATGCAGGACGATAACAATAGAATGCGAGAGGAAGTTGAATCATGGCATTCAAAATATTTAGCATTAAAAAAATTCGCATTACATGAGAAAATTCACATTCCACCTGAATTGGAAACAATATAAATTTATTCTTTTTATTTAAAGTATTAAGCTAAGGGTAGAAAATTATAGAAAACTTATAATTATACCGAACTAATGGATATATTGTTACTTTCTTACATAAGGATTTTAAATTTTCAATTAAGATGTATGTAATTTACAATGTGACTTTACGATTAAGTGAAATTAAATCTAAACTGATATTTCAAATTCAATGGTATTTTTTCATTGGTCGAATTCGCACTTGGATTGACTTGATTGACAAATATTTCAGTTTTTAATTAATGATAATTTTAATTAAATATCTAACTAATTAATAACAAAAGTTTCAATTGTGTTGGTTCTTTGAATGATAAGTTGGGAATTTTTGGCAAATGAATTTCAGGATTAAAAAAATTGAGTAGAGGAAATAGAATAATTTCAGAGGTAATACAAGGTTGCCACAGGTCAGGGAATTTGGAGATTTTTATTAAGAGTAATGAAAAAAATTAGATGTTTAGAATTTATAAAAAAATTCTGAATTTCTGAAAAAACCTTAAATTTCTTCTATTTTTGACAATAATTTATTTTAAATAATTTAATTCTATTGAAGAACTGCCATAAAGTTATTACTTACAAATTATTTAATGAAATATTTTTGAGAAAAATTTTAATTTCAATTCTTGTAAAATTAGTTTCAATTTTAAAAATTTTAACGCAATTCTTCGAAAGAATTCAAATATCTTAATAATAAATATTAAAATTCTTTCCAGAAATTCAATTATTTTCAAAAATTAAAAAAAAATTCTCGATATTTCTATTATCTTTATAAATTGTAGCAAAATTCTTCGCAGAAATTCAATTATATTCAAGAATATTCACAGAATTCAATTATTTTCAAAATCAATAAAAAATTCAATTATTTTCAAAAATTTTAATAAAATTCATTTCTAAATTTCAATTATTTTTCTTAATTCAATATTTTGTATATCTATTATTTTAATAAAATTTCCCAAAAGAATTGAATTATTTAAAAATAATTTTGACAAAGTTCTACACGAATATTCAATTATTTTTCTAAAATAATGAAAATTTCACAGGAATTCAATTATTATAAATAGAGGTTCATACATTTTTTCGAAAAAAAATCAATTGTTCGAAACTTTTTTATAAAATTCTTCGCAATAATTCAATTATTTCCATAAATAATAATAAAACTCATTGCAGAATTTCAATTATTTTTAATACAAATTTTAATCGAATTCCTCGAAAAATGTAATTATTATGAAAAAAGTTATTAAAATTCGTCGAAAGAATTCAATTATTAAAAAATTTGTTGATAAAATTCTTTATGAGAATTCAATTTTAAGAAACATTCAATTATTCAATAAATTATCTATATTTGTATTTAAATAATTGAATTTTCTTAGAATTTTCTAATTAAAATTGATTTAAAAATGAATTTCATTTAAAATTTTAGATAATAATTGAATATTAAAAATATAGCATGGATTTATAGAAATAATTGAATTTCGAAAAAGCTTAAAAATAAAATGTTTGGAAATTTGAATCTTTAATACTTTTATTTTAAAATTCTATGGAACTAATTTTTTTAAAAAAAGTTTAATTGAATTTTTTTTTAAATTATTGAAAGGATTTTATTTTCTAATGTTTGTTTAATTGAAGAATTTCCAAATAATTGAAATTTTGGGTAAAATTGGATTGTAAACAAATGAATTTGAAAGTTTTCAAAAGAAACTTTATCAAAAATTATTTAATATAATTGATTTAAAGAAGAATTTTAGTTTTTTTATCTTCATGTTTTATAAAATATTCTTATAAGTAATTGAATTTTAAAAGGTTTGATTTAGAAATTTTGAAAATTCTTTGTTTCCATGGAAAAATAATAATGATTAAATATTTATTTGAAAATGAAGTTATTGGTGTTTTTGAATAATTTTGCAATTAAGAAAATTTGTAATTAAATGTAATAGAACATTTTTTTGAGTATCTAATAATTTTTAGAGTGAATCATAATATTCTTAAGGTTCAGGGAAAAGGGCAAAATTTTGTCTGGAAATCAGGGAAAAGTCAGGGAAAAACAAAATTAAATTTTTGTGACAACCCTGAATATTTTAATCGCAATGAGGTATTACAATCGATAGGAAGGAAATTAAGAGAATATAAAAATAAATTCCAAAACTGTGTCAGCTGATTGTGCCCTCGTGGTTTAAAAGAAATATCAATTGACTAACGACATGAACATTAATCGAATTGCCCAAAAGTCTATATCTTTGTTTATTGGTGATACTATTTGGAAAGGAAAAATCCTCTGGAAAGCACATGAGTCTCGACACTTCCTTAGGCGTAAAGTAACGTAATTTTAAATCAATCAAAGGTTGCAATTCCTCTAAAGGCACTTCTTTGCAATTCTTCAGTTTCAGGAAATTCTCCTTTATTATTTCCTCAGAATGTGGACAAAATACGGAACCAGTTCCCTCCACGTAATGTCCATATGCTTTTGTGAAACAACAAGATCCCTGTGAATTATTATTTCTTATGTCAAAAATTGAGGCGTATTTTTGAAGTGTTTTCTCTGGAATTAAATATTTTTCGTCAACCACTTCATCCAGGATGTGTCGTAATTTGTAACAATTTGTTTCTGTTAAACATCCGTCTTTTAGTGCTAATAATCGATGACGACTTGTTGGTAGAATTTTGTGAAACTCGTCTGGAAGAGAATTAATTAGGGATTGATTTTTAAAACAGAAATTGAGATCCTTTCTTTTTGCGAGTAGATAATATCTTTGTCGTGAATTAGGAACGCCGAATTGACAGGGACTTAGTAATAATTCTTTGTAATTAAATTTCGTTTCAAGGCACTTGACGAGTTCATTTCTTGTATTCGAGGCTTCGAAGCCTTTGACATTCTCGACAATTATGTATTTTAGCGTTTCAATTTGAGGTATTAATTTTAGAATGTGTAGCAGTGATTCGGATCTATTGTCTAAACTGTCTTTCTTTAGTCCTACCCTCGTGAATGGTTGACAAGGCGGACTCATTAAAATTGTATCAATATTAAATTTTCTTATTTCATCGATACTTAGTGATTGAATGTTTCGGCTGAAATTTTTTGTCTTTTGAAAATTGTGCCTGTAGACTTCATTTGCGACTGTATTTACATCAATTGATACAATTATATCTCCCTCCACGTTGCTTTCTGGAGAAAAATTATCATAATTAGTATTACATTATTAAATAGTAATTAATTAAATTATTAAACAGTAGGTAATTAATTTTAATTATTAAAATACTTTCTTCAAAATTAGATTTTTTGAGGTTAAAACTGTTTTTTGTCTAAAATTCCTCTTTTTATTATTTTAAAGCTTTAAAGTCATTAAACAATTTAAGTGATTAAATATTTCGGAGAATCGACTTGCAAACTTATTACTTATTTAAGAAAACTTTAAATATCTTTGAAATTAAAATGTTACTGATGAGTTTTGTAAATAGTAAAAAATTAACGTACCATTGAAAGCATAGTGCATTCCTCCGATTCCGCTATAAAGTTCAAGAACTCTCATTGTTTGCGAAAATATATATTTTAGAATGAATAAATTTTATATTCCACTATATATTAATTACAAACATAAATATGTTTGACTTTAAGGTTATATCAGTGACAGAACAAAATAAGGATTGAGGACACGTGAACTTAAAACTACACAAATCAAAATAAGTCCTAATTTGAAAAATATATTTGCAAAAAAATTATTGTATTATCATATTATTATTATTATTAGGTATAATAATCGACATAATCTGTCCTCAGGTGTTTTTTGATTTCAATTTTTTGTTTTATAGTTCGAATTGTTATATCAAAAGTTTGACAGTTAATTTTGTAAATAATAAAAAAATTGGAGTAAGAAAATTGAACTCCAATTTCAAAAACTCAATAAAGAGGTACAGTTGCAATTTTTAAAAATAATTAATTATTCTATGAATTATTTATTTTTGTATTTAAATAATTGAATTTTGATAAGAATTGATTTAAAAAAGAATTTTAGTTAAAACTCTAGAAAATAATTCGTTAAAGTAGGATTCTTTAGAAATAATTAAATTTCAAAAAGTTTTTAAATTTCAATCTTTGAAATTCTAATTCATGTGAAAGTATCATAATATTTCAATATAAAAAATTATTAATTTGTTAGCTTTCTTCAAAATTGAAAGTTTTGAATAATATTATTCGAAAATTCTAAAAAATAATTGAATTTTGGAAGACTTGCAGTTTAAATTTCCATAAAAAAATTTTCCAATGGTTTTACATTGAAAGTATTTCGAAATTTGAAGCAAGTAAAGAACAATAAGCATTTAAATATGTATTTTACAAAAATGATCGAAATTTGAAATTTTTTTTTACGCGCGCGTTTAGTTTTCCTAGTTGTTTCATAATTTAAATTAAAATTTGATTAATTTCTTTATTTATTGCTTCCTTGTTTTTTTTTATTTTCTTTCTTTTCCTTTAGATTTCAAGTAACAAGAACTAATTGTTTTTGTAATAAATGTATTTTCCGTGTAGTGTACAATTGTTTGTCTTAAAATGAAGAACAAGCACAATGCAAAAAGGCACAAAAATTTTAGTATTTTGTCAGTATATTAAAAATATCAGACAATATTCCTGAAAAAATGCTCATTAAAGTCGGCGAAAAAAATTCAAATATCACACATCCTGTTCTAGAAAAAGATTAGGATAAAATCTCAGTGCCTCTATAGAATCATCTCTGCAAGCTCTTCCATTTTTCTCTGTAACTAATAGTCTTTCTCGTGCCAATGTCACGGATATACCTTCTGACTGAGCTAATTCCTCAGCCGAAATTGATCCTCTGTCTTTCAACTGTAAAGACAAAAAAAATTCAGTAAATTATAGGAGAAAAATGTCAATTTCTGTAGATTAAAAGATAATAAATTTTACTGTATACCAAAAAAAGTTAATTAAATTTTTTAAATTAATTAAATTTCTTTAAAAAAAAAAATACAGTGAAAGAGAATATTTACCAATTCGGCAATAGATTCAACGACTGCCTCATCATCGAGAGATCGAATTTGAAGGACCATGACACCACTGTCAAAAACTCTCAGTACAAGTGGCAAATCCAAGGGACCAAGTTGTCGACTAGCGTTCAATAAATCCTCAGGGGATAAAAGTTCCAAACCTCGAGCTCGATTAACTCGACAATAAACATCCGTTAATGTCATCATACCCCCTACTTCCTGTAAAATTTTTCCATTTTCTAGAAACGAAAAATTAAAATCATAAAAATGGTGGAAAATTTTCGAAACAAACTTTAATAGGTTCTTCTAGAATATCCGCCAATTGTCGGGCGAGTTGTCGAAAATACTCATTGCTACTCCTGTAGGCATCTCTAGTGACCGGATCATCAATACCTAAGCTCATCAGGTACGACTTAAATCTGACTGTTTCATCTTCCGTGATATCGCCTTGGCGTTCCTGTAATTTTTTCCGATTATGAACGACAATTATTTAAAGCGCGATCTTTGACAATCACCCTTATTTTTGTTGAGATGGTCTTCGATATTGACACCATGTCCTTTGCCATTTCCATCAGTTTCCTGAGATCTTGAAATGCCATGGTAATACTTTGATCGGTGGCTTTTTGCCTCTCCTGAAGATTCCTCTCAATTCCAATGATTCCCGTGCGTGTTTTTATTTCTGGTAGACGTTTCATACTACTGGAACCGCTTTGTTGCTGGAAAAAAATTAATTAACGGAAATTAAAATAATTTAAGTAGATTAAATAAATTAGAAATATTTTTCTAATGAAAATTGGAAAATTAATTACACTTTCAGTAATCGGAGGCATAAATTCCCAAGCTCGTCGCGTAAGAGCGTCCGATAATTGAACAATAAAATTTGGATCCAGTCCTTCTTTGAATGATAATTTGATATAATTTTTTGTACTGTCATCAAGGGGACCTTTCGTTTTCTCTGTAAAAATTTTTTTTAGTTAATTACATATTTAAATTAATAGTAGTTTTTGTCAATGCATTAAAAATCTGACGCACCTGGACCGGGTTCGGTAAGATGTAGGACAACCTTTTTACTTCGACTAAATGAAAAAGCACCAGGATTTTCCTCCTCGAGGAAAATAACGTATTTTAATGACAGTGCCAAACGAGAACCTTGATTGTCGACTTCATTCGGTTGGCCCCAAAATATTCTATAATTTGTCAAGACCAAATCACTGGTGACAAAGTGTGTCTGTTAAGAAAATAAATAATTCAGTTATTAATAAATTTGTCAATTGAAATTAAAATTAAAGATCTTTACCTTTGTTTCGCCATCATAAAGACTCACTCTTCTGTCAGTTCTCAAATGAACTTCATTTGGTAAAAATGTTAAAGTCGCATATTCAAATCTATTCATATTGTCTGTTCGTCTTCAATATTTTCAGTATTTAAAATTGGAATTATTATTAATTATTTATAATCTTTATCTTTATATGTAATACATAATCTAGTTCAGTTGAATCAATTCTATGCTCGTATGGCTCGTATACACGGTATACACAGAAACCTAACCTCAAAATGTACACTTTTCGCCCTTTCTCCAAGCAGTGAATTTTTCTTTACTAAAAATATTTTTTATAATATTGAAAATTTGAGTTATTTCTCATACACTAGTAAATAGAGTAATTTTATTAATTAATATCATTAATATCATAGAAAAAGAGAGTGACGAGACGGCAGACGCAACTCACCCCCACCATTGCTCTAAACATACTGACATCTGTCAAAAAAATTCAACAAAATGTGCAAAGTGTGCATTCCAAAAATTTTGGCGAAAGTAAATGAATTTTTGTTAAGTCTCATTAAATAGATAACACTGTCTCCAGTATCGTTAAACACTAGTTTGTAAATATTAATAAATACAATATGAAATGTGTTCAACAAGTTCCAAAAATCGTTGCATTGTTTGCATTATTGACAGTCGAAGAATGAGAATTTCATTAATGGTTTGTCTTCTTTTTCAACAATAATCTAACAAACTAATCCGTTTTTATTTTTGTATTTATTTTTGTTTTCTTTTACCGTTCATGTAATCCGCAATTCCTATTTTAAAATTGAGAAATTAATCATGTAAACATAACCTCACTTTCTGAAAAAGTAAGATATGATTTTTATTAATTAAATTGTTTCAGGGTTTTATTATATATTATAATAATTATTCTAGTTTTCTGGAATATTCCAATATTATTATTCTAGTTTTATAGAATATTCTAGTTATTATAATTAATAAATGTTATTTAACAAATTCAGGTGTTAAAACTAAATTTTTTTTTCAGCTGACACTTTGGAATATTACAACGCAATGAGACTTGAATCTGACGAAACTTGAAAAATAAATTAGTGTTTATTGTATTTTAATAGACACTTGCAATTCTTAGAAATGCCAGATGATAATTTACAAAATATTGCACTTCAATCTCAACCAGTCAGCAAATCAATTAATAATGCTGGAAATATTTTCGACACGCCGTTAACATCTTTTGCTGGTAAGTTTTTTTTTATTTTTTATTTTTTATTATTATTATTATTATTATTATTATTATTATTATTACTATTACTTATTTCAAAGGTATAATAATAAAATATAATTTAAAATATCAGATTAACTATAATTAATAGTAAAGGAACGAAAATCGTTAATTTAATTTTATTTTAAAAAAAATTCTGATTTCTGTGAATTCACATTTAATAGTCTAATGAATTACAGAGATGTGGTACCAAATATTTTTATCGGCACTCTTCTCCTCAATTTTTGTCCACACAATTGCTGGTGCAATATGCTTTGCAACTTTAAGAAAACACAAATATGGAAAGTATGTATACAAAATACATTTTTTGTGTTTGTTTGTTTAAATTAAAAGTACACATCGTACGGATGGGTTTTGAAATATTGTGAGAATCAAGAAAAATGGAATTAATTGGACAATCTGAAAGTATAAAGAGAAAAATAGTAAAATAAAAAGTACAGTAGTTATTTATTTAAAGATAAATAAATACTTTTTCTTTATTTTTCAGATAAATAACTACTATTTTCTCTTTATTTAGATAAATTAGTATAATTTTTTTTTGTTTATTAATTAATTATAGAAAAAGATTAGGGTCAATACGAAATTTACATTCAAAATTTTAAGCTGGAAAAAATTTATTTGCTTTTAATAGCCGATTATTTGTCTATTATCAAATAAACATGCATTTAATTAAATTACATTTATTTGTAGAAATTAAAAATTGTTAGAAAAAAAATTTTAGAAAATGACCTTCATTAGAAAAAGAAATTTTAGAAATTCACCTTCAAGGTTGCCACAGGTCAGAGAATTCAGGGAAAACTTAAGGAATTTAAATAAAAAAAACTGGAAAAAATTAAATTTTTCGAATTCATAAGAAAATTCAAAATTTTGTTTTTTTTTAAATTTTGTAAAATTTCAATTTTGAAAGAATTTAATTAGAAATTTTATAAAATTTCAATTTTAAAAGAAGTTAATTACAAATTTTAAAGAACAATTTTAATAATTCAAATTCTTCTGAAATTAGTTAAATTTTTAAATATATATTTAATTAATTATTAAAAATTATGGATTTATAGAAAAATAATGGAAGAAATTGAATTTTGAAGTAGTTACAAATGATTGCAGAAATTCAATTATTTTCAAAAGTAATAAAATTCTACTCAAAAAATTAAATTATGTTCAAAAATTTTTTTAAATTCTTATCAAAATTTCAAATATCTTTATAAATAATAAAATTTTCTTCTAAATTCAATTTATCATTTTCAAAAATTTTAATAAAATTCTTGGCAAAATTTCAATTATTTTTAAAAATTTTCCTCAATTCAATGATTTTCAATATCTGCTTTTATCTATATAATACCTAAAATTTTCCAAAAGAATTCAATTATTTAAAAAATGTTAATAAAATTCTGCGCAAAGATTTAATTATTTTCATAAATAATAAAAACTTCGAAGGAATTCAATTAATTACTAATTTCTAATAAATTTCTTCGCAATAATTCAATTATTTTCATAAATAATAAAAATGTTTACAGGGTTTCAATTATTTTTATAAATAATAAAACTCATCGCAAAATTACAATTATTTTTAATAGAATTCCTCGAAAAATGAAATTATTCTTACGAATTTTATTAAAAATCGTCAAAATAATTCAATTATTTAGAAATTGTTTGATAAAATTCTTTATGAGAATTCAATTTTAATAATCATTCAATTATTCAATAAATTATTTATTTTTGTATTTAAATAATTGAATTCTCGTAGAATTTTCGAATAAAAATTGATTAAAAAAGGAATTTCAGTTCAAATTTTAGATAATAATTGAATATTAGAAGCATTTTAGCATAAATTTTTAGAAATAATTAAATTTTAAAAAGGTTTCAAAATTAAAATCTTTGAAGATTTGAATTTTTCATAGTTATAACTAACAATTCTGTGAAATTAATTTTTTGGGTTATTATTTTCAAAAGTAATAAAATTCTTCGAAAAAATGGAATTTTATTCTAAAATTTAAAGAAAGTCCCGTCAAAATTTAAATTCTCTTTATAAATTATAAAATTATATAATTCTTCTCCAAAATTCAATTAATGTCAAAAATTTTTATAAAATTCTTTGCAAAATTCCAATTATTTACAAAAAATTTCTCGCAATTAAATGATTTTCAATATCTACTAGGTATTTTAATATAATTTTGCAGAAGAATTCAATTATTAAACAAAAATTATGATAATATTCTACGCAAACGTTTAATTATATTTTCATAAATAATAAAAATTTCACAGGAATTCAATTATTTACAAATATTTGATAAATTTCTTCGTATTAATTTAATTATTTTCTTATAATGAAATTTTTTTAAAAAATTTCAAAAATAATTGATTTAAAAAAGAATTTTAGTTAAAAATTCTAGAAGATAATAATTAAATTGAAATCATGAACAATATTTTTATAAAATAATAATTTTATCACTCGGTCATCTGTAATTAATTATTATAAAACATGAAGAAATCGATCACTCCGACTCGGAGTTATTGATTTCTTCATGTTTTATAATGTTCTTATATTATTGAATTTCAAAAGGTTTGAGTTTTAATGTTTCGAAAAATTTTAATTCCTACGGAAATATAATAATTAAATATTTATGAGAAGTTATTGTTGTTTTCGAATTTTACAATTAAAGAAATTCGTAAATAAATGTAGTAGAAAATTGTTTTTGAGTATCTAATCAATTTTAGAGTGAATCAGAATATTCTTTGGGGCCAAAAAAAAGTCGAAAATTTTGTCTTGAAATTATGGAAAAATAAAATTAAAGTTTTGTGGCGACCCTGTATTTATTTATTTATATTTATTTGATTATAGACAAGTAATTTCTTATTTAATTCAAATAACTTTCTTTCTCAGTGTAAGAATTTTAGAATAAATGTATAAATTCAAAATAAAAAAAAAATTAGCCATCCTTGCGTATAGTGTGACTTGAGAGAGAGAGAGGAATATAAACAAATAATTTTCTCTTAATTAAGGTTCTTCCCCCTGTTGATTATAATAATGGGCTTTGTACTGCCGCTAACATCAGGAGTTCTCAGTTCTGCTGCAGTGGCTTTTGTCTATCAAGCGTCAAGCTATCAAATGCCATCTTTATATGCCTTATTCTGGGGTATTGGGCAGACTTTCGTGGCTGCTTGCGTTGGCTTCACGAGAATTTTAGCAACCTTATAATCAAAGAAAATTTATTTTCCTTTCTGTAAATATATTTCTTCGTAACTTATCATTTCTGTCGTAAAGCACAATTTTTTTATTTTAGAATTCAACATAGTTTTCGAATAAAATTGTTCCTTCTTTATTTTTTCAATATTTCTAGGTATACTGTATTCTAAACCGTTGCCTTTAATACATGATATTAAAAGAAAATTATAGATAGAAACGAAAAAGGAAAAAAATTGACAATTTTCCGTTTTTGTCTCGATTGATATTAGAATTTTTAGTTTTTCAAATTAAAAGAAAGTTTATAACAATATCTTGTAAGTTATGTTATACAATTAACATAACCGGCATTCTTCGTTTAAATAAGAAAATAGAATTACATTTTTAAAAATTGAAAAAAGTAATTTTAAGAAAAAATTGCTGTACAGGGGAAAAAAGTATTCAAATTTGACTACTTAAAAAATCGGACATTATAATAATTTCTCTAAATGACTGTAACTTATTTATTAACAGACTATAAATATTATATATGTCCGATAATTTATATAAAAAAAGTCAATTAAAAATAATGTTTATTTTATAAACTTGACTGAATTTCTTAAGAAATTTAACAATGCGTATACAAAAGAAAATTTTTGTTTCACTTGATTATATGAAAAAAAAAATTATATTTTGCATTTTTGCCTATAGATTTTATACATTTAGTGAAATATTTTTATTTTTCACTAAAATTATTTGTGATTATAATTTTTATTTACATACCTATTTAATAATTTCCAAAAGAAAAAAAAATGTGTGCAATAAAAAAAAGAAGTATGCAAGAAAGATAATAATATAAAATTACGTAAATTTTGTACATAAAATAATTATCGAAGTATTTTTAATTGAAAATAATTAAAAAGTATTTAAATAATTAAATTTCGATATTATAGATTCAGTTATAGTTAATTTAACAATATTTTGTATTTACTCGAATACTTCGGCACATTAGCTCACTCATGTCTTTCATATAGTAAAAAAGTTGTTGACATTTTGTTGCATGATTAATGAAGGCATTTTTCTTTTGAAAAATGTTATTTTTAAAGTAATTTTTTTATTACAAATTTACAAATTGATAAGAATATTTTATCATGCAGAGTCGACTATTTAAGTATTTTCCTTAAAAAAAAGTAATTAATTGCTTACCTTATATACATCGTATCTGTAATAATAGTTAAAAAAAAGAAATTCTCACGGATATCATATTTACACGATTGTATATTAACAAGTATGTATGATAATTATTAAATAGATACATTTATTAACGTTATTCGTCGTATTGTTCTTAATTTTCGTTTGTCGATACTGTTAATTAATTTATTATTATTTATTTACTTATTTTTTACTATTCGAATAATTTCCAAATTTTTTAAATAAATAATAATATAATAAATAATTTAATAATATAGTAATAATAATAATAATAATAATAATAATAATAATATTAATAATATTAATAATAAAAATAGTAATAAGAATAATAATATAGTAAATACTATAATAATAAAATATTTTTATTAAAATTTAAAGAAAAATACAATTTGGCCAAAAAGTTCTTTATTTTTCGTGGCTTTATTTTTTCTATAAACAATAAATCAGATTTTATAAAAATTTTAAATCAATTTTAAAATTAAATCAAAATTTTAATGTTTGACGAATTTGTTTATTTATTTTAAAAAAATATTATTTCGGAGTAAATATTCTTCAGTTGATCCAATTATGATTATTATACATTTCCTTGAAACAATTTAATATTTATTTTTTTTTTTTATAAATGTTATCGATTTAAAAAAAGTAAAAATTTTACCTGTCTATATTTTCTTTGTATACTTATTTTCTAATTTTTCTTCTCTGCCTTTTGCGTGACCGAATATAATCTACAGTCCGAATATCAGTAAATTTATCTTCATCGATGTTAAAAAGTTGACACATTTCACAAGTGCAAATTTCATTTAATTTGTGAGTGACAATTTTCTCTGTTTCTGAATTTTGTGTATTTATTTTCTCTCTAGATTTTTTTGATTTCTTCCTTTTTTCTTTTGGTGGACAGACATTTTTATTTATTTTCCTTAATTTAATACTGTTTTTGTTTCTTCTATTTTCCTTATTCTTATTGAGAGTGAATAATTTTTTTATCTTTAAGAAAGGTAATAGTAGCTTCAGTCTTTTTTTCGAGTATTTCTTGTGGCTATTATTCTTTTTTTGTTTTTCTTTAATTTTCTCATTAATCATCGATTGATTTAAGGAATTTTCGTCACTTTCAATCATTTCAATTCCAGATGATTCAGAAGTATTTAATTTTATTTTATTATAATAAACTTTTTTGTGACAATTTTTTCTGTTTTCGCCTCCACGCCTGTTTTTTTTTATAGAAATTGTAATTTTTATTTTAATGAAATTTATTATTTGATAAAAAAAATATTTATTTCAGTAAAAATTTAAAATAAATGATTTTGGATATTGTTTTGGAAAATAGTAACTACTCTAAATTCGTTGGATGGAAATTTGAACGAATCGCTCGAATGTAGATCACGAGGAGCAAACATCCAAAAGATGTTATTATAATTAGACTTCCAATTATCATGTAAATAATTAAATTGCCGTCATTGTATTCGATGATTTCGGCTTCTTTTCTTTTACGGGAATTCCTCCTGAAGTTGCCATTTCTTAAAAGATTAAATATTTTTTTTATTAAATGAAATAAATATTTCAAATAATTAATTAAATAAATAATTAAAAAATAATTTTTATTAAACTATTTATTGCAATATTTTTTTATTTTATTTAAATATATTTTTTTTTTGATAATAGAAAAATATGAATAAAAATAGAAATAAATCGAGTATTTTATTTTTCAAATTAAAAGTTGTATCCTACCGATGAAATTCATTGTGTTTTATTTTTCTTTCAGAACTTGGAGAGCGCAATTCCTCATTGAAATATGCAACGAGATCCGATTTTCCTAATTTATAGAGAGCCTTTTTTAACAAGCCTCGAGACAACGACTTTGGTATTCTCTCATTCCAATTGACGAGACTCTCCAAACAATGTGAATTCGATATTTCATTCCAATTTTCCGGGAAATTCTCATTTTCAAGTTGTCGTAATGCTCGATGAACATCTCGTTTTGTCAAAACGATAATAAGGTAAAAACATTCTATTGGATCAAGCTTACTGACAATGTTTTTCAATTTACCATTATCCAAGTGTCTGGTTCTTCGCAAATTTCCCTAAACAGATGTTGCCAAAGATACCGGCACCTTCCAATTTCACAGGTGAAATTCATGAATTTTATTTATTTTCATATTTTTTTTGACAAAAAAAAAAGAATAGAGAATATAAATATAGAATTTAATCGTTTACCTCGATGATAATTATGAAGAAATACAAGTACGAAAATTTCATCATCAGCTAAATTTGTTCATAATCAATTTTTTTCTTTTATTTTCGTTTGTTTATAGAGAAAAAATTTGTGACATTTTTCCAACATATTTTCCAAGTAAGGAGCAATTTCAAGTGATTCAATTATTTTTTCTATTGTTTTTTTTTATTTTCTTCGAAACAGTTGAACGGCTTGTAAAGTGTCTAATCAATACTCGTCTTTTCATTTCTGTTCTTTCTCAACCCTTTCTTGCGACGAATCTTTTGACCCTCAACCTTGACCGAGAGACTTAATCTAGATGTCGGAGTATTCTCATCCTTTTGAGTGCAACGATTATAGTCTCAGAATTTTCAGAGAGAATTTACCAATTACTAGTTTTTCTAAAAGTCGAATAATTTTAATAAAAAAATTTTTTTTTCAAATTCATAATTCGATTTATATTATTAGAAATCGAATTGTAATTTTTAAAGTTAATTCAAGAATTTTTTAATCTCAGATCGAATTATTTTTTGCTTCCTAACTTTTTTCGATAAATTTTTAATAGAATTTCTTTTTGAATGTTTTGAATTTTAAAATTAATGAAATTCTAATTCAATGTTTTGAAAATTGAATATTAACAAAATCTTTGTTATCATATTCATAATTTTATTCAATTAGTTTAATTAAGCAAAATTGTTTTTAATTAAGAAATATAATTTAATTAAAAAGTTTAATTTTACATTAAAAAATGTAAAAATTGTTACTTGTAAATTATTGTAGAAAAACGAATTTTTATTAATACAAAATACGATTAATAATTAAATTCCAGCAAAGAATTTTATTATTTACAGAAATAATTGAATTCTTAGACAGAAATTTATTTCAATTTTTAGAAATAATTAAATAATTTTTAAGTATTTCGTTGAAATTTTTTTTTAAATAATGTAGTTTTTTAAAAGTTTTAATTGAAGATTTGATTTTTGAGTATAATTAAAATTTGTAAAAAATGATTAAATTTAATATCACAATTTCTTTAAATAATTAAATTCACTCAAGAAATTTTATTAAAATTAAAAAGAATTGAATTCTTTCGAAGCAATTCTTTAATTTTATGAATATAATCGATTTTGTTAATAATTGAAATTAATAATTTAATATTAAATTCTTCAAAGTTATTGACAAAAGAATGAATTCATTTATTTTATTGTTTTGAAAATAATTGAATTTTTTTGAGTAATTTTATTCTAATTGCATTGAAAATAATTGGATTCTTTCAAAGAATTTCATTAACTTTTTGAATATAATTGATTTTGTTAATTGTAATTAATAATTTTATTAATAAATATTATTAAAATAATCGATAAAAAATTGAATTATTTTGAAAAATTTGTGTACAGTGTTCGAAAATAATTGAATTTTTGTGAAGATTTTTACTATTTACGAAAAATAATTGAATTCTTGCGAAAAATTTTACTGAAAGTTTAGAAAATAAATAAATAATAATTAATTAGTTATTAATTTTGAATCTGAAAATATTTTTAAAAATTATTTATTTAATTAAAAATTGCTAGTTTCTATAATAATTGCAGATAACAATTAAATTATCTTACTAATTATATGAACTAAATTCGATCTAAGATTAAAGGATAAAATATAAAATTTACTGAATTAGAGAATTAATTAAATATTTATTTCTCTAATTGTTGAATAAATATTTAATTATTCCACTAATTTTATATTCTGAATTTAAAAGCCCGCATTTGATTTTTTCTATATTGCAAATTGTAAATTCTCGGCGTACTGTAAATTATTTCTAAAATAAGGTAAAATAGAAAAAACAGAAAACTGTTTACCGGAGGATAACAAAATTGTGCAATTTTCCAAGTAGTAATTAAATTTACACGCTATTTTTCCCGTGTCTCTTTCCCTTGGCTATTTTTCTCCACTCGCAGGTTTTTCTAGAGCAAGGACTACTTGAGTCGTATTGAAACAATTTCTCTGCGTTTTTCGATCCCTTTATTCTCTTTTCCTTCAATTGCGGCGATGTCCAACCACTTTTCTTTTTTTTCTTCCCTTTTTTGGTCGCTATAATAAACTCTGTTTCTAAATAAAATGAGAAAAGGAAAATTTCACTATTCAACAATTTTTGAAAAGGAGAAAAGAAACTAGAATTTCTGTTTGGTAAAAATAATAAATTTTTGTGTGAGAAAAATAAAAGAAGAGAAGATTAAAAAATAAATTAGAATTTTAGGAGTAAAATAAAATACTTTATATTGAAAAAAAAATGTTTTCAACCTTCACTGGTGCAGTTACACTGATAATGGTTGTAGTTATTTTTTGGCACGGTGACAATTTTATTTTGCATTTCCTTATAATCAGTACGTGATGGTTCACTAATGGCACTTCTCTGACACTTTCGTATTTTCATTTCCTTCTCGAGACACTTGTTTCTCGCTACTTTCTTTGCCTCTTTCTTCTGGCATTTCTCTCTCGTTTTTGAATGTGTTTTCTTCTTTCTCAATTTTTTGCATTTTTGCACGCACGCCGTTTCTTTCATCAAACGTGACTTTTCATTGTTATCGTCTCCCTTTGAATCCAAACAGCACTTTGAGCATTTTCTGGACCATCCACTTTCCATGCAGTCTACATTCGAATAAGCCCTTCTACTTGTTTCTCTTCGCTTACCACAGCAACATACGTTAATATTCTGCTTTTCTTTACTTAAGGCCCATTCTTGACTTGAACCGAAAAACAAAAATTGTCTCTCAAAAAAATTTAAATGTTTAAAAAAATAATTGTTTCGCAAAAAAATTTATTTAACAAAAAAAAAATTGAAAAACTTGGAAAAATTATTTTTAATCATAAGGAAGAATTTTTCTTCTCTAAGAAAAAGAAAAGAATTCTTTTAAAAGAATTTTTACCATAAACGACCCTTGACAAATCGATCGCAATTTTTTCTGTAGATGAAAAAAATTCCACTTCCACAAATGGACATGATTACTAGAGCAATAACAGTGATAAGAATAATCCAGTAAACGTCAAAGTTCTTCTCTCTTGTTTTCCCTCTAATTACGTCTTTATTTCTATTTTCGTAATCATTTTCATTAAAAGTCTCTCCGCTCCTGGAAAAAGGGAGGAAAAGAAACACATCGAGTTATAAAAATAAAGTAGAAAACGAGAAGAAATAAAAATAAATAAGTTGAGATGAAAAATAAAATAAAAAATTCAATTCAAAATATATTTTATCAAAGTACATACTTGAAAATTTTATGAAAACTTTTACTAATTTTATAAAATATATAAAAAATTTCTCGTAGTTCTTTTGAATTTTATGACCCATTTTTTTTTAATAACAAGATTTTATTTTTATTTGATTCAAGGTTCGACTCAATTGCAGATTAATGGATTCATTTTTTTTAAATGCTTTTTAACAAAGAGCATTTAGTTTGAGAGGATATTTTTAGGATTGGAGAACAGTCGAGGAAATCAGGACAAAATATAATAATTGTGGCAAAAGCGTGACGTCGTCTTATCAAACAAGTTTCAAGGAACAAACGAAACAAAGGGGCAGTAATTGTCTCTGGCCCTGACTATCATTATCAACTTCTCATTGCGTTCTACTCCCCTTATTGTTTATGATTTTAAAGGGTACGATCAGATTTTAATATTGCATTATTGACAATAACATTTTACATTATCAGATCTCTTTATTCTCAAGAATATTTCCAATGTCAACGATCATTGAGAAAGCTCTCTTCATTATCGTGAATTGTTCTCTTAAAATTTCATTTTCCAAAAAAAGAAAGAAATAAGAATTTTTTTTTGCTTAAAATTTTTATTGAAAAGTTTTTCAATTTTTTCAAAATTATATTTTATTTTTTCTATCTATATTAATAATCGTTATATTCTGGTCATTTGTTCGTTGTTTGAAGTTAATTGTTGTTTGCTTGTTTCTTTCCTAATTTTTTGAATAATATTTCTTTCTAAATCTTTTATTTTAACATTAATCTTTTGAAAATATTTGAATTTTTTTGATGAATTTAATAACAAAATTTTTAAAAATAATTAAATTGTTTCGAGAAATATTAAATTTTATTGATAAATAAATTTCTGCTAAGAATTTTGAAAAAATGAAAATATTTTATTTCTTGCGAGAAATTTAATTAAAATTACAATGAAAATAAATGAATTCTTTCACAGAATTTTAACAACATTTTTAAAAGTAATGGAATTTTTTGGAAAAATTAAAAAAAAAAAAAATAAAAAAAATAAATAATATTAAAATTGTATTAAAAATAATTGAATCCCTGTGAAGAATTTTATTATTTATGAAAATAATTAAATTTTAGCGGAGAATTCCATTAAAATTTTAGAAAATAATGTAGTTTTTTGATAATTTTAATTGAAAATTTCATTTTTTTTAATATTCTTAAAATTATTAAGAAATAATTAAATAGTTAAATTTAATAATCTTACAATTCTTTTAAATACTTAAATATAATTGAATTCCTGTGAAGAATTTTATTATTTATGAAAATATTTCAATTCTTTCGAGAAATTTAATTAAAAATAAAATGAAAATAATTGAATTCTTTCAAAGAATGTTATCACATTGTTAAAAATAATGGAATTTTTGGAAATTTTTTTTATTTAATTGTATTAAAAATAATTCAATTAAATAAATTAATTAATTAAATTGTTTTAAAATTAATTGAATTCCTAAGAAGAATTTTATTATTTATGAAAATAATTCAATTTTAGCCGAGAATTTTCTTTAATTTTTAGAAAATAATTGAATGTTTCAATGAATTTAATAAAATTTTTAGAAATAATTGAATTTTTTCTAGGATTTTAATTAAAGTTTAATTGAAAATAATTAAATTCCTAGGAATAAATTTTTCAAAACAATTAAATCATTTTAAAGAATTTTGTTGCATTTTTTAAAAATAATGTAGTTTTTGTTAATAATTGCAATTGAAATTTTAATGTTTGAAATTTATTTAAATTTTTAGGAAATACTTGAGATCTTCTCAGAATTTGATAAAAGTTTTTGTTAAAATAATTTAATTTTTTCTAAAATTTTATTAAAATTTGAAAATAATTGAATTCTTTAGAAAAATTTTATGGTTAGAGTTTAAATTCTAATTTAATTTTCCTTTAAATATTATAATATTTGATAATTGATAATTATTGTAATTATTAATTATTATTATCTTACTTTTGAAATCAACTTTGAAAAAAAATTTCTTACATAACGGCTTGAGTTGGAGGCGCATGGTTGCTATCAATTCCATCTAAATCGAATTTCTGATATAGATTATTTTTCTCGTGACCGTTTCCGTTTTGATATTTACTTTGATTCATTTCTTCGTCATTCACGGCTTCATATCGTTTCGCTTCATTGTAATCATTATTTTCCATTAACTTTTCAAATCTCTTTAAATGTTTGATAAAATGTCCTCTTTGAGTTTTTCTCAAATATTTCACTAAATCAGATCTTCCCAAAGATAATAATACATCTTCCATTAATTTACGTCCTTCAATATTTCCATCTTCTTAAAAAAAACATTGGGATAAATTTTCCCCAAATTATTGCAAGAAAATGTAAAATATTTTTTTCCGATATTAATTACTTAAATGATTATTATTAACATTATTTATTATTTAATAATTTCAGAATAATATCAACAATACCAATAATATAAATAATATAATAAATATAATAATATTTATTGTTATTACTATTATTATTTTATTATTATTTATTATTATTTATTATTATAAATTATTACTCACCAGGAAAACTGTTTTGCCACTTTAGCAAATGAGAAAAGCAACTTTTGTCCGTAGACCATGATTTTTTCAAAATACTTTTTATCTCCTCTTGAAGTTTTTCAAGTACAATAGATTTTTCTGAGACGATTTTTTCATAAATCACATCAAGAAGTTTAAAACACTCCATAGGTTGTAATTTTTCTGATAAATATTTCAATTCACCAAATTCAAAATTAGATGTCCCGAGAACGAACCATTTAGACTGAAATAAAAAAATATTCATTTTAATATTTTGCAAAGTAGTGACAATATTGCATTCCTTTTTGTTTTTCTTAGAGTAAAAAAAATACTTACTTTGGTTAATATAAAAATCAAAATATACGTATAAAAATAGTGTACAAATTTCATCTTAAAAATAATAAAGTGTATAAATTTCGAAAAGAAATTATCCTCATTTTCGATTAACAATCTGACAGATAACCTCAGTAAATATAGTGACAATTGCTTGGGAAATTTATTGTTTACAAAATCATAACCTGTTAAAAAATATATAATAGATTCTTTCAATTCATTCAATTCTTATGGGATTTTTTTAAAATTAAAACTATTTTTGCTATGAAACACGAATTTAAATGTAGAAATTTATTTAATGTTTCGAAAAATAAAGCAACTGTTATAATTATCTTTTTATTTCTCGTTTCAATTCACCAGGTACTATGAAAATTTTTTGATTAAATTCAAACTAAATTATGTTCAATGAATTATGTTGTAAATTACAATTTAATTGCAATCAGAATTATTTGATAAATTATTTTCATTTATACGCAGTTTTTAAATTCTAAACTTTTTGGAGTTTTTTAATTTAATAATTAGCTAAAAATGAAAAATTTCACTTTTTTAAATTAACTCTTATTTTTTTTCCATTTCAGGTCTCTTCTGTCTATAATCGAGAAATCCAATGTTTAGCGGATTTCCTCAAGCCTGAAGAATGTGAAAAATTATTGGCTTTTTCCGGTAAAGTATTTATAAATTAAAAACACTAATTAGACAAATGCTGCTTTAATATTTTTCTATTTTCGTATATTTCAAACTTTTTTATAATTTAATTTCATGTTATTAATTTTTATTTCACTTAATTATTATTATTTTTTTTCTTTTGAATCTGAGATATTATTTTTAAAATTAATAATTATATACCTAAATTTTATTATTTATAATATTGTTATTGTTTAGGTTCAATATTTATTATTAAAAAAAATATTATTTCAGATGGAGATTCTTTGAAAGCGACAAATTATAACAATTCAATCGAATGTTTTCAAAGGCTTGCCAATTGGACTCTACATTTGAAATGGAAACAAAAGGATACATATGCGATGCTCAAAAATCGATTTCGTCAAATTGGAGGAAGAACGAATTTGGTCTCGTTAATTCACAATTGTTTCACTCGTTTTCGCAGAGAGATTGTGGACGAGACAATTGATGATTGGGGGTAAGCTGCTCACTATAAAACAATAAATTTATACGCTCGGCAATTATCCATTTAAATGAAAATTTATTTTACAAAAAAACAACGCCTCACATTTATATTACATCAAAATTGTATCCAATTCATTAACTTAATTAGCGCTATAGTTATCACGAGTTAGAAATGTTTACATATTTTAATTAAAATTAAAATTTGTTAATTAAATTCAAAAAATTGTTTTGAATTTAAATTAAAAATAAGAAATGATAATTTTGAATTTAAATTAAAAATAAGAAATGATAATTTTAAATTTAAATTAAAAATGAGAAATGATCGTATCTTAATTTAAAAAGGATGAAAAGTTATTATAAAAAAAGAGGAAGAGAAATTTGAAGATCTTATTCTTGATGGTTAACCTTGGATCAGATTTGAAATAATTGGAAAAGATTTGAAGCAATTCGATTCTAACTTGCGTTTCTGTTGGTCTCTTTCTATAGGTTGAACGGTGACAAGAAAGAGACCATCAGAAACTCTCGTGTCGATATACCCGTGTGTAGTATACAAAACCTTATCGAAAATCAATAATCTTCTTTTCGGTGTTCCATGATTGGAATCGATCCCTGGTTCATCAACGAATGCAAAAGATATTTGAAAGTTACAATCGGTCCTGGGATCTGGATTGAAACTTCTGATGAATGCTTCAACAGGAATCAAATCACACTTTATTAATAGAAAACAGAACAAAAGTGAAATTGACAATTTTTGTTTTTCTTTTTTTTCCATGACTAACAGTTACCAATTTTTATGACGCTACGCCTCACACAACATGGATTTATTTTTCTTACTATTCATCAATTTTTTTCTATTGAATGTTTTCTATTATTTTTCAAATCATTTTTTATTCTTTTTCTTTTTTTTCAATTTTTTTTTTTATTTTTTTTTATCTTTTTCGATCGAATCGATTCACTTTTTTCTATTGACTATTTTTTATGTTTTTATTATCTTTATCTATTATTATAATTTCTTTCGAACTTTCTATTATTTTTTTAGTATTAATCAATTTATTTCTAAATTAATTTCTTCGATCGAATCGTATCACTTCTTTCTATTGACTATTTTTAATTCTTTTTCTATTGTTTTCAATTATTTTTATCCAATATTAGAATTTACTTTCAGTTGAATTTTTGAATTATTTATTTTTTTTAGAATTAATCAATTTATTTCTAATTTAATTTTAAAAATTGTTCCTTCGTTGATTTTTTTATTTATTGTTAATATTCATTCAATTTTCTTAATTAATAAAAATCTTCACAAGAATTCAATTATTTTCTTAAATAATAACGTTCTTCGGAAGAATTTAATTATTTGTATAAATAGTTAAATTCTTTGCAGGAATTCAATTATTTTCAACACAATTTTAATAAAATTTCACGAAAAAATTCAATTGTTTTTAAAAATATTTAATACAATTTTTCGAGAGAATTGAAATCATTTTTTTTTAAATTTTAATACATTTTTCAAAACAATTCAATTATTTTCAAGATTCTAAATTAAAATTAGTAAAAAAACTACTTTATTTAGAAAAAACCTAAAGAAATTCTTCAATAGAATTCAATTATTTACAAGAACTCTAATAAAATTGTTTAAAAAAATTTTAATTCATCTCAATAATTTTAATAAAATGTAATAGTAAGATTATTAATTACACTTATTAACAAAATGGATTATATTTAAAAACTTGAAAATGTTGAATTATTAAAAAAAAACTGTATTATTTGAAAAAATTCAAAGAAATTCTTTCAAAGAATTTAATCAAGACTTGTAACAATTCTTATAATATTCTTCGCAAGAATTAAATTATTTTCAAATTTTTAGATATAATTATTTGTCTTATTAAATTATTATTTATTTGACGTAAATTATTCTGTCATTGTTTTCAATCTTAATTTTTTATTCGTTTTCTTAAGTAATTAAATTTTAGATTATTTACTTCACCGGCTGCTTTTTTATTATCACTTCAAGTACAAATCTCATTTTAGCTTTTATCCCGTTCCTAGGGAAGATGGAGAAAAAAGCAATTTGGAGGAAAGTTTTACAAAAGGAAAAAAAGAAGAAAGAGAGGAAGGACAAAGTGAAGGCAAATTTTCAAATTCACTTCGGTCAAGATCTATTTTTAGTTCTCTCAATTCAACTTCGAGTGGTAAATAGTTATCTTTTCTGTAACTGCTTCTTTTTACTTCTTTTTAATATATAAGAAAAGGAATTGTTAATAATTTTAAATATTTCATTTCTAGATTATCCGTGTTTGAAATTAAATCCGTATATAATTTTGGGAATTGTTGGTATTATTGTCCTGTGCGTTTGCTGTAGTACTCTTGTTATAAGAAGAAAATTGGCCAATTGTTTCAAATGCTGTAAAAGAAAGAAGAAACCAAAAAAATCGTCCGGGTAATTTTCTAAGATAATTTGTCTTTATTTCTTTTTGTACTTTTTTATCGTTTCGTTCAATTTTTTTTTTAATTATTTAGTCAATTTTTAAATGTATTAATTAAAACAAAAAAAATTAATTAAATAATTCATATAATTAAAGAGTAAAAAAAAGAAAAATGTTTAAAGAAAAGAAATTATACTCGAGAAAAACATTTATTAATTTTGTTATTTAGAGAAGAAAAATTATTTATGTTACAGAAAATATTCTCCAATTGATGCTGAAAAAGGAAAAAAATCACCGCGAAAAAAGAAAATGTCGTTTTCTTCAAAGGCAGAGGAGAGAAATGACGAGTCTTCGAAAGTTTTAATAAATACAGCAACTCAGGATAGTAATCCTTCTGTTCGAAGAGTAGAAGAAGAATCGCCTCCTTCAGGTTGTTGTCAATGTTGTAAGAAAAAGAAGAAAAAACGAAAGAAAAGTACAAGACGCAAAAAGTGATGACGGTAATTAAATTTTATTTCTCAAGCATTATTTATGAAAAATGAAAACTAAGGAAAAAATAATTAATTTAAAAATTGAAAAGTAAGACATTCAATTTAAAATACAATTTCAAATTAAAATTTAATTATGAATATAATTTCAATATAGAAATAAATATACAAATAGAATATTTAAAAGAAAGAATAGAAATATAATTAGAGAACTTCGTTTATTTATTTGAAAAAAAGTAAGAAAATAGCTGAAGTTATCAACAAAATTAAAAAATATTTAGAAACAAAAAAAGAAAATTAAAAAAATTTTAATTAGATAAGTAGAAAAAAATGAATGAAGATAAATTTTTGGTAAATATTTATATCTTATCTGTCACATGAAAGCTACAAACAAACAAATTAGTAATAAAAAGGAAAAAAATGAATTATTTAATTTTAATTAATTATTTTTTAATTACGTTTCCATTTCTGATTTCCTGCACTATAGATATTAATTTATCTGAACTAGAATACATAGCTTCACATCTCGATCCTTTTGAGTGTCGACGACTCATTGCTGCCCTACACTATTCATCTCATGATTTACCGAAAAATTTATCAGGAGCAGGTACATTTTTGTCTGACAAAAAAAATATTTATAACATTTCAAAGATTTTTGACACAAAAATTTTTGTGTCAATTTATTTGACATTATTTTATATTTTCAAATATAAACATCAATTATTCTCTTAAATAATAACATTTTTTAGAAGTTTTCAATTATTCTTACAAATAGAAAAGTTCTTTGCAAGAATTCAATTAATTTTAACAAAATTTTAATAAAATTTCACGAAAGAATTCAATTATTTCTAAAAATTGTAAAAAAAAAGTTCTACAAAATTCAATTATTCGCAAAAGTTTGAATAAAATTCTTTGTAAATTTCAATTACTTTCAACATTTTCAATTAAAATTATTTTAAAAATTCCATTATTTTCAAATAAATTCTTCAAAACAATTCAATTATTTTCAGTGTAATTTTAATAAAATTCCTTCAGAGAATTCAACTATTTCTAAAAATTTTAATAAAACTCATGGAAACATTAAATTGTTTTCTAAAATTTTAATAAAATTTAATTATTTTCATAAATAATGAAGTTCTTCCAAAGAATTCAATTTATAAAAAATAAAATTCTTCACATGAATTTAATTGTATTCAAACAAATTTCAATAAAATTTCTCGAAAGAATTCAATTATTTCTAAAAATTTTAATAAATCTCATGGAAATATTCAATTTCTTTCTAAAATTTTAATAAAATTCAATTATTTTCATTAATAATAAAATTTTTCGCAGGAATTCAATTATTTTAAAACAAATTTTTATAAAATTTCTCGAAAGAATTCAATTTCTAAAAATTTTAATAAAATTTTTCCTTGAATGAATTCAATTGTTTTTACAAAAATTTGAGATTATTAAATTTTATTAATTAATTATTTTCTAAAAATTTTAATCAAATCCAATAATCGAATTTTCAATTAAAATTACTTTCGAAAAATTTAACGAAATTTTTTAAAATAATTCGATTACTTTAAAAAATTTTAATAAATTTTCTCCTAAGAATTCAATTATTTCTGTAAATAATAAAATTCTTCGTAGGAATTCAATTATTTTCAATCAAATTTTAATAAAGTATCTCAAAAGAATTTAATTGTTCTCATTTTTAAAAAATCCTACAAAGGAATTCAGTGATTTTCAATACATTTATTTTAAAATTGAAAAGATTTCAAAGAAAAATTATTTAAAAAAATTTGTGAATCAAAAAAGAAAATAAAAACTAATTTCAAATTGGGAAAAGATTTCTGGAATACAACGATTATTAATATAGATGGTAAAATTATTCATAAAGCAGAAAATACAAAAAATTATTACGAGCGAGAAAAATATTGCAAGTTATTTAATAAGTGGATGATATTAAATTTTATTTTACTTTATTTTATTCAATTCAATTTTGCTGTATTTTTATTTTCACTTGATTTCTCTCTACAGAACGAAAAGTGAATGAAGAAATTCCTTGCCTTCGACAATTGATTCATTGGAATATATCAACGAACGAAGGAAAAGGTAAAACGCACGAGGAACTCGAACGTCGCCTACGACAAATGAATAGAAATGATCTTGCCGATTGGCTAGGAAAAGAAACCTTCAAACAACTTGGAAAGGATTTTGGAAGAGCTCTTGACCATCCGTTTGGTGAACTTGGCGATGAACAAACCGAAATTCCGTAAGTAATAAATAATAAATTATTTATTAAAATTCTTATTCATTCTCAATTCTTCTAAATTTGAAAAAATCATTTTTTTAAATTCTTATTCATTCTCAATTCTTCTAAAATTTAAAGAATTATTTTTTTAAATTCTTATTCATTCTCAATTCTTCTAAAATATAAAAATTATTAATTAAATTATTATTATTTTCATTATAATTATATAGAAATTCTTTATAATTTTCATTATAATTATACATAAAAATTATAAAATTATTACCATCACAATTTTCTTAAACGAATCAAATTAATAGAGAAAATACAAAGCATAATAAAAATGACGAAGAAATAAAAAAAGAAAGATCAACAAAAAGTGCAGTAGAATCTACTGAAAATATTTATGAAAATGAAGATATTGAAATTTAAAACTAAAAGAAAAATAAGGAAGTCAAAAAACAATGAAGTATGTAAATGTTTCCGAAAAAAATTTACAAATTCTGGAAAATTCTATAAAAAAATCGTCAAGATTAAACGAATTATATTGGGTGTTAATATTCTATTTTCGAAAGGTACAAAAATTCAAAAACAAAATGGAATTTTAAGAAAAAATTCAAAAGAAGATTTTAAATTAATTACACCTAAAAAACAACCGGGTTTAACGAAAATTCTCCATCAATCAAGTGTGAAATTACGAGAGGAAAAAATACGAAAAGAAATTGTGATATATAAGAAAAAGCCCTATTGAAAATAAATTGAGTCCTTTTCTCGTATGTGAGATTTTCTCGAGAAAAAAACACACACACACGATGTATGTAACACGGGGAAAAACAATGGAATAAGCTCCTGTGAGACCTTGACAAAAGAGAATAATAGCCTAGATTTTTTTTCAATTAAAAAAATAGAAAAAAGAACAGGCACACGATATGCATTGAAAATGAAATCCAGGAATAATTGTGCGCGCGCGAGAATTAATTTTAATTATTGTATACTCGTTATAAGTCGTGTTTTATTTTAACATCAACTCATGTTCACCTTTGATGCGAAGAGTATAAATGTTCTATACGTTCTATATATGTTCTATTCGTTCTATATATGTATATATACATATATATAATTCCTATTGGTTTATATATACGGAAGCTTTGAACAAACAAGGGGAAAATGAAATTTTTCGCATACCTATACTTTCTTTTGTCCAGATCCGTATATATACATACATTGACGTTCCGTTGCATTGCAATGGAACAAATTGCCGGTCGTTGGCTCATAATACTATTCCTACAATGTCCGGTCGCATAGACGTACCGGAAATCATACAATTCTCATCTTCTTTTCTTTCTCTCCGTCTCTCTTTCAATTTTTCTTCATTTCTGAATTTCAGAATTCATAAATGACGATGAAAATCAAATAACTCGGAAATACAAGTTTTTTCTTCTGAGGTGAAAATGAATTCTTTTCGGAGATATTATCAAAAATTGGAAATTTTTCTCCTCTTCTAAACAATTTACATCTAATTCTAAATTATTTCTTCAAATAATTAGGAATGGAAAATAACAAGGAAATAGATTTTTTTTCACGTTAAAATGAATTTTTTTGTAGATATTTCAAAAATTATTTATTTATTTCAAAAAAAAAAAATTATAATTATAATTATAGACATGAATTTTCTTTTTAATTCAATTGAAAAATTTAGATATCAAATTCTAAGTTATTGTCGAATAATTTGAAAATTATAAAAATAACTCGGAAAAATATTTTTTTTTATGAGAAAATGGATTTTTAAATACATAATTTTAAGCATATGAATTTTCTTCTCGTTTAATTAAAATTTAATATTTATTCTACTAAATCTGCAAAATAATCTAGGAATAATTAGAATAACTCGGAAATAGAATAGAAAATGATTTTTTAACAGACATTTTCTAAAATATAAATTTTTTTCTCATTTAATTAAAAATTTAATTAAATACCTTAAATAATTGAATTTATTCTAACTCTAAATTAAAATACATAATTGAAAAATAATAAAATAGCTCGGAAGAATATTTATTTTCATGAGAAAATAAATTTTTTAATAAATCATTTGTAAAAAAAAAATTTTTCGTTTGATTAAAAATTTATATTTCTTCTAAATGATCTTCAAAATATTTCAGAAATAATGAGAATAACTAGGAATTAAATCTTTCTTTCACTTCAAAATAAATTTTTTAACGGAAATTTTCAAAATTATGAAATTATTTTCAATCAATTAAAATTTAATTATTTAGGAATAATTTAATTTATTCTAATTCTGCATTATTTTCAAAAAATTAGGAAATAAAAGTAACTTGAAAATATATTTTTTTTCACCGAAAAAATAAAGTTTCTTAGCAGATATTTGAAAAGCTAAACATTTTTTTTTCTCATTCAATTAAAAAATTTATATCTGATTCTAGAGATCTCTGATTCTAAATTATTTTTAAATAATTGAAAAATAATAAAAATAGCTCGGAAAAAAAATTTTTCTTTTTGAGATTTTGTTTTTAGAGTAATTTTTATTATTCTCTAATTGTTTGGAAATAGTTTAGATATTATAAAAATTATGAATTTCTTTCTCGTTCAATTAAAAGTTTTATTTTATTTAATTAAATAAATTTGATACTTCAATTTAATATAATTCTAAATTATTTTCAAACAATAAATTTGGAATATACATTATAATAATCGTAAGTTTCCTTTCCGTTAGCAAATTATCTGCATTCATTTGTTTGTTTTGAAAATTAAATTTTGTGGGTTAAGTATTGGCATTTTATATATATTTTTTAATCTCAAACTTTTTAATGTGGAAAATACTTTACTTATTAAATTGTCTAGACTCTTTGGTAAAAAATCTAAAATTATCAAAAATTCGAAAAAATTCAAAAATCCGATTTTCTTAAAATTCAATATTTTTTCTTCTCTTTTATGGGATTTAGCTTCATTATTTTTGTGCTTTTGAAAAATACTTTACTTATTAAATTGTCTCGACTCTTTGGTAAAAAATCTAAAATTATCAAAAATTCGAAAAAATTCAAAAATCCGATTTTCTTAAAATTCAATATATTTTCTTCTCTTTTATGGGATTTCGCTTCATTATTTTTGTGCTTTTGGAAAATGCTTTACTTATTTAATAGTCTCGACTCTTTCATAAAAAATCTAAAATTATCAAAAATTCGAAAAAATTCAAAAATCCGATTTTCTTAAAATTTAACATTTTTTCTACTCTTTAATGGGATTTAGCTTCATTATTTTTGTGCTTTTGGAAAATACTTTACTTATTAAATTGTCTCGACTCTTTGGTAAAAAATCTAAAATTATAAAAAATTCGAAAAAATTCAAAAATCCGAATTTCTAAAAATTCAACATTTTTTCCTCTCTTTTATGGGATTTAGCTTCATTATTTTTGTGCTTTTGGAAAATACTTTACTTATTAAATTGTCTCGACTCTTTGGTAAAAAATCTAAAATTATCAAAAATCCGAAAAAATTCAAATATCCGATTTTTTTAAAATTCAATATTTTTTCTTCTCTTTTATGGGATTTAGCTTCATTATTTTTGTGCTTTTGGAAAATGCTTTACTTATTTAATAGTCTCATCTCTTTGGTAAAAAATCTAAAATTATCAAAAATTCAAAAATCCGATTTTCTTAAAATTTAATATTTTTTCATCTCTTTTATGGAATTTAGCTTTATTATTTTTGTGATTTTGAAAAATGCTTTACTTATTTAATAGTCTCGACTCTTTGGTAAAAAATCTAAAATTATCAAAAATTCGAAAAAATTCAAAAATCCGATTTTCTTAAAATTTAACATTTTTTCTTCTCTTTAATGGGATTTAGCTTCATTATTTTTGTGCTTTTGGAAAATACTTTACTTATTTAATACTCTCGACTCTTTGGTAAAAAATCTAAAATTATCAAAAATTCGAAAAATTTCAAAAATCCGAATTTCTAAAAATTCAACATTTTTTCCTCTCTTTTATGGGATTTAGCTTCATTATTTTTGTGCTTTTGAAAAATACTTTACTTATTAAATTGTCTCGAATCTTTGGTAAAAAATCTAAAATTATCAAAAATTTGAAAAAATTTAGAAATCCGATTTTATTAAAATTCAATATTTTTTCTTCTCTTTTATGGGATTTAGCTTCATTATTTTTGTGCTTTTGAAAAATACTTTACTTATTAAATTGTCTCGACTCTTTGGTAAAAATTCTAAAATTATCGAAAATTATCAAAAATTCAAAAATCCGAATTTCTTAAAATTCAACATTTTTTCTTCTCTTTTATAGAATTTAGCTTTATTATTTTTGTGCTTTTGGAAAATGCTTTACTTATTTAATAGTCTCTACTCTTTGGTAAAAAATCTAAAATTATCAAAAATTCGAAAAAATTCAAAAATCCGATTTTCTTAAAATTTAACATTTTTTCTTCTCTTTAATGGGATTTAGCTTCATTATTTTTGTGCTTTTGGAAAATACTTTACTTATTTAATACTCTCGACTCTTTGGTAAAAAATCTAAAATTATCAAAAATTCGAAAAATTTCAAAAATCCGAATTTCTAAAAATTCAACATTTTTTCCTCTCTTTTATGGGATTTAGCTTCATTATTTTTGTGCTTTTGAAAAATACTTTACTTATTAAATTGTCTCGAATCTTTGGTAAAAAATCTAAAATTATCAAAAATTTGAAAAAATTTAGAAATCCGATTTTATTAAAATTCAATATTTTTTCTTCTCTTTTATGGGATTTAGCTTCATTATTTTTGTGCTTTTGAAAAATACTTTACTTATTAAATTGTCTCGACTCTTTGGTAAAAATTCTAAAATTATCGAAAATTATCAAAAATTCAAAAATCCGAATTTCTTAAAATTCAACATTTTTTCTTCTCTTTTATAGAATTTAGCTTTATTATTTTTGTGCTTTTAGAAAATGCTTTACTTATTTAATTGTCTCGTCTCTTTGGTAAAAAATCTAAAATTATCAAAAATTCGAAAAAATTCAAAAATCCGATTTTCTTAAAATTTAACATTTTTTCTTCTCTTTAATGGGATTTAGCTTCATTATTTTTGTGCTTTTGGAAAATACTTTGCTTATTTTATACTCTTGACTCTTTAGTAAAAAATCTAAAATTATCAAAAATTCGAAAAATTTCAAAAATCCGAATTTCTAAAAATTCAACATTTTTTCCTCTCTTTTATGGGATTTAGCTTCATTATTTTTGTGCTTTTGAAAAATACTTTACTTATTAAATTGTCTCGACTCTTTGGTAAAAAAATTAAAATTATCAAAAATTCGAAAAATTTCAAAAATACGTTTTTCTTAAAATTCAACATTTTTTCCTCTCTTTTATAGGATTTAGCTTCATTTTTTTTGTGCTATTGGAAAATACTTTACTTATTTAATATTCTCGAATCTTTGGTAAAAATTCTAAAATTATCGAAAATTCGAAAAATTTCAAAAATCCGAATTTCTAAAAATTCAACATTTTTTCCTCTCTTTTATGGGATTCAGCTTCATTATTTTTGTGCTTTTGGAAAATACTTTACTTATTTAATACTCTCGACTCTTTGGTAAAAAATCTAAAATTATCAAAAATTCAAAAATCCGATTTTCTTAAAATTCAATATTTTTTCTTCTCTTTAATGGGATTTAGCTTCATTATATTTGTGCTTATGGAAAATACTTTACTTATTTAATACTCTCGACTCTTTGGTAAAAAATCTAAAACTATCAAAAATTCGAAAAATTTCAAAAATCCGAATTTCTAAAAATTCAACATTTTTTCCTCTCTTTTATGGGATTTAGCTTCATTATTTTTGTGCTTTTGAAAAATACTTTACTTATTAAATTGTCTCGATTCTTTGGTAAAAAAATTAAAATTATCAAAAATTCGAAAAATTTCAAAAATACGTTTTTCTTAAAATTCAACATTTTTTCCTCTCTTTTATAGGATTTAGCTTCATTTGTTTTGTGCTATTGGAAAATACTTTACTTATTTAATATTCTCGACTCTTTGGTAAAAATTCTAAAATTATCAAAAATTCAAAAATCCGATTTTCTTAAAATTCAATATTTTTTCTTCTCTTTTTTGGGATTTAGCTTCATTATTTTTGTGCTTTTGGAAAATACTTTACTTATTAAATTGTCTCGACTCTTTGGTAAAAATTCTAAAATTATCGAAAATTATCAAAAATTCAAAAATCCGAATTTCTTATAATTCAACATTTTTTCTTCTCTTTTATGAGATTTAGCTTCATTATTTTTGTGCTTTTGGAAAATGCTTTACTTATTTAATAGTCTCGTCTCTTTGGTAAAAAATCTAAAATTATCAAAAATTCGAAAAAATTCAAATATCCGATTTTCTTAAAATTCAATATTTTTTTTTCTCTTTTATGGGATTTAGCTTCATTATTTTTGTGCTTTTGGAAAATATTTTACTTATTAAATTTTCTCGACTCTTTGGTAAAAATTCTAAAATTATCGAAAATTATCAAAAATTCAAAAATCCGAATTTCTTAAAATTCAAATTTTTTCTTCTCTTTTATGGAATTTAGCTTTATTATTTTTGTGCTTTTGAAAAATGCTTTACTTATTTAATAGTCTCGACTCTTTGGTAAAAAATCTAAAATTATCAAATATTCGAAAAAATTCAAAAATCCGATTTTCTTAAAATTTAACATTTTTTCTTCTCTTTAATGGGATTTAGCTTCATTATTTTTGTGCTTTTAAAAAATACTTTACTTATTAAATTGTCTCGACTCTTTGGTAAAAATTCTAAAATTATCGAAAATTCGAAAAAATTCAAAAATCCGATTTTCTTAAAATTCAACATTTTTTCTTCTCTTTAATGGGATTTAGCTTCATTATATTTGTGCTTATGGAAAATACTTTACTTATTTAATACTCTCGACTCTTTGGTAAAAAATCTAAAACTATCAAAAATTCGAAAAATTTCAAAAATCCGAATTTCTAAAAATTCAACATTTTTTCCTCTCTTTTATGGGATTTAGCTTCATTATTTTTGTGCTTTTGAAAAATACTTTACTTATTAAATTGTCTCGAATCTTTGGTAAAAAATCTGAAATTATCAAAAATTCGAAAAAATTCAAAAATCCGAATTTCTAAAAATTCAACATTTTTTCCTCTCTTTTATGGGATTTAGCTTCATTATTTTTGTGCTTTTGAAAAATACTTTACTTATTAAATTGTCTCGAATCTTTGGTAAAAAATCTAAAATTATCAAAAATTCGAAAAATTTCAAAAATCCGAATTTCTAAAAATTCAACATTTTTTCCTCTCTTTTATGGGATTCAGCTTCATTATTTTTGTGCTTTTGGAAAATACTTTACTTATTAATTACTCTCGTCTCTTTGGTAAAAAATCTAAAATTATCAAAAATTCGAAAAAATTCAAAAATCCGATTTTCTTAAAATTCAATATTTTTTCTTCTCTTTTATGGGATTTAGCTTCATTATTTTTGTGCTTTTGGAAAATACTTTACTTATTTAATACTCTTGACTCTTTGGTAAAAAATCTAAAATTATCAAAAATTCGAAAAATTTCAAAAATCCGAATTTCTAAAAATTCTAAATTTTTTCTCTCTTTTATGGGATTTAGCTTCATTATTTTTGTGCTTTTGAAAAATACTTTACTTATTAAATTGTCTCGAATCTTTGGTAAAAAATCTAAAATTATCAAAAATTCGAAAAAATTCAAAAATCGATTTTCTTAAAATTCAACATTTTTTCCTCTCTTTTATGGGATTTATCTGCATTATTTTTGTGCTTTTGGAAAATACTTTACTTATTTAATAGTCTCGATTCTTTGGTAAAAAATCTAAAATTATCAAAAATTCGAAAAAATTCAAAAATCCGAATTTCTTAAAATTCAACATTTTTTCTTCTCTTTTATGGGATATAGCTTCATTATTTTTGTGCTTTTAGAAAATACTTTACTTATTAAATTGTCTCGACTCTTTGGTAAAAAATCTAAAATTATCGAAAATTATCAAAAATTCGAAAAATGGAATTGCTTAAAATTCAACATTTTTTTTTTGTCTTTTATGCCATTTAGCTTTATTATTATTTGAATTTTTATTCAAGAGAAAAAATGGAAAACTGAAAAAATTTAGAAACTTTTAAAAATTCCAGGCCTTTTCCATGATTTCCCTGATTTCCAGAAGCCTTTTAAAAATTCCATATTATTTTCATGATTTTCCAGATTCTGTAGGAACCCTGCTTTTGTCTGACTTTCTTCTAAATTATCGAATTCAGTGATTTTTGGGGTGAATTTGGTTAAGTTGTAAAATGATTAATTTCTATTTGAATTCGTTTTTTTTTAATGTAGAAAATCTGATGTTAATTTAATTCTTTTTTCGTTATGCACGGCAAAAAATATTTAGCTGGATGAACTACAGATTTCACTTTAGTAGCGAAATTTTTCAGTGCTTCAATTAATACTTTCGTTATTCTAGAGAAACTTATCGCTATTTCAAGTAAAACTTTTTTCAGTGTGTAATAATTATTATTTCTTTAAAAAGTATTTAATTTAAAATGGCTTTATAAAATAGGCAATGCAAAAGATGACCCAGATACTAATTGTAATTGTTCTAGCCATAGTTTAAGTCTAGTAATGTAAATTCTATTTAAATTGAGACCATTGAGTGAAATTATTTGATTTTTAGTTAGTTAAATCTCTTTGTTAGGTTATAATAATTATTTCTTTAGAATTTTTTAAATTGTTTAAAATAAGCAGTCCCATACAACATTCCCGCGCGGATAGTTTGGCTAGTTTTCAAATAATTAGAAAATAATAAAAATAACCAGAAAACACATTTTTTTACGTGAAAAACGTATTTTTTTAAAAAAAATATTATAAAAATAATAAATTTCTTCTGAAAATTGGATATTAATTAAAAATTGATATCCAATTTTAAATTATTTTCAAAATTAATAACATTTTCAGTCCCTATTAAATAAATAAATACCCAAATATTAAAATTGAATAATTCGTGTATTAAACTCGCTTTATTTTACAAACATTTTCCCTACTTAAAATGCATTGAAATTTGTCATTTTTATAATAATTAATTACATTTTTTTGATTGATAATTAATGGATGCTTAGAGCAACACTTAAAACATTATTGATAATTATTTTTAATTGAGTATTTTACTCAATCTATAAATATCTGCTAGTATTTTTTTTCTTCTTATTCTTCTTTTGAAAGCATTTATTATTTACATAAATTAATAATCGTAAATATTTGAAAATTATCAATTCTGTTCAAGCCTCTCTATGCAAGAGTTATCTTAAAATATAACTTAAAAATACAATCACATATTATGTAAAATGTAAACATTATTAGATCATTTAATTAAGTTTTTCATATAAAACAAGTAGTCAACCCTATTAAAATATAACGTATCTTATTAGTTATTATAATTATATTAATAATATGTAATATTCAATATTATTATTATAATATTACAATTATAATTAGTAAATATTTTAATATACTAATTTTTTTTTACTGTTTATCGTGTGTAAAACATAGACACTGTTTTGACATTTTTTTTCTTTTTTAAGACAAAAACTTTGTTTTCAAGAAAATATTGATATTACCGATTTTTATTAATTTCTTTTTTTTCACTGAATTCATTTCTTTTAATTCAATTTAAATTTCATTTTTTAATTAATTTTACTTTTTAACTTGCAGGGGATTTTTTTTTTTTTGGTCTAGGAGTGTTGTCCTAGAAATATAATAACATAGCCACAGTGAAATTTGTGATAGGCCGGTATTTGATGTTTTTTTCATCAGCGAAAACATTTTTTCTTTTGTTAATTTTTTCAATTATAATTATTAACAAAGCTGTTGATTACTAAGAGTATGCTTTATAAAGGCATTCAAAAGCAACGTCAAGGGTCTTATTCCAAGCATCTCGTGTTTCTGGTGTGAATTTCGAGCCCAAACTTACGCCAATTATTTCCAAAATCACCGCTTTTAATTGCTGAAATAAAAACAAAACAATCTTTTTTAGATTCTTTGAATTATTTTGCATTTGAATTGAAAAAAAATGAATACAATTTTTTATTCTATTGGAATTTTCTTTTTTATTCGAAGAGAAAAATTATTATTTTTTTCTCAAACACAAAGAAAGAAATAGAATTTATTCGATTTAATGATTACAATATAAACTGTTGTGTCGCCGGTAATTTTCTACTAGAGATAGAAGGAGTAATTCCTTTTATTCATTTCTCCTTGATAAATAGAAAATTGTGGATGATTGGAGTTTAAACTTAATACCAATTTGATAAATTATTCCAATATATCTTTATCTCCCTTCTACTTGTCGTATTGATATAGAATTAAAAATATGAATATATTAAATATGACTTTGTGTTAGAAAAATATCGTTAATTCAAATCAATGAAGCGAACCGATTTAACGACTTGCGGTTTAACGAGTGTCTGACAATGTATACGCATTAACGCAGTGTATAATTTCCAACGCGAATCAAAAATCATTTGAATATTCAAATATTGTTTTCCCCCTGACGCATGAAAATAATGTCGTTAAATTGTTACTCTTTCAAGTACGTGACTATCCCTGTTAACTAGAAACTCAAATCATTATTCCGCCTCGCATCCTTCAAACAATATTTGACTAATTAAATTCTCCATATTACTAATAAGAGGAGAATCTCGTTTATTATGGCAAAATATCTCTCCAATTGTCGAAAAAATAATTATTGACAATTAAAAATCAAAAAATAATTACTGACAATTGGAATTCAAAAAATAATTAGTGACAATTAGAAATCAAAAAATTATTACTGACAATTGGAATTCAAAAAATAATTATTGACAATCAGAAATCAAAAAATAATTACTGACAATTAGAAATCAAAAAATAATGACTGACAATTAGAATTCAAAAAATAATCATTGACAATTTGAATTAGAATTTTCCGAATTTCTTCGAATTTATTTTTTCGTCTTTAACTCAACATTGAAAAAAATTGGATTCTTTCCAGATGATAAAATTTGTTTCTTCAGCGAAAAGAAGAGGCGAAAAATAAATGAAGGAAATATTAATAAACATGGTGAAAAATAAAACAGGCTTCGCACTCTTTAATTAATTGAGAAAGCAGTTGTAACACTGATAAGAAGCAGTAAAAAAGGAGCAATTGAAAAAATTAAATTTGACGAATTAAAAAACTCGTTTCAGTCGATTCCAATTTTTAATTAAAAATTAAATTCAAATATATTAAATTGAATAAGTTAAATTAAATTTTACAATTTTTCGAAAACCTAATTTTCTTCAAAATTTACAAATTAAATTATTCAAAACTTGAATTTAATAATATTTGTTAAATAAATATTTAAATACTTAGGAATTTTTATATATTTTTTCTTAGGAATTAAAATTTTACATAATAATTTCAATGTAAAATCTTTTGAAAATTAATTTTTTCTAAAAATTACAACTGCAATTTTTTTCTTTTTTTTGAATTTTCAAATATAATTATTTAAAACTTTAATAATTTAGAAAAATAGTAAATTAATAATTTTAAAAATTGAATATTTAAATATTATTATACTTTTACAGAAATTAAAATTTACAAAAATTTCAGTTTAGAGACCATTTGAAATTTTATTATTTTTAAAAATATTCAATCAATATTGAATTTCTAAAAATATTACTTTTAATATTCAGTTTATTCCTAGAATGTTGACTAAAATTCTTCTCTAAATCAATTATTAATTAAATTTTTTAATAAGTTTCCGAAAATTCTTATAGAATTCAATTATTTAAATACAAAAATTCAATTTTTTTATAAAAATTACAAATGTAACTTTTTTTGTTAACTTTAAAAAAAATTCTTAAAATTAGTTTTTTAAGAATATTTTCAAATCATTTTTGAAGGATAATAGATTTTTCTCTGATATATAATTAACAAATTTTCATATAATTAAATAAGTAAGTTTAGTCAATTTTTGGGGAAATAATTGAATATTTTAAAAGAATTTTTCGAGAATACTAAAAAATAATCAAGTTTTTAAAGAATTCTAATTAAAACAAACATGAAAATAGATGATTTCTGTACAAATTTTTTATGAGTCTATAAAAGTAGATTTTTTATAATTTTCTTTTTTTTTAGATAATTTAAACAATTTTTTAAATTATTAAAATTTCAATTGAATTAGTTTTCTAAAAATATTGCATGCAATGCAATTTTTCCGAAAATAATTCATTTTCTTAAAAGAATTTTTGTAAAATTCGAAAAACTAGTCAATTTTTCAAAGAATTTAAATGACGAGAATTAAATTATTTTTATACAAAAATAAATAATGGATAAAATAATTGATTATTTCTAAAAAAAAATAGCAACTTTATCTTTATTTATAGTGTTTTTTTCAAATTTTTACGGTGAGAAATAAAATTCATCGACAATTTAAGTTTTCCAATAATTTGATACTTTTCTACTACTTTGGGTAAAATTTCCCTACTTTTTTTAATCCTCTGTGAAAATTTCCCCTTCAAAAGAAGGGATTATTTTCCAAAAAAGTGCTAAAAAATATGTTAGATAAAAACAAAATTAACCTGTTGAGTGCGAAGCCTGATAGAAGAATAAAATATTAATAGTATTATTTAAATAGAAATTAAAAAAAAATTCCATTCTTCAAAATTGTCCAACTCTTTGTGAAATTCGCGAGGATTATGTAATGATCTAATTGACGCCAATTTAGTTTGAAAGAATATTTTAACTCATGCAGAAAATTCAATTATCGTTATGTTCAAAGTGACAGCAAGTTTAGAGACTTTATATTATATGTACAATGAATTTATGACTTTCAGCTCATAAAGTCTCTCGTCTCGTCGCCGCTTGTCAGTCTTAAAGAGAAGTATATGTACATTAGTCATGCAGAACTCGAAAAAAGAAGTTGTGAAGCTACTCACGTCAAACTGCTCTTTGGTTTGTCCACGTCTTCTGTGCCTCTCACCCAAGCTAATCAAGCTTGCTTCCATCAAAGGAGGATCGTTAATGGCATCGATCACACTGCCTAAGGCCGTCACAATATTCAAGCAATGTGCTTGGTATTTTTTATTATTTGGAAGCTCGTCCAATGGAACGTTGCTGAACGAGGCGAATAACTTTTGATATTCCGGATATTTTTTGAAATATCTGCAAAAATTTCAAGTCAAAGCCAAAATTTTAATCGATTTCTAATTTACACAATTAGGAGACAATTTATGTTTATTGAGAAAATAATTTATTTATTTTATTAATATATTAAAATTAATACTTCATAATATAATTCAAATTTCGAAAATTCGATTGCAAAGAAATTTATAATTTCGTTAAATTGAATTCGACGAGTTTATAATTTCGCTGAATTTTGCAATTCAATGGAATTATAATTTCGTTAAATTAATTTTCCCAAAGTTTTAAACATTCAAATGAACGAAATTTTTTTTCTACTTAAATAATTTCCAAAATTCCAATCTGCATAAGAAAAATAATTAGATACAATTAAACATTTTCTTATCTAATTGTACCAATTTTCTGAATTTAATAATTTTCAATATCCACTATTTTAATAAAATTTTTCAAAAGAATTCAATTATTTAAAACAATTGTTGATAAAATTCAACGCAAACATTTAATTATTTTCATAAATAATAAAAATTTCACACAAATTCAATTATTTTCATAAATAATAACACTAATTTTTTTGTATTTAAATAATTGAATTCTAGTAGAATTTTCTAATAAAAATTGATTTAAAAAAGAATTTTCGTTAAAATTTTTATATAATAATTGAATATTAAAATTTAAATTACTCTTCAAAGGGCCTTTGAGCCCGTATATACATTAAATAAATAAATAAATAAATAATTAATTAAAAGCATTAGAGTGTAAATTTTTAAAATAATTAAATTTTAAGAACATTCAAATTAAAATCTTTGTAAATCTGAATTTTTCATATTCTTAACTTCTCAAAGAACTTTTTCAAAAATTATTAAAAATAATGGATTTTTGGTAAAATTTTAGTTAAAAGCACTAAAAACAAAATTTAATTCTGGAGAAATTATAAATTATTGCAAAAATTCAATTATTTTTAAGAATAATAAAATTCTACGGAGAAATTCAATTATTTTTAAGAGTAATAAAATTCTTCGGAGAAATTCAATTATTTTCGTAAATAATAAAACTCATCGCAGAATTTCAATTATTTTTAGTACAATTTTAATCAAATTCCTCGAAAAATGTAATTATTCTTAAAAATGTTATTAAAATTCGTCAAAAGAATTCAATTTTAAGAAACATTCAATTATTCAATAAATTATTTTCTTTTTATTTAAATAATTTGAATTCTTGTAGAATTTTATAATAAAAATTGATTTAAAAATGAATTTCCGTTAAAATTTTAGATTACAATTGAATAATAAATGCATTATATCGTAAATTTTTTAAATAATTGAATTTTGAAAACGTTTCAAACTAAAATCTTTGAAAATCTGAATTTTTCATATTCTTAACTTCTCAAAGAATTTTTTTTCAAAATTTATTAAAAATATTTGATTTTTGATAGAATTTTATTTAAAAGCACTAAAAACAAAATTTAATTCTGGAGAAATTACAAATTATTGCAGAAATTCAATTATTTTTAAGAGTAGGTAATAAAATTCTTCGCAGAAATTTAATTATGTTCTAAAATAATAAAATTCAATTATTTTCACAAATAATAAAACTCATCGCAGAATTTCAATTATTTTGAATACAATTTTAATCGAATTCCTTAAAAAATGTAATTTATTCACAAAAATTTTATTAAAATTCGTCCAAAAAATTTAATTATTTAAAAATCATTCAATTATTTGCAATAAATTATTTATTTTTGTATTTAAATAATTTAATTCTAGTAGAATTTTTTAATAAAAATTGATTTGCAAAAATTCAATTATTTTTATAAATAATTAAAATTTCACAGGAATTCAATAATTATTTACAAATTTTTTAAAAATGTCTTATAAAATTCTTCACATTTTTAAATTATTTTCATAAATATCATAAACTTATCGCAGAATTTCAATTATTTTGAATACAGTTTTAATCGACTTTCTCGAATAATGTAATTATTCTTAAGAATTTTATTAAAATTCGTCAAAATAATTCAATTATTCAATAAAAATTATTTATTTGTGTATTTCAATAATTTAATTCTACTGGAATTTTTTAATAAAAATTGATTTAAAAATGATTTTTAGTTAAAATTTTAGATAATAATTGAATATAAGAAGCAATATAGGTAGCGGGAATTTTTAGAAATAATTTAATTTTGAAATAAATTTTTTGGAAAAAATTTAATTAAAAAAAATTCAATAAATTTCTAAAAATAAAAAAAAAAATTATTTAGAAGTTTTTATTTTTTTAATAGGTATGTATTTAATTGAAGAATATAAAAATAATTGAAATTTCGTAAAATTGAATATTGTGTAAACAAATGTATTTGGAAATTCTTAAAAAAAAAATTTTCGAAAATTATTAAAAATAGTTGATTTAGAGAAGAATTTTAGTTAAAAATTCTTGAAAATAATTTTGAAGAAGTACAATATTCTTATAATATAAAACAATGATATTATCACTGGATCATCTTCATGTTTTATAGTTATGAAAAAATTTAATTTATTGTTTTAAGTATGATTAATGATTAAATATTAATTTCTCAATGAGACAATTATTAGAATTTATCAAATAGCGTAGAAATTTTGGCATTTTTCAAAAGACCCCAAAAATATCTTTGTCGTGGAAATTGTGCCCACGAATAAATATTTCATTCATTAAAGAATCATTTTTTACAAAATGAAATTGAATATGAAAAGAAATTGAAAATGAAAAGAATTTGTAATGAAATTGAAAATGAAATGAAAAGAATTTGAAATAAAATTGAAAATGAAATGAAAAGAATTTGAAATAAAATTGAAAATGAAATGAAAAGAATTTGAAATGAAATTGACAATGAAATTTCTCAAACGAGATTTTAATAACTGCACACAGGTGTGAATTAATAAGAAAAATAAATTGTTTCATCATTTATTGAAATACAGTAGTTTCTTCATGAATGAAGATACGCTTAATTAATTTCGAAGTAAAGTACGTGCGTAGTTTACTAATACTACCAAGGTATGCAGAAAATAGTGCATCGCGCGTTGAATAGTAATGTCAGTAGCACGTGTGACAAGAAGCAAGTGCAATTAATTTTATAACACACTAAACAAAGTAGAATTAGCTTGTGGTAAATGTTTAAAGGCAAACCAGAAAATCAATACTTCTATCATAATACATATTTCAATATTCTCTAGATATATATTATATAAATAAATAGCCATGTATAAATAATAATGCTAAAACCCATATTTCTCGAAAATCACCGAGCACAAAGTGATTTATATCGAACGAAATGAAACTTAATATCATCGTAAATGACTTAATGTCCGATAAAAGGATTCAAAAATTTGCAATGTGGAAAATATGCAAAAAAAAAGAAAAAAATGTTCTTTTTATTAGTCGATAAAACTGAATTATTTGACGGGATCTTTTTTTAAAGGCTGTTTTGAAAAATTGTTTTTATATATCCAACGAAATTTATTTTTTAATTCAAAATATTCCTTTTTGTTAAAAATATTTTCTGTATTATAATTTCTTTTTTAAAAATATTTTCTATTTAATTTTCCTTTTTGTTAAAAGTATTCTCTGTCTAATTTTTCTCTTTTTCAAAATTATTTTCTACACTTTTTTCTTTTTGACAAAAATAATTTCTATATAATTTTCCTTTTTATTAGAAATATTTTCTGTATAATTTCCCTTTTTATTAAAAATATTCTCTTTTAAAAATATTTTGTGTACAATTTTTATTTTTATTGAAATATTTTGTATATAATTTTCATTTTTATTGAAATATTTTGTATATAATTTTTACTTTTTATTAGAAATTATTATTATGCAAATAACAAAATTTTTTATATATAAATTCATTTATTGAATAATTTCAGATTCAAAATTTTCAAAATTTACATATTAAGTACATACGTAATTATTATTATTGTTTTTTTTTTACAAATTTTAATAAAATTCTTCGAAACAATCAAATTATTTTTAAAAATAATAAAATTTTTCGCAAGAATTAAATTGTTTTTATAAGAAATAAAATTTTTCTCAGGAATTCAATTATTTTCAAAATTTTAATAAAATTGTTTGAATGAATAAAATTATTTTGAAAAATTGTAATAAAATTCTGAGAAGATTTTAATTATTTTCTAAAACTTTTAATAAAATTCAATAATGAAACGGTTCATTTCAATTATTAACAAACACGATTATTTTAAAAACTTGAAAGAAATGCTTCATAAAATTCAATTAATTTCAAAATTTTCTATTAAAATTATTTTAAAAAACTCCGTTATTTTAAAAAAATTCAAAGAAATTTTTCTAAAGAATTTTATTAGGATTTTCAAAAGTTTTAATAAAACAAGAATTCAATTATTTTCATAAATAATAAAATTCTTCGAAGAAATTCAATAATTTGAAAATTTTGATTAAGTTGTTTGCAAGAATTCAATTACATATTTTCTATATAATTTTCCATTTTGTTAAAAATATTTTGTATAATTTTTTCTTTTTTAAAAATATTTTTTATATAATTTTCCTTTTTGTTAAAAATATTCTCTATAATTTTTTCTTTTTTTAAAACTATTTTCTATATAATTTTCCTTTTTGTTAAAAATATTTTCCACACAATTTTCCTTTTTCCTAGAAATATTTTCTATTTAATTTCCGTTTTTATTAAAAATATTCTCTACATAATTTTCCACTTATTAAAAATATTTTCCGGATATAATTTTCTTTTTTATTTAAAATATTTTCTACCTATATAATTTTCCATTTATTAAAAATATTTTCCGTATAATTTTCCTTTTTATTAAGAATATTTTCCACACAATTTTTCTTTTTAAAAAAAATATTTTCCACATTGTATCGTGTTAATTATTAAACAATAAAATAATCCACATTTATTTCAATAATTTCTTTCCCCTCACGGCAAATTTCAACGGTTCTTGAAAATTTTTTTGAATTCTTCGGCACTTGAAGAAAGTACTCTCAAGGAATCAAAACCGGTTTGTAAATTATAGAATTCGCAAAAAATTAAAATATAAAATTACAAAAAAATTTTATATATCAAATTAAAATTACATTAGAAATTTAATACAGAAAATTAAAATTACACGAAACGTTTAGTAAATAAAATTAAAAATTACATAAAAAATTTAAATTTACACAAAATATTTAGTAAATAAAATTAAATTTCCGTTATTATCACACTTGAAGATAAGAGAAAACGTTAATATTTCATAATGATAATTTAATCGATGCTTATATTTGAAAAATTGAGAATATAATATTCTGGAGGAGAAGTTTGCGCATTTTAAGAAACGAGAAAAATCTGAGTACTCACGCAATCATTATTGCAACACCGGTGCCAACGGGATCCTTCTTTAAAATACTCCACGTGTTCTGAACAAGTTTTTTCTGCCTTCCCGACAGATTGGTCACAGGATCGATAACATTATCATTCGATGAATTCCATAACATGCTAAGCGAAGAACCCATCGTCTGTTTAAAACAAAAATTAATAAAAATATAGGACCAATATTACAAAAAAGAAACGAACTTATTCATTAAATTTGCAATTTTCTACGAAAACAAAGCACATTAAAAAAATATTTCTATTACTTCTATTAATTTATTTTGCAATGTAATTATTTTCAAACTCTCGAAGTAATTTGCAAATAAAAATGAATTTCTATATATTTTTGTTTGAAAAGTAGAAATCCTTTTTAAAAATTTTTTGGAATCTTTTTTAAAGTTTTTAAATTTTTAAAAATTTTTTTAAACTTTTTCCCCAAAGTTAGTTGATTTTTTGCAAAATGGAATTTTTATTTGAAAAAAAAATGAAAAGAGGAGAAAAATAAAATTTCAGTGGTAAACAATTTTTTTTACACTGTGTAATATTGATAAACAGTTCAATAACGGTTTCTTTTTTGGAGCACTAAACCTCTCGGAGTTTTGGCGAGAACTGTTAAACAACCTGTGACTCGTCTACATCTATACGTACTCATTTCCGTGACTCGAAGCGTGGTAGAGATGCGCTTTCGATCTCGAGTCTCTCTTTTCTCTTGTATTATATATTTGACAAACTATTTTTGTGCGCCGCGCATCCAAATTTAAATGTATTTATATGTTGTACAAATGTCATATATGCAAAAATAGACCGATTCAAACAAAAAATTTACATACTTTTTTCTCAAGTTTTTTTTTTTAAATTATTATCGCTTTTCAATTTCTTCAGAATCTAAGAAAAGAATATTTTATTTTTATTTATAAGTAACAAGTTTTGTTCTTATTTCATTTTAATTACTTTTAAAAATAAATATTCATTAAATAAATTAGAATTTATTTATTCTGAAGTTAATTTGATCTCTATAATAAATAATTACTAAAGTGAAAATATTTTTTCAGAAAAGCATTTTATAAAATAAAAATTGCTTATTGCAAATTTATTGATCGATTTATTATAAAATTATGTTTGGTTAATTTATTATAAAATTATTTTTGGTTAATTGAAATGTACTTTTATATAAAAAATTAAATATTAAATTAGAATATTAGAATAAAATGTTAAATTAGAAAATATTCAATTTCAACTGAATAAAAAGATTTTTTGAAAAATTAATACTTGCCTGAGAGATATTCTTTTGTCAATATTGTTGAAAATATCAGAAATATCTTTTGTCCTTCTTTAAATTCTAGAAATTGGAATATTTTTAGTTTCAATTATTTATTTCCGTCCATATTTATATGGAATATTTTTAATTTCAATTTAATTATTATTTTCGGAATAGAATCTTTGCATCTGATTATCATATTTGATTTTTATTTCCCACTAGTTGCCTCCTACGTTCTCGTGCTGTTTCCATCGTGTTTCCATTATCATTCGTTGAACTTGAAACTGAAAAAAGAAAAGAACTTTTTATTTTGTAAATAATGTAAAAAATATATTGATTTTTTTAAATTAGATAAATTTTAAATTAAATATTTAAATTGAATTAAAAATCAATAATTAAAGTTAATAATTAATAATTAAAATTAATAATTACAATCTGATAAAATTAGCTACTTAAATTAAATTGTAATGTAAATATTAATTGATTTTAAAATAATTACAGTAAATTATAATCAGTTTGAAACACTTACAAAAATAAAGTTCCGAATTTCGTCTCGATAATTTTAAATAGTTAACAGCATCATTAAAAGCTTCTGTTTTCTTGATAGATCCCTTTCTTAAATTTTTAACTGCTCTGCAATCAAGATTGCTCTCGCACTAAAATATTTATTGTACGCTTAAAATTTAAGAAAACGTAGATTAAATTAATTGGTTTAAATAAAAACAATAATCTACTGAATTTTCATCGATTGCCTCCATTCGAGAATCAGGCTGAGAATTTTTTAAATGCTTTTCAATGCCACGTTCACTTGATTGCCTCTTTTTATATTTAAGTGCTAGAAGAAATATTTATGTGCATTCTAGGAAATAATTAAATTAAATTTATAATAATTAACATTTGAAGGATAACATTTAAAAATTTAACAGAGATTTATTTAATTAATTTAATAATTAACTAAGAAAAATTTAACATTTGAAAATAATTTGCAATCATTTTTAGAATTGAAATAATGATTTATAATTAATCAATCAATCAATAAATTAATTAATTATCTATTTAATTAATTAATCAATCAATTGATTAATTAACTATTTAATTAATTTCAAAAAATTTTACAAAATATTTTTCAATTTCTTTTTAATATTTAAAAATTTGCAGTTAAATAAAAATTAATTAAAGTAAAATTAAGAATTACTTGAAATTATACAAATTCGGAAATTTAAATTCGTGGATATTTACTTGTTTCTTCGTCAATAGAACTAGTTTCAGAAAAATTACGAAACTGAATTCTCATCTCGCTTCTTTCTTTTCTTCTTTTTGTCCTTGAATCGTTAACATTTTTTCTTATTTTCGAATGCGTTGTATTTGAAAAATCAGTAACTAATGTCGACCATAAAGCAACTCTTGTGCACCAATAAATTCTTCTTGCTTCCCAGTATTCCAAAGATTTTCCATAAATCGTTCGATTTTTATTCCATCCACAAAGCTTAAAATAAATTAATTGTACTATTAATATTATTATAATAATAGGAGAAATATTTTGAATTTTCCCACCATTTTTTACGAGATGAATAATAATAATACAAAAACGAAACGAATAATTATTATTATTATTAATTATTGTATTATTAAATCATTATTATTGTCTAATTAAAAACTCTTATTTGATGTAGAAATTTATTTATGTAGAAATTTTATAGATTATTTGCTAAAATAAATAAAAGAATAATATAAATAGAATTAATTAAAAAATTACTTACCGATCGAAAAATAGAGTCGTCATTCGAATTAAATTTTAAATCATTCTCTCTATGAATTATCATCAGGGAATTCATTTTGTGAATTAAAATATTAAACTGATTCGACTGAATGACAATTTGCTCCTTTGTCATAAGTACCGGAAATTCCCATTTTAACATTTCCAAAAAATCGGACGAAAAATTCTGAAAAAAAAGAAAATATTTTTTAGTGATAAATGTAAATAAATATAAATAAATAATCATAAATAAATAAATACAATAAAATATAATATAAATCGAATAAATCCAGTAGAAAATGATTCCAATACTTTTTAGAACTAAAGCAAAAGCAAAATCAAAAATATAATTAAATAGGAATAAAATAGAAAAATATTTAGAGCAGAAAATAGAAAAAATTTAAATTTGTTTATAAACTAGGTATATAATTTATTAACGTCAATTGGATTACCAAAACAATAAAATACCTGAGCCCCTGAAAGCACGTTTGACCCAAATGCATAATTTAAATCCACTTTACTTTAAGGACTTGAGTTCTAATACTATCTAAAATGAATCAGGTACATAAAAATTATGTCACATACCTCGAGGTCCTTAAGAGTTAGTTGCATGTCTTTGTGAATCATGGCTATGAAATCTAAAACATCATTTCTCTGTTGGGGCTTATTAAAATAATCTACAATCAAAGTACTCATTATAGCACAAACTGAGGAAAATTTCTTTTTCATTTTAGCGTCTTGAACGAATTGCGGAATTAAATCGTATTGAAAGTACTTGATGTATTCAGGATGATTTTGAAAGAATCTAAATATAAAAATTCGATTATTTTTTTTCTTCTCTTAATTTTTCATCCTGAAAAAAGTAAATTACATTTTACCAAAAGCCGAACCATAATAGTTGACATCATTTTCCACTAATTGCCAAACTTTTTTCAAAGTCTCCGACTCCTTTGATTTGATTGAAATTTTATTCAATTTTTTCAATTGTTTTGCATTTCCATGGGAAATTCTATTACCCATTACGATTAACTATATTAATTTTCTTATAATTTGTAATTAAAATTATAATTTATAACTAAAATTGTAATTTATAATTATTTATAATTATTTATAATTAAAATTAGAATTTATAATTAGAATTAGAATTTATAGTTAGAATTATAATTTATAATTAAAATTACAATATGTAATTATAATGACAATATAAAATTATAATAATGAAATTTTTTCATTCGAGTTTTAGTATCATTAACTATGAATTAATTCACAAAATGTCAAAATAGAAAATAGAAACATTTGAACGCTGCATAAAAAAAACATTTTTTTCTTCTTTTTATTTCTCTACTTTCAATGTGGCAGTGTAAGAAAAAACTTTGACCTTATCTTCCAATTGTCAAATATAATCAATATTTTATTCAAGTAAAAATTTTAAAAAAATGTACAAATACAAAATTTATTAATTTTTTTTCGCATGAAAGAAATCAAAAAGTGTAAAATTTATAAATTTGAAAATTAGCGGTTAATAAAAAAATATACTAAGCCTTTTTTGTATAATGTTACGAGACAATTTCTGACAGAGTGTCAGCGTACTGAAATTCGGAACTGTTTTCATATTCACACATGTCCAAAGCAATAATGCAACTTTCGCGAACAACACGTTTTTCATCTTCGAGATATTTGTTCAAAATTTCCAAACAATCTTCAGTTGCAATTGCACCTAAAGCTTCGGCGCACTCGTGACGAACCATTTCATTTTCCTTTTCGTCCACAAGCGATTCCTTTAGGTATGGAACAGAAACTTCTTCTTGCAATTGCCCAAGAACAAATGCAATCTCATGACGAAATAGCGCGGTTCCTGCCTTTAAACCTGTAACAAAATTGAATCATTTTTTATTGAAATAAATAGATTTTTATATATTTTAATAATTTAATAAAATTCTTCGCAAGAATAAACTTATTTTCATAAGTAATATAATTCTCCGCTGGAATTTAATTATTTGCTATTCAATTAAAATAAAATTCCTCTCAAGAATTCACATTATTTTTAAAAATGTTTATAAAATTCATCGAAAGAATTGATTTTTTTCAAACATTTTGATACAATTCATTATTATAATTGAATTAAATTTTAAATACAATTTTAACTAAATTAAAAAAATTTTAATTGTCTATGAAACAATTACATTTTTTTCCAAAAAAAAATTAATAAAATTCTTGTCAGGAATTCAATTATTTTCATCATTTAAAAAATTCCTCAGAGGAATTCAATTATTTTTAATACAATTTCAATAAAAGTTAGCGAAATAATTCAATTATTTTTAAATAATTAAATTTCTTGAAAGAATTCAATTATTATCAAAAATTTAAATCAAATTCTTGTCATTAATTCAATTATTTTACGTTCAATTTGAATTTAACTCCTCGAAAGAATTTAAATTTTCTTTGAAGCACTTGAATTTGTATTTTTACAAATTTTATTATATTTTATTTATTTTCATAAATATTGAAGTGCTTTGCAGGAATTACATTATTTTCAATACAATTTGAATAAAATTTCTCGAAATAATTGAATTATTTTCCAAAATTTTCATAAAATTTGTTGTTTAGTAGGATTTAATTATTTTCAACACATTTTAAATTAAATTCAGTAAAAAAATCCAACAATCAGAATTTTTCTAGTAATTCTAGAAATTTGATATTTTTCCAGTACTTTAGATAAAATTCTCTAACGTTTCCCTGATTTTTCTGCCAAAATTTCATTTTTCTTGATCTGTGTCAGTTTGAAAAAATTTAATTAGTTTCTGGTTAGTAGAATGAATAATTAAAATATAAATTTACCTTCAGCAATGGCGATTGTACTTTCATCTGTTCGAATATTTCTCAATGCAAACATTGCACGATATCTATTAAAAAGTGATTCATTTTCATCCAAAAGAATAATTTTTAATTCGTCGATACTTTTCATTTCGCAGGGTGGTGCGGGATCAACAGAAGCGTAAGGATTTTTCGACAGTTTTTCCTTTGTCGATGCAGGATCATCCAACCATTGCAATCGTCTTAAAGCCAATTCGCAAGTTTCAGCAACCTCGGGGAGTGGATCTTTTGAGTATTCTTCAAGTATTGGAATCACTTTACTGTCACCAATTGCTCCCAGTGCCTCGCCTTTGTTTATTAACAGAATTTTGTTATCAATACGAATATTATTATATTTTTAAATTCTTATATATTATATTTATTAATTATATCTCACGAATCCTACTTTAAATAATTATTTTCTAGAGTTTTAACTAAAATTCTTTTTTAAATCAATTCTTATCAGAATTCAATTATTTAAATCCAAAAATAAATAATTTATAGAATAATTAATTATTTTTAAAAATTGCAACTGGTACCTCTTTATTAAGTTTTTGAAATTGGGGTTCAATTTTCTTTGATTTTCTTACTCCACTTACTTTATTATTTACAAATTAACTGTCAAACTTTGACATAACAATTCGAATTATAAAACAAAAAATTGGAATAAAACAACACTAATTTCAGGTGAGGACAAATTATTATTATTATAATATGATAAATAATAATAATAATATATTTAGTATTATTACCTGCTTCGTGACGAACCATTGGCTCTTGGGTCTTATCCTTTAAAACTTTAATAAGTACAGACAGTGCTTGAGTGTCTTGCATTTGTCCCAAACAATAGGCGAGTTCGTGCTTTAATAATGCAGACGGATCATTAAATCCCTTCTCTATTTGGTCGATTGCTAATTTTCCTCCAATATTTTTCAAGGTAAAAAGAGCTCGAAATCTTTCCTTTAACGGTCTGTTTTCGTCATTTAATACTCGGCCTATTGCCACAATGTCTTCATCTTTTACGTCTGCCATATCTAAAAAAACAATTAGTTTTACACTTCATTGTATAATTAGCCAACAATTTTTAATTAGTCATTTATCACAATATCCAGCTGCGATTAAAAAATACAACTCCCAAAGATTTTAACTAGCAAAAAATGAATCAGTAACAATTCTAATTGTTAATTACTACATTGTATTTTAATCAACTAGAATCTTATTTTTAATTCCTGTAATTCTTCATTTTTCTTTATTTTTGCTATTTTCCTATTTTATTTATTTAATTAAAATGATTAAAATTTTTAAATTGAAAAATTTACACATAACCTAAAAAGGAATCGAATGTGATTTATCCATATACCTTTTGGGTGCGTCTTATTAAAAAATCACAAGTAACAGAGAAGAGAAAAACTATTATGTAATTTTTCCACTTGTCAATTAATTTTAAACAAAATAGAAAAGTTATTTAATTATTTAAATAATAAAAATCAAATAACGTCAATCGAAAATCACGTGGAGCAAAATAAAATTCAACTGTCGGAATCAGTGGAAAAGGATTGAAAATTGAAACGCAGAATTCCAAGAAGATGAAACGGTTGAAAACTGGAACTTGAACCACTAGTAAATGCAAAATGGTGCTCGAAAGTACTATGATATGGTGAGCTGTCAATAATATTTTCAATTATTTTTAATATTAACATGCACTTTAATTATTTAACAATTTTTATTGTGAAAAAGAATTTTTACTTTTTACATTCGTCTTTTCCGTAAACGTCTGGTGTCAAAATTATTTAAATAAATAATAATGTTATCCCTTCTATTTAGAGTATGACACTGCAAAGTTGAATATCATGGTATACTTGAAAAATATCAAATTCCTTCAATTTATGCATTAAAACTGAAAAAGGATAGTTTAAATAAATAATTCTATTAGTCTTTAATTTGATTTTAAGGCTAATCGAGAGAAACTAAATATTACAGTAAACATAACCTCTACGTATTGGGGAATAAAAGAAAACTTTTGTTTATATTTTTACCGAAAATCTATTTTTTTCCAGTGTCGACAATAGCGACTACATGAGAAATGGAGACTTTTTACCAACAAGATTGCAAGCTCAACAAGATGCTGTTAATTTAGTCTGCCTTTCGAAAACTCGATCCAATCCTGAAAACAACGTTGGATTGTTAACGCTCGCCAAGTATAAATCTATTGTCTAAATAATTTATTTATTGTTATATTGTTTATGATATTATTTATTTACTTATATTGTTTGCAAAGTTTTTAAATGAATGAGAAATTGAAAAATTTCGAGGTAGTCTGAAATTATTATTTCTTAGATTTCTTGTCAATTTTTAATAAATAAATTGTAATGAAGAAACAAAATGAACTTTAATAAAGAAATGAATTCTTTTTCAGTGCTGAAGTTCTAGCAACACTGACCAGCGATGTAGGACGAATTATTTCCAAACTCCACAAAGTACAGCCGCATGGAAACCTCTGTTTAATCACGGGAATTAAAATTGCTCACGTAAGTATAAAATACGAAAAATAATTTACAGGGTTGCCACAAATCAGGAAAGACAAGGAATTCAGAAAAAAGTCAGGGATTTTTAATCAAAGTACTGGGAAAAATTTAATTTTTATAATAAGAAATTCTGAATTTTTGTGTTTTTTTGTTTGCCTCATAAACTATGAAATTACCACGAATTCTAATACGAAACCTTCAATTTTTTCAATCTCTCACAATAATTTCTTTTTAAATAACTTAATTCTTGAAGAACTATCATAAAATTTTATTATTACTTCGAAATTATTTAATGAATAATTTTACTTAAATATTTCAAAATTAATTGAATTTTAAAAAAAGTTGCGTTTATTATTTTCATAAACAGATCAACTTCAAAAGGTTCAAATTTGAAATTTTATGAAATTTCAATTTTGAATTCAATTTTGAAGGAATTTAATTAGAAATTTTGAAGAACTTAGATTTTTCAAAAAAGTTAATAATTCAAATTTTTCTGAAATTAGTTAAATTTTTTAATATATATTCAATTAATTAATAAAAATAATGGAGTTATAGAAGAATTTTAGTTCAAATCACTAAAAACATTGAATTATGGAAAAGTTACAAATGATTTCAGAAATTCAATTATTTTCGAAAATAATAAAATTTTTCACAGAAATTCAATTATGTTCATAAATTTAAAAAAAATTCTAGTCAAAATTTTAATTATCTTTATAAATAATAAAATTCTCCAAAATTCAATTATTTAAAAAAATTTTTTGAAAATTCTTTGCAAAATTTCAATTATTTTCAAAAAATTTCCTCAATTCAATGATTTTCAATATTTACTATTTTAATAAAATTTTCTGAATTTTTCGAAAAATGCAATTATTTTCAAAAATTTTTATTAAAATTCGTCGAAAGAATTCAATTATTTAAAAATTGGTCGATGAAATTCTTAATGAGAATTCAATTTTAAGAAACATTCAATTATTCAATAAATTATTTATTTTCATACTTAAAAATGGAATTATTGTTTATTGATGTTTTCGAAATAATTTTTTTTATAGTATCTAATAATTTCTAGAGTGAATCGCAGAATATTCTTTTGGAATCAGGGAAAAGGTCAAAATATAGTCTGAAAATTGGGGAAAACGTAAGGGGAAAACAAAATTAATTGTGGCAACCTTGATTTATTAAAAATTCTCTTTGAATTTTAAAAACCTCGTCAAAAAGAGGAAAGGAATTTGTAAAGTTTTTTTTAAGACAAGACTCGAAAACTTTTCTTTTTAGTTGGCATTGAAGCATCGTCAGGGAAAGAATCACAAGATGCGTATTGTTGCATTTGTCGGAAGTCCAGTGCTGATTGATGACAAAGAATTAGTGAAATTAGCGAAACGTTTAAAGAAGGAGAAGGTCAATGTGGATATTATAAGTTTTGGCGAAGAGACCGTGAATAATGACGTTTTGACGGCATTCATTAATGCCCTCAATGGAAAGGACGGAACTGGAAGTCATCTCGTTACAGTTCCACCAGGTCCACATCTATCCGATGCTTTGATTTCGTCTCCGATTATTCAAGGCGAGGATGGAATGGGTGGTGCTGGAATGGGAGGAGCTGCATTTGAATTCGGTGTCGATCCGAATGAAGATCCTGAACTTGCATTGGTATAAAAAGAATTATTTAATTATTATGTTTATTATTATTTTTTGATTTTATCACTCGGTAGTCTTAATTATAAATAAACATTTGAAAAACTTAAAAACAAACACTCCCGAGTCGAAGACTCGGAGCTTTTGTTAATCTCAAAGTTTTATTTATATTTTATTATTATTATTATTGAAGTCTATAAACTAAACAAATTACTTTTAGGCTCTTCGTGTTTCCATGGAGGAACAACGACAAAGACAAGAGGATGAGGCGAGACGAGCTCAAGTTAAGGACGCGACTGCAGATAAGAAACCTGAAACAATTAAAGAATCGCCGAATGAAGAAGCAATGTTGAAGCGTGCACTTGAAATGTCCATGGAAGGACCTGAAGAATCGACACCAGTACCCGAAAATACAACTGCCAGCACTGGGGCAATGCCCGATTTTGCTCGTATGACTGAAGAGGAACAAATCGCCTTTGCTATGAAAATGTCCATGCAAGATCAACGTAAGTTCGCGTCATATTTAATTTTACGATTAAATTAAATTGTAATAAAAGCTCTAGAAGCATATTTCGATCCTTTATTACAAAAATAATTAAAAGACGGTTAAACAAAAAAGAAAAATTAAATAAAAATATCTTTCAGGCCTTGGATATTATGACTTTTTCCAACTATTTTCGAATAATGCGACTTTTATGGATACTTTTTGATACTTTTTTAAAATTAATTATTGAGTGTAAAGCCTGTAATCACAATTTATTGATTGTAATTGACATTTTATTATTCGAATAAAAATATTCTAATTGTTTTGTGCAATTTACAGCTGAGGCAGATCCACCGAAAGAAGAAGCAATGGACGTGGAAGAGGACTATGCGGCTGTAATGTCAGATCCTGCATTTTTACAATCTGTTCTGGAGAGTCTTCCCGGTGTGGATCCACATTCGGAAGCTGTACGCGAAGCCGTGGGATCATTGCAACAAAATAAAGATAAGGAAAAGGAGAAAGAGAAGGAGAAAGACAAGGACAAAAGGAGTGGCTGATAATTTTTGATAGTAATAAGTTAATTTTTCGATTGATTTATAATATTGCTATTTGATACTCGATTGTGTGGAAAAATGTATCAATTCTACACAGGAAAAAAAATAATAAAACAATTTTCATTCAATAACTTTGTTATTTTTAATATTAAAAACGTAATTACTATTAAGTATTAATTTTTTATTTTAGTTTCGATAATTTATTTTCAGTTCTATTTTTCTTTTCTTCTTTTTTTGTTCGTGGCTTTTTGCTATTGCGATTCAGTTCTCTTTTTGCTTCTAATATTTTATTTTCAAAAAAAGTAATTTTTTATTTTAAAATTAAAATTTACTTTTTATTTAAGTATATTTAAATAATTTAAATTATGCAAATAGTTTTAAGGCTTATTTTCAAATTTATGCAAAATGGAATTGTTGCATTTTCCCGCACAAATTTAAAATACCCAGCAACCCAGCTGCAATTGTTATGAAGTGTGTACTACCCTTAACGATCAGTGAAACGAAAACATTAAACAAAATGTGTTTACCTCTATGATTTTTGTGTTTTTTTTATACATTTGGTAGCAATAAAAAAATTTTCACCACTTTCAGTGTTTAGTATTAAAGTTATGTAACACACATGGTTTGTTATATTTCGGTTTATATAACAAAAACAATGAAAGAATGTGATGTAAACGATGTAAACAATAAGGCGACATAACCTATAAAAAAGAAAAATTTTATCCATTTTATCAATAAAAATTTATAATATTCAGTATTTTCAAGAGAAAAATTAATTACAATGGCAGGTTTTGGTGAGAGAATTGTAGTGCTAATTGATATGGATTGTTTTTTCTGTCAAGTTGAAGCTAGACTTCAACCAGAATACCAAGGAAAACCACTTGCTGTTGTTCAATACAATCAATGGAAAATGGGAGGGTAAACAATATTAATTATTAATTAATTAATTGAATTTCAAGATTAATTTATTTCGTTTAAGTTCTACTAAATTTAATTTTCTAAAATATTTGGAGATTAAATTTTCTCGATTTTTGATTTCATTTTTTCGAACTGTTTCCACGCGACTTTTATTTATTGTTTTGTATTTTAAAGTTGATGTAAATATTGTTTGTTCATAAATATATTATAAGACGATAATTTTAATTATCAAAATAATTAATTTTGCAGTATAATTGCCGTAAATTATGAAGCTAGAGGTTTTGGTGTGACTCGACATATGCGTGGTGAAGAGGCTAAAGAAAAATGTCCAGATGTAATTTTAGCCAGTGTTCCAGCTCTTCGTGGAAAATCAGACACATCTAGGTGATTTTGAACTATTTAATCACTAAATAAACAAAAAATTTTCTATATTATTAATCATTGTATTCTTGTAATCTGTTAAAAATTTGAAGTTGTTTGCTTTTTTGTTTCCTAACATTTTTAATAATTTTTCTTATTAAATGTATTCAATTTAAAATTTAATGTATTAAAAATTACTGAATTCTTATTGCTAAGAATTTTAACAAACAATTAGAAAATAATTGAATTCTTCGAAGAATTTTATTGTTTATAAAACTAATTTAATTATTACGAAGAATTTTACTATTTATAAAAATAATTTAATTGTTTCGAAAAAATGCATTTAAAATTGAAAAAAAAGAATTGAATCCTTTCATGAAATTTTATTAAAATTGTATTGAAAGTAATTGAATTTTTGCAAAGAATTTTACTATTTATAAAAATAATTGAATTCTTGCGTAAAATTGTATTCAAAATTAAAAAAAATATGTAATTGAATCCTTTAGTAAAATTTTATTAAAATTGTATTGTAAGTAATTAAATACTGCAAAGAATTTTAATATTTATAAAAATAATTGAATTCTTGCATAAAATTCTCGAAAATAATTAACAAGAATAATTAATTATGTACTTACTTCAAAAATTGAAGTTTATTATTTGAAAATAGAACAATTTTGTAATTTGCATAATAATAATAATAAGTTGAATATCATGTTCCGCGCGCCTAAAATTTGCTAATTCTTTTATAACTGCTGAGATTTTTCAAAAAATACAAGAATTACATTACAAGGATATTTTAATGAAAATTTCAGATATAGAAGCGCTGGAAGAGAAGTAATCGATGTTCTAAAAAAGCATTGCAATAAAATCGAAAGGGCAAGTGTTGATGAAGCTTATTTAGATATCACTCAAATAGTTGAAAATCGATTAGCCGCAAATTCTCCTTCTTCAAGTGAATTAATGAAACAATTGTCAAATACTTTTGTCGTTGGTTTCTCCGAATCTGATGACAATGATGAAGGTATGCATATTGATAAGAGAGTAGAACAAAATTTTATTAATATTCTAAAATTGTTTTAATTTTCGATCATTTTTTGCAGAGCAAAGAAGTAAAGGTCTTCAAAATTGGTTAAATACATCATTCGACGAACTTGATGATATACAAGCACAAAAATTAGCCATTGCTGGAGTTATTGTTGAAGAAATCAGAGATGACGTATACGAAACGACAAAATTTAGATGCTCTGCAGGAATTTCTTACAATAAAGTACGTACGGTCTTCTCTAACCATTTAATTACTTTTTTAACTCGACCCTAAAAACCCCGAGTTTATTTATTTCATTGTAAATTAATCTGTTTACATATATTTTTCAGATATTGGCAAAACTCGCGTGTGGTTTACACAAACCAAATAGACAAACAATATTGCCATCAAATGGCGTTCCCTCGTTATTCAAAACTTTACCAGTGAAAAAAGTGAGAAATCTAGGCGGAAAACTCGGAGACGTTGTTATCGATTCACTCAAATGTAATGTCATGTCAGATCTTTTGCGATATTCCCTAATGGACCTTCAAAAAGTATTCGACGAGAAAACCGGGTATTACTATTAAAATTAAAACTATATTAAAAATTCAAATATAATTCTAATAATTTGTTAAATTATTTATAACCAAGTATTTTTATTTCAGATTTTGGTTGTATAACATTGCTCGCGGTATTGATAACGAACCAGTGACAACAAGATTAGTTTCCAAGTCAATTGGCGTTTGTAAAAAGTTCCCTGGAAAGCAAGCTATCGCTAATGCTGAAACAGTGAGTTTATAATAATTTTAATTCAATTTAGACAACTAAAAATACCTATTAATAAATATTTAGGTATTAAAGCTCAATTTTCTTTTTTCGAAACAGTTGAAAAGCTGGCTCAAAGATCTGACAGCCGAAGTTTGCGAGCGTCTGGATCAGGATCTTGAGGAGAACGAGAGGCGGGCGACACTCTTGACTGTCAGTTTCCATTACTATCAAGACAAAGTTGAAATTTCTCAGTCACGTTCCTGTCCTTTGAATTCGTATAAGCCCGAAAAAGTCGCCGATTCATGTTTTAATATCATAACCAAATCGGTACAACATCCTGTTGCCTTTATTGGACTTTCGGCGGGAAAATTTATAGCTGCAAAAGGTAGCGATTACTTTCGAAGTTTTTTCAAAACAAATCCAAATAAAGAAGAAACTAAAACAAATTCTTCGGAAAAGCTCGAGTCGAAAAATCCACTTAACACTAGTTTTGAACTCGAAAACAATGAAGTCAATTCCGCTTCTAGTACAAAAGAAAATAGCAATTCTAATATAAAAGAAAATAATAGTGATTCTGATACGAAAGAAAATAATAGTAATTCTAATACGAAAGAAAATAATAGTAATTCAAATACAAAAGAAAATAACAGCAATTCTGAAGCGAAAGAAAATAATAGAAAAATAGAGAAAAATTATTTTAAAACAGATGCAAATGCTTCGAAAACAGTTGAAAAAGAATCTAAAACAGATGAAAATGAAACAGATTTTAAACAAGAAGAAAATGAGGGAAAAATCAACAAAAATTGTGAAGATTTCTTCAGCAATAATCGTAGAACAAATTCACGTGACAGTTTCGATAGGGCCTTAAATTCCCAACCATTTAAACAATCATTTTTCATGAATATTCTAAAAAAGAATCACGAGAGCACTGAAGACGAAACAAACGATTCTGTTCCTCAGACAAACGAAGAGGAACAAAATGAACAAACTAACGTTAATTTAAATGTGTACGACACAAATGAAAATCAACTCCTCGATTCAGAAAATACGGAAGAAATTCCCATTCGTCAATCTTCCGCCACATTGGAAATTTCTTCAAAAGCAGAAGAAAAAATCGAAGCCGAAGGAAAATATTCATCATCCCTCTATTCACAAGTATCGAACAGCAACTGGTCTGCAGCAAAAATGGACAATGTGGAACCCTTCGTGAATAACAACAGCAAAGTTAATGTCAAACTACAAGAAATATTTCCCGATTTATCAGACATTGATCCCGGTGTAATATCACTTTTACCACAAGAATTACAACAGGAAGCTTCTGAACTCTTAAAGAATGCCACAAAAATAAATAAGAAAGCTGAAATTGTAGCGAAACATATAAAAATGAAAAAAATTATGAATAAACAAAAATTACAAGAAGCAGGAACAAGTAAAGGTGAAAATACAATACAAAACTTTTTAATTAAAGCAAACACAAATTGTGAAATTGACGATTCGGTGAAGAAATGCGACAAATGCCATCAATTAGTGCCCGTTGAAAAACAAATCGAACATAATGATTATCACATTGCACACGAGTTACAGAGAAAAATGAACAAAATCGAAAATACGACAATAATAACACAAGAGAATTGTATGAAACGAAAGCAAACATTCGATTCCAGTGGGGAAAATAATTCTAAAAAACGAGGTACAAAGAATCAGAAAAATAGCACTAGAAGTAAATCAATAGCCTCTTACTTTTCATAAAGATATATTTTTTTAAATTATAAAGCAAACTTGTAAATATTGTCCCGAGTCTACGAAACATTTTTTATAAATTGTAAAAATTTTCTTTATTCTATTAATTTTTCTAAAAAATAAAAATTAAAGAGTAAATTTTATGCTTAGTAAAGTGTATCCTTGAATTTCCAAATTCTTTTCAATTTTCTTTTCAATTCTTTTCAATTCTTAATGTATTTCTATTCTTATTTCTTTTCTATTCTTACGTAATGTTTTGAGTATAACAATTCAAAATTTAGAAATAATGTTCTAAATTCAATATTTTTTTTCGCTAGTGAAAAAGAATATTTATTTCTGTTCACAACAGAATATTTATACGATTAGATATTTTTATAAAAAAAAGCTTCGATTTATTTTTAAAATCTAGAAAACAAAATTCGAAAAAAAACTCTCCTGTGCGTGGGGAGAAATAAATTAATAATTACGACCTCTTCCACGATGATAACCACCACGTTGATAATTTGAATCGCCTTGATTCCAGCCGCCTTGAACTCTTCCTCGTTTACCCTCGTCTCTGTGATCGGAATAACCTCCACGCTTTCCATCGTTTTTGTGATCGGAATATCCTCCACGTTGGCCATCGTCTCTATGATCGGAATATCCACCACGTTTTCCATAGCCTGACGAATTTTGAGAAGACGATTGAAAATAATCTTCTGCTCTTGGCTTTTGATTACTGAAATAATCCTCGGCTCGATAACTTCTCTCGGGTCCTGATCGATTTTGACCGAAATTATTCGACGCATCCTTGTGATCGTGATAACCACCTCTACCGCCATAACCACCACCTCCGCCGCTGAATCCTCCACGGCCGCCGTCGGCACCACCTCTGGCTCCTTGTCCGCCTCCTCTACCTCGGCCTCCGAAACCACCTCCGCCGCTGAAGTTTCCGCCACCTCTGGCTCCTTGGCCACCTCTGCCACCCCTGAAGAATTATTTATATTTTTGTAAATTGATTTAGTAATTTTTTTTCACTTTGATATTTACAAGCCTCGAATCGACTTTGACACCCAATTAAGACACAAAAAAAAAAAAACGCTTTAGATAGAAAAATAAAAAAAAAAAAAAAAAAATGTGGAAAAAGAGTAGTCAGAAAAATTTCATTTTGTATTTCCCTGATCTTTTACTAATTTCTTAATTCAATTATTCGTGATACTAAAGTTCTGAACTTTCAACAGAACGAAATTTGTTTATATTTTCTTCAAATTAAATTTTTAAATTATAATTTGCGTCATTAAAAAAAAAGTTAATTATGTACAAAGTTTTCTACATGTTTAACTTTTTAATTTTACAATTTAAGTTTTTAATATTTGTTGATCCTTGAACATTATTATTCAAAACTCCAATAATTGTTTAAATAAATATAGAAATACTTGTTTATTTTTTAAGTTTTAACTTTTTTCAAATATCAAAATATCTAAAATTAAAGTTTAAAAATTCTTGATTTCTGTAAAAAATAAATAACAATTATTTCAATATTTATTGAAAAAAATTACTGGAGTTTTGAATAATTAAGTATAAGAAGTTTTGAATTTCTTAAAAGAATTTTTGGAGATTTTAAAAAAACCAATAAATTTTTAAAAATTTTGAAAATGGACTATTTTCTCAAAAATTTTAATAATAATTCATAAAAAGTAGATTTTTAAAAAAATTTCGATTTACTTTTCTTTAGGAAATTGAATTTTAAAAAATTATAATGAATAAGTTGAAGAATTAGTTTTTTAAAAATATTTTAATTATTAATGTAATGTTTCGAATATAATTAAAATTCTTAAAAGAATTTTTGGACAATTTAAAAAAAACTAATATAAATTTTTAAAGAACTTTAATTAAAAATTTTGAAATTGACTGCTTTCTCCAAAATTTTAAGAATTAATAATTCAAAAAAAAGTAAATTTTTTAAAAATTTCGATTTACTTTCTGTTAAGAAATTGAATTTTAAAAAATTATTTTCGATTTACTTTTTTTTAAGAAATTGAATTTTAAAAAATTGTTTTCGATGTACTTTTTTTCAGAAATTGAATTTTAAAAAATTATAATGAATAAGTTGAAGAATTAGATTTTTGAAGATATTTTAATGTAATTTTTCGATAATAATTAAAATTTCTACAAGAAGTTTTGGACAATTTAAAAAAACAAATAAATAATAAAATTTTAATAATAATTATTAAAAATTATATTTTTAAATTATAATCTAAATTCTTGAAGCTAATTTTCAATTTTTGAATTTTTCAATTGAAGATTTTTCATTAAAATTTTTGAGAATTCAGTTATTTTTGAAATTTACATTTGAAATTCTTTTAAAAATTCTATTTTCAAAAATGCTTATGAAATACTTTTAAAAAAATCAATTATTATCAATAATCTTGTACAAAAATTTAAATTATTGAACAAATCTTTAATTATTTTTTTAACAGAAAATTAAATTCAAAAATAATTTTTGAAAGATTTGACAGGTATATTTATTTTTCACGCTATAAAAATCAAAATAAGTTGCATTCTATGCCAAAAAAAAATTGTATTTTGATGCAATATTTTAAAGAAAATACAAAAAAGTCTCAGTTTTTGAATATAGGTCATGAAAAAGTCGAAAAAGTTATAATGAGTCGTGTATTTTGTTATATCTTATTATTTACTTTAATAATTGGTTAAATTTTATTATTTATATTAATAACTAGTTAAATTTTATTATTTACTTTAATAACTGGTTAAATTTTAATATTTACTTTAATAATTCGTTAAATTTTAATATTTGCTTTAATAATTCGTTAAATATTAATATTTACTTTAATAAGAATTGGTTAAATGTATTATTTTTAGTTTAAAATTTGCTAAATAATTATTTATTTGAAAGAAACTTACCCAAAGCTTTGTCCTCCAGCACGATCCTTCTGCCAAGGTGGCATTTCCGGTGGCGGTGGTTCCTGTTCGTACGGCCTTCCTCCACGATCAGGAACAGCGCCTATTATTACTTTATTCACTTGACTTCGAGTATTTTTACGCACCGAGGCATTACTCGTTTTCTCCAATATCGCAATATCCTCACGAGCCGCCAGTAAGTGGGCAATTGAAACTCCCGGTTCTCGTGACATTGTATCTTTTTTACTCTTGAAACAAGTCATCACCTCTGTCTCCTTACTCTTCAATCTATCCGACCACTGTAAGTAAATTCCATTTTCAAATTCGTTCAAATTCATTTAAATTCGTTCTAATACATTCAAATTCGTCTAAATTTGTTCAAAATCATTTAAATTCGTCTAAATTCATTCAAATTCGTTCTAATCAATTAAAATTAAATTCAAGACGAAAATATTAATTTATTTATAATAAAGAAATAAACCTTTCAAATTTAATTCTTACCAAAAAGGACTGAACAGTGACATCCAATCGTTTCAGCAAAAGTTCACGTCTTATCGTATATTCCGATTGTAATTCGCTCTGTAGTTCTCTCAATTTTTTCCACTGATTACCAGAAAGTTTCCCGACAAATATCGGTTTACTTAGAAGCTTAGGCGGTACTTGTGCTTTCACTTCCTGTAATTTTGTCGCAACTTTATTAAAAAGAACATCCGCCGCTATATTGTCCGGCGGCTTTTGAAACCTCAACATCACCAGAATATTTTTTAGATTCTTCGCAGTTGAAGTTTCACTCTGAAAAGGAAATAAAATTTGAAACTTTCGTCCTCTCAGTAAAGAATTCAATTATTTTTAAAAATAATGAAATTTTCGCTAGAATTCAATTATTTTAAATACAATTTTAATTGAATTCTAGGGAAAATTAAATTATTTTTAAACATTTTTTTAAACTTCTTCGAAGGAAGTCAATAATATCAATAAATAGTAAATTTTTCACATGAATTCAATTATTTTAAATACAATTTTAATTAAATTCTTCTCAAAAATTCAATTACTTTTGTTAAAATTTGAAAAAATTCAATTATTCGCAGAAATAATAAATTTTTTCGCAGGGATTCAATTATTTAAAAAAGTTTTAATAAAATTCTATGAAAGAAGTCAATTACATTCAGAAATAATTAAATTGTCGATGTACTGAAAATCATTGAATTCTTGGAATTTATTTATTTATAAACAAATTTGAAAATAATTGAAATTTACGAAGAATTTTTTAAAAAATTTTTGTGAACAATTAAATTGTTTAGAAAAATTTTATTACAATTTTTAAAAATAATTGAAACTGTTCGAGAAATTTTATGAAAGTTATCTTGAATATAATTGAATTTTTTCCTAGAAATTTTATTAAAATTGTATTGAAAATAATTGAATTTCTCAGAAGAATTTTATTACTTACAAAAAATAATTAAATTCTTGACAAGAATTTTACAATTTATAAAAATAATTGAATTGTTTCGAAGAATTTTATAACAGAATTGTTGAAAATAATTGAATTTTTATTAAAACTCATTTTGAAAAAAAATTGAATTGAATTCCTCCGAAACATTTTATTATTTAGGAAAATAATTGAATACCTTTGTAGAATTTTATTATTTATGAAAATAATTGAATTCTTGCGGAGAATTTTACAATTCATAAAAATAATTGAATTGTTTCGAAGGATTTTATCTGAATTTTTGAAAATATAGGTAGTTGAATTTTTTGAAGGAATTTTATTAAAAATTTTGAAAATAATGATTTTTTAAAAAGAATTTTATAAAAATTGTTGAAAATAATTGAATTTATATTAAAATTATCATTTGCTAGTAGTATAAATAATGAAATTAATAATAATAAATATTAAACAATTTGAAACTCACTATAGTAACTTCCATGTGCTCCTCAACCGGCTTCTTGGATTCTAACAAAGTTGCCGTCATAAGTTCCGAAAGCAAATAATCTAGAAGAAACAGTCTTTGCTCTTTGTTGGCTAATCGTTGATTAACATTTCCCGTCATTAATTGCTGATTGATACATCCAACTTCTTTGAGAAATGCGCTTAATTCTAGGAGAAATGAACTAGCATCGTCTGGTGATGTTGTGGGATGAACACTTTCATCAAGTTTACTGATTAATACAATTTTCTCCACTATCCATGCAACAAGACCAGTAAATTGTACAGATTTTGGTCCAATTTCAACAGCTTCGCAAAATTTTGCATAATTCAATAGCGGTCCCGTATACCTTAGTAATTAAAACACCAATTAATTAATCAAAATTGTATATATAATTGAAACAAGAAATTCATATTCTGATCGAAAATAATAGAATTAGTAGTTGAAAACTTGTTCCTATTTTTATATCTTACTGTTAATTTATTGTAAATTTGATCATTTTGACAATGTTTTGTAACATAACCTCAAAACTTACCCGAAATCCTGAAGGATCTGTAACATTTCTTCTTCCATGGCTACAAGGCTACAGGTACTTTATGTTTGTAATTAACGGACGAACATGTAAAAACTAGAGTATTTATAATGTTTATTAATTAAATTTCAGTCCTAATGTCAATACCGACACCGACACTACTGCTCCAAAATCTCCGAAGTCCGAAGCTGAACTCTCAAACGCCTGAAAAGTAGCTTTTATTCTTACTTACAAGCATGTCATTTCAAACGTCAAAACTCATTGTGATCTTAAATTCCCTATACAGTACAAAATAAAACAGATTTCTAGGAATTTCGATGATTTTATTCTGTGGAAATTCAAACGGATTTCCTCAAAGTCATTACTTATATTCTCCTTTATAATTCTATTCATTCTAGTATATTAATAAATAATAACGATTACCATTTTGATAAACATTGTTTAGAAATCTAATCTAATAATATTGACAACTTGAAACTGAAGATACTAAAAGATTAAACAAATTTTTTTTTATTGTCAAGGACAGAAGATTTATATCATAATAAGGTTTGTTTTTTTTCAACAACACCTAGGGAAGTTTTTTGTGTTATCAGCATTGTCACGGCCACACTTTTATAAAATTATCATAAAAGAAATTCCTATAATATCATTTCAATCATTGTTGTCAAACGCACCTGACGTTTCTTTTGAATTTAAAGTGACTTATTGTTTTTTTTTGCAATTTTATAATTTATGTTAATGAAAGAGTTGATTTTTCTCGAGTCATTAAACTTTCACGCACCTAAATATTACTTTTTAATAAGAAATTTAGGTTAATTAAGTATATTATACACACACAGGATACGACGTGTAGAAAAAAAAATAACAGTACAATAAATATGTCATCATGTATACAAAAATGTACTTCTCTTTTGAGGAATGGATATCCTCAAAAATTTATGAAAAACGGAATCTCAAAGATAACCTCAAATTCAGTTCGAAGTCAATCAAGTGATAAAAGATGTTTTTTATCTCCTTTAGCGGTGTAAGTATATTTTATATTATGTGCAAATATTCATATTATTTATTTCCGTTTTTATGCGTGCAATATGTTTTTTTAATATTCTATTTTAATTTTTATAAATAAGCATGACGAGTTTAATTCTTTTGCTGTTAATTACTTTGTTTAAAGAATATATTACAGAGTTATAAACAACTTGATTTTATGGATAACTCAATTTTATAATTTAGTTTTAAATAACTTATTTTTATTTTCGTATTAATTCCTCGATTAATTGATTCTTTTATTGATTCGTCTTTTTTAGAATTTTAGTTTTATAAATTATTTTTATATTAATTAATTTTATTTTGATTATGAATTATTTTCACTCTTGTCATTGATTCGTATTTTTTTGCCGAATATTCATTGTCTTCAATTTTGAAACGTTTTTTTACAATTTTTTTTTAAATATACTATGAAATAGAAAAACAATATTTATGTTTACAAAGTAAATAATTCAAAAACGTGACTTTACAATCATATCGATAAATTGCTGTTTTGTGAGTAAAGGTTCACAATGTATTTCAGTTTGTGTTCCTCTATGAAATGCTTTTAATATCAAAACTTCTTTAGTTGCACTAATTTCATCCTCTGATTCCTCTGAATTCTTTAAGAAAAAAGTTTTTTTTTAATTTTGTACAAACAAAAAATTACTAAAAATAAATAGAAAAAAATTGGAAAAGATTTTAATTACTTTCTACAAGATCAGAATATTTTCTATAATTGAGGCTCCGGATCTTAAAAGGGCACTTTCAGCATTGATTTTAAATGATAAAAGTGGCCCTTTTAAGATCCGGAGCCTCAATTAGCATATACATGTAATTAGTGTCACACTTTTCCCTAAAAATATTATTGTGAAAGAGTTGATAATATTTTACCTTTCCAGAATTTTTGTGAAAGTTTTCATTCATTTTGGTATTTTTCATAGGCTGCATAATATCAAAAACATCCGGAATTTTGAATTTAATGAAAAAAATAAATATAACCTGTGAAACTGTTAAATTAAAACTCACGGCTATTTTCAGTTTGTAAATTGCAACAAAATATTTGCAAATACTTATCTATAACGTTTCACTTCCTGTTATTCTATTTTAAAAAATACGTTTCAATTTTATCTACGTAAATCATTTTTAATTTCCTCAAAAAGCAACAAATGTAAACAAATAAAAAGCAAATATTTAAATTTCAAAAAAGGAAATATAATCATTATTTTTATGTATTGAAATTTATTGCACTACATTCATATTTCTTTTTTTTATTGACAGTTTGTTATTCTCATTCAAAAGTTTCTATTGTATAACAAGTTTTATTATTATGTTTATGTTTGAAAAAATCTTAATTAAAAAAAACTGAATAACAAAAACAACAAATAGTAAAAAGACTATTTTTAAAATAATAGTCATCGTAAATAAATAATAATAATTTTTTAAAATTAATTTAATAGATTAATTTAAATTTTTTTAAATATTAATTTAATGGATGAATTTAATAAATTAATTTAATTAATTTATCAGGAAACGTGAGAATATTCTCGTTTTTTTTTTAATTCAAGTAATAAACAAGATTTCACTTGCATTATATTGTACCGTCTGCATTATCTAATCTTTCACCAATAATAAAAATAAAATGTCACTAAAAATAATTCTGCAAATATTTTACAGGCCTAGTAATATTCACAATATGGTTCATACGGCGCCTCAAGCAAATTGGGTTACAAGTAAAGATGAAAGTCGAGAAATGATGGCTTTATGGCCAGATGTAGTCAGAGATCTCACGGACGGTCGTCATTCAGATATGCCCGATGTGACCAGATGGTTGTCAAAGGTAAACAAGGAAAAATTCATTACGAAATTCCACTGATACAGACGAAAATTATATTCGAAAAAACAAGAAAATCTCCAAAAAGAAAGTCATGTAAAAAATGTGAAAGTTAAAAGAACTTTTAATAGAAGATTCTTTTTTCCATTTTATGACTCAAATCTAAAAAAATTAAAAATGAATTTTACAATTTTTCTACTTAAATAGTTTTTTATAATTGTTTTATTTAAAGTTTATGCCACTAAAAACTAATTTCTTTTCTTTAATTTGCACTACTTTAAACCCGCTAATAGGAAATAAAAAAAAATTCATATTTATTTTCTTCAAAATAATCCAAAACTCATGAAATCCAAAACCTTTTCACCTTGTCTTATTAATATCCAAAAATTTTGTTACTAAATATAAATTTATTAATCCAAAATATTCTAATCTAATCTTAATCGATTCAAATTACAAATTATTAAAATTTTAAGTGTTGATAACAAATTTATAAATAACAATTGATTAAAATTACAATCCATTAAATTAATTTACAAGTTAATTTGTTTTATTTAAAATTTTTTAGCGTCTGTTTTGAGAAATAATACCTCTTTTTATTCTGTTAAAGTAAAAAAATAAACTGACGTGATTCCTGAGAAATTATTTTTGAGTTAGACATTTCTTTTACATTTTTATCACTTTTGATAATAACGGGATTCTGAAAAAACGGGAAATTAAGAAAAGTAGAGAAATTTAACCCAAATAATATAATAGTCAAATATATACTCAAATTCTCAAATTACAAAAGGTTTTGTTTTAAAATTTTTTGAAAATTTGAATTTTGACTAAAATTTTATTAAAAAAATTGTAAAGAACTTAGTTTTTTGTTGGACAATTTTAGTACAAATTCTTTTGAAATTAGTAGAATTTTCGAATACATATATTATTCAATTGAAAAACTTTCGAATATTCGAATTTTATTGACAGAAAAAATAATTACGTTTAAAATATTTCAAGAAATCTAATTTTTTTAGAATTATTATTTAACTTTTTGAAGAAAGCAATTAATTTTCACAATTTTTGATTAAAATTCTTCAAAAAATTGACTAGTTTTTCAAATTGTTCAAAATTTTTTTTAAGGTAATTATGTTTGAAAAATTGCATTAAAATATTTTTAAAAAACTAATTAAATCGAACTTTTTATCATAATTTTTATAACATTCTAAAAAATAAAGGAATTTTAGAAGAATTACCGTTGTAATTTTTTAGAAATAATTAAATTTCCGAAAGTTTTACATTGAAATTATTTAAAATTTCAATTCTTGTGGAAAAATAAAAATTATTTTTTATTTTACCACAAGAATAAATAAATAATATTAAGTATTTATTTTTAAAAAATTATTCAAGTATTGAATAAATTTTAAAAAAGAAACTATTGTAAATTTTATCATATCATTATCATTGAAATAAATGTTATATTTGAAAAAATTTTATTTTTGTAATTTTAAAAATTATTATTTTTGTAATTTTAAAAATTATTATTTTTAAATATAATCGTAGTTTTGAAGAATTTTAACTGTAAATTTGGAAAATAATTGATATTTAACGAAAATTTAGAATTGAAGTTATTACTAAGATAAGGAAGAAAGTTATTAAATTTTTTCTGGAAATCAGGGAATATTTTTATAACTACTTTTTTCTACTTCTTTTGAGTCTTAAAGATAATGTTTGCTATTTCTTTTAGTGAATTAATAAGGACAAAGCTTGTAATTAGCTAGTAGTTTTAAAAAACAATTATCGAATTTCCATCATATTTATATTGTATTCATTAGACTTTATTTTGCTTCAATTAAAAGTAATTTGTAATCGAATAAAATAATTTTTTCTCTAGGTTTTGCAGTACAATGTTCCTGGTGGCAAGAAGAATCGTGCTTTAGTTCTAGTCTATGCGTATAAACAATTAGCTCTTCCGGATCAATTAACTGACGAAAATATTCGATTAGCGCGCATTTTAGGATGGTGCAATGAAATGGTGAGAGAAATTAAAAATACCTCTTTCGAAATCAAAACTGTATACGTGTCAAATAGAAAAGTAATTATGTTCCATAAATTAATTCATCACTCAATTAATCCTGAATTTTTTATTTATAGCTGCAAGCATTTTTCTTGATAGAAGATGACGTTGTGGATCATTCGCAAACACGTCGAGGACAACCCTGCTGGTACCTTCACAATGATATTGGACTAACGGCCGTTAACGATGGAATTCTAGTGGAGCAAATGATCTTTCAATTGCTTCGAATGCACTTCAAGCATAAATCTTGTTATATGGATCTTGTCGAAACACTTCACGAAGTAATTAATATTATTGATCTTAATTTTTATTTTTATTATAAATCTCAGTTATTATAAATTGAAAATAAAAATAATATCGTAATAATTTTACGATATTATTGAAACAAAAATAATATCGTAATAATTTTACGATGTAATTGAAATAAAAATTAAATTTAAGCAAGAAAATAAATTTCGTTCAATTGAGACTTTAGAACTTCAGGGACGTGAAAATAAAAAATAAATAGAAATGAAAAATTTTCAGAATATCTACAGAACAACAGTGGGTCAAACGTTAGATTTACTATCGACGAATCATGGGAAGAAACCTAATTTGAATCTTTTCACAATGGACCGATACAACGCTATAGTAAAATACAAGACTGCTTATTATACGTTTGTTATGCCTGTAATGTTAGCTATGCACCTCGTAAGTATTCTTCTTTTTCTTCCTTTTACAAAAAAGAAATTTTTATAAATAAAAATTTTACAGAAATTCTATTATTTACAAATTCTTTATAAATTTCTTCGAAATAATTCAATTATTTTTATAAATAATAAAACTCATCCCAGAATTTCAATTATTTTTAATACAATTTTAATGGAATTTCTCGAAAAATGTAATTATTCTTAAAAATTTTATTAAAATTCATCAAAGAAATTCAATTATTTTAAAAATCCTTCCTATAATTTATTTATTAGAATTTATGTATTATTGTCAATACATTTTTAATTAAATTTCTTGAAAAAAAAAAGTTTAAAAAAAAATTCTCTTCAAAATTTCAATTATCTTTATAAATAATAAATTTTTTCTCCGAAATTCAATTATTTTCAAAAACTTTTCTCAATTCAATCAAATTTTTTACAGAGATTCAATTATTTTTAATAGAATTTTAATATAATTTCTCGAAAATGAAATTATTCTTTAAAATATTATTAAAATTCGTCAAAAGAATTTTAATTACTTATTTAAAAATTTGTTGATAAAATTCTTTATGAGAATTTAATTTTAAAAAACATTTAATTCTTCTAAAAATTATTTTTTTTATTTAAATAATTGAAATTCTAGTGGAATTTTCTAATAAAAATTGATTTAAAAATTAATTTCTGTTAAAATTTTAGATTATAATTAAATATTATACTCTGTAAATTTCAATTAGTAAAAATGTTTTCTAATTTCAATTAGTGACTGACTTTTTTCTTTTGAAATTTGAATTAGCAAATTTTACTAATAAGTAGTCGTTTTTACTAATTTAATAGTAAACTTTACTAATTCAATAGCAAAAAGTCAGTCACTAATTCCAATTTAGTAAATATTTTTACTAATTCAAAATTAGGGAGAAAGTATTATAGCGTGAATTTTTAGAAATAATTGAATTTTGAAAAGGTTTCAAATTATAATTTTTGAATGTTTGAATTTTTTATTCGAGTCGAAGACTCGGAGTAATCGATTTCTTCATGTTTTATAACAATTTTTTATAAGTTGTTTAAATTTCAAAAAGGTTTGAATTTGAATCTTTTGAAGCATTTTAATTCCACGTATTTGTAAAAATTTATTGGAATTATTTAATTTTGTAAAATATAATTTAAAAACCTGGAAAAATTCGGTTTTTTAACCTGAAAAACCTGGAAAAGTCAGGGAATTTAAAATAAGCAAAACCCTGATTTTAGTTTCTTTCAAAAAAAAAATTTAGTCTCATTTGTTAAAATTTATCTACTTTACAGGCTGGAATTAAAGATGATGAAATGTTTCGACAAGCCACAACACTACTTATTGAAATGGGTAATTTCTATCAAGTGCAAGATGATTATTTAGATTGTTTTGGAAATCCGGAGGTAACGGGAAAAGTTGGAACCGACATTCAAGAGGGAAAATGCTCATGGTTAGTTGTTGTCGCCCTGCAACGAGTCACTCCTTCTCAACGAAAAATTTTAGAGGTAATAATTAATAAATAATATTAAAAATCACCCCGAACTTTAATAAAAAACTAATAATTTTAAATTTCTTCTATTAAATACAATAATTTAACTTTACAGAATATTAAATTGAATTTGTTTTCAAAAATTTATTCTTGAAGAACAATCATAAAATTATTATTCATAAATTATTTAACGAACAAATTTATTTAAAAATACCAAAATTAATTAAAATTTCAAAAAGAATTAAGAATGAAATTTCAGAAAGTTTGAATTTAAAATAATTTTAATTCAAAATTACGAAAAATTTTTAGTTACTTAATTAAAGTGCTTTTAAATTAAAATTTAATATTTTTATCCTTTCAGGAATGTTACGGAATAAATGATCCGGAAAAAATTGCAAGAGTAAAGCAATTGTATCACGATTTAGGAATACAAACAACTTACTCTGTTTATGAAGAGGAAAATTATAATTTAATTAATACTCATATACAACAAATATCACGCGGACTACCTCATGATTTATTTTTCAAAATATTGAATAAAATTTATCGCAGAAATATGTAAAATTGCGCTGCGAATCAAAAAATTTTATTCAAATGAAATAATAGGCATTTATCTCTGTTGCACATTATGAGCTAAAACTGTTTATAGTCTAACTCTCAAAGTTTCAAATCAAATAATTTTAATTTAATTTTTAATTTTCAAATAATTTTAAATACAAAATTTCAAAGAGTTTCAAAAACTCAAAAATTTAACTTTCAAGTTAAATTTAAAAATTTACTTAATTTTTCTTTCATTTATGAACAATTTGAATATTTTTTTCTTTTTGAAAAAAAGAAAGAAAATATTTATCAAAATAGAAAACAAACAAGATTTCAAAGAGTTTGAAAAACTCAAAAACTTAAAATTTAATGAACAATTTGAATCTTTTTTCTCTTTTATCTTTTTGAAAAAGATAAAAAATATTTTCAAAAATAGAAACTTTTAATACTTGAATATTTGTGACTATTGAAAATTTTGTAGGTACTTTGGGTATTTTGATAATGAAAACTTTGAGTTTCAAAGTTTTACTCGAATTATTGAAATACTCAAATTTTATTGTAAATTTAAAATGTAAATTTAAAACTGATTTAAAATTCTGAGACTTAAACTATAAGCACAAGACTCATAAATTCCATATGAATTAAATTATCGCATTCCTATAATAATTACTTTTTTAAAGCAATTTAATTGCGAATTTTATATAATGTTTTTTGATAATATTTTGAAATAATCTAAATATAATCAAAGTTTATTTTAATAAAATAAACTTTTATTTAATATAAAAAATATATACACACGAATATAAATTTTTTTTCCATTAAATGAGAATTTAGGGATTTTTTCTTATAAACTATTTTTCTAATCTTTATCAATGACAATTGAATTATTGAATTCCTGTAACTTGAAATGGAAAATATTTTTCTATTTAAAAATTTATAAATGTGATATTTTCTTAAAATTAACTAATTTTCGTTGAATTTTTAAAAACGAATTTTCAGAATTTTGATGTTTTATAATAACTTATTAAATGGATATAAAATGTTGTCAACAGAGTTGCTTAAAATCAGGAAATATTTGTAAGAAATCGAATTATTAAAATACTAAAAAATGTATTGTGAATACATTTGTTCATCATTGTAAAGATATAAAAATATATCGAAATAAAAAATATTTTTAAAAAATATAAATTCTTCGAAACATTTTAATTTTAATTTTAATTTAGAATATAATCTTGATTATTTTCTATATGTATGTGGAATTTGTAGAAATAATTTTTAGAAAAATTGATTGACACTATTTTCAAATAATCTATACATAATTATAAAAAAAAATTAAAGTTTATGTTGACAGTTCAGAACAGGCCTTGCAGAAAATATATAAAAGCAAATATATGCACATATGTTTAAAACTACATGATGCTGAAAGGATTTTATTACTTTCTTAATGCTCCCAATAATTTTACATATTTCACTTTTTGAAATAAAAATTAAAACTTTCAATCGTCAGTTGCTAAACAACTGTTGAATTAATTCCTCCTATATTTAGAAGTTTATAAAGTAAAATAGATTAAAAATTTATCTCAAGAATGAGAAAAACAGTGATAAATCTCTACAATAAAAGGTTAAGAAGACTTCTTTGATATTTAGTTTTTTTTTCATTGAATTTTTGTTATGATTTTTTGAACTAATAGAGAAAAATATTTTCCAGGCTTTTCAATATTCATATGGAGCGAAATATTCCTCAGAGGAGATGGATTAGCAGTAAGGATGAAAAACAAGAAATGTTGAATTTATGGCCAAGTGTAGTTAGAGATTTAACAGATAATCATGATCCGAATACTCCTCAGATTACAAATTTGTTGACAAATGTATTCTCTTAATTTTAATTAAAATTTCTTCAAAATTAAATTTAATTTCCTTCAAATGTCAATTAAAAAAAAATTATTAGAATATTTTTTTCAGATATTGCAGTATAATGTTCCAAAGGGAAAAATGACTCGTGCTAGAGATTTAGTTATTGCTTATCAACATCTTGCTCCTCCTGATGAATTAAATGAGAAAAATATTCGATTAGCACGAATTTTAGGATGGTGCAATGAATTGGTAACGAAAATTGAATTCAAATATTTTCATTTATAAATAGTAAAATTTATAAATTAATGTTTTTCAAAAATTCAATTATTTTCAACAAAATCTTAATAAAATTTCATGAATTTTGGAAGACTTGCAGTTTAAATTTCCATAAAAAAATTTTCCAATGGTTTTATATTGAAAGTATTTCGTAATTTTGAGCCAATAAAGAACAATTAGTATTTAAATATTTATTTTACAAAAATGATTGAAATTTGAAAGATTTAATTTAGGAATTCTGAAAAAATTAGGTTCTTGAAAAATAGTAATTAAAATTTTTTGAAGATATTCTTTAATTCCCGAAAATAATTTTAAAAAATTGAAACAATTGGAAATTTTGTAAAATTTTATATTTTAAAGAATTTCATTTTTTCATCTTTAAACATTTTCTATTTTAATATAATTGTATTTTTGAAAATACATTATTTTATGAATTTACAAAAATTATTCTATTTAAATAAATTTGAATTCTGATAGGAATTGAATTATAAAAATTAGATTTAAAAATTTTAGAAAATAATTGAATATTTAAGGCGTTGAAACAGAAATTTTAGGAATTAATTAAATTCAAAAAAATTTTTTTTTAAATAAATTCTTTGAAAATTTAAGGGAAGGAAAAGTATAAAAATATTTCAATTTTTATTTTTCTAAATTATTAATTACATTTTTTTCTTTAAAAGTTCTTAAAGTTTTTCAATAATTTTATTCAAAAATTCTAAAAAAAATTATTGAATTTTTCGAAGAATTACAGTTGCAATTTTTAGAAATAATTCAATTTCATGAGGTTTCTCATTAAAATAATTTGAAATTTTAATTCCTGTGGAAAAATAAATAAGAATAATTTTTAAAATTGTTATATAACAAAAAGTACTAAAGTTTTGAATAATTTAATTCAGAAATTACGAAAAATTGTTTCTTGAAAAAAAAATGTATGTACAAATTAAATTTTTTTTAAAAATAATTGTATTTTCGAAAATAATTTTAGAAAATTGAAACAATTGGAAATTTTGTCAAATTTCATTGAAATAAATTTTATATTTTAATGAATTTCATTTGTTTACTTTACAAAATTATTTTGAAATATAATTGTATTTTTTAAGAATTCTAATTAAAAATTTGGAAAATAATTGAATTTAAAAAAAATTTTAAATTTTAAAATTAAAATTTAAAATTTAAAATAAACTTCATACCAGGATAGTTCAATTATTTAATCAAAAATATCTTACATTCAAGTTGCTGTTTGAAATATCTTGGCGATTTCTATACGAATTGTTCGAATAATTAAATTTAAAGAAAAACTGTTGGAAAAATTATATTTTTTAAATTAAATGAAGAATTTTCATTAAATTTCAAAAAGCAAATTTTTTAAGTAACTGAACTGAAGGACAAATGTTTAATTTCTAATTTAAATTGTTTTTCAGTGGATTTAGTAAATTTTTGAAAATATTTAAATAGAAAAAAATTATTTTTTCATTTGAATGTCCAGAATATTAGAAAAATTTCCAATTTTAGTTAATTTATTTATTTAAAAATTTCCACGAATAGATGTTTATTTAATAAGATCAAATTCCTAGAATTAAAAGTCCTTCAACGAATTTTATGTAATAATGAAAAAAAAATGTTTACAGTTGCAAGCATTTATTATAATAGAAGATGATATTATGGACCGTTCGATATCTCGTCGAGGACAACCGTGCTGGTATCTTCAGGACGATATTGGACTTGCAGCCATTAAACATGGATTTTTAGTAGAGCAAATGATTTATCGTCTACTAAAAATGCATTTCAGAGAAAAACCTTGCTATCCTGATCTCGTTGATATATTTCACAATGTAATTATCCTCTCCGAAATGTACTATTATTTATTGTTTTAATAATTATGTTTAATTATTAATAATTTAATAATTGTTTTAATAATTAATATATAGTCAATAACCGAAATAAAATATTTATAGACTATCTACAAGACTACAGCTGGTGAATATTTAGACTTGTTTTGGGCGAATTTTGGAAAGAAACCAAACCTGAATCTTTTTACGATGGACCGATATAATACTATGATAAAATATAAGACATCTTATTGCTCATTTATTTTGCCGACAACTGTAGCTAAGAATTTCGTAAGTTTTACTCCATTTTTCCTCTTTTCTACAAAATCAGAATTTATTTATTTCGATTAAAAAAAAATAAAGTCATAAAAAAATTTTCTTTCTTATAGGCTGGAATTAAAGATAATGATGAGTTCAGACAAGTCGATAAATTACTCATTGAAATTGGTAATTTTTTTCAAAATCAGAACGATTTTTTGGATTGTTTTGGAAATCCGGAAGAAACGGGAAAAATTGGAACCGACATTCAAGAAGGAAAATGCACCTGGCTGAGTACTACTGCCTTGCAACTAGTCAATTCACAGCAAAGAAAAATTTTAGAGGTAATACTTGACGAAGAAAAGAAGTAGAAGGAAAATATATATAAAAAAAGTAGAAAAAATATAGGAAATATAAAAAAATTACAAAAGAAATACAGAAAAAATAATTAATATAGAAAAGAAATAGAGAGAGAAAATATAGAAGAGAAAATAGAAAAAGTGTTAAACAAAAATTTTTCTCTACAATTTAAAATAAAAGTATATTTTTTATTTTAGGAATGTTATGGAGAAAATGATTCTAAAAAAGTAGCAAGAGTGAAGAAATTATATAATGAATTGGACTTGATAACCGTTTACAACGATTATCAAAACGAGAATTACAAACGCCTCAAAACGAATATTCAACAAAAATCCCCGAAAATATTACAGGATTTTCTTCTTACAATATTGAATAGAGAATATCGTAGGAATCGATAAAACTAACATCAATTTATATTTCCAGTCTTACAATTGAATTGAATTAAATTTTTTTACAATCAAATCAATTGCAAAGTTTAGACATTATAATTATTATTTATTTACTATTTATAACTTTTTTGATTTAACAATTTGCTAATATTTGAACATTTTTTTCAAAAAATTCAATTATTTTCAAAAATTTTCCTCATTTTAATAATTTTTAATATTTCTACTATAATTTTAATAAAACTACCCAAAAGAAATCAATTAATTAAATAAAAAATTCTAATAAAATTGTACGCAAACATTTAATTATTTACATAAATAATAAAAATTCCATAGGAATTAAATGTATTTACAAATTTTTTTATAAGTTTCTTCTCAATAATTCAATTATTTTCATAAATAATAAAACTCATCGCAGAATAAAATTATTTTCGTAAAATATATATCATTCTTCTTAGGAATACAATTATTGTCAAAAATGTTTGTAAAAATCTTCGAAACAGTTCAATTATTTTTGTAGAAAATAAAATTCTTCGAGACAATTGAATTATTTAAGAAATTTTAATAAAATTCTCCCTAAACATTTAATTCTTTTTAAAAATAAAATTCTTCACAGGAATTCAATTCTTTAAAAAAAATTTAATAAAATTCGTTGCATGATTTCAATTATTTTCATAAATAACAAAACTTATCGCTGTATTTCAATTATTTAAAATGATTGGAATAAAATTCTTCACATGAAATTAATTATTTTCACAAATGAAATTCTTCACAGGAATTCAATTATTTTCACAAATAAAATTCTTCGCAGGAATTCAATTCTTTAAAAAAAATTTTAATAAAATTCGTTGCATGATTTCAATTATTTTCGTAAATAACAAAACTTATCGTAGAATTTCAATTATTTTTTACACAATTTTAAATAAAATGATAGAAAATTGGATTTATTCTTAAAATTTTTTTTTTTTAATTCGCCCGAAAGAATTCAATGATTTTTAAAAATTTTGATAAAATTCTCCGTAAAAATCCAATTTTAAGAAATATTCAATTATTTAATAAATTATTTATTTTTGTATTTAAATAATAATTGAATTCTCAAAAAATTTTCTAATAAAAATTGATTTCAAAATGAATGTTAATTAAAATTTTAGATGATAATTGAATATTAAAATAATTTTCAAGAAGTTAAAGTAACAATATTTTTATAATGTAAAATAATTATTTTATCTCTCAAACATCTTTGATTATTATAAAAAATGAAGAAATCGATCACTCCGTGTCTTCGACTCAGAGCAATCAATATATTCATGTTTTATAACAATATATTTTTTAAGTTGTTTAATTTCAAAAAGGTTTGAATTTGAATGTTTTGAAGAATTTTAATTCCTACGAAAAAATAATAATTAAATATTTATTTAGAAAAGAAGTTATTGATGTTTTTGAATAATTTTACAATTAAAGTAATTCGTAAATAAATGTAACAGAACATTTTTTTTTTTTTGAGTAAAATTTGTTCCTTTATTTTCTAAAAATTGAAAAATTTTAATTTTGAATTAAAATTTGTAATTGATAAATAGAATTGATAAAAATTTTGTTCCTTTATTTTTAAAAAACTTTGAATTTTATTTAAACAATTGTAACTAAGAAATAGAAATAATATAAATTATTTCCTTATGAAAATTGAAACAAAAATAAATTCTACAAAAATATTAAGAAACGGGAATATGTAATGTTTTTTTTCCCAAATAAAAGAATGAGTTTGTCAACAATATTGTTATTGAGAAATAAAAAAAAGTCCATGATAAACCTCTACAGCAAAAGGTCTATTCAGACAAATATTTAAACTTCTTTGAATAATTTTTTTATGTTGGGATTTTTAAAAATTTAAATATTCTTCAGCAAAAAATATTCATAAAAAATCTTCGAAAATATTTTATAATTTTCATTTTACAATAGTAAATAGAGTATATCGTCGAAATAAACAAAATTACAATATTTTTTTTTTTGTAGAAATAAAATCATTTTGTCCAATAAAAAATACCCGGAAAAATTAGTGAAGAAAAAAAAATGATTCTTAATAATTCAATTCGTTTCGTAGTGCATGGACCTTGCAAAAAATAGATGCATAAAATAATATATGTACATATATTTGAAATAATAAAAAAATTTTACAACTTGGCTATTAAATTATCTTATCATAATTTCAGAATTTTCTCTCTTCAAAAACAAATTGTAATTTTTAACAGATAGTTGTCAAAGTGCTACTGAACTTATCTCTCATATATAGTTTACTAAGCAACATATTAAAATGCTGCATATAAGAATGAGGAAGTCTATGATGACTCTTTGCCACAAACGGTAAATTTATTAAAATAATTTAATACTCAAACAATTAATCAAATAATTATTGAAAACAATTTTCGATTTTTAAGTGATTCTTAACGGATTTTGTAAAATAAATCTGCTGACAATTTTTTCCGACTGTGCCTTTTCAGACTCTTCAGTATTCGCGTCTTACACAATGCGCCTCAAAAAAATATAATTACGAATAAAGATGAAAGACAAGAATTAATGGCTCTATGGCCAAATGTTGTCAAAGATCTAACAAAGTTCGATGGTGATTTAAATATTCCTGAAGTAACCACAAGATTTTCTAAGGTTTACTCTCTTCATTTTTGTCTAAATATTTTCTATCAGTATAGAAAATATTCTACTTCAGGTTTTGTCACAAAAATTTAATTTTGTTTTTCCCTGATTTTCAGACAAAATTTTCACCTTTTCCCTGATCCTGAAGAATATTCTAATTCACTCCAAAAAATGTTCTATTACATTTATTTATAAATTACTTCAAAAGTAAAATTATTCGAAGACTCTTTTCAAAGTTCAATTATTTCTAAAAATTCACGCTATAATGATTTTAATATTCAATTATAATTTAAAATTTTTAAGTGAAATTCATTTTTTAATCAATTTTTATTAGAAACTTTTTTGAGAAATCAATTATTATTTAAATACAAAAATAAATAATTTATTAAACAATTGAATACATATTTCTTAAAATTGATTTTGTATGCAAAATTTTATTAAAATTTTTAAAAATAATTGAATTCTTTCGGGCGAATTAAAAAAAAAAATTTAAGAATAAATGAAATTTTCTATCATTTTATTTAAAATTGTATAAAAAATAATTTAAATTCTGCGATAAGTTTTGTTATTTATGAAAATAATTGAAATCATGCAACGAATTTTATTAAAATTTTTTTTAAAGAATTGAATTCCTGTGAAGAATTTTATTTGTGAAAATAATTGAATTCCTGTGAAGAATTTTATTTGTGAAATAATTAATTTCTTGTGAAGAATTTTATTCAAATTTTTTTAAATAATTGAAATTCTGCGATAAATTTTGTTATATATGAAAATAATTGAAATCATGCAACGAATTTTATGAAAAATTTTTTAAAGAATTGAATTCCTGTGAAGAATTTAATTTGTGAAATAATTAATTTCTTGTAAAGAATTTTATTCAAATTTTTTTAAATAATTAAATTTCTCAGAATTTTTTAAAACTTTTTGAAAATAATTAAATTCCACCGAGAAATTACATTAAACAATTAAAAAAAAATTGAAATCTGACAAAGAATTTTATTAAATTTTTTTCAAATAATTGAATTCCTGTAAAAAATTTTATTTTTGAAAAGAATTGAATTTTTGGGAAGAATTTTATTAAAATTTCTTAAATAATTCAATTGTTTCGAAGAATTTTATTTACTACAAAAATAAATGAACTGTTTCGAAGATTTTTACAAACATTTTTGGCAATAATTGTATTCCTTGGAAGAATGATATATATTTTACGAAAATAATTATTCTAAAAATTCTAAAAATTGTTAAATTTATAATACATTTTATCAAAATTTTTAAAAATAATTGAATTCTCGAGAAAAATTTTATTATTTTCAAATTTTTTTTAAATAATTGAATTCCCATAAAAAAGTGTATTTATTTGTGTAAATAATTGAATTCTTAAGAAGAATAGTATGGAAAATATTTGAATTGTATAGGAAAATTTTTATTAAAATAGCAATTTTATTAACTAAATCTTGTAAAGAATTTTTTCAAAATTTTTTTTAAATAATAGAATTTTTAAAAGAATTTGATTTAAATTTTTCGAAATAATTGAATTTCTCAGAATTATTTTTTTCAATTCTCTAAATATATTTAAATTCTTTCGAGAAAATGCATTAAAAAATTTAAAATAATTAAATTAGTGCGAAAAAATTTGTAAAAAATTGGCAAGTAATTGAATTTTTGTGAAATTTTTATTAAAATTTTGTTTAAATAATTGAATTCTTTGGTAAAATTTTATTAAAATAAGTAGATATTAAAAATAATTGAAATGTGAAAAATTTTTGAAAATAATTGAAATTTTTCCAAGGATTTTATTAAATTTTTTTTGAAAATAATTGAATTTTGGAGAAGAATTTTATTATTTATAAAGATAATTGAAATTTTTACGAGAATTTTTTTAAAATTTTTGTACATAATTGAATTTTTTTCATATAGTTTATAAGGCAAACAAAAAAAAACTGAAATTAAGAATTTTCTTATAAATTCTAAACATATAATTTTTTCCAGTACTTTTATTAAAAATCCCTGACTTTTCCCTGAATTCCTTGACCTGTGGCAACCCTGTAACTTATTTGCGATTAACAATTATTTTTGTAATAAAGATGGAATATTTTTTTCAGTTATTGCAATATAATATTCCAAATGGTAAAATGGGTCGTGGAATAAGTCTTATTAATGCATACAAAGAACTTGTCCCCGTTGAACAATTAACTGACGAAAATATTCGATTGGCACGAATTTTAGGATGGTGCTGTGAAATAGTATGTACATTTACAAAATAATTTGACAATTATATATATAATAATAATAATAATAATAATAATATCCAGTTACGAAATAGGTAAGTGAATTAAATACAAAATGACGAAATTTGAGAAATAGACAAAAGATGCAAATATTATAGAAAATATAAAATGTATAGAAGTCAGGAAAATTAATCGAAATCCAAACAATTCTTTCGCAATGAGGAAGCAAAATATAAATTACTAGAAAATAAATTTCTGTTTTAAAACAGATGCATGGATATACATTGTTAGAGGACGATATTATGGATCGCTCATTAACCAGAAGAGGACAACCCTGTTGGTATCTTCAGGACAATGTTGGACTTTCAGCCATAAATGATGGACAATTATTAGAACAAATGATCTTTAAACTACTTCATATGCATTTCAGAGAAAAATCATACTATCTGGATCTTCTTGAAACATTTCACAAAGTAATTAAAAGTCTACATATAATTATTCACATCTATTCCAATATAATCATGAACTCTTCTAATCAGAATTCAAATTAAATTGTAAATAATAATCAAAGCAAAAACTTTTTAGATTATTTATAAGATCCTAATTGGTCAAAGCTTAGATCTATTGTCGACGAATTGTGGAAAAAAACGCAATTTTAATTTTTTTACAATGGACCACTATAACACTATAGTAAAATACAAGAGTGGTTACAGTACATTTCTACCTTCGGTAATGTTAGCCATGAATGTCGTAAGTTTCGTAATCTGTCTAAAAAATAAAATATTAATTTATTCGTTTCACAAAAATAGAAAATTTATTTATTCGTTTCACAAAAATGTAAATTATTTCGCTTCGTTCGACAAAAGTAAATAAGTAAATAATAAATAAATAAAGTAATTAAAATTGCAATAGAAAGAAAAAAAATTACAATTAAAAGTTAATTTTTCAAACTTTCAGGCTGAAATCAAAGACGATGAAATGTTTAGAGAGGCGAAAAATGTACTTTGTGAAATAGGTATTTTTTATCAAGTCCAAGATGACTATTTAGATTGTTATGGAGATCAGGATATAACAGGAAAAGTTGGAACTGATATTCAAGAAGGAAAATGTAACTGGTTAATTGTTTCAGCATTGGAAAGAGTCACTCCGGAGCAACGAAAAATTTTAGAAGTAAAATATTTAAATTTTCATTTCTACATTTATAACTTAAAAAGTAAGAACTTTTTAAGTTATAAATTCTAAAAGTATTTAAATTTTAAATTGAAATATTAAATAGCAAACAAAATTTTAAAAAAAGAATTTTTTTAAATTTAAATATTTTTTACAACAAAAAATTTATAACTTAGTTTTTAAATATTAATTTCAAATTTTTGGAATAATTTTAAATTCATAATTAAAGATAATTTCGATTATTAACTAATTTAATAATTAATTATTATCGTTTACTATTTTCAAAAATTTTGAGAAAATTCTTCGAAACAATTGAAAACAATTCAACTAATTTCTAAAATATTAAATAAAAAATACTTTTAAAAAATTCAACTATTTACATAAATAATAAAATTCGTTGCAATAAGTCAATTATTGTTTATACAATTTTAATAAAATTCTACGGAAGAATTCAATTATTTTTATAAATAATAACATTCTTCGTATAGAAATTCAATTATTTTTAAAAAATGCTCATAACACTTTTCGCAGAAATTCAATTATTTCCAAAAAGTTTTGATAAAACACTTTATGAGAATTAAATTATTTTCCATACAATTTTAATTTGATTTCAGGAAAGAATTTGAATTATTTTTAAAGATTTTAATAATATTCTCCGCCGAAATTCAATTATTTTGAACTATTTTTTGAAATTTTTCATTTTTCAAGAAAAATTACATTTTGATCAATTTAAATCGAATTCTCTGTATTTTCGACAAAAAGTACAACTTATTATAAAGTTACAGAAAAAATTTGTTTAAATGACCGAGTTTGAGAAATAATTATTTTTTTATGCAAATCTTAAAAAAACTTGGTGGAAATCAAATCTAATCATATTTTGCCTTTCTTTTTTTAAATTCATATAAATATTAATATAAAATTAATATAAATATTCATACGAAAATTTAAACCGAATAAGTCGTATAGTTTTTCTTCCTAGAGCAAGAAAAGAAATTTTGCCAAAAAGCAAAACTAATAAATAGGGTTCCATATATAAATTAATAATTAATTAATGCACTTCATCTACAAGAACCCTAAAAATGGAAAATTTTGAAGAAACTATAAAAAAATATCCTTTCTAATTCCAGGAATGTTATGGAGAAAATGATGGAGAAAAATCAGCAAGAGTGAAGGAATTATATCATGAATTGAAATTGCAAACAATTTACAACGATTACGAAGAAAAAAAATATAATTTAATAATTAATCAAATAAAACAAAAATCCCCTCAACTATTACAAAATTTACTTTTAACAATATTGAATTCAATTTATCGTAGAAATAAATAAATTATAATTATATAATTATTATTATATTTGATTGATAATTATTCATTTCTTCACCAATTTTCACCATCAATTGGAGAAATAAATACTTTTCGACTTTGGTTCGAATTATATTAAAAATATTTTAAATTCTCCATTGTCGTGAGAAAAAATAATAATTCGTCTAATAATAGTCGTTACTCATTTTTGTAAATTTTCCCAGAAAAAACAAAATTTTGAAAACTAATAAATATTAAATTTTAATCTATTCAGAGACTTATTATAATATATTGATTCATAATCAAACATAATTAATTCGAATAAATTAATTTTGATTAATTACATATATATATTGCTATTTGATCTAATCATAAATAATGATTAGAATAAAAGGAAATATAATTTCAATACGAACAAAAAATGTAAAAAACATAAATTATGTATCTTTTGAAAGAATATTTATGCAATAAACCTTCTGTAGCAGAGGGACATCATGACCTTCTTCATTCTTATTATAATTTTAAAGTACTTTTGTCATAAAAGCAACTTCGACTTGACAAATATATTTAGTAGTTCTTTGGAATCTATCAGTTCGAGAGTACAATTTTTTTTCTCGTTTAAAAAAAAAATGAACGATAAGTACGATTATACTTGCAGATAATATGTTGTGTGCAATGTCAGCTCTAATTAGAAACCAAAAGAAAGTGTTGTATAATTATAAAACATTTTTCAGGTCAGTCAATATTCAAAAGGATTCTAATGCGCCTCAAATTACTTCGGTTATCAATAAAGATGAAAGTCGGGAATTAATGGCAATGTGGCCGGATGTAGTCAGAGATCTTACTAAAGACAGTCGTTTTGCAGATGCTCCTGATATCACCAAGTGGCTCGAAAAGGTATGTAACAAATACGAGAAATACCACAATATTATAATTACGAAAATAATTCCAGTTTTCTTAAAATTTCGAAAGTAATTTTAGTTGTTCTTAGAATTACGAAAGTAATTTTAGTTATTTTAGAATTACAAAAGTAATTTCAGTTATTTTAGAAATAAAAAAATAATTTCAGTTATTTTAAAAATAAAAAATTAATTTCCATCATTTTAGAAATAAAAAAATAATTTTAGTTATTTTACAATTTCTAAATAAGACAAAATTTCTTTTAATAAATAACATAATTTTCCAGAGAAATTCTAGTTGAATATAATTTCTAATTTAAATGGCATAAATTTTCTAGATGTTGCAATATAATGTTCCAAAGGGTAAGATGACTCGTGCTACAGATTTAGTTTATGCATATAAACAACTCGCTCCTCCTGATCAAGTAACCGATGGAAATATTCGTTTAGCACGAATTTTAGGATGGTGCAATGAAATGGTAACAATAAAAAAATTCTAATTTTGACAATGGAAATAAAATACTTTATGCATTATAAAGTACAGTAAAAAATAAAGGAAAAAAAAAAAATTTAATATAGCATCTAAAGTGTTACCTTATATTGAAATCTTTTTATTTATAGCTGCAAGCATTTTTCCTGATGGAGGATGATATTATGGATCATTCGAAAATTCGTCGAGGACAACCTTGTTGGTATCTTCACAACGATATCGGACTTGCAGCCGTTAATGATGGAATTTTAGTTGAGCAAATGATCTATCAACTTCTTCAAATTCATTTCCGAGAAAAATCTTGCTATCTCGATCTTGTTGATACATTTCACGAGGTAATTATCCGCTGAACTAAAAAAATTTTTTCAATTAATAGTTGATTTATTTAGTATTATAAAATAATTAATTAAAAAATTAATTATCAGAAATTTAATAGAACTTTTGTTTTTCGTTCTTAAAAATTCAAATTTTTAATAATTCAAAATTATTTACATTCTTATTTATTATTTACTTACTTATTCAGAGAATAAGTTTTTAAAAAAAATATTTTCACATGAAAAATTTAGAAATTATATTCTTTTCTTTTCTTGCTCTAGGAAAAAAACTATTCGACTCATTTGGTTTAAATTTTGTCTGAATATTTATATTAATTCTATATTTAATATTCATATGAATTTAAAAGAAGAAGGGCAAAATATGATAAGATTTGATAATCGCGGAGTAAACAATCGTACATTTTTCGAACATTATTAAGAGAAAAATACAGAGAATTCGATTTAAATTGTTCAAAATTTAATTTTACTTGCAAAATGAAAAATTTCAAAAAATAGTGGTCACCAAATTAATTAACTGATTAATTGATATTAATATTAATATCAATTAAAATTGAAAAATTACAAAAATTTTTCAAAATAATTGAATTTCGGCGAAGAATTTTATTAAAATCTTTAAAAATAATTCAAATTCTTTCGAGGAATTTAATCAAAATTATATGGAAATTAATTGAATTCTTTTAAAGAATTTAATGAAAATTTTTGAATATAATTAAATTCTAATAAATGAATTCTATATAAAATTTTTAAAATAATTCAATTCTATCAACAAATTTTATGAAAATTAAGTTTAAAATAATTGAATTACACTGAAAGAAATTTAATGAAAATGTCGGTGTAAATAATTAAATTCTTATAAATGAATTCTATAAAAAATTTCGAAAATAATTAAATTCTTTCGAGAAATTTTATTCAAATTGTATTGTAAATAATTGAATTCCTTCGAGGAATTTTATTATTTATGAAAATAATTGAATTCTTCCAAGAATTTTATTAAATGTTTTGAAAATAATTTAATCATCTCAAAGATGCTTATTAAAATTTTCGAAATTAATTAAATTGTCTGGAACTATTTTATTATAATTTTTAAAAATAATTGAATTTTTTCCAATAATTTTGTTAAAATTGTACAGAAAATAATTTAATTCCAGTGAAGGATTTTATTATTTATGAAAATAATTGAATTCTTGCAAAAAATTTTATTGTTAATAAAAATAATTTAATCCTTGCTAAAAATGTTATTATCTATGAAAATAATTGAATTCTTCCAAAGAATTTTACTATTTATGAAAATAGTGGAACTGTTTTTAGAAAAACATGAATAATAATAATAATAATAATAATAATAATAATAATAATAATAATAATAATAATAATAATAATAATAATAATAATAATAATAATAATAATTAGTTAAGAAGTGAATTATTTGGAATTTTGATTCTGAAATCATTCAAAAACTGAAATTGATATTTAAAAAAACAAAGATTTGAAATTTGCATAATTAAGAAACTCCTCGAGTATAATTATAGTAATTAATAGAAGTAAAATTTGTTTAGAATATCTATTTGACAGCAGTGGGACAATCATTGGATTTATTGTCAACGAATAATGGGAAGAAACCGAATTTAAATATTTTTACAATGGACCGATATAAGAGTATTATAAAATACAAAACTGCGTATTATACATGTGTTTTGCCAGTAGTATTAGCAATGCACCTCGTAAGTTTTTCCCATCTGAACAAAAAATTAGGAATTTTTTTTTTCTTAAATATTAATTCAAAACTAAATTTTCTACTTTACAGGCTGGAATTAAAGATAGTGAAAAGTTTAAACAAGCGACAAATATACTTTTGGAGATAGGAATATTCTTTCAAATTCAGGACGATTATTTAGATTCTTTCGGAGATTCAAGTGTCACGGGAAAAATTGGAACCGATGTTGAAGAAGGAAAATGTACCTGGTTAGTCGTTGTTGCCCTGGAACGAGTCACGCCGGCACAACGAAAAATTTTAGAGGTACTATTAATAATATTATTTTATCATAAATAAATAAAAAGAAAAACTTTAAAAACTAATTTTTAATATGAGGCTGAAGTCCGCAATGTTATTGAAAATGAAAAGGCAAAAATAATGCGAAGAATATATTTTATTTTTTAAGTAATTGCCCTTCAAGTATCAATTAATTTCTTCACCAGTGAAAATTTTTGAAAAATTGCACTTTAAAATTAGACATGAATTTAAATTGAAAAAGGTTCTGTTTCGATTTTTCCTTTTCAGAAAATGTTGTGAACTTCAAATTTTATCTAAAATTAAAATTTAATTTTGTAATTAAAGACCTTATTTTAAATTTAATTTAAAAAAAAAACCTTTTGAATTCTAGGAATGTTATGGCGAAAATGATTCGAAAAAAATCGCAAAAGTGAAAGATTTGTATAATGAATTGGGATTGCAAACAATTTACTCTGCTTATGAAGAAGAAAGTTATAATTTAATCAACACTCATATCAAACAAATGTCCTGCGGAATGCCTCGTGATTTATTTTTGACAATATTGCATAAATTTTATCGCAGAAATATGTAAAATCAACTTTCATGAATTTATTCATAAACGTTGATTCTAATTTTGTAAAAAAGAAATAGACCGAGGACTTATTCATATAAATGAAGTTTGGCAATATTACAAAATTTACTACCGTAAAATGACTATTTGAGCGAAAAAATTAAATAATAAATAAATTCGTTCAATTGTTTATAATTTATTTACCTTTCTATTGGAAGATTAGTACTTTTTCCTTAACCTTTTACGTTGTGTGGAATTCTTTTTCAAATTTGTTCGAATTCTCTTCCTTATAGTTTGCTTCAATTTTGGACGAAGGGTCTTCAAATTTTCACTGTGTTCTGATGGTTTCTTGAAAAATTCTTCACATTCTGAAATAGACGGTAATTTAAACAGTAAAATAATTTAATGATTAATCATTTTAAATTAATAACAAATAAAGTGAATAAAAAATAAAATAGATAAAAATAAAATCATTATTTTAAACAGTAAAATAATTTAATTATTAATTTTAAATCAATAACCTCATTAAAATCAACAGAAAGAAAATAGAAAATAGAATAGGAAATTTATTAATTTACCTTGAAATCGAGAATCGTCAATGATGAAAAAAAACCTATCAGTGCTACCAATGAAATTTGAAGATTCTATCTTTTCTGATTCAAATTTTCTTTCTGTTTTCTTTGAATCTTCAGTTACATCTTCATCATCAGAAGTGTCGTACTTGAAAGCCCTGCTTGAACTGAATCCAAATATTTTATTTTTTGAACTAGATTCACAAGATGTTTCAACTTTCTCGTTATCTGAAAAAAATATTAATTTTTTAGTCACTTTACGGTAGTAAATTTTTCATATTTTTAAATATTAAATTTAAGTTTTTAATTTTTACTCTAATGAGAAATTTTTGATAATATTTTTAATGAAAATTATTTCGTTTCTTTAAACGTTTAAAATTTGTGGATCATTAAAAAAGAATAATTAACGACGTTATTTATTAAATTAACTAATTTGTAATAAATAAATAAATAAATAAATAAACTAATAAAATGCACTATTTTGAAATTAATACCCGATTCTGGCGCTTCTTTTCCAAATGCTTGCAATAAACTAATTTTTTCCTCCTTTCCAAAAACTGATGTTAACAATTTCGAATCAGTAATCACATAAGAACGTTCTTTTGAAACTTCTGGCACTTCAGGTTTCTCGACAATTTCAATTTCTTTCTTTTTCTTCTTCTTGACTTTCTCTTTTTTCTCGGGTAAAATTTCATATTCCTGATGTTGTTCATCAGCGGGATCATATCTTATCATTCCTCCAATACTAAAAGCATTTTTTTATTTCACTTCAACTGAAGATATAACATATAATCATGTAAAAAAATATAAATATATATAAATCAAAATAGAATTTATTATTAAATTTAATTATTATTTTTATGAATTGTAAAATCCTCCACAAGAATTCAACTATTTTCATAAAAAAGAAAATTCTTCAAAGGAATTCAATTTTTTTATAAATAATAAAATGTTTCGGAGGAATTCAATTGTTTTCAATACAATTTAAATTCAATTATTTTCGACAATTATGATGAAATTCTTCGAAACAATTCAATTATTTTTATAAATTGTAAAATTCTTTGCAAGAATTCAATTATTTTTATGAATTGTAAAATTCTTGGCAAGAATTCAATTATTTTTGTAAATAATAAAATTCTTCTGAGAAATTCAATTATTTTCAATACAATTTTAATAAAATTTCTCTAACAGGTTCAATTATTTTTCAAAATTGTAATCAAATTTTTCTAAACAATTCAATTGTTCTCAAAAGTTTTTAAGAAAATTCTTTATAAAATTCAATTATATTTTAAAAATTTTTAATTAAAATTATTTTAAAAAATTTCATTATTTTTACAAAATTTAATGAAATTTTTCATAGAAATTTTAATTGAGCTCCCGCGGGCAATAACTCGATCTGCGCTTGAACTGAAAAATCCAAGCCAGTCAAGCCGTCAAAAAATGAAAAAAAATAAAAGTCGGAATTTTTAATTTTAAAACATACTACCGTATAGAACATAAAAATGCGCAACTTTTTTGTCTTTGAAATTTTTTTGTAGGACTTTTATTTTTAATAATAATGGAAAAAACTGAATTTTTTTTATTCTTCAATTTCAATGAATTTCAAAACATAAATCGACTTTTCTCAAACAAATCTGCATGAAATTAATTAAAAATTGATATACTTACGTATCAGGGTCTACTGAAGACGATAAAATGATTAAAACATTTTAAAAAATTAATTGTAAAATTATTTGTTAATGTAAATAAAGACCTGTCAGTAAATACGTTTTCTCAACTTTGAAGAGAAAAAGTATGCGGTGAACTTTCGAGTTGACAAAACTTCCAGTGAGACATTTGTTTATTAATGTGTCAAGAAGTTTTTTGGAAATTTTTATTTAAATCGAATGAAAAATAAACAAGATACATAATGTTAAAAAAAATATGCGTCGCGCGGCGTTTTGACATTTTGACGCGAAAGCTTTACGATAGGAGGAAATTATTGGTAACTATTGCTATTTTCTGTTGATTTATTTAAAAAATAATTTTATTATTAATATATCTGACTTTTTAAAATATATACATAACTTAAATTCTTTTGTTCTTAAAAATTTGTTAATACTGTTTGGTTTTTCAAACCAGATTAAAACATTAAATAATAAATAAAAGTGTTACATAGAGAAAACATACTCGATTCAAGTAAAAAAATAATTTTAATTGATTTTGTTTAATTTAAATTAGTTTGTAAGCTTAATCCTAATATATAGAAAATATCTACTGCTTTGATTCAAAAATAATATTTGTTTGAATAATTATGTTTAATTCAAATATATTTTTTGTTTTGGTTTAAACAAAAAATACCTACGTTTAAAAATTTTATGTTTGATTTAAACTTAAAAGTTGATTATAAATAATTTAAAATCAACCATAAATTAAATATATTATTTTTATAAATGAACCAAAAAATATGTTTGAATTAAACTTACATTTATTTGACTGTAAAGCAAAAATATTTTAAGTTTGATTTAAAAGAAATTTGATTGAATTAAATAAATTGTTTTCTCAGTGTATTCTTAATCTGATTGTTTTACTTTTTTGGTCGTTTTCTTGAAGCACCTTGCACACACTCTACTTCTAACATTATTTAAATTTTTTTTATTAATTTACAATTAATTTTCAATTTTAAAACACATGGACTATTAAAAAAACTTAACGACAGGAATAAAGTAAACTGTATTTTCTTCGAAAAAATACAAGGACCTGCTATGTTTAAATTAATGCACAGTATATAGTGCATCAAAACAATCTTAACCTTGGATTGAGTTAAAAGTTGGAAATAAGATTCAAAAAACGTAAAAAGCTGCCTATCATATATAAATGTATAGAATTGGTTTTATTTTAAATACAATACATGCATAAAATTATTTTTTAAATAAATCAACAGAAAGTAGCAATAGTTTCCAATAATTTCCTCCTATCGTAAAGCTTTCGCGTCAAAATGTCAAAACGCCGCGCGACGCATATTTTTTTAAACATTATGTATCTTGTTTATTTTTCATTCGATTTAAATAAAAATTTCCAAAAAACTTCTTGACATGTTAATAAACAAATGTCTCACTGGAAGTTTTGTCAACTCGAAAGTTCACCGCATACTTTTTCTCTTCAAAGTTGAGAAAACGTATTTACTGACAGGTCTTTATTTACATTAACAAATAATTTTACAATTAATTTTTTAAAATGTTTTAATCATTTTATCGTCTTCAGTAGACCCTGATACGTAAGTATATCAATTTTTAATTAATTTCATGCAGATTTGTTTGAGAAAAGTCGATTTATGTTTTGAAATTCATTGAAATTAAAGAATAAAAAAAATTCAGTTTTTTCCATTATTATTAAAAATAAAAGTCCTACAAAAAAATTTCAAAGACAAAAAAGTTGCGCATTTTTATGCTCTATACGGTAGTATGTTTTAAAATTAAAAATTCCGACTTTTATTTTTTTTCATTTTTTGACGGCTTGACTGGCTTGGATTTTTCAGTTCAAGCGCAGATCGAGTTATTGCCCGCGGGAGCTCAATTATTTACAAAATCTCTAATAAAATTATTTAAAAGAATTTAATTTTCTATGAATAATTTTAATATATGTAATTGAATAGGAAACTTATTTTAAATAAATAAAAATCTTGCCAAGAATTAAATTATTTTTAATACACTTTTAATTACATTTTCTCGAAAGAATCTAATTATTGAAAAAAATGTTGATAAAATTCTTCAAAACGAATACAATTATTTTCAAATGTTTTGATAAATAGTTTGCAACGTTTAAATGAACGATATTTCTTTACTTATTTTAATTTGCTTTTGTTTTGTATAAAGAAATTATTTTGTATATTACAGAAATTAATTCTTAACTAAGTAAATATTCAATTTTAACTATTTTTCTTTTTTAATATGAATATTTTTATGAATATGAAACTATTTTTCTTTTCTTATAGCAATTGTTAAAAAAATTTTCTTCATTTGAACGTTAAAAACTTTAGAAAAATTTATTTTTGATAAATTATAATTAATAATTAAATTAAAAAAAAATACAATATAAGTAATTGAATTAAAAAGAAAAATTAAAAGAAAATAAATTATAACTGACCTGTTTATTGTCAAATAAATAAAAAATGAAATAAGAATTGCAACATTTTTCGTACCTTTTTGCCTTTTTATCCTTTTCAGGACTCTTTTTAGCAGCTATTGGCTTTCCAAGAATACTTCCTAAAATTTCCAATTGCTTTGTTTTTTCATCGATATGTTCATCAATTTCCTCCTCTTCCTTCTGCTGATCATCCTCAATGTCTTCATCCTCCAAGAAACGCTCGTCCACAGCAAATCGTTCATCAGTTCCAATTGAGGATTGAAGTTTTGCCAACTTGATTTATTTGATAAACAACAGCAGCGAAAAAATTTAGTAGACAAAAATATAAAAATAGAGGCATTATAAATATTAAATTTTACCTTAGCTCTTGATTTGGATTTAAATTCACTGTCCTCTGGAAATACAAATTCCTCATCCTCTTCATCACTTTCTAGCAATAATTTTGGTTTTTTCGGCGCTTCAATTTCTCCCTCCTCATCGAATCTTAATCTTTTGCTTTTGGAAACAGTATCCTTGCAATGAAAGTACGTAATTTATTAAAATAACAACAATTAGAAAAATAAGAACTGAAATTAAAAATATTAGTAGTGATGGATATTTATTACTTACAGTTCCATCGAAATTTATTTCTTGTTTTGACGCAGACTTCATTTTTTGGCACTTTTTTCTTTATTTCTTCTTTTTCTTCTTCTACTTTATTTATTTTCTACTTCTTTTTCTTTTTCTCCTTTATTTATTTTTTTCTTCTTCTTCTACTTTATTTATTTTCTTCTTCTTTATTTATTTTTTTGGCATATTTCACTTTAGAGCGTTTAGCACGTGGTTGTCAATTTTCAGTTGAGGTTAGTTTGGAAACTTAAAACGTGGATCAGACGCAAATAATGAAGCTAAAGATTACTTCTAAAAATCCCCACTAAAGCGGAGCGCTTGCTTACCTACCCTTTTACTGAATTTCGTAGTGTTTTTTATAAAAAGTTTTTTTTTTTATAATAATAATCTAAATAATTTATAGAAAAAATGAAGAAAATTTTTTTACTAAAATTAAAAATATTAAACCTTATTGAGAAAATAAGTTTGTAAAATAATTACTACCTTTCAGTAATATTTACATCTTTTTTCAATATATTTTTTAATTGAGTTTTCTTTAATTATTAAATATGTACAATTATTCATTTCATTGATTTCATTAATTTAATTAAATTACGACTAATTAATTAAATTAATTAATTATGACTAGTAATTAAAAATAATATCGACATAGAAGAACGACAGCACGTACCCAAGCTGGAGGAATTCTATCATCCTGTCGAAATGATTTTGAATTCACCGGTGTCGCGAGCTGGAACAATCTCTCATATTCCCTTTGAAGTGAATTTTGTAATTTTTCATTTTTCGTGACAACTGCTATTTGAGTTTCAAGGTCTCTCATCACAGATCTGTAGCCTAAAAGTCAATTAGAAATTATTTTTTCGTAAAAGAAAATTAGTTTATTATTTATTTATTTATTTTCTCCGCATTGTCAGAGAATTAATAATAAAAATAAAATTTTTAATTATTATTCGGTATTTTTAATTGGATAATTATCGCCTAAGTGAAGTTCACAACTATAACCCAACGATTAGAAGAGAAAAGAAAAGTTTTTACGCAAAAAACATGAAGAAATATTGTTATAAAAAATTTTTTAGCCAAACATTTGAATGGAAAAATATTTTTTCTATTAAATCTATTATCTATTAAATTTTTTCTATAATTTTTATTAAATATAATCTTTATAAATTATTATAAACGTTGTGAACTTCAACAAAATGTAATTGTCTCAATAAAAGTTAGAAAATCATCATTTATTTGTCAATAATAGTCTGTTATTCAATTTGAGTAAAATACCGAAATTTGGTGAACCAATAAGTGTCAGAGAAGGTTTCTGTTGATTAGGTAACGTGTACCAAAGTCCCTTGGCGTGATACGTCCATCCCGGTCGTTGGAATTCCCATAAAGTTATTCTTTCCGCTTGTTGTAATTTTTCCGATAACTTGCAAAATTTTTCCTCGATTTTTGTATAAGCGGCAGGTATTCCGCCTGCCATTCCTTTGGCACCTTTTACAGAATTAAAGATTTTATTATATTACTTATTTAATTAATTTATTATTATTGAACTTTACGCAATTTACCAAATATTTAATAAAATAAATCGTAAATTATGTTTATATGTTTACCAAAGAAACCATTAGCTGTCGGATGTGCAGTGAGAAGATGACAAACAGCTCGACAATCGCCCAATAATGCGTTTCGATATTCGGTCGTTAAATTAAAATAGCCAGTCGCAAGTCTCAAGGTAGCACCAAACGGAGCAGTTTGTAAAAGTCGAAGTGTCACTTCACTGTCATGCCAAATATCCAACTGGCTCATTTGTATTAAAGGAAATATCCACGTGTCTGTCTCGAGACTTTCCGCTGAAACACCGAAAATTTGTTCCTTATTTTTTAAATTTAATATCTTTAATAAATAAATATAGTGTATTAAATAATTCACTGTATTAATAAATACCTTGCTTATTAATTTCCGACCGTTTCATTATTTCCGTTTGAAATAATGTACGAATTTTCCCAGCAGCAGATTCATTAAATTGCTTTGCCGGACTTTTCAGTGGATTACATTCCACGGAACAAGGAACTGCACTTCCATCTGGCATTAAACGAAAACTAAATTCTCCTACTTTCTCTATAAGTTCACTATAAAAATCGCAAAGTTCCTTGCAATCTTCAATCATGAAATATCTATCTTGTCTATTTGTAAAATAATCATTACTGAGATTGGCACTGAAATTCAAACAAAATTTCATTTTTAGTAAAATTCAATTTATATTGAATTAAATTCAATTAAAATTAAATTACGATACAGAAATTTTGAACGTTCGAATGAACGAAAAATTATTCACCAAAAATATTTTTTTAAATTAGGTACTGATTGTAATATTAAAAAATAAAAACCTAAATTTAACGTTTAGAAACTTTATAATTAATTTTGTTGATATATTTACAGAAAATTATTGTAATAAACTTTTAATTGAAAGAAGAAGTAAATAAATTCCGTTCAGAACTTTAGACATATTTTTAATTAAAATTCTATCTAAGTACAAAAATTTTTTTATGAGAACCCAAAAAAATGAATAAATTCCATTTCTTTGAATGAATGAATTTTTTTTTAAATTAATAATAATTTCCATGATTTACAATATGGATAATAAATACTAACCCGCTGATGATGAGAGTATCATCGAATAAATACAACTTCATATGCTGCAAACCAATCATTTCATTATAACGATCGGGCGTGACTCTTTTTAGAACTCCTCGAAGTTTCGGTGTGTGATAGAGAAAAACATTCCAGCAATTTTTCCACTTGCCATTCAAGGAGGATTGTAATAATTTGCGAGAATTTTGTTTGCCCCGCGAACCACGCATATAGTCTATTAATATACTTATTTTTACACTGCCATCATTTGCATCCAGAGTTTCTTCAATAGTGTCAATCTATATTGAAAAATAAATTTTTTTTTATCTACTGACCTAATTCTTATTTTAAAATACTGTATAATTTTTTTATCTACTCACCAGTTTGGTTTCCAATTTTCCATTTCCAATATACAAGGAAGATAGAACAATACGATTTTGGGCTGTTTTGCATTTTTCTAATAAAGTGGAATAAAATTCAGAAGGCTCCTCGATAATTGTGATCTGAAAAAATAATTACTCACTTTAGTACAAATACTAATTTTGACGTATTATTAATGGTTCATTTAGAAAGTTTATACATAATTATGTTCGTGGCGATTTTTTTTTTGGTAGTGACGAAAAATTATTGTAAGAAAATTTTAATTTGAAAAAAAGAGACAAATAAACTTCGTTCTTAGCACATTTTTAAGGAATTCAATTATTCTTACAAATAGTAACATTCTTCGGAAGAATTCAATTATTTTTATAAATAGTAAAATTCATTGCAGGAATTCAATTATTTTTACAAATAGTAAAATTCTTCGTTTAAAATTTCTGTAACGTAATTTAAATTTAATTGAATTTAATTGAATTTAAATTTAATTGTACTAAATAAAATTGTATTGTTTAAATTTCAGTGCCAATTTCAGTAATGATTATTTCAGAAGTAGACAAGATTAGGAGCATTATTATTATTAATAAGTGAAGAATTATAAAAATACCTTTGATCCATTCACAGGAAAACCTGGAGCCGCTTGATGGAGCCATGAAAGACTGCTTATTTCAAATTGCAAAGAATCCACTTCTGACAGTCGACAACGATCATCTAATACTGCCATTTGATCTTTAAACATATTACAATATGTGCTAATAAATCTCAAACTCTTTAAGTTCTCCAAACCTTTTGAATTCTGAAAACTAGACAATTCAATGTTATTTACCTCATTTTCCAACAAGTAAACATAGAGTAAAAAAATATTATAAAATAATATCTTCTCACATAATTAGAATGTGTCTGACAATTTTATTTTAGTTAAAATTATTACCAATATTTACCAGATAAATGATTGAGCAATCACAGTATAATAATAAATTATTATAAATATTAATATTACGATTATTATCAATTACTAATAATAATACATAATTTTGTAATAAATGAATTAATAATAAATAATGACACACAGTTTTGTAACAAATTATTAATTTGATAGTAATAAATAAATAATAAGAAATAAAATAAAAAACAATTTTGCATAAAGACAATTTTTGAGGTTATGTGTGACAAATATATACCTTTTGACAATTATACGAAATGATGTAGACGACATTCCCCATGTGTATGTAAAAAACACTTAGTACAACATAAAAACTTATAGGAAAGTAATTTTAATACGAAAAGTAAACAAAATTTTCTATAATTTAATAGTAAAAATTGATTTCAAAACGATGACAGTATGACACCGATGACACTTTCATCATAATATTTATTCCATATTTATTCCTATACTAACAAATAGCCAATAAGAACAATTCACTCTCAATAACGATTTTCCATTGGGCTTGAAAGTCACGTGACTTTTGAGCACGTGACTCCGAACACGTGTTTAAAGCTCAAATTCAAATGTCAAAAAAATAAATAAATAAATATTTTAAAGATTTCCTTTACAAGAGCGAAATTTGTCAAACTTTCTCATCTTTTTACATTTTTCGATAAAATAGTGAATTTTTGACTAAATATATTTATGGTAGAAATTAATTTCTGATATTCTCTAATTTCTTTCTCTTTTTCTGTATTGTTGCTAAGCAACTAAAATTCAATACAAAACTAAAAACATGGCTGTTCCTATCAAACGTGTCAAACACTGTCAAATGTTAAGAATTTAGTATTAAAAAAATACTTGTATTTGTTAATTATTAACTAATTTTAAATTTTAATAAAATGTTGTTAAAATATTTAGGATCTATTTTATCAGCTCAAGTAAGTAAATTATTAATGGTTATTTAATATTTAAAGAATTTTTTAAATTATTGAATTTCACTTAAGTTTTCGTCTATTTATGGATTTTTTTACTTTCACTTAGGATCAAGAAAATAGAATAGCAGGAATTGCCTGGTCGCCAAATAATTTAAAGTTGGCTGTTGCTTTATCGGATCGTACAGTTTATTTATTCGACGAACAAGGTGTCAGGAAGGATAAATTTTCCACAAAACCTGCTGATCCCAGGGTAAAAAAAACAGTGACTTTGTTTAGAAATTCTAATTATTTTTGAATAAAAAAATGTGGAAATTTTTTTTCTACATGAAAAAAAATTGGAATATCTAATTAAAATTCCACAAACTCTAATTAAAATTCAACAAAAGTTAATTAAAATTTTACAGTTTGGTAAAAAAAGCTATCTTGTCAGAGGAATCGTATTTTCGCCAGATTCAACAAAAATTGCCATTGGACAAACTGACAATATCGTTTACGTTTATAAAATCGGAGAAGAATGGTAAAAAATTTATTTCAACTAAAATAATTAAATAGATCCTAAATTTAATATTTAGAATATTTAATTTAATATTTAGACTATTTAATTTATGTTCAGGTTAACTAATATTTAGAATATTTAATTAATATTCAGGTTATTTAATATTAAAAAAAAATTTAATTTATAATTAGGATATTTAATATTTAGAATATTTAAGGAATATTTACCTACAGGGGAGAGAAAAAAGTGATTTGCAACAAATTCAATCAGTCATCGTCAGTGACTTGTCTCATTTGGCCTTTGGAGGGTCCGGTTGTTGTTGGATTAGCTGACGGCAAAGTTCGAGCAGCTTTAGTGAAAGCAAATAAAGCTCAAACTTTGTACGCTGCTGACTCGATGACCATTGCATTGGCTACAAAGTAAGAATCCTTATTTGAATTCATTAATTATTTATTGAATTTTTTTCCAAGAAAAAAAATACATTTCATGTGACATTCCACGATTTTTTTCGAATTGTTAACTATAAAAGTATTCGACAAATAATTTATAAATAATAATATTATGACAGTTCTTCAAAAATTAAATTATCTACAAAAAAATTTTTACAAAAGAAAGAAAAAAAAATTATTTAAAATAAATTCAATTTTATATTTTTTAAAGTTCAATTATAGACAGAAATAGAAAAACTTTGAGGTTTTGCATTAATATTTGTGATGACTTCAAAGTACATAAAGTGAAAAAAAAATAAATCAAGAAGAAAATTTTTAATATTTTTAAAGGTTGCTGGAGAAAAAAACTATAAATTTACCAATTTTAGAAATTTAAAACCATTTTCAGTATTTTTGATAAAATTCCGACTTTCGAAGAATTTCTTTGCATTTTTTTTTGTAAATAATGGAGTTTAAAAATTTATTTTAATTAAAAATTTTTAATGTAATTTAATTTTACATCTGAAGGAGTTTCTTTCAAGTTCTTTTTTAAGTAATCGTCTTCGATAATAATTGAAATTAAACATTTGATTATTGAATTTCATTAAAATTTTTAGAAAATAATGAAATTTTTCTCAGAATTTTATTACAATTTTTGTAAATAATTTAATTCATTAAAGGAAATAAAAATAATCGATTTTGTTAATAATTGTAATTAAAAATTTTACTATTAAATTTAATTAAAATTATTGATACAAAATAATATTTTTTTAAACAATTTTATTAGAGTTTTTGCGCAAATATTTAAATTCTTTGGAAGAATATCTTTCAAATTTTTGAAAATAATGTATTTTTTTAAAAATAATTTTAATTTAAATGTTTGAAAAGAATTGAACTGAACAAAGAATTTTATCAACTTTTTAAAATAATCGAGTCTGGTTAATAATTATAATTAAGAATTTTGATTATTGAATTTTATTAAAATTGTATTGAAAATAATTGAATTCCTGAGAAAAATTTTATTATTTAAATTATAAAAATATTTCAATTCTTGCAAAGAATATTCCTTTTCATAAAAATAATTTGAATTTGTCTTCAAGAATTTATTAAAATTTTAGAAAATAATTAAATCCTTTCATGAAATTTTTTTAATATTGTACTGTAAATAATTAAATTCTTCCGAAGAATTTTATTATTCATAAAAATAATTGAATTCTTACTAAGAATTTTATTGTTCATGACAATAATTGAATTCTTTCGAAAAATATTATTAAAAACTTGAAAGAATAATTGAATTCTTTTGTGAAATTTTATTAAAATTATATTGACAATAATTGAATTCCTGCATAGAATTTTACTATTTATAAAAATAATTGAATTCTTGAGAAGAATTTGATTATTTATGAAAATAATTGAATTCTTGCCAAGAATTATTTTTATTTATGAAAATAATTGCATTATTTCGAACAATTTTATTAAAATTTTTTAAAATGATAAAAAACAATAATTATGTATTTAATAAGTGAATTTTTAAATTTTCAATCGTAAATTATTCAAAAATTGAAGATTATATTTGGAAATTAGAAAAAAATTTGTAATTTGAATATTAATAAATTAAATTAAATTGTTATTATAGTAATTTTTTGAGAGAAATTCAATGGTCATAAAATAAAATTAGAAAATATTTAAACTTTTTTTTTAATTTTTATTTATTTTTCTTCAAAATTAACAGATTTTAAAATCCATGGCTAATTTTGTAGAAAAATTAATTTCTATCAATTTTTAAGGGAAATAAAATTTCTAAAAGGGTTAAAATATTTTCTGAATGATTTTATTTTATGATCATTGAATTTTTTTCAAAAAATTACTATAAAAACAATTTTTTGGAATAATTAAATCATTTTCATGATAAATAATTAGAAATATTGGCAATTTCTCTTCTTAAAATTGACACAAACATAAACTGAAATAGTTTTTGGCTCTTTCTTCGTGGAATGTCAGATAGAAAAAATTTAATTTGATAATGAAAGTGTTTAAATGTATTTAAGTGATTGAATTAAAATTGAAATTGAAATTGAATTTGAAATAAATTGAAATTGAAATTAAAATTAAAATTGAAGTAAAAAGAATTTAAGAACTGAATTTAATATAAAGAAAATACTTTTTAAGCACGAGAGGAACGGGCTTTCTATCAAGCCACATCGATGGAAGTATCATAAGATATTTTGTATCCGACGATGGAAATATGGAACCAGTTGGTCGTGTACTGGTGCACAATGTTCCCGCGTACAGTTTAGCTTGGCCTCAAGGACACATTTTAGCCTCGGGTTCCGATAAGAGAATAACATTTTACGATTCTCGTGGCAAAGTGGTGAAATCACTGGACTACAGTCGTGAACCAGGTGAAAAAGAAATGACAGTCGCTTGTTGCAGTCCCAGTGGACAGAGTGTCGCCGTTGGTTCATGGGACAAAATTCGCATCATCGACTGGAGTCCTCGACGTTCAGTCTGGGAGGAGGCGAATTGTCGAAATCTACCCAATTTCTACACAGTCACGGCGATTTCCTGGCGACGAGACGGTTCAAAACTCGTTATCGGCGGTCTCTGCGGTGCTGTCGAACAATTCGAAACAATCCTTCGACGTTCAATAATCCGCGGCAGTCACGAAGTCTCCTACGTTGGTCCCAGTCAGGTCGTTGTTCGTCGGCTCGACAATAAGTATCCTCCAGTGATCATCAGGTAATAATCTAAAAAAAGGAAATTTATTTATTATCTAAAATAAAATATAATTGATATAAATTTTGAATTATACTAAAGTTTCGAACGATTTGTTCTTTTGGTCGGCGGCGATTCACTTGACAATGAAGTAGAAATAAATAAAGCAATTGACAAATTTAGAAGTGAAAATGTTCCATTTTCACTTCAAAATTTGTCAATTGCTTTTTTATTTCCTGTGATTATCAATGAAGTAAAATAAAGTAAAAGAAAATGAAAGAAATAAAGTAAAAAAATCTATTTACAGATCCCAAACCGGAAATGAAATAGAAGACGTCAAGGTGATGGGCCGCAAGGATAATCACATAGTGGCAAGAACATCGGCTTCATTATTAGTCTGCGATATCGATTCAGGCCTATTGAGTGAAATACCATGGAATCATAAAAATCATAAGGAGAAATTTTTCTTCGAATATTCAGCAGTTTGTTTGGTATTTTTGAACGGGGAATTGAGTGTCATTGAATATGGAAAGAACGAAATTTTGGGATCAGTGCGAACTGAAGCTGTCAATCCGAGAGTGGTGAGTGTTCGGGTCAATGAGAGGAAGGTTCTCGGGATGCCATTGAATAATCGACTGGCTTATCTACTCGATTCGAAAACAATTCGCGTGGTAGATCTTTCGATGGGTACGACGCTCAATATAATTAATCACGACACACGGGTCGATTGGTTGGAATTGAGTGAAACTGGTCATAGAATTCTTTCACGTGATAAACGAGGAAGACTTTGGTTGTGTAATGATCAAGGCGGAAGGGATTTGCTTCTCACTGGAACTGGGTTTGCATCTTGGGTACCTGGTAATTTATTTCTTAGATTTCGATATTTAAGTTCAAATCGTATTTCGATTTTTTCTCTTTTCGTATTTTTTTCCTTTCGTAGTTTTTTCTTTTTCGTATTTTTCCCCCTTTAGAATTTTTTTTCTTTTTTGCATTATTTCCGTTTACGTATTTTTTTTCTTTTTCGTATTATTTCTGTTTTTATATTTTTTTTTCATTCTCATATTTTTTTCTTTTTTCAAGCTTCACATCATCTACTAAAACCTACTATTTAGTATTATTTTTTAAGATTTCCCAATATTTGGAAAATTTTTTTAAACTTGTGCTTCTAAAAGAAGATTTTACTTTTATTTGAATTTGCACTACTTTAAATCCGCCAATAGTTGAAAAAAAACAATTGAAGGGCTACATAAAATAAGGGGACGAACGCGAGGCTTGGAAGGGATACTACCAGTCGGGTAGCAGTGACAGGCCTTGAGCCGCTCGCTGCTACCTGACTGATATTATCCCTTTCAACCATGCGTTCGTCCCCTTATTTTATGTAGCCCTTCAATTATTCTCAAAAATGTATCTTTTGAAAAGATTCAATTATTTTCAAAAATTTTCGCATGACTTCAATTATTTTCATAGATAATAAAAGTTTCAGAAGAAATTCAATTATTTAAAATACAATTTTCAAGAAAATTTTTTAAGAGAAGACAATTATTTTCAAAAATTTTGATAAAATTTTGTTTATAAGAATTAATTTATGTTCAAGAAAATTTTTATTGGATTCCTCGAAAAAATTTTCGTAAATAATAAAATTTCATCGCAAGAGTTCAATTATTTTTTAAATATCAATTAAATTCTTCACAAGAATTTATTATTTACAAAAATTTTTAATAAAATTCTTTGCATGAATTTAACTAATTTTTATAAATAAAATTTTTCAGTGGAATTCAGCTATTTTGAATATAATTTTAATAAAATGTCTCTAACAAATTCAATTTAAAAAAAATTTTTTTAAAATTTTAAAAAATTTTTTTTTTTTTTTTTTATTCAATTTTTTCTTAAATTATAAAATTCTTCGCAGGAATTCAATTAATTTTCATAAATAATAAAATTCTTTTCAAGACTTCATTTAATTTTATATTTTACATAATACAATTTTTCACAGAAATTCAATTATTTAAAAAAAACTTCTATAAAATTCTTCGCAGAATTTAAATTATTTTTAATACAATATTAACTGAATTCCACGAAAAATGCAATTATTCTTAAAATTTTTATTAAAATTCATCGAAAGAAATCAATTATTTTCAAAAATGGTGATAAAATTCTATGAGAATTTAATTTTTAGAATTAATCAATTATTTTGTCAATTATTAATTTTTGTATTTAAATAATTGAATTCTAGAAAATTTTTCTAATAAGAATTGATTTAAAAATGAATGTCAGTTAACATTTTAAATAATAATTAAATATTAAAAGTATTATTGTCTGAATTTTTAGAAATAATTGAATTATAAAGGATTTTTAAATTAAAATCCTTGAAAATTTTAATTGTTGCAAAACTGTAATAATATTTAAATATTTATTTGACAAAAATCATTGTTTTTATTTTTCTAAAAACTTATTAAATGTTTCAATAATTTTATTTAAAAATTATAGAATAAATATTAAAATCCATCGCAAGAATTCAATTATTAAATTCTTCACAAGAATTTATTATTTTCCAAAATTTTAAGAAAATTTTCGCATGAATTCAATTAAATAAAATTAAGTAAATTAAATAAAATAATTAAATAAATAAATTAAATTAATTAATTTTATTAATTTTTATTAATTTTTAATTACTTAAAAAAAAATTTTTCAAGAAAAAACAATTATTTTCAAAAATTTTGATAAAATTTTGTTTATAAGAATTTAATTATTTTCAATATTTATACAATTTTTATTAAATTCCTCGAGAGAATTTTCGTAAATAATAAAATTTCTTTCGAAAAATTGTAATAAAATTTTATGAAGTTGGTTAAATTGCGGGAATTTTTTTTTTAAAATTGTATTAAATTTTCCTATTAATTGGAAATTTTGTCAAAATTTAAAACGAGTTTTTTTAGTTGTCTAATTTAATTTTTCAATATCTACTTTTTTACTACTTATTTCAATCTGAAAGATATTTTTTCCTTTTTTCTATTTTTCCCCTTTCGAATTTGTTTCTTTCTCATATTTTTTTTATCTTTTCGTATTTATTCCCCTTTCGTATTTTTTCCTTTTTCTATTTTTTCTCTTTTCGTATTTTTCCCTTTTCGTAGTTTTTCCTTTTTCGTATTTCTTCTCTTCTCGTATTTTTTCCTTTCGTAGTTTTTCCTTTTTCGCTTTTCTTCTCTTCTCGTATTTTTTCCTTTACTGTATTTATTCCTCTTTTGTATTTTTTTTCTTTTTCATATTTTTTCTCATTTAGCATTTTTTCCCTCTCTTTTTTGTATTTTTTACCCTTTCGTAATTTTTTTTATCGTTTCTTATCTCTTCCTTTTTCCAATAAAAAATTTATTTTGAATCATTTCATGAATTTTTTCAGAGAGCGACGTAGTGGTTGCTCAGTCAGGTCAGACGCTAGCAATCTGGTACAACGTGGACGCCCCGGAGGCGGCAACATTGCTCTCAATTCGCGGCGAGGCAACGGAAATAATTCGCGAAAATGGACAAACTCAAGTGCAAGTGGAAGAATTGGGAATAAAAACATCCTATCTGTTAGACGAAGGTTTAATTGAATTTGGCACAGCACTACACGACAATGATTTCGGAAGAGTCGTCCTCTTTCTCGAGGAATTCGGCGATCGACCACAAGCCGAGGCAATGTGGGAGAATGTTGCCAGAAATGCAATGAGTTCACGAAATTTCCTGATAGCAGCGCGATGTTTCGCGGCACTTGGCGACGTTGCTCGTTCACGATTTCTCCAGGATGTGGTGAAAATAAGCGAGGATTACGCCCAAGAGAGTGGAAACGAGGCGCTGGCGAGTCCCGATTGTTGGGCGAGACTGGCAATTCTCAATGGGGAATTAAAAACCGCCGAGGCAATTTACCTTGAGCAGAATGAATTGGAAAAGGCGTTGGAGATGTATCAGAAGTATTGGCACTGGGAGGATGCGATTACTCTCGCACAGAATCGTGGCTGGGAGGGAGTTGCTGAATTGAGAGATAAACATTTGAATTGGTTGCTTGACAGTGGACAGACGGCGAAGGCAGCGGGGATAATTGAAAATAATAATCCTCGAAAGGCGATAAAATTGTACCTTGAGGCTCATCGACCTGGACGAGCTGCTAGATTGATATTGGCGAATGAGGATTTACTGAATGATAATTCTTTGGTTCATGAGATTATCAAGGCACTCAAGTCGACGTATCTCATGGAATTGGCGGGCGAAATTTTCGAGAAGACTAACGATTATCCGGCGGCAATTAAGGCTTACGCTCAGGCTGGTGTTTTTTCACGAGCTCTCGATCTCGCGAGGCAAGCAGAGCCGAATTCTGTCGTGAGTCTCGAGAAAGAATGGGGTCATCATTTGGTCGAATCTGGTCACTACGATGCTGCGATTAATCATTTTATCGAGGCCGGTGAGACGTCTCTTGCTCTAAACGCTGCCGTCAACGCTCATCAGTGGCGGAAAGCTCTGCAAATTATTCAGGTATTATTATTTCAATTATTTTGAGAACAAATTCATTTTGACTTTGAATACATAACTTTTATTATTTATTAAACATCTATTATTTTTAAGGTCCTAAAAATTGAAAAATAATTATTTATCAAAACTATTCAGAGTTGCAACAAAAATTTAATTTTGGTTTCTCCTTAACTTTTCCATGATTTCCAGACAGAATTTTAACTTTTTCCCTGACCCTGAATAATATTCTGATTCACTCCCAAAATAATTAGATGCTCAAAAAAATTTTCTATTACATTCATTTAAACTTGTATTATTTTATTTAAATTTTTGAAAATAATTGAATTTTTTGCGAAAAATTTTGTTATTTATAATGATAATTGAATTCTTGACGAGATATTCGTTAAATTTTTTTGAAAATAATTGAATTTCTACGAAGAATTTTATTACTTTTAAAAATAATTGAATTCTTGTGATGAATGTTGTATTAAATTTTGTTTAAATAATTGAAATTTTGCCAAGAATTTCATTAAAATTTTTTAAAAATAATTTAATTCTTGAGAAAAGAATTTCGCTACCTATTTATAAAGATAATCTAATTCTTTACGAGAATTTTAAAAAAATTTTTAAATAATTTAATTTCTGCAAAGTATTTTATTACTTTTCAAAAGAATTGAATTCTTGTGATAAATTTTAATATTTATCAAAATAATTGAATTTTGGCAATGAATTTTTTTAAAATTCCTTAAAATAATTGATTTTATGGGAAGAATTTTGTTGTTTATCAAGATACCTAATTGAATTCATTTTCAGAAGTATTTAAAAATTTTCGATAATAATTGATTTTCTGCGACGAATTAAGTAATTTATGAAAATAATTGAATTATTACAACGAATTTCATAAATTTATTGACATTTTTTTTGAGGAATTTATTTAAAATTATATTACGTTATTTAAATTTTTGAAAATAATTTAATTTTTGGCGAAAAATTTTGCTATTTATAATGATAATTGAATTTTTGACGAGATATTCGTTAAAATTTTTGAAAATAAATGAATTTCTACGAAGAATTTTACTACTTTTGAAAATAATTTAATTCTTGTCATGAATTTTATTGCTTTTGAAAATAATTGAATTTTTCGCGAAAAGTTTTGCTATTTATAAAAATAATTGAATTCTTGACGAGATATTCGTTAATATTGTTGACAATAATTTAATTCTTGTGATAAATCTTGTTATTTTTTTAAATAATTGGATTTTTGACGAAAAATTCTGTTATTTATAATGATAATTGAATTTTTGACGAGATATTCGTTAAAATTTTTGAAAATAATTGAATTTCTACAAAGAATTTTATTACTTTTGAAAATAATTGAATTTTTGTCTAAAACTTTTGCTATTTATAAAAATAATTGAATTCTTGACGAGATATTCGTTAATATTTTTGACAATAATTAAATTCTTGTGATAAATATTGTTATTTTTGAAAATAATTGAATTTTTGTCGAAAAATGTTGCTATTTATAAAAAACATTGAATTCTTTACGAGATATTCATTAATATTTTTGACAATTATTGAATTTCTACAAAAACATTTATTACTTTCGAAAATAATTAAATTTTTGTGATGAATATTGTTATTTATGAAAATAATTTAATTTTGCAAAGAATTTTATTAAAATTCCTTAAAATAACTTAATTTCTGTAAAGAATTTTGTTATTTATCAAGATAATTATTGCGTTAAACGTTTTGAAATAATTAAATAATATTAAAAAATTCATTCTCGTCATAAATAGAAAAAAATTTATAGTTTATGAAACAAAAAAGACACCAAAATTCTGAATTTTCTTATGAATTCTAAAAATTAAATTTTTTCCAATACAATAAAAATTCCTGACTTTTTCCTGATTTCCCTGAATTAATTTCTGTTTTAATTAAATAATAGAATTAACAAAAATAATAATAGAAATAAAAGAAATAATAGAAATAGAATAAATTTAAATATAAAAATTAAATAAAAATTTGTTTGTTACTTTAATTTCGAAGGTAATTGAAAACGACGAAATGAATAATAAAACATAGAATAAATTTAAATAGAAATTAAATAAAAATTTGTTACTTTAATTTTTAAAGGTAATCGAAAACGACGATCCAGAAATAAGAAAGCAGTGCGAGAAGCTCGGCGAGTATTTCGCTTCGGTGGGCGACAAGAATTTGGCGGAGAGTCTATTTCTCCGCAGCGGAAAACCGCATCGTGCTGTTGAGACACACATAAAAGCGGGCGATTGGGCTCGAGCGCAGGAAGTCGCATTGGGTCAGATGGATTCCGTCGAGGCAAATGAAATTCTCGCCAATCATGCAGAAACTCTCAAGGCTTCAGGTGATTTGCGACACGCCGAAGCATTGTACATCGCAACAGGTGATCACGATTCGGCAATTGCAATGTACAGAAAAGCCGGGCATCGTGCCGATATGATTCGTCTTGTCGGCAAATACAGATCAGATTTACTTCAAACGACTCATGCACACCTCGCTCGAGAATTGGAGGCTGTGGGGAAAATTCGCGAGGCCGAGGAGCATTTCCTGGGAGCTGGCGACTGGAAAGGCGCCGTTACTGCCTACAGAACTGCAAACATGTGGGAGGATGCACTGAGAGTTGCCAAACGTGCCTCGAGTGAAAAAGCCGCTCAACAGGTGAAAACTCGACGAAAGTTTTCCTTTTCTTCCATTTTTCGTTTTCTGAAAAAGAAAAAAGATCCTGTTATGAAAATTCCTTTCTTATTTGATTTACATTTAATTTTATTTTGTTTGTCTTAATTTTTTATGGCTTTTTGCAGGTTGCGCTGATGTGGGCACGAACCCTGGCACCGGAACTCGGCGCAAAATTACTGGGAAGATTGAATTACATGGATTCGTGTTTACAACTTGCGTGTGAGGCGAGTCTTTTTGAATGGGCATTGGATGTCGTCAAGTACGGAACAGCGGAACAACAGCAGGAGGTTCATTATCGATATGCAATGTATTTGGAGGACGAGGGTCAATTTGCCGAAGCAGAGAAGGAATTTATTCGTGCTAATAAAGCACTGGAGGCGGTACAAATGTATATTCATACTCGTGATTGGGAAGCTGCTGAGGAAGTTGCAAAAAATCACAGTCAAGAAGCTCTATCGCAGGTTCTCGTCGCACGGGCAGCGGAAGCTGTTAAGAATCAAGATTACAGCACTGCTGAGGCTCTTCTTCTTCGAGCGCACAAACCGGAGATTATTATCGATCACTATAAGGTAGCGTTTCTAATTTTTGATGCAAAAAATATTAACAGGCCTCGGATCGACATTAGTCACTTTAGACAATTTATTCCAATACAGGGCTGACACAAAAATTTAATTTTGTTTTTCCCTGATTTACAGATAAAATTTTTATTTTTTTACTGACCCTAAAGAATATTCTGATTCACTGTAAAAATTATTAGATACTCAAAAAAATTTTCTATTACTTTCATTTACGAATTTCTTTAATTTAAAAATTATTCGAAAACATCAATAACTTCTTTTTTAAATAAATATTCAATCATTATTATTTTTCCATAGGAATTAAGATTTTTAAAAATTCCAAACTCAAACCTTTTTGAAATTCAATAACTTATAATAATTAAAATAGTCCGAGTGATAACATCATTATTTTATATTATAAAAATATTGTTACTATAACTTCTTCAAAACTATTTTCATCATTTCAATTCAATTATTATTTTCTACAATTTTTAACTAAAATTCTTCTTTAAATCAATTATTTTTCATCATTTTTGAAAAAGTTCTTTGAAAATGTTCAAATCCATTTATTTTCAATTCAGTTTTTACGAAATTTCGATTGTTCGGAAATTCTTTAATTAAATCATACATTAGAAAATAAAAGCTTCAAATAATTTTAAAAAAATTCAATTAAACTTCTTCAAGAAAAATTAATTCTACAGAATTTTTAGTTAAAAATACGAAAAATTCAGATTTTCTAAGATTTTAATTTGAAACAATTTCAAAATTCAATTATTTCGAAAAATTCACGCTATAATGCTTTTAATATTTAATTATTATCAAAAATTTTAACTGAAATATATTTTTAAATCAATTTTTATTAAAAAATTCTACTAGAATTCAATTAGTTAATTACAAAAATAAATAATTTATTGAATAATTGAATGTTTCTTAAAATTCAATTCTCATAAAGAATTTTGTCAACAAATTTCTAAATAATTGAGTTCATTCGAAGAATTTAAAAAAAATTTTTAAGAATAATTACCTTTTTTTAAGAAAGATTAAAATTGTATTAAAAATAATTGAAATTTTATGATTAGTTTTATTATTTATAAAAATAATTCTTAAAGAGAATTTTATTATTCAACAAAATAATTTAATCTCTTTAAGAAATTTTATTATTTATGAAAATAATAGAAAAAATAAAATATAAATTTAATTTTTCGAAGAATATTTAAATCCTTACTAAGAATTTAATTAAAATTAAACTGAAAGTAATTAATTTTTTCTAAAGAATTTTACTAAAAGTCTTGAAAATAATTGAATTCTTTCAAGAAATATTTTTATTTATGAAAATACCTAAGTGAATAATTGCGAAGAAATTTATAAAAAATTTGTAAATAATTGAATTCCTGTGAAATTTTGATTATTTATTAAAACAATTAAATGTTTGCGTAGAATTTGATCAAAATTTTTTTTAAAAAAAATTGAATTCTTTTGAAGAATTTTATTAAAATAGTAGATATTGAAAATGATTGGATTGAGGAAGATTTTTGAAAATAAAACTGAAATTTTACCAAGAATTTTATTAAAATTTTTAAAAATAAATGAAACTTTACCAAGAATATTATTAAAATTTTTGAAAATAATTGAATTTTGGAGAAGAATTTTATTATTTCTAAAAATGATTGAAATTTTGATGATAATTTTATTATTTATAAAGAAAATTGAAATTTTTACGAGAATTTTTTCAAATTTTGGAAAATAATTGAATTTTTGCGAAGAATTTTATTACTTTTGAAAATAATTAAATTTCTGCCATCATTTGTTACTTCTCCAAAATTCAATTTTTTTAAGTGTTTCTAATCTAAGTTTTAAATTAATTTTTTAATTCTAAGTTCTTTAAAATTTCTAATTAAATTCCTTGAAAATTGAAATTTTATAAAATTTCAAATTGAAACCTTCTGAAGTTCATCTATTTATAAAAATTGTAAATGCTATTCTTTTAAAATTCATTTAATTTTGAAATGTTTAAGTAAAATTATTCATTGAATAATTTCTAAGTAATAATTTAATGATAGCTCTTCAAGAATTAAGTTATTTGAAATGAAATTATTGTCAGAAATAGAGAAAATTGAAGGTTTTGTATTAGAATTCGTGGTAATTTCATAGTTTTTATGAGGCAAACAAAAAAGACACCCAAATTCAGAATTTTCTTATGAATTCTAAAAATTTAATTTTTTCCAGTAAAAAATCCCTGAATTTTCCTTGATTTCCCAGATCAATTCTACTTTTTTCTGACATTTTTCTGAATTGCCTAACTTCCCTGACCTGTTAATAATTAAATTTCACAATATTTGGAAAAAAGTTGCATTTTTTGAAAAAAAATCGAAAAAAAAGTCGCACTTCTCGAAATATAGTTTAAAAAGGCGAAAAAGTCATTAGTATCCGAAGCCTGTTGATACAAAATTAAAAAAAAAAACTATTCAAACAAAAAAGAATTGAATAATTTTATTCCAGAATGGCGGAATGTGGTCGGAGGCGATGAGAGTTTGTCGTGAATATTTACCAAGTCAGGAAGCAGCATTGAGACGGGAATTGGGCCAAAAAACGTCCCAAATCGATGGTGGAAATAATCTCGAAGAAGCTCGGCGATGGCTCGAAGTTGGTGAAATTCGTGCTGCACTGGATATTCTTCTCTTTGATCCACAAGCCTCAAGAGCCGCTCTTATTCAAGCGGCAGACATTCTTTTACATCAAGCAGAACCGGACGTTGCCGCTCACATCGGCGGCGATCTCGGAACTCGTTTATTCTCCGTCGGCGAGTATGCTCTTGCTGCTCAGGTAACTAAAAACCAATCATTACATTAATTTTATCATCATTATTATTATTATTAAAAAATGAAAAGAATAAAAAAAACTCACCAAATTTCAGGTATTTCTTCAAGCGGACAGATTGAGAGACGCGATAAATTCACTGGCAGCTATTGGCGAGTGGGAGCGAGCAAAACGTGTCGTTCAAGAGCTCGCACCCGATTTGGAATACTATTTAGAGGAAAAATACAAAGAGACAATGATTAAAGAAGATCAAATGGATAAATTGGCGGAAGTTGATGCCGAAGCAGCATTGGAAATTCTCGTTCGCAAGGGACAATGGACCCAGGTATTTGAAGCGGCAAGTGCAAAAAGTTCATCCCTCCTTCACAAATACGTCGCTCTTCGTGCCGCTCAATTACTAAAATCAGATTCGCCAATTCAATCCTTACAATTGTACGTGCAATATGGCACGCCACCAATTCCGCAAAATTACAATCTCTACTATCATCTGGCGGAGACAATTCTCAATTCGGAAGAGACTCACAGTGAATATCGTTATTTATCGCAATTACGCGATATTCTTGTGAAATTTGTGAAAAATCTCGAATCCACGGATTATTTGGAGAAATTCGAAAGACTCTTTCGAGCGGCTCACTATTCGAGTTTTCGTTGTGCAATGAGAATGTATCCGCCTCTCGCGGGATTAATGGTGAAGGCGTCAATTGTTCTTTTGCGATATTCGGATATATTGTTGGCTGATCGTTGTTACTATGAGGCGGGAATAGACGCGAGATCGGCGGGTTTGAGTAGTGAGGCTTTTGTCTTTTTGAATCATTTTCTCGATTTGGAGGAGTGCATCGAGGAGGGCGATGGAAGTATTTTGGATGTGGATGACTTGAGAATGACTGATTTTCCACTCGAGGTTCCACTTCCGTCGCGATTGACTTTGACGAAAGATGAGAGGGAGGAGGTGCGTGAATGGGTTCTGACGGTGTCGGTGGATCAAAAAGTGGAGCAAGGATTGCCGACCGATCATCGTGGAACTTATACTGGATCGTTGACTAATTCTACGGATAAATCGAATGCATTGCAGGAATGTGCACTCACGGGTTATCCGATTCGTGGACCAGTTGTTAGATTTGAAGGGACGAGTTGTGTTGCCGATCGGGACGATTGGAATAAACTTGTGAGCGCTGCTCGACAAGCGCCTCCCGACTCCAATCTCAATGATATTCTCGCTTTTATGCGAGAATGGTGTGGAACGATTCCCAATTATTCCTTCTAATTTCATTAATTTCATTAATTTCATGGGAGAATTTTCCTACGAAAATAAATACAATGCTTCCTGATGAGGAAGCAAAAACAAAGATTGATACAAAAGAAATTAAATGAAAAGAAAATATTTCTTGATTTTCATCGAGAGAAAGATAAAGAAAAAAATGTAAAAAGAATAATGAAGAATCAAGAAATATTTTTTACATAGATGTTAAAATAAATGCAAATTTAAATTCAATTTTTTTTAAATTTGAATTTATATTTGCACTTATTTAATTTATTTAATATTTAATATTTAGAAATAATGAAAGATTTTAATTATATTTATAAATAAATTTATATCCTATAGAGTCAATCCATTAAATGTCGGTTAAACTCATCGCCAACTAATTATAATATTTTAATAAATATTACAATATTTTGCAAAAATGATTTTGAAGTATAAACATTAAGAAATGAAGAGCATTTTTCGGAAATTTTCTACATTTTCCAGTAAATATTATGTGCGAAACGTGGAATTTAATTTATTATTCTGCAAATTTTTTAATTCTTTTATATTTTCAAATATCAAGTTCAATTTTTTAATGAATTTAGATTCAAAATTTGAAAAAAAATTAATTTTCTAACTAATTATTATTATTTATTTTCTAAAATATTAATAAAATTCTTCACAAGACTTCAATTAATTGTTTATAAAATTTTAATTAAAATTCTCGAAACAATTCAATTATTTTCATAAATTTGTTTTTTTTTTAAATTTACATACTTTCAATTCATTTTTAATTAAATTTTTTTTAATTCTTTCACAAGAATTAAATTATTTTTTATAATTTTTTAATAAAATTCTTTAAAAAGTTTAAATATCTTTAAAAGTTTTTGAAAAAAAATCTGTAGAAAAATTCAATTAATTTCAATATAATTTTAATCAAATTCCTCGAAAGAATTTAATTATTTTAAAAAATTTTAATGAAATTCTTCGAAACAATTATTCAATTATTTCCGAAATTTTTTAAAAATTCGTCGCAAGAATTGAATTACATATTTCAAAAATTTTCCAAAAATTCTTTCAGAAGAATTAAATTATTTCAAAAATTTTGATAAAATTATTAAAAGTTAATTATTTTCAATTTATTTTTAATTAAATTTCTTGAAAGAATTTAATTATTATCTTAAAAAAATTTAATGAAACTCATCGAAACAATTCAATTACTTTCCCAAATTTTTTTTTTAAATTCGTCGGACGAATTGAATTATTTTTATAAGTTATAAAATTCTTTGGAGGAATTCAGTTGAAAAAATTCAAAAATCAAAAAAAGAATATTAGTTTTTATCAACAGTGATTAAATTAAATATTCTAAATTAACATAAATACTTAAAGATATGAAATTATAGATAAAATATTATTACAAAGTTTACCTGTCAAATATCCTAATTTTGCGATTTTTATCCATTAACTATATGAGAAAGTGGAATAAATTAAGGATAAAAATAAAAAAATTAAGATTATTTGACAAGAAAATTTTGATATTATCTATTATTTCATATCTTTAAATATTTATATCAATTTATTATATTCAATTTAGTCATTGTTGTTAAAATCCAATAATTTTCTTTACATTTTTTTCCTGAATTGTATATTTTCTTTGATTATTTTCTACTAGCTGAAAAATTTACAGTTTTTAGCATCTCATAAGCACATTAAATTCACATTTTACAATAAATGTAAAATTTTCATAAAGTTCTATTCATTTCGTGATTTTCATACCTTCTAAGTAAACAATTTTTGCAAAATATTATTTTTTTAAATTAGTCGGCGACGACTTTATTCGAAATGTAATGTTTTGACCCTATAACGAAAATATTTCTTGATTTCATGTCAAAAAGAAATGTAAAAACGGTTGAAAGTAAAAAATCAAGAATTATTTTTTACATATAGATCGAAAAATAAATCAAAATATAAATATAATATTTAAGAAGAATGAAAGATTTAAAATATATTTATAAAAAAATTTCTAACTTAATTTCTAAATAAATTGTAATGTAAATTAATATTCTATAAATGTGACGCTCTCCGAAGAAAGACACTTAAGAAGCAAATCATTTTAAGGTTTTATTTGTGTTATTTTTACCTTAATTAAAATTTTCTGCTTTATTGCGTAAAACTAAAAGTAGTGTTTTAAAATGATTTTGGATGTAATAGACTTAAACATCAGTGGTTTATTTATCAAGAGTTGAATCCTTTTGTGTATTATCATTTTCAAAATTACAAACAACCGATACATTTTTTTCTTCTTAGTTTCCTTTTTTAAGATCGCGTCACAAATATAACACAATTTTGTAAATATAAATTCTACAATTAATTGAATCAAGATTTTAACATTTGTAATTTGGTTTGGAACCAAAAAAAATTTATTAAAATCAGATCGCACTAAACTTATAATAAAATAGGCGCCATAAATTATTTTAAACGAGAATAAACATCTAGTCGAGTACAAATGTACAATGTAACACATTCCTCCAGTACTATAAATTGAAAAACATAATTCCCTATTTATATATGTATATATAAGAAATAAAATTACTACTTTCACGCATTCTTCGATACCGAAGTTACAATAATTATATATATTTATAATAATTCACTACTCTGTGGTTTTTTTTTTCTTTTCAAATAAATTGTGTATGTATAATATTGTAATAATATATAATATGTATAGAATGATACAATTTTAAAGTACAATTCCTTGCGTTCACACTTGCGTTTTCAAGCAAAGTACCAAATAGTTGACATTATTACCGTTTAGTTATTAACTATTGCTGTGTAATTCTGAAAACAGGACCAAGCCTAAGGAAAAACCTTCGCAGAACAGATCTTAATTCAGGTTTAAGATCGAAGCACATAACTTCGCATAGCAATAGATAACAATTTGATGCGTGCACTGCAAAACGATTGTCGGACATTTTCAATATTCTCGTTAGTAGGAGAAGGAGAATTGGCGTCCATGCGTCACGATGCGCTTCGGTTGAGAGTGCGAGGAAATAATCCAAAGCCTCGCGCGCCACTTCCTCGAGACGATTTTCAACTTTTGACCAATCGTTTCTGTGCGCTTCGTCACTGTACATTTTGAAAAGAATTCGTAAAGCACAGGCTAAAGATTGTGTCTCTTGTTTCATGAGACTTGGTTTCACATTGCCACGAAATCCCGCCTTCCAAAGGACATTTCGTTGCTCGTGATTGGAATTGAAATTTTTCGCGAAACGATGCGATTTCAAGAGACACTCGACAAGTCGCAGAAGATGATTTGCCGTCAATGAACAGTACATGCCCTGTTCCTCTTTCTGTTGATCACCGCCATTACTGCCGCCTAATTCGCTTGATTTATGATTCATCATGTCAGCTTGAGCTAGAGCAAGATTCTCCTGATCCTCTTTTCTCGAGGTGGCCGGATAAAAGACGACATTGTCAATTGTTTGGATTAATTCCAATTGCACGACACACTTGATGAGTAGGGCGGAGAAAATTTTCGTTCGATGATTCTCACCGTTCGTTAGACTCTGATTACTGTTACTTCTCTTCAGGATGCCTACATGATCGGAATCACCGGTGATTACATCGAGATCTGATTCCTTGTTCGGTGATTGTGGTTTCCACGTGAGCAGTGCATTTGGCAGGGTACTTTCAAAAATATCAAAGACACAACGACACGTTTTATCCCACGTTTGTTCGTCAAATTTTATTCCATTACTGATGACTAAATTCTCGAGACAATTTGTTCCTGATCGTGCCAATTGTTCATTGTCTTGTTGAACACACCATAATAGTTGGGAGTACAATTGCTCAAGGAGAATGGGTCCGAGAATCTCGTAAAATTGCGAGAAGACATCGACTATTGCGTAGAGTGCATGATTACACGTCGTTGTCATCCATTCAGCTTTCTACAAAAGTATTTACTTTTTTAACAAATTTCCTTCATTTCTTTCTTCCTCTAATTTCTTTTTCTTTCTTATCAACTAAACTAGAAATTTTCATTGTTGATCAAAATGTAAATTTTTGGAGAAATCTTCCTCCAAATTAATTAATCTTAATATTGTCAACTAAGTTAACTACATTACTCTTGTTAATAAAGTGAACTATTTGAGAGAAATAAATTATAATCTATTGCTCTCAAATACTTCACTTTGTTAACTTTGTTAACTTTGTTTTTCTTCAATTTTAACAAATTCTGTTCGAAATTTATATCAGAAAATTTTTAAATACATGAAAAATTAATAATTTACCTCTGTATGTTGCTCGGGTAATTTCATATTATCGAATATCCTAAAGAGAACTTGGAACAAATCTTTCCACCAATGTGGTTTAAAAGACAAACCATGGGTTTTGACAACTTCGAAAAGTACAGTCAACGCTCTCGTTCTGACATCTAATTTACATCTGCTAACGACGCACGATAATTCGAATAATAAGGGGAACCAACCTCTCACCTATAAATACATAAAACAAATTAATTTCATATTGAAATAAAATAATCTTACAATTAGTAGTTTAATGATTTTGATTGAACAATCAATTTGAACAAATTCTTTCAAGTTTTTAAAATAATCGCAATTCTTAATAATTGAAATTTAACAATTACTTATTGAATTTTCTTAAAATTTTTGTAAATAATTGAATTCTTCTCAGAATATTATTACAATTTTCTAAAATAATTTAATTCTTTCAAGGAATTTTATTGAAATATAGAAAATAATTAAATTCTTTCGAAGAATAGATGCTATTAAAAGTTTGAACTATAATTGAATTCTTTCAAAACATTTCTTTAATTTATTGAATATTAATTTTGTTAATAATTATAATGAAATATTCGGTTTTTGAAGTTTATTAAAATAGTATAGAAAAGAATTGAATTCCTCAGGAGAATTTTATTATTTATAAAAAATAGTTTAATTTTTGGGATGAATTTTACTTCGAAAGGGTTTCTTGACAAGAATATGTTTCAAATTTTGGAAAATAATTGAAATTCTGTAAGGAATTCAATTATTTATGAAAAAAATTAAATTCTTGACACAAATTTGTTTCAAATTTTTGAAAATAATTGAAATCCTTTGAAGAATTTTATTATTAACGAAAATAATTAAAATCTTTAAAAGATTTTTAATTTTTATAAAGATAATTGAATTCTTGCGAAGAATTTTATTAAAATTTACAAAAATAATTTAAATCCTTTGAAGAATTTTATTATTTAAAATAATAATTGACATCTTAAAAAGAATGTTATTTTTTATGAAGATAATTGAATTTTCAGGAAGACTTTTATTAAAATTTTTGAAAATAATTGAAATCCTCCGAAGAATTTTATTATTAATGAAAAATAATTGAAAACTTGCAAAGAATTTTATTTTTTATACGGATAATTGAATTCTTGGAAAAAATTTTATTAAATTTTTTGAAAATAATTGAAATCCTCTGAAGAATTTTATTATTAATGAAAAATAATTGAAATCTTCAAAAGAATTTTATTTTTTATGAAGATATTTTTACCAAGAATTTTATAGAAATTTTGCGACAATAATTAAATTGCTTAGAAGAAAATTAAAATTCTTTTGAGAAATTAAATTGAAATTGTATCAAAAATAATTGAATTTTTCCGACGAATTTGATTTAAATTTTTAACAATAATTGAATTTTTAAAAGAAATTTTATTATTTAAGAAAATAATTGAAATTTTCAAAAGAATTTTTTTTATGAAGATAATTGAATTCTTGCGTAGAATTTGATTGAAATTTTTGAAAAGAATTTAAATTCTCAGAAGAATTTTATTATTAATGAAAATAATTGAAAACTTGCAAACAATTTTATTTTTTATGAAAATAATTAAATTCTTGCTAAGAATTTTATTAAAAGTTAGTGACAATAATTTAATTGCTTCGAGGAAAATTAAAATTCTTTCGAGAAATTAAATTAAAATTTTATGAAAAATAATTGAATTTTTGAAAAGAATTTCATAGCTATTGAAAATAATTGAATTTTCAGGAAGAACTTTATTAAAATTTTTGAAAATAATTTAAATCCTCCGAAGAATTTTATTATAAATGAAAATAATTAAAATTTTCAAAGAATTTAATTTTTTATGAAGATAATTGAATTTTTAGGGAGAATTTTATTGAAATTTTTGAAAATAATAATTGGATTCTTTAGGAAAATTTTATAACGAATTAAGAAAAAAATTGAATTCTTTTGGGGAATTTTATTGATAATAATAATTTAAAGTTTGCAAATATTTTACTATTTTAAAAAATAATTGAATTGCTCTAAGGATTTATTAAACTTTTGTTGAAAATAATTGAATTTTTGCAAAAAATTGTATTATTTATAAAAATAACTGAATTCATCTGAAGAATTCAATTATTTTCATAAATAATAACATTCTTCGGAAGAAAGATTTTTGAAAATATAAACAATAATAATTAATTATTTAAGAATTTTTTTAAAATTTTGATTATGAAATTATTCAAAAATTTATATTTGAAAATAAAAAATTTTGTAATTTCCATAATAATAAGAAATTGAATATTACGTTCCGCAAGCGTAACATTTGCTATAGTTACAAAATAAATTCAAATGCTGCGGAAAAAAATATAAAAAATTAACTAAATTTTAAAATCAAAATAGTTATTTCATGTTTATTGATTGAAAATTCTCACCCAAGCTCGATCATCTTCAGACACCATTCCATTATCATCCATCATACCTTCAGCGAACATATTCGGATTCATATCGATATAACAGGCACAAGATCGAATCAGTCTTATCGCTTCCATACTTGTGTCAGGAAATGACGCATTACAGGCGAATTCACTTAGGCACTTAACCGCATCTTGAAATGAATCTACCATGATGCTAAAATCTTCAGCGTACAATTCATCTGCGAAAAAAGGTTTAATTACTTTAGAATTCTTTTTCCAAAAATCCCCTAATTGTTATTAGGATTTATATTTTTATTTGGACAAATAATATTATATTAACAAAACAAGAATATAAATAAGGTTTAGTAATAGTATAAGTAATTGTGTTCTAATATCTATTAGAACATAGAATTTAATCTCTACTAGAATTAGACAAAGAAGAAACTCACTGATAATTTTTCCAGTCATAGAGAAGGCAAGCTCAACAACCGACTCATCACGATCACTCGCCGCATGATGAAAAACGCTGAATATATTCTTCCAACCTGATCGTATATTCGGCGCTTGTGAATGTACAATTTGTGCAACACATCTGACAACCATATCGCGAATAATTGGCGAACGATTCTTCTTCATTATATGCTCGAAAGGCCTGAGAAAATCCTTTTGAAATCGGAAATTTGCAAATTCACCTTTCTCAATGAATTTCGTTGCCAATTGTCTCAATGAATCGACGGCAAAAAATGAGATATCCTGTCGAGGACTACAGCCGACACGATCAAAATGCTCGCCAATTACTTGCCAAATTCGTGACCATTGCAATCTAATACGTCCCATATTGTAGTAGGAAATTTCAACTATTTTTGTCAATGAAAACATTCGCGGTTGCATTGGATGCGCCAATTCTTCCAGTGATACTTGACAGAGTGCCTTGACAAATTCCACAATTGCATCGCCGTCCAATCTGGTTGAACCAGTAAATATTCTATCCACTGCCACGACAACGCTCTGCGAACTTGTCTCGCCGATTGACTCCTTTACGCTCGCTGAAAAAATTAAATATCCAAATTAGAATAAATTAAAAAATGTCTCCAAAATTCTCGACGTCTTATTTGGTGTTTTCGAGATCAAAATGTCACTAATTATTATTTATTTCGCCCAGAAAATAATTATCGTTTTGATTGCAGAAAAGAAATTAAAGTTCAGGAATTAAAAGAAGGAAATAAAATTAACTGTAATTAATTACTTACGATCTAGAGAACTGAGATTTAAACTATTGGACTGATTAGAATTATTGTAACTTAAACTCGTGAGATTAGCGAGTGGCGATTGAAAATGAGGCTTCGAGGGAGGTCCCAGAAGTTGAGGTCGCACTCCAGTTCCAATTAATTGAGCGAGCTCCAATTGCGATATGCATTTGACGACATCGAGCCAAGAGCTGCCAAGGTAATTTCCGTCCGTGTGCGCGACAGTTATTAACGTTTTTATTGTATCTATATTCTTTGATTTCATTTCCGTTATGGGCGAATTTGCCGTCAAGAGAGTGAATCTCGCCAAAGCTTGTACATACGCATCACGTTCCAACTGCAATTAAAAATAAAATCCAATTGTTTTTTTAATAATTAATACAGGCCTCGGATCGACTTTAAAATGCAATTCAATTATTTTCTTCAATTTTTAACTAAACTTCATCTATAAATCGATTATTTTAAATAATTTTCCGAAACTTCTTTGAGAATTCAATTCTTTAATTACAAAAATTCAATTTTTTTATTTGTTGTCTCAAAAATGTTCAAAATAATTCTAAAAAATTTTAATGTTATCATTTTTTCTATGAATTTGCATTTTCGGAAATATATAATTGAAAATATTGAAAATAATTGAATTTTAAAAAATTCGAAGAATTACATTTTTCAAAAATATTTTAACATAATTTTTAAAAGCTAATTTTAATTAATTTTCATTTTTATGAATTTACACTTGACGATTTTTCATTAAAATTTTTGAAAATTTAATTATTTTCAAAATTTGCAATTAAAATTCATCAAAAGTCGATTTTCCAAAATTTGTAATAAAATACTTGAAAAAATCAATTATTTCAATTAAATTCTACAAAATTTCAATTATTCACAATTTTTTTTAATTGTATATTTCGAAAATTTCATTTTAAAAATTATTCAAAAATACTTCTTGAAAGATTTGTCTATTCTAATTTTTCACACTATAAAAATTTGAAACAAATTGAATTTTTCCAAAGAAAATGTGTTATTTTGCTGCAATATTTGGAAAAAGAAGTCGAAAAAGTCTCAATTTTTGAAAATCAGTCGAAAGAGTCGAAAAAATTTAAATGTCCGAAGCCTATTAATAATATTAACATATGAATAATTTTCTTAAAAAAACTACTACTAATAAATATTTAATATTTAATTTAACTAACTAATTTGGTTAAAAAAAACTCACCGTCATGTGGAAAATACAAGCGATTCTAATTGCGCATCGAATACCGTCTAAACACAAAGAGGCAATTTCAGGATCATCACAATCTTGAAGACCAACACTGAAAGCTGCCAGGAATGGTGTCCACGCAATTTTAAACATTGGACGAACATGTTCGAGATGTTTTGCCGTGGTGAATGGCGCTTGAACGTGACTAACCGACTCCATTAAATTCTTTGCTGCCGTTGAGATCACTTCCATTTCCATATTCCACAAAAGTCTCCGTTTCTTTTCACTAGAAATAACTGTAACAATAAAAGAATTGTTATTTTATTCAATATTTAGAGAATACAAAAATAATGATGAACTATTATTAACTATTAACTATTATTAACTATTAACTATTAATAATTTATTAACTATATTTTAATTTTGATAAAATAAATTAAAATATTTAAATCATAAACATTTAAACATAATATTTAAATCATAAACACCTTGTTTCCCAAGTCTATTTGGATTCGATTTCATTTTGATTTCATTGCCCGCAATTTGGTCGTAGATTTTCGACAAGTACTCCTCTGGTAAATCTTCATTATCACTAATTCGTCGATTTAGTTTGATGTATTGCTCTTTGGTCATTTTGTTTTTGACCTGAGGTGAATGCAAATCTGTAGTGAGCATAATAATTGAAAAACCGAGAACATAGACAGTATCGGCACTAGTAAACAGACCATTACTGTAAAAGAAATAAAAAAATTTATTTTCCGACTTACAATTAGTTATTTCGAGTCATTTTATCGAATAGAAAAAAATTCTTCAAAAAACGATGAAATTTTAAAGTTTTTCTTTTAAATAGACAGAAATAGTGTATTTAATTAAAAATACATACTTGGGATTACACTCGCAGTATCGACTGGCAAATTTCTCCATTAGCCGATCGATTTTTTGAGCTTCACCCGGCAGTCGAAATCCTTCCAAAAAATATCTAAGAGCATTGACTAATTCTCGCTTCGCAAAATCCATTTGATCTATATAACTGTACATAACTACATTATGATTATGATCACCGAGGAAATCTCCAATTGCAGTTTTATCGAGACGCTCATCGACGTGTAGCCATCTCGCCACATCAGTCGGCGATGTTCCCAAACGACCTTGTTCCTGAAGATACTGGATTCCTTTACTTGGTTTACGATTAAATCTTTTGGAAAAAAAAATAAATTAAAAATCATTTGCTTTAAGTTAATAAATAACGATAAAAAAAATTGTTCCAAATAAAACTTACATTTCAATACCAGCTTCCCAAACTTCTTTCTGATGTTTTTGTACCTCGTATTGCTCCGGAGAATCGGGAACTTCCTTATTTCCTACGAGACTAGAATTTGCGGACGACAAACTACCGGCACTTCCATAACGTGGCAAAGGTGGATCGAGCGGAGGATCAGGCGGCTCCGTTGGCAATTGTTGTTCAGCGGGAATACTGGGATTCACGTAGAGATCACGACTCCATTCGACCATACACTTCAAAATCGACACCAAGCACTCGAGACCTCGTATTCTCATCGATTTCTCCTGATTCGGAGACGCGCCAAGCTCCAGGGCATGTCGACCTTGCGCTATCTTCGATAAGTCATTAACCAGCCTGAAAATCACAATCGAAATTAATTCAAATTTTAATTAATTTAATTTAAATTAAAATTTAACAATTAAATTTAAATTAAAATTCAACAATTAAATTTTAATTAAAATTCAACAATTAAATTTTAATTTAAATTCAACAATTTAATTTGAATTTGAATTAAAATTAAACAAAATTAATTGTAATTTTAATTAAAACTAAACAATTTAATAATTTTAATCCGAATTTTTCATACAATAATGAAATGATTTAGAAAATAAAACAAACCTTTCAAATAAATTAGCAGCCGATAGATCACAGTCATAGTTTACGTAAATATCAACGACACTTTGCGCATCGGCACAAATACGAGTCAGTGCATGTATCACCATCCATTTATGTTCAAAGGAACTGCTTGATGTTTCGAGTATATTCATGAAAATCTCCTTGAAAAATACTTCAATCTGCATTTTTAAATGTACCTTAAAACGTGCTAGCAATGCAAGGAATAACGCCAAGGACAATTCAAAAACTTCAGGTACTGAAGAAACGCCATTCTTCGATAAAGCAACACACAAATACTGCTTAATTGCAATAACAAACATTTCATTCGATCTCAATATTGGTCCCGCATTTTGCAATATACCCAAGAGCAATTGTAGTGACAATATTTTTGATCGTAGCTCGTGAGATCTGTAACAATTTTTAATAAAATATTTTATTTATCAACTGAATTACAATTTCAATTAAAAAATTAAAGACAAAATTAAATTAAAGATTAAAGTAAAAACAAAAAAATTAAAATTAAAGTAAAAACTAAATTAAAAATTAAAATCAAAACAACAAATAAAAATTGAAGTAAAAACTATATTAGAAATTAGATTTAAATTATCTGGGTCATCACAATTAATTTAATTCACAATTCTTAAAAAGTAACCACAGCCGATAATCAGCAGAAGATGAAAAATTATTTTCTGAGCGAACTTTATCTTCTGTTTACTAACAATTGTTAGTCAAAATATTTTTTACCGGTCCCAAACTATTGCTAGAACAATTCCAATTAATATCTAGGTCATCAAAATTAATTTAATTCACAGTTCATAAAAAGTAACCACAGCTGATAATCAGCAGAAGATAAAAAATTATTTTTTTAACGAACTTTATCTTCTGTTTACTAACAATTGTTAGTCAAAAATTTTTTTACTGGTCCCAAACTATTGCTAGAAGAATTCCAATTAATATCTAGGTCATTAAAATTAATTAAGTATACATTACAAAATAAAAACTTCAAATAATTTAAAAAAAATTCAATTGATTTTTTTCTAAAAAATTATTTCTATATAATTGTTAGTTAAAAGAATGAAAAATTCAAATTTTCAAAGATTTTATTTCAAAACCTTTTCAAAATTCAATTATTTCTAAAAATCCATGATACAATGCTTTTTTAATATTCAATTATTATCTAAAATTTTAACTAAAATTCATTTTTAAATCAATTTTTATTTAAAAATTCTAGGAGAATTCAATTATTTAACTTCAAAAATAAATAATTTATTAAATAATAATTGAATGTTTATTAAAATTGAATTTTCATAAAGAATTTTATCAACAAATTTATAAATAATTGAATTCTTTTGACGAATTTTAAAAAATTCTTTAAGAATAAATTCATTTTTTGATAAGTTCCATTAAAATTGTATTAAAAATAATTGAAATTCTACGATGAGTTAATTATTGTGAAAAAATTTGTAAATAATTTGAATTTCTGAGAAATTTTAATTATTTATGAAAATAATTAAATCTTTGCATAGAATTTTATCAAATTTTTTTTAAATAATTCAATTTCGGAGATGAATTTTATTATTTTTAAAGATATTTGAAATTTCGACAAGAATTATTTTTAATTTTTGAACATAATTGAATTATTGAGAAGAAATTTATAAAAAAAATTTGTAAATAATTGAATTCATGTGAAGTTTTTATTATTTATGAAAATAATTAAATGTTTGCATAGTATTTTATCAAATTTTTTTTAAATAATTGGATTTTGGAGAAGAATTTATTATTTTTAAAGATATTAGAAATTTTTTTAATTTTTTATCATAATTGAATTATTGCGAAGAAGTTATTAAAAAATTGGTAAATAATTGAATTCTTCTGAAATTTTTATTATTTATGAAAAAATTTTTTGAAAATAATTGAAATTTTGCCAAGAATTTTGTTAAAATTTCTAAAAATACCTATAATTAAATTTTGGAGAAGAATTGATTATTATTTATAGAGATAATATTGGTAATTTGACGAGATTTTTTTAAAATTATGAACATAATTAAATTTTGTGATAAGAATTTTATGATTTTTGAAAACAATTGAATTTCTGCAATCATTTGTAACTTATAAAAAATTCAATTTTTTTAGTGTTTACACTAAAATTCTTAGCTATAAATCCATTATTTTTAATGATTAATTAAATATATTTATTAAAAAATTTAACTTATATTTCAGAAGAATTTGATTTATTAAAATTTTTCAAAAATCGAAGTTCTTGAAATTTTCTAATTAAATTCATTCAAAATTGAAATTTTCTAAAATTTGAAATTGAAACCTTTTGAAGTTCACCTATTTATGAAAATTGTAAACGCAACTCTTTTAAAATTGAATTAATTTTGAAATATTTAAGTAAAATTATTCATTAAATAATTTCTAAGTAATAATTTTATGATATTAAGAATTAAGTTATTTAGAAAGAAATTATTGTCAGAAATAGATAAATTTGAAGGTTCTGTATTAGAATTCGTGGTAATTTCATAGTTTATGAGACAAACAAAAAAGACAAAAAAATTCAGAAATTTCTTTTGAATTCTCAAAATTTAATTTTTTCCAGTAATTTTAATAAAAATCCCAGACTTTTTCTTGATTTCTCTGACCAATTCTACTTTCCCTGTCTTTTTCCTGAATTTCCTGACCTGTGGCAACCCTGCATTTGTTATTTAAACTGAACTTTATTCTGTGAAATTAATTTTTCTTACTTTGGATCAGGAGTTCCATCGGGCAGTGGTTTCATAGAAAGTTTGCAAAGTGCGCGGAAAACCAAAAATGCATCTTTTTGCAGAACATGAGTGAATTTTGCAGTTACTATATTGTCACTTTCGGCGACTGTCTCATCTGTATTGTCGTCGGTTGGAACTTGATCCAAACTAATTGCTTCCGAAGTGACGGGAATTGGTGACTCCTCAGAAATAATTGTATTCACCACATCGTCTAAAATTGACTTCACAACAATCTGCGACTCCTGCACATTCTCTCCACTCGGCTCCTCATTGACAACCTGCTCGCTCTCTGTTTCCGTCCCCGAAGTTCCCGACTGATCAGGTTGCTCCATTTCCGCCTTAATGTGCTCCTCCTCCTAAAATGGTAAACAAATTAAAAATATTTCTCTTGAAATAAAGAAATAAAACTCTAAAGTATAAATAACTCTAAAATAAATAGAATTTCTAAAATATTTTAGAAATTCTATTTATATTCGAGTTATTTATACTTTAGAATAAAGAATCTCTAAAATAAATAAAAAGTTAAATTAATACTAAAAGAAATTAAAATATAAATTAGAGAAAAGCGTAAAATTGTAATTTAAATTAAAAATTGTATTTCTTACAGCTTGCGTCTCCATCCTTGCGAAAATAACATTAATCATTTGCGTGAGAGTGGCACGAGCTGTCGTTTGATTGACTAAATTTCTCGACGCAAGATAAACATTGTAAACGGTGCGAATTGTGAGAAGAACAGTTCCCTCGTGAACTTCGACGTGTTGACTTGTCATAACGGTCAACAAGGCTTTGATAATTTGTAATTGAACTCCCTCGTCCGTCTGTGGACCCATAAAGCATGCACATATTGTCTCCACAATGCGAACAATCAGCAATTTACTTGGATCGGTTGAATCTGGAACACTGCCCGTCAGGTGACCGTACGCTATCAACTTTTGTAAACAATCCAATGATGTGACAACAATTCTTGGCGATTTACTTTGACACGCCAATTCAAATGGAAGGAAATATTTTTCCGCCGAAATGACACTTGAATCACTTTTCGGTTGGGGTAATGCATTCGAAATTGCTTCATCACTCTGCGAATTTGGGACATCTTTGATTTCGTTCCGTAAATCCTCTGGAATTTATCGATAAACAAAATTAGTTATAAAAGACAATTTGTACTTTAGATAAAACTTTTTTTTAATTTAATGTTAAATAAAAAATTAATTAAGCAGTGTAACAATTTTATTTTATATTTCACTGGCACTTTTCCCTTATTTATGCTCTCAAAGGTTTGAACGTTCAAATGAACGAAATATTTGTTATTTAAAAATATTTCCATAAATTACTGATTGTTATAAAAATTAAACATTTTAATTTTATACTTAAAAACTTTATTATTAATTATTTTTGACAATAAAGCAAAATTATTGTAAGAAATATTTCATTTGAACAAAGAATAAATAAATTTCGTTCAACTGAACGTTCAGAACTTTAAGATTATCCTGATTTCTAAATTCAATTATTCGAAACTTGAATAATTTTATTAAATAAATATTTAAATACTTATTTGTTTTTTCCACGGGAAATAAAATTTTAAAAATTTCAATTTAAAACCTAAAATTTTATAATTACTAAAAAATACCTTCTAAAATGTAAACTATTTTGTACAATTTTTAACTAAACTTCATCTCTAAATCAATTATATTAAAATTAAAATTAAAATTGAAAAATAATTGAATTTCTTAAAAGAATTTTAATTAAAAATTTTGAACATGCTTGTTGTCTCAAAAATGTTAAAAATAATTCTAAAAAATTTTAATGTTATTATTTTTTCTATAAATTTGAATTTTCGGAAATATATAATTGAAAATAATTGAATTTTAAGAAATTATATTGAAAAATTCGAAGAATTACATTTTTCAAATTTTAACATAATTTTTAAAAGCTAATTTTAATTAATTTTCATTTTTATAAATTTACATTTGACGATTTTTCATTAAAATTTTTGAGAATTCAATTATTTGTAAATTTGCAATTGCAGTTTAATTCAATTATTTTCTGTAGAATTTTAATAAAATTTCACAAAAAGATGCAATTAGAATTTTTAACAATTTTTAACAAACTTTTTCGAAAGAATTCAATTATTTTCTAAAATTTTCATATAAAAAACAATTCAATTATTTTTATAAATAGTAAAATTCTTGGCAAGAATTAAATTATTTTTATTAATATTAAACTTCTTCTAATAAATCCAATGATTTTCAATGCAATTTTAATAAAATTCAATAATCAAATTGTTAATTGCAATTATTAACAGACACAATTATTTTAAAAAGTTGAAAAAAAATTCTTTGTTTAATTCAATTATTTTCAAAATTTTCAATTAAAATGATTAAGAAACCTACATTATTTTCAAAAAATTTAAAGAAATTCTTCAAAATAAATATAATTTCTTGAATAAATTAAATTTTTTTAAAACATTTTAATAAAATTCTCAGCAGAATTTAATTATTTTCTAAAAATGATAATAAAATTCAATAATTAAATGATTAATTTCAATTGTTAACAAACTTGATTATTTTAAAGACTTGAAAGAAATTCTACATAAAAATACAATATTAATTTTAAAAATTTTCAATTAAAATGATTAAAGAAACTCCATTATTTTAAAAAAATTTTTTAAAATTCTTCAAAAGAATTTAATTAGGATTTTCAAAAATTTGAATAAAATTTTTCGCATGAATTCAATTATCTTCATAAATAAATATCAAAGAATATCAATTATTTTCAAATTTTTTGATAAAATTCTTTGCAAGAATTCAATGGATTTTCAATGCATTAAAAATTTTAATGTTATTATTTTTTGTATGAATTTATATTTTCGGAAATATGTAATTAAAAATTTTTTTCATTAAAATTTTTTAAGTATTCAATTATTTTCAAAATTTGCAATTAAAATTCTTCAAAAGTTGATTTTCAAAAATTGTAATAAAAATATTGGAAAACGTCAATTATTTTCAATTGCATTTTACAAAATTTCAGTTATTAAAAATCTTTTTAAATGTATATTTCGAAAATTTAATTGGAAAAATAACTAATTTTTTGAAAGATTTTTGTCTATAGTTTTTTTTTACACTATAAAAATCGAAAAGTTCCATTTTTTTATACTAAAAAATGTGGTAGTTTCTCGCAATATTTGGAAGAAAAGTCGAGAAAGTCACAATTTTTAAAAATAAGTCGAAAAAAGGCGCATTTTTTGAAAATAGTCGAAAGAGTAACAATATCCAAGGCCTGTAAAATATAAATTTTTTTAGTTGTTAGCCATTAGTTGATTGTTAACAATTAGTTGGTTAACAAGTTATCAGTTAATAATTAATCGGTTAACAATTCGATAGTTAAATTAGTCGGTGAACAATTCGACAGTTAATAATTGTTCAGTGAACAATTCAACAGTGAATAATTAGTCGATTAACAATTTCTCAGTCGTTAATTATTAATTAGTTGTTAACAAATAAATTGTTACTACTTAATTAAAACTAAAATTAAATTATTAGAAAAAAAACATGCCTTGTGACACTGACAATTAAAATCAATTGAACAACGAAACAAAAGATAAAAAAAAACAACCAACAAAATTAATGAAACAATCAATTGTTTAATAAACTCACCAAGTGCTGATTCGCACGCTTTTCTAAGTTGTGAGAGATGTGATCTTTTGACATCTCTGTCGGCGAGAATTTTTTCAAGAGCTCTGACAATGAACATCTCTCTGGTTTTGGAATTATTTTGCATCGTCAATTATGACACCTGATCCCACTGATCTCCAGTTCAAATTCTATCCAACAAATATGTATTGAATGGCAGAATTGATAAGTAAGATAAGTAATGTAATAGCAGGTTAAATTTGTGAAAGTAGATTGACGTAAGCATCCTGACGATTAGGTTGTCAACATTAATATAGTGCACATTGCAATAGGTTTAATTTAACGAAGAAAATTTTAATTCACAAATAATTTTCATGATTCGAAAATGAAAATTTACTTATTTAATAGTCAATCGGATAATTTACACAGTAAGCATTACTAAATATATGTGAAGAAACGATTGTTGAATGTTGACAGATTGACAGGGCACATATTCGATTTTTTTAGTGGTTAAGTATGTGAAGGTGGTCCTCCATCATGGGCCACCTATAAACTTTTTAGTTGATTCACGTTCCAGTAGATGACACAATTGAAAATTTCTTGCTAGTTACCATGTGAGTTAAATTTATCGACTGTAGGTTTTCTTCGCCGCGGGAATTTTCAAATTTAATTTTCTTCTTTCTTTTTTCATATTGTTTTCCATACAGATTTTTTCTTTCTTTCTTTTTTCCGTTTTTTTCCTTCCTATTTGTTCTTTCCGTCTTCATTTATTTATTTATCGATAAGTATTTTTTCTTCTTTTTCTTTATTTTCGGACTAATATTTAATACACTCAGGAAACAGTTTCACTTGGATTGAATAGATTGTCGTTTCTTCAATAAATAATCTTTTCGTAAATAAATAATTTTATTTTTTCTCTTCGCATTCAAAAATTATTTTATTATTAAAAATAATTTCAATGATTTTAATAATTTTTGGACCTGAAACAAAAAAAAAAATTAATTATACTGACGAAATGAAATTAACTATTATTAATTATTATTAAATATTACAAACCTGTTATAGAAGATTTTTCGTTATTATAAACTGAGACTAAAAAGCATAATTAATTATAATTTAAAACAGAAGAAATTTAATTATTTAAATCTAAAACGGAAATTTTTTTCAATAATTATTATTAACCTGAAAGAAAAAATGTTTTGTTTAAAAGTAAATAATAATAATTTTCTAAAAAAGACTTGCCGTCGATACGTTTTCTCTGCGCATTATTATCCTCACTTACTTGTCTGAAACATATAAAGAAAAATAAGATTTATTAGTTTATAATTTTAGTATTTGGAATTTTTTTTTTATCAATAATGAATAAAATAAATAATAAAAAGAATAAATTTTTTAATAATAAAATAATAAATAATAATTTGTTATTTAATAAATCATATGTTTGATTTTTACGTTTCGATTTTTCTTCTCGTCAAATTTAATTTTTCCTTAATTACGCATTTTTTTCCTTTTTTTTTATATTAAAATTACATTTTTAATAAATTGATTCGTTCAAATAAAAAATTTTATTTCCAGAAAATAAAATATTATTTTGTGTCAAATAAATTTTATTTAGTTCAAGTAAAACATTTATTTCCATTAAAAATATGCACTTGTGTCTCAAATAAATATTTTCTTGGGTCAAACAAATTTTATTTGGTACAAATAAAATATTTTTTTTTTTATATTATTGTAACAAGTGTGAAGCTAGGAGAAGTGATTTTAAATAAATTAATAAAAAATTTATATCGATTAATTAAAGTAAATAATATTAAGAATATTAAATAATATGAATATTATTATATTTATTTATTATTATAATGTAATTGATAAATTTAAATTAATTAGAGCTTAAAATTTCTCCTTTTAATTGAAAAATGTATTGAATTTATTTCATATAGTTTTTTTTCTGCACTGCATTCTTATTAATATTCATTATAAGTGATAATTCATTAATAAATATTAAATCGCACAAATTAATCAATTTCAAAATTTTCAATTCTTGATTATTAATTAAAATCAATTTATTATTTGATTATTTTTAAAAATTTTAACAAAACTCTGTAAAAAAAAATATAATGAATATTTGAACTGTAAATAAACTTCAAAGTTTTAATTATTAAACAATTTTTTAAACTCATTACTTTCAAAAAAATTTTTTTTCATTTAATTTTCAAAAATTAAATTATTTTCTTGAAAATTTTTCATTATAATAAATCAAATGGTAAATAATTTTTCAGAAAAAGGTGTTAAAAATGTTAAATAAAAGAAATTACCTAACTTGCAAAATAATTAATTTATTGTAATTTTAATAAATTGAAGCTTTTTTTATGAAGAGTTAAATTTTTAATAGTTTAATTAGTCAATTAGTTTAATAATAATTGTTTTAAATCGACTTAAATTAAAATAGATTAGATTAATTTAATTAGTAAAGTTAAATAATAAAATTTTTATATTTTAAATTCTTGAATTTGAATTTATGTTTATTGTGATGAAAATAAACTATTAAATTTTTTATTTCAATAATTAACTGCTATAAAATAAAATAATCAATTTTCAAAAAAAAGGAAAAAAGCAGATACATTAAAAGTATTAATTAATTAATTAATATCTACTTTTGATTTTTTAAATTTACTTTTAATTTCATTTAAATTAATTAATAAAATTGGAATTGGATTAAAAATGGCAAAACTTTATGAATTTTTGAATTCATCATGGAAATTTAATTTAATTTATTTATTTAAAAAATTATTATTTTGTTTATTTATTTATTTTGAAAAAATTCTAGTTCCAATGAATTTTAATTTAAAAATGGAAAATATATTAATAAAAAATCCAAATAGTAGCAAAAAGAAAGAAAAAAAAATAGAAATTTAAAATATTAATTAACTAATTAATATTTTTGATTTCTATAATTAACTTTTAATTCAAATCAATTAATGAAAATGGAAATTTGATTAAATATTGCAAACTTAACGGAATTTTTAATTCATGTGAAAATTTTATTTTATTCATTTATTAAAAAGGTTGTTATTTTGATTATTTATTTGAAAAAATACTAATTTTAATAAATTATAATTTAAAAAATTAAAGTACGTTATAAAAAAATTCAAATACCTATAGTAGCAAAAAAAAGTAGAAATTACTTTTAATTTAAATTATAATTAATAAAATTGGAATTGGATTAAAATTTGCAAACTTAACGGAATTTTTAATTCATTGGAAATTTTATTTTATTTATTTATTAAAAAAAATTGTTATTTGTTTATTTAGTGATTTGAAAAAATTCAAATGAATTCTAATTAAAAAATTGAAATTATACTATAAAAAATCCAAATAGTAGCAAACAGTAAAAAAAATAATTATTAGATGAGTGCAAAGTCTGAAAATTTCGGAAATGTGTATTTTACAATAGTTGGTTCAGTTTAGAATTAAAAAATCGTAATCAATTGTCATTTGAAATATAGTCGATAAATAACATATATAAAGAAAATAGTTGAATAAAAATTACTGGCGCTAAATTTGAAAATACTATAAATTACAATATCAAATTTCACGTTGTAAAAATTAAAAATACATAGACGTGTATACAATTTTTGGTGAGAAGGAAATATTTTTCTAAAAAGCAATTGTTAAATAAATTGTTAAATTTAAAATAACATTAAATTGCATTACAACAAAAAATGATTAAATTTTTCTAAATAATATTTTCACTCAAATTATAGTTTAAATAAAAAAAAATAATTTTTCTAGTCAGATAAAATTTGTAGGAGGCGATTAAGCCTTATAAGTCTCATTGCATACATGAAAAAAGAGAATAAAATTTTATTATATAGTAGAGAAAAATGAATTATAATTATGCTTCTTATATACTATATATGTACATCTATAGATATACAATTTTATCAAAGTTATAGGCGCTGCCATCGCTCGGATCAATAAAGGGTAGGAGGACTGTTTTGTCAACTTTCTTCTAAAGCATTTGTTCGATACATTCATATAATAGCAAATGTGGACTTAATTAAAAACATTTATAACAATACCCTTCCCCCCAGAAACAATCCAAATTATTCAATCAATTGTAAGTAGAATTTTTTTTTAATTATTACGCTTATACACTCTTGGGGAAAAAATTTACAAATTTCAAATATTTTCCCTTCATTGACAGTATACAATATTTTGCTAATAATAATCAAAAATCTATAAGTGTGAGAAAATTATAAATTAATATCCACTGTTTAAAAAAGACAATATAGAAAATTATTTAATTTTTAAAAAATTTGATAAAAAATTTTTTTTTGAGTTTATAGAATTATTATATTATAGCTAATTTTGATCTTTGACATTTACAGAGTAAAGTTACATTTACAGGATTTAGTATAACGTTAATTTAATTAATATTATTAAATGTTGACTTTTAACTTATTTAATAATAATTTAATAATATTGTAGACAAAATGAAATTGATAACATATTGTTTGATTTTATCTTTAGTTTTAAAAAAATTATTCATAGTATAAAAAGAATTGTTACTATAAATTTATTGTAATAAATAAAATTTTGTATATTGATAAATAAAAAATAAAATTTTATTAGAAATAAAAAGTAAAAAAAAAAATAAAATTTTAAATTCTTTCTTTGTATTTATAAAAATACAAAAATACATAAATACAAAAATACAAAAATACAAAATTAAAAATTACGAAAAATTTAAATTTTTTTTAATTTCTTTCCAAATTGGTTTTATTTTTTTTTTTTAATAAATTAAATGAATTTGGTTTTTATTTAATTAAATAATTATTTGTAAAATTTTGTTTCAGACGATATGGTTACTTTAGAAGATAGTTGGAAAGAAGCGACTGAGGGCTTAGATAGTGAAGTTTGTGAAACTTGGTTTACTCGACTCCAGGAAGCATATTCCGAGGAGAAGAGGACTTTTCATCATGTAGAATCTCTTTGCGAGAAGCTCAATCATTTTTATGAAATAAAGGAATGCATTAATAAGCCACAGGCAATGTTGTTGGCGCTTTTCTTTCAAAAGTATGTACACAATATTTTTTAAACAAAAAATTTTTTAAAAAAATTTATTTCTAAACTAATTAATTAATTAATATTAATTAATAATTTATTAATTTATTAACTAACAATTATAATTATACATATTTTATCTCTTATTTGAATTAATAAAAATGAAATAAAATTAAATATTTTCAAACCCCTCTAAATTTGAATAAATAAAAGTGTTTACTAATTTAAATTAGTGACTGAGTTTTTTCTTTTGAATCAGTAAATTTTACTAATAAATTATAGTAGCAATTACTATTTATTAGTAAACTTTACTTGTTTTTGCTTTTGAATTAGTAAACTTTACCAATAAATTAGTAGAAATTATTATTTGTTAGTAAAATTTACTACTTTTTGCTTTTGAATTAGTAAATTTTACTAATAAATTAGTAAAAAAGACTATTTATTATTAAAATTGACTAAATCAAAAGCAAAAAGTCAGTCCCTAATTCAAATTCGCCATTAACTAATCAAAATATTAATAAAAATTTCTACTAATTTAAGTCTACCTAAACTTTAACTATTTTCTTTAGAAATTTTTAAATTGTTTACTTAACTATTTTTTTTTAAATTAGGAAAAAATTTTATGTCCCTGAAGGTTTACACGTTCAAGAAAACGAAACTGTTTTTTCCAATTAAATATTTTTTATAAAAATATATTACTATACGAAAGTGAAAAATAACATAAATTATTTATTTACTCAACAATTTATTAGTTAACAATTTAATTCTTTAATATAAAAAATAATTGTTACAATAACATACAAAATTAAATGAAGTTACAAAAATATCTTCGTTTATTGTAAAGAAGTAGGTCGTTCTAAACTGAGGAAACATAAATTATTATTACAAAAAAGTTACAAGAAATATTACAAAAAATTTTTTACAAAAAGTTAGTCATTTTTTTTTACTAATTGTTACTAATTTAAATTAGTGGACGATTTTTTACTAATTCAAGTTTAGAGAATAAAATATTAAATAGAAAGTATATATAATAATTAAAATTAATAATTAATTAAAATAGAATATTAATTTGTATTTTTTATTTTTCAGCTTTGAATACGATCCAAAAGCATTAGACGATGAAAATAAAAGTTTAGAGCACTTCTCAGCTTTTGCAGACGAAGTTGGAATTCCAGCAGTAAGTTTATATTATTGAAAAACAAAATTAATTTCCATTTTTTTTTTTTTGAAAAATATATTTTTATTTCGAAAATAAAATGAAAAAATAATTTTTTTTAAAATTTTGTTTATTAGATATTTGTTAATTATTATTTATAATAATAATTATTATTTATTATATGGTTTTCTACACTGAAAAAAAAATTTATTTGATCCAAATAACCGATTAGTTGCCTATCATCAAACAAATATTATTATTTAATATTTGTTAATATTTATTAATTTATTATTTATTATTATTAATAATAAATTATTTTACATTTATTATTATTAATTAATAATAAATTATTTTACAATTTATTATTATTAATTAATAATAAATATTATTGTCCCGTCATGTTTATAAATAAATAAATAAATATTAATATTTATTATTAAAAATATAATTCTTATTTAATTTAAATTTGTATATTTGTACAAATAATTTAAATATTTGAATCAAATAAATCTTATTTATTTGATTTAGTGTAATTTTAAATATATTTTATTATATATTTATTTTTTTATTTGACTTATAAACGGACTGTGCCCGTTTATAAGTTTTATTTTAATATTCTACTTTTTTTATTTTAATATTAACATTATTATTTTATTATTTTGAATTTTGCTTTTTTTCTAAATAAATAAAAAAATATAAATTTACGTTTTTTCTGCCATTGTTTTTACGCTCTAAATTAATAATTTATTTATAGGATGGAGAATTACGAGAAGAGACTTGCGCTCTATTGAGAGCAGCGGCGACGCACAGTACAGAGGCACATAAAATTGGAGGCGCATTCGGAGGAGAAGATGCTCACTATTTATTAGATTTAGATATGGCTATTTTGGGATCTGTACCTGAAAAATATGCAGAATACAGAGAACAAATCCGCGGTGAATATTCATTTCTCAGTGAACCCATGTACACTGCACTGAGACTAAAGGTAAAAAAATAGCATAATAGAAAAAAAATTATCAATCCCAATTATTTATTATTTTAATTATTAATTATTTATTTATTTAAACTCTAAAGTTTTTGAGAGATAAAATAAAAGTTCAATTTCTCCACCTGAGAGCGCCAAGGTCGCCACCAGATAGCGAGGAATCTGATTTTATCAACCGAACTGCCATCTGACGGTGACCTTGGCGTTCGCAGGTGGAGAATTGCAACTCCATTTTGAATCTCAAGATATTCGTCAATATTCGTAATTTTATAATTATTTATAATTAAATTTTGAGAGATTTAAAATTAATATAAATGGATTTTAATTTTTAATTTACTTTCCTTTTTCGATATTTTTATCCCTTTCAATTTTTTCATAGTTGCATTTAAGGTCATGTTATTCAGTGTAAAGTTTTTCCATAGTCAAGTATATGGGGCACGTGACCACTGAATAACATGACCTTAATATACAAACATCATTGTAATAAATTTTAATAAAATTTAAATAAAAATATAAATTCAAATAAAATTTGAAAAATTTAAAAGAATTAAAAATACAAATAAACAATTTGATGGAGAAATAAATAAATTTTCCCTTATTTTTAACGTTCGAAACTTTAGGAAAATAATTTCTTGCGATTGAAATTTGACGCATGATTAAAAATAACAAAAAATATTAAAAAATTATAATTTACAGTGTAAAATGACAAAAAAAATTTCTTTCAACAGGTGCTACAGAATTTTGTGCAGATTCCAAATATCTTTGCAACGAAGGAATTTCGAGAAAAATTTGAAGAGCAGGCGCGACAAAATATTCAAGCCGAAGTTGAACTTTTGTCATAGAATGTTTTTAAAAACATTTTTGATAAATGCCTTGATATTATTTTAAACAAAAATGGTCATAAAATAATGTCGTTTTTTTGTGACTGCAAAAAACTATATATATATAAATATAAATAGATCTCATAAGATCGAAAAAACACTATTAAAAATAATAAATATTTAATTTACGTTCAAAAATTGTTTGAATATTTAAATTAGATATTTTGAATTATTATTCAAATTAATTAATAATTAATTTTTTATTATTAATTAAATTAGTTAATTAATTAATCAATTTATTAAATTTATTAAATTAAATATTTTTAATTCAAATTATCTAAAAAAAAAAAATGAGTAGTTCTAAAAGTACAAGCACGAAGGAATTAGCGATCTTCAAAAGAATCGCCACCGAAGAGATGAAAATATATCCGAAAAATTTAATATATATTTGTGAAAATTTATTTTCTTTTGTGAAAAAAGAATTTATTTTCTTTTTCAAAAATCCAATTTTCGTCACCGAGAAGCTATTCATAGTAAATAAATAAAAATTACTGTTGTTTAAAAAAATTAATGTGAAAATAATAATAATAATGAGAGACTTGATGGATTTTTTCCAACATCTGCAAAACACTATGGAAAATAAAATTGTTTCCAATATTGAACTGTTGACTGTAGAATATTAAAAAAAATATCAATATTCACGTTTTTTCTTTCCTTTTCATATATTCAGTTGTAAAAAATGATTTATTATCAATAAAAAAAAAATAGATAAGAATTGTTTGCAAAATTGTATTAAAAATTGTAAATCAATATCGTAGGAAAAAAAATTTGATAAATATTAAAAGATGAAGAAAAGGCGGAAAAAACAAATTGTAATTAAAAATTAATTCTTGTCGTGTATACGTCTGAATTTATACCTTAAATAGAGATCGCAAAAAAATACACGAATTAAAAAGTAATTGTGAGCGCAACGACTGCTATTGAATTATAATAGAAATCTACAGTTTTAGTGTTTTTTTTTTGTAATTGTTCTTTTTAGAAATTTTTCTTCAGAAATAGTAACTTCATACTAATTAATAGTAGAATAATATTGTTTAAATTATTTTTTACATTATTATTAAAAATTATTTAAATTATTATTTATATTATTATTATTTAAAATATTTTTTTATTTTTAATTGTTAATTTCATTTAGAAAAAATTATTGTTTAGCACATTTTTGTTGGCTTAACTTTCAATGTTATACAATTAATGACGATAAGATATTTTTGTCCTTTTATCTTTATTTCGCATATAAATATAAAACTTGAAATTAAATAAAAAAAACTGTATATTTCGTTGTAAAAAAAATTTTTAAAGCACTTGTTTAATTTTTAATTTTTAATCGTTAATTTAATTTAGATAAATTTATTGTTTACCATATTTTTCTTGGCTTAACTTTCAATGTTATAATTATTAATGACGATAAAATATTTTTGTTCTTTTTATATTTTATTTCGCATATAAATATAAAACTTGAAATTAAATAACAAAAAAACTGTATATTTCGTTGTAAAAAAAAAAAAATTTTAAAGCACATCTGTGAAAAAACAATCGAATGGTATAATTATTGAGAATTGTGTCGAAAACGGGTAAAGAAGAAAAATATCAATTCAGGATTTTAAAAGTTAAAAAGATACTTAAAGACAAGTGCTTTTATTGTTATCTAGATATACTCTAAATATATTATTATATATAAATATAAATATACGGGTTCGTTTTATTTAGAAGAAAAAAAATTGATATACAATTAAATGTAAAGAAAAGGATAATTATATATACACACGATCAAGAGAGTTGTATAGTAATCCTCTTCAATTTTGTCAAATGTTATTTCAAAAATATGCGGTGCAATATGTGAATTTATGATGACAAATAAATAAAATTAAATAATGAATTTGATCTTTTCATTTTTAGTTTCATTATTATTTTTTTTACAACTATTATTTATAAATTATTTAATAAATAATTTTACTTAAATATTTCAAATTTAATTGACTTTCAAAAGAATTGAGTTTACAATTTTCATAAATCAATTATTTTCAAAATTTACAAAAAAATCTCGACAAAATTTCAATTATTATCTTTATAAATAAAAAAATTCTTCTTCAAAATTTAATTATTTTCATAAATAATAAAAATTTCACAAGAATTCAATTATTTACAAATTTTTTAAAAATTTCTTCGCAATAATTCAATTATGTTCAAAAATTAAAAATAATTCTCGACAAAATTTCAAATATCTCCAAAAATAATAAAATTCATCTCTGAAATTCAATTATTTAAAAAAATGTTGATAATATATTCTATGCAAAGATTTAATAATTTTCATAAATAATAAAAATTTCGCAGGAATTGAATTATTTACAAATTTTTTATAAATTTCTTCACAATAATTAACTCATCGTAGAATTTCATTATTTTTAATACAATTTTAATGGAAATTCTCAAAAAATGAATTTAATCTTAAAGATTTTTTTTAAATTCGTCAAAAGAATTCAATTATTTATAAATTTGTTGATAACATTCTTTATGAGAATTCAATTTTAAAAAACATTGAATTATTCAATTTTCAATATCTACTATTTTAATGAAATTACCCAAAAGAATTCAATTATTTAAAAACAATTTTAATAAAATTATACGCAAACATTTAATTATTTTCATAAATTATAAAAATTTCACAGGAATTCACATATTTACAAATTTTTTTATTTTTTCTTCTCAAGAATTCAATTATTTTCAGAAATAATAAAACTCATCGCAGAATTTAAATTATTTTTAATACAATTTTTAATCAAATTCCTTGAAAAATTTAACTATAAAATTTTTTATTAAAATTCGTCAAAAGAATTCAATTATTCAAAAATTTGTTAATAAAATTCTTTATAAGAATTAAATTTTAAGAAACATTCAATTATTCAATAAATCATTTATTTTTGTATTTAAATAATTGAATTCCCGTAGAATTTTCTAATAAAAATTGATTTGAAAATGAATTTTAGTTTAAATTTTAAATAATATTTGAAAATAATTTTTAAGAATTTACAGTAACAATATTCTTATCATATAAAATAATAATTTTAACACTCGATTCTCTTTAATTGTTATCTTTATGTTTTATAACAATATTTTTAAAGTTGATTAATTTCAAAAAAGTTTTAATTTGAAATTTATATTTTTTATTGTAAAAATTATTAAAAAAATTTTGTTTACAGTTTTTTCACACAAATTGTTTCGGAATTTAGCATATCAATTTAATTTACGAGCATTTTTTCCAAATTTCTATTTTTCTTGGCGAATTGAAAAAAAATATATTGTATAAAATACTAAGACTCATCATCATGACAATAATATTGATTAAACAAAACATTTTTGTTTCGTTTCCAAGATACGAAAACAATTACATAAGCGTTAAAATTAGATTTAGTTTTCTCCTCAAAAAAAAGAGTTAAGTTAAAAAAAACAGTTTTCGTTTTTAAATGAAGAAAATTGAATTATGCCGACGAATACTGAAGTCATTGATAGGATTAGTTACGAAAACGATCAGGTTCGAAAAAGAAATTTACAAAAAAATAAAAATAAATACAAGTTCTTTGATATTTGCTTCAACATCTTGATATAAACAATTTTTTATAAGATATTTATTATTAATATATTTAATTTTTCTTATTCTTCATTTTTTATTCATATTTTCTTATTATTTATTTGTTTATATTTTATAATTATAGTTTAGTTACAATTATTATTATATTTTTATATTACTATATTTTATAAACAATTATTATTACAGTTTTAGTGTAATTTTTTTATTTACATATTATTATATTGTAAGTAAAAAATAATAACTGTAAAAAGTTATTATTAAATTTGAATTAAATTAAAAATTAAAACTTTTTAATTATATATTTATTATTAATTTTTATTTGCTATTATGTATCTATAGTATATTATATTATATTTTATATACAAATAATAATAATAATAATTATTATTATTAAAATTATTAATGAAAATTTATTATTAAATTTAAATAAAATAATAAAAATTCTTAATTTTAATTTAAAATTTTGAATAATATAATTAAGATACTTTCTATAGTTTTTTTTTATAGTTACAAATTACTTGGAATAGATTGAAAAAATTTTTTGAAAACTTCGCTCCTCATAAATTGCAATTTTCAAAATATGGAATGATTATAAATTATTTTTAGATAGCAAATTCCTATCGACTGGAATCGCAAAATCCATTTAAAGCGGAACCAGTGGAGAAGATTTTAGAAACATGGATGAATAATATTTTAGAAAATGCATCTTACGATGCAAATGAAAGTCCAAAATTATGCGCGCAAATCGCAAAAGAAATTAGAAATCGAGTCCAAATGTTAGAATTTGATAGGTTGGTGTATTTATTCAGATATCATATTTTTATTTTCTATCAAAAATATTTTTTATAAATAGAAAAGTATTTCTATTACAATAATTTTTTTGTAAATAAAAAAACTATTTTCTATTTATTTTATTCACTTTATATATTCTTAAAAAAATTTTATTTTTAATTTCTTTATTAAAAAAAAAGAAAAAAGAAAAGAAATTTTTAATAAAATTTTATTTTTCAATAATTTTAATAAAAATTATTATTTTATACTTTATAGTAAATTATTTCTTAGAATTTAGTCAATTTATTTGTTAAAAAAAAATTTACACATTTGGATGCAATAAATATTTTGTTTTTTGTAGATACAAAATTGTTGTTGTCGTAACTATAGTGGAAAAGGAAAATCAGGGCATAACATCAACAATGGCATGTGTCTGGGATAGTCAAAGAGACAATTATGCTAAATATGTTTTGGAAACTCTTACTTTTATTGCCTATTGTTGCGTTTATGGAATTTATTGTGAATAATTATTATAAATATTAAATGTTTCTTTGAAAGCAATTTAAAATTTTGTCAATTTTATCTATTCAAGAAAAAAAGACATTTTTTTTTTCAAAAAAGGAAAAAGAACTTTTTACTTTATAATTAATAATATTTAAGAAACCAATAAATGAAGAAAAGGACAATTAATTTATCTTTACTTGTTTCAAATAAATTTTATTTGCTTTAAGTAAAGTTCATTTGGTTTAAATGAATTTTATTTTGTTCAAATAAAATTTATTTGATTCACTTAAATTTTATTTAGTTCAAATAAAATTTATTTGATTCACATAAATTTTATTTGGTTCAAATGAAAATTATACTTGAATCCAAAAAATTGTTTATTTAAAACAAATAAATAATTTAGTACATAGCTTCTGAGACAAAATATACTTTTATTTATGTCAAAATAAATTATTATATTTGATTTGACTAACAAATTTTTTTTGTGTATAAAAATAGTTACAGAAAAATTACAAAAATAATTCAATATCTCCATATGTTGAATAAATATTTACGATAAAAAAAATTCATGAAGAAAATATGTATTTTTTATTGACTGAAATGTCCAAAAAAATTCTTATCTAGTAAAATTCATTTTTAAAGTGTACTTAAATTGTTGCGTTTTGACAAAACAATTAAAATTTTTTTTGATAAAAAAATGTGTTTTTTAAAATGAATTTAAATGGGAATTTTTCTTTTTCATTTATTCTATTAAAAGTAATTGGTGGAGCAGGTTTTCAAAATGGTAAATCCATCTTTTTTTAAAGTTAAATATCTATTTTTTTATTTATATTTTAAGCACTATAATTATTAATTAAATTATTAATTATTATTTAAATATTAAATATTAAATATTAAATATATTAATATTAAAATTATTAATTAAAAAAAAAATATTCCATTGGTAATGAAAAGAATTATTTTTTTTATAATTACATTTTTTGTTTCCTACTAGTTTGCGCAAAACAATGTATTGTATCACAATTTTTTTGACACTATTGGCATGTATTGTCACTGCTGAAGAATCACACCACTGTCATGCAAATGATGACAATCCCTACTTACATTTTGGTACAAAATCTGCCTATAATTTTATGCATGGAGAATTGAAAACTCAACAAAGTAAGTATAATTTTTTATTTGAAATTTTAAAATTCTACTCTATATGTATTTATTTACTTTTTTGTTTAATAATTCATTTATTCAAAAAATAATTGATTTATTAATTAATTAATTAAATTATTTCTTTCTTTAATAATTAAATTATTTATTTACTTACTTATTTAGTAATTTATTTATTCAACTACTTGTTTGTTTATTTAACTTAATTCTTTAATTGCTTATTTCCTTAATAATTGATTTACTTATTCATTCATTTAACTATACTTGTTTATTTATTTTATTTATTTTTTTAAAATATAAATTTTCTTAATAATTAATTAATTAATTAATTAATTTAAATATTTATAATTTTAAGTACTTATTTCCTTAATAATTCAATTATTTATTTACTTACTTATTTATTTAACAATTTATTCATTTATTTATTTAACTAATTGTTTGTTTATTTAACTTATTCCTTTAATTGCTTGTTTATTTATTTAATTTATTTCTTTAATTGATTATTCCCTTAATAATTGATTTATTCATTTATTTGTTTACTAATTTAATTATTTATTTCCTTGTTTAAAAAAAATTTATTTATTCATTTAATCATATATTTATCAGAAAATATTCATTGATAAAATTATAATTCAATTTCTCCACTTGAGAACGCCAAGGTCGCAACCAGATGGCGAGAAATCTGATTTCATCAACCGAACTGCCATCTGACGGTGGCCTTGGCGTTCGCAGGTGAAGAGTAGTATCTCTACAATGAACTTCAAATATTAATATTAAATAAATAAAACAAATTAAACAAAATAAATTAATATTAATTAATAATTATTAAAAAATGTAATATATTTTCAGATTGTAGACCAATTCAACTTTTTGTTGTTGTGAGACATGGAACACGTTACCCTGATTTAGATCAGATTCCAAATATGCAAAAATTATTAATTCTTCGTGATGAAATTATTTCCAATCACAGAGAAAAGCAAAGTGAGTTTAAAAAAATATAAACAATTATTTGGGTAATTATTTTAAGCAATAAATTATTATTATTATTATTTCAGTGGGACATCTTTGTGAAAGTGATTTGAAAAATTTAGAGAACTGGAAATTGGATGATAATGTCACGGACAATATGACAGAACTTTTAACACCGCAGGGAGAAAATGATTTAAAGGGATTGGCACTACGATTAAAGGCAGCTTTTCCAGAACTTTTAACAACAATTAATAATAGTAGTACGAACGATTATGTGGTAGGTTGAAGAAGATAATTTTTTTAATTAACTATTTATTTATTTAGCAATTTATTTATACATTTAACTAAATAGCTATTTATTTATTTATTTACCTATTTATTTAGTAATTTATTTATGCATTTGACTAATTAGCTATTTATTTATTCATTTAATTATTTAAATCACAATAACATTTTTTGCATTTTATTAATTATAAAAAAATTTTTGAGAGATAAAACTGTGGTTTTGATTTCTCCACCTGAGAACGCCAAGGTCGCCACCAGGTGGCGAGGAATCTGATTTTATCAACAGAATTGACATCTGGCGGTGACCTTGGCGTTCGCAGGTGGAGATTTGCATCTCCATTTTGAGATTAATTGTAGTATTAACGAAAAAATAATAAATTAAAAAATAATATTAGACAATAATATTAGGAAGTAACAAAAATAAGACACAACGAAAAGTAATAATTGAAAAAAAGTAGGAAAAAGAATAATTAAAAAACATAATAAAAATAGGAAGAAAAATTAAAAAGCAATAAAAATATGGGGAAAAATATAATAAAAATAGGAAGAAATATTAAAAAGCAATAAAAATATGGGGAAAAATATAATAAAAATAGGAAAAATAATAATTAAGAAAAAATAAATAAGAAAAAATCATAGAAGTAGAAAAAATATATATTCAGAAAAAAATTGTTCTTCAGTTCAGGTCAACTAAAACTCAACGAACGGAAAAAAGTATGTCATCATTTATCGAGAGATTATTCGGTAATAAAAATGCAGTAACACCGGAAAATGTGCCTAACAACGATACCTTATTACGAGTAAGAAAAAAAAAATTTCTTTTTTTATTTTTCAATAATTTTTTTGTTTGTTTTAAATTAACAAAAATTTGTCGTACTTTATACAAAAATTAAAAACAATGTCAATTTATGACAATAATTTTTATTTCCCACAAGGCAAATAAGCAATGTGTCCCAATGAGAAAAGAAGTCAGACGAAATATATTTACCGCTGAGCGTAATAAATTTGATAATGAACCAGAGATGAAAAATTTAATTCACAACGTTAGTCGTCGACTTGGTTTTCAAAACAATATCACCCTGGGTATAAAAATCGACATTTAGATTATTTATAATTATATATTAGTTTTATATTAAATAAAAATTTATTATGTAAATAATTAAAATCTGTTACAGATTCAGTGATTTCAATGTACGATATGTGTAGATTTGAAAAAGCTTGGAATGTGGATAAAATTTCTCCATGGTGTGCCGTATTCAGCAAACAAGAATTTATTGTTCTTGAATTTAGAGAGGATTTATATTATTACTATTATGTCGGACCTGGTAACAGGAGAAATGCTATACTCGGATGTCCACTTATGAAGGACTTGTTTCAACACTTTCGGTATAAAAAAAAAAAATTGCACTTTAACAAAAGCTCAAAAATTTTAAAAAGTTATTTCAAAATTTAATAATTTTGAAATAAGTTTTTAATTTATTTCAATTACTGTTTATTACAAAAATTATTCTACAGAAAATTGGAAGGAAATGATTTTAATCAAGAGCCAAAGGGGATTTTTTACTTTGCACATACAGCGACTCTTCAACCTTTACTGACAGCTTTGGGATTTAATAATGGTTCTCAGCCACTATTGGCCACTAATTTTCAAGAATCAAAAGAACGTCAGTGGAGAACATCGTTTATTGGCCCGTTTGCAACTAATTTGGTTGCTGCCTTTTACAAGTAAATTTATAAAAAAAAAAAAAATAAATTTAAAACATTTATTGCTTTTTCATGAATATTAAGGGAATTTGAACCATTATGACGTCACAGATTAGAACAAATGCTTTGAACAAACTGTGACGTCATAATGGTTCAAATGCCCTTAAACTTTTAAAAATTTTTGAAAATAAGACTTTTTTAAAAAATTTTGTTAAAAAAATAACAAATAACTTGTAGAACTTTAAAAATCGCTTTGATTCACTTATTTTTAGAATATTCGTATTCGATCAGAAATTACGAAATTATTTTTATTTTAAAAACCAAAAATTAGGAAAAATATCATTTTCAAAATTTATAGTTAAAATAATTTTATAAAAGCAGAAGTGTTTAATGTAATAAACATTTATGTGATAATAAAAAATAAAATAAATTGATCGAAAAAATATCCATAATAAGGAAGCAAAGTGTTCATGAAATGAACACACTTTTAACTTGGCAGCGGTTTTATATTTTATTTTTTAATCATATTTTTATTTATTTTTTAAAAAATAAATTTTTTGAATGTTATTGTACATTTAAAATTTGTTCTTTCAAAGGTGCAAAAACGATAATTCAACAAATGTGCAAAACAAAGTGGTGTTCCATTGGGCAGAGAGATTAGTGAAATATGATGGTTGCACTCAAGGACTATGCAATTGGGAATACATAAATGATAAACTTGGCAAAAAAGCTGACGATTGTAATATGGATTTCTGCTTTAATGCAACTAAACTTGCGAAATAATGTTCTTGAATGATATTCTTTAATAATATTTTTAAATTTATAATCGTAAAATAAAAAGTTCAGAAGCTGAAATTTTTACATTTTTTTGCAGTGTGTGTTAATAATTCGAAAACAGAAAAATGACGTTTTCGATTTTCAATAAATTGTGAAAATAAATATTTATATGAATATTGAGGAACATGTGTTTTCTATATGTATGTATACAGTTGTTTTATTGCATAAATTTTATCTATCTACGAAAATTTTATCCGGAAAATTTTCATTTTCAAATATTTTCTCCAATTATTTACAGAGTTCTGTAATTCGTTAATGCACAGGAAAAAACTTTTGCATAAATGTCGATCTACATTTTTAAAAAGAGAAATAATTATAATAATAAGAAAATCTTTTGAAGAAAAAATAAACATGTCACTGAAATTAGCGTCGAGAACTATTATTTGAGGCTTTTTACAAAAATGTCACTAAATTCACTTCTTTATTCACCTAGGGAGTTAAAAACAATTCGAGAGTAATTTTTTAAATCTGAAAACTTAGAAAAAAATATTTTATACTTTTCGGTTTCGTAAAAAAAATGTTCTTGACGCTCAGCGTTGACGCTAACTTCAGGGATTTAAATAATAAAATAGTAAATAAATTACTAAAGGGAAAATTAAAAATATACTAAATAAATCACTCTGAAGAAAAAATAAAAAAATACTAAATAAATTACTAAAGGAAAAGTAAATATTTAATAAATTATACTAATGAAAGAATAAACAAATAATTAGAAAATTACTAAAGAAAAAATAAATAAATATAAATATATATTATAAATATTATAAATAATGTAAATAAAAAAATGGAAAAAATAAAAAAAATCCAAAAGATGATAACAAAAATAAATTTATTACTTTTGTACGAGTTAAAATTAAGAATGAAAATAATTTTCTCGCGACAGTATTTATTTATAAAAAATAGAAAAAAAGAAAATTGAGCAAAGTTTACCATTAACGGGAAAGAGAGAAGAAAATTGCAACTACAAACTATTAAATAAGAGAGGCGATAGAGTGGGTTTTGAAACAAGTGAAGTTGTTTCATACCTGCCACTCACTGTAAGTTCAGACTCAAATGAAATAAGATGCATTGATAGTTGCAGTGATATAAAATAAAAGTTAATTTCATTTTTCAAATATAATATTTAAATCTCTCCCCCCTATTTTTCAATAAAACAATACAAACATTTTTTTCGTCATTATTTTCTTTCTTGTATTCGGCTTGTCCCGAATACAAGAACGATTATTCTTTCGTGTGTTTCAATTTAAGAGGAAGAAGAAAAAGGATTACTTGCAACGATAAAGGTGAGAAAAAAGAACTTATTTTTCGAAATTTTTTTTAATAAATTTTACATTAGTTTTATTTTTTAAGAAGTTTTAAATTTTTCTATTATTTTATGTTTTTATTTTAAACTTTTGTTTTCTTATAATTTTATTTTCTATTTTCTTCTCTTTTTTCTATTTTATTTCTTGAATTTTTATTTTCAATTTTTTCTATTTTATTTCTAAATATTCTTATTTTATATTATTAAATTTTTATTTGTTTCTATTTTATTTCTTAAATAATTTTCCATTTTCTCTATTTCATTTCTTGAATTTTTCTTTTCTATTTTTTCTATTTTATTTCTTCAATTTTTATTTTCTATTCTTTCTATTTTATTGCTAGAATTTTGATTTTCTATTATTTCAATAATCAGATTAATTTTATTATTAAAATTATTATTGAAAATTTCTTAAAATTGTCATATTATAAAACAATAGTTATCAATTTTTCTGCATACAATGAAGGAAAGCTTCAAAATAATTTCAAAAATAAAAATAAGAATATAAAAGAAGTAAAAAATTGACGAAAATTAAATATACAAAATTTAATTTATTAAAATACTTATTAAAATTATTTTCCTATTTTTGAAAATTAGAAAGAAAATAAATGAGGGAAAAAATTGTTGCAAATTAAAAAAAAAAATTTTAAATATTAAAAATTTATTTATTTACAAAGTTTTGCGTTCGAATAAAAAGTCATTGCACTCGAAAAAATTGATTTCTATCATTTAAAATGGGTTTGGTCAGGAAATTGAGATTTTTTTTTTGAATTAATGTCAGTCATTAACAAAGTGTGGGTTATGTTGCTAGTGAACTCATTCTTCGTTATTTTTATCCAAAGTTCGAAGACTGACATTTTCACACTCTAAATAATAATCTTCATTAAAATATAAAATTTATATTATTAATATTTATTATATTAATATTATATTAATATTACTATAATTACCTGTAATTACTAATTTATAACTAATTGTTTACTAAATTCATCAATTACTATTTTTAATTAATTTTTTAAATATTATATTGTCATAATAATTAATTTTTTTCTATTATCATAATTATTAATTAATAATTTTCAATTTATTTTTTTACACTTTTATTATAATGATTATTACGTTAAGATTACTTTTTTACTAACTAACTATAGTTAGTTAGTAAAAAAGTAATTAAAAGTAAATTAATAATTTAATAATTTAATTTAATTTAATTATTTTAATTAAAGTAATTATAATTACAAATTTTTCTAATGATAATAATTTTATTAATTTAATTAATTATTATTTACTAATTAGTTTTACATGATTTTTTCAATTATTATTATTCATAATTAATGCAGTTCTTAATATATTATATACTTATTATTTAAAAATGTATTAGTTTTTTCAATTAGTTTCGAAATAGTTAATTTTTTCCAAAAGTATATAAACTTTTATTGAATAAATTAATAAAAAAAAACAAATTATTAAAAAAATAAATTAATACAAAAAATAAATTTAGAAAAAAAATTAATGAATTCAGTTACTTATAAAATGTGATGAATTTCGTAGTAAAAATATTTAATAAAATAAAAAAGATTATTTAATTCAAAAAGAGAAGTGTAATTTTGAAGAAATTACACTTCAGTAATAAATAAATTTAATTTAAAAAAAATGTAAGTATTTTTGTTGTAAGATAAAAAGTTTGAGAATTGAAAGAAGAGTTATTAACCTTAAGGATTATTTAATAACTTTTTTTTGTTATCTATGCTCATGTATTTTAGTTTATCAAAGAAAATATGCGTCACTAAATGAGTTCTCTACTCTACAATATATGCACCTTATTTGCGAACGAACTATTATTGAATAAAAGAGAAAATTTCACGTGTCAAATTCTTCCCATTTCAAGAATAGTTTCAAATCTAAAGTACTTGAACTTTATATGTCCGTGTAATTATAACAATTAGAATTTTAATTTCATAATTATAAATTATTGCCGCGAATAAATGAATTATTACCACGTTAAAAAGCAAGTGTTTAAAAAAATAATATACATACACTGAAAGAAAAAATTATTTCATTTAAATAACCGATTACTTGCATGTGACTATTATTAAATATTTTTATTAAATAGTAAATTAAATATTTACTTGAATCAAATAATCTTTATTTGAATCCATTAAATGATATTTGCTTCAAATACTGAAATTATTGGTTCAAAACAATTTCACTGGATTTAAATAAAAATTATTTGATTTAAGTAAATATTTAATCGATAATAGTCAAGTAATCGATTATTTAATTCAAATAAATTTTTTTTCAGTGTATTATGTTCCGTTCATTACTTAAGTAAATAAATATTTATTAGTCATAAAAATATAATCTTTAAAATTTATAACAAAAAATTCTAATCATTAAAATAAGAAATTTAAATAACAAATATTTATTACACTTCGATCATGTCTTTCGTTTTTCAACATGTAAAATAAAAAAAAAAGTATTTTAAAAAAATTACAAAAAACAAAAATAAAAAAAGTAACGAAAAAACATAAAAAACATAAAAAAAAGTATTTTAAAAAAATTAAAAAAAACAAAAATAAAAAAGTAACGAAAAAACATAAAAATGAAACTTTTTATTAAAAAAAAATTGAAGAAATTTTATTCTTTCGGAAATATATTACATTTTTATGTTTAAAAAAATTTTTAATTCAAATTATTATGAATGAAAGGTACATGAAGGTAGACGTAACTTTATAGGTGGGTCAACGAGTCATGTAATATTGTTACAGTTGGTCGATTCAACTCAAAGCCGTTGAAAGTGACAGTTGTAAAAAAAAAAAAAAAAAAATGAGAAAAGATATACGTTTCTTTTTAAAGATGCATTAGAAAATGTTCAGATAATGTGTCTTTTTTTTTAAATGAAAATGCGGATGTACCTTGATTTCAATGAGCCTTTCTCTTTTATTCGCCAATAAAATGATATAGAGTTAATCAATAAAATAATTATTTTAGATAATATTGACATGAATTTAGAAATATAGTTGCAAGAATTTTTATTTTTATTACTTCTATTTTTATTGTTATTAATTTTTTTATTATTATTTGTATTTGTACTTTTATTATTATTATTATTATAGTATTTTCCTTATTATTATCAGTAATGCAATTATTATTTGTGATAATCACTAATAATTAACAATTATTATAAACCATAATATTAATAACAATTATCGTAAACAATATTAATAATAACTCAATTATTCTTAATATCATTATTCATAATACAATTATTGTTGACATTATTATTAATAACACAATTAATACTAATATTAATACGAATAACACAATTTTTTTTTTTTTTTTTTGCAAAACTTTTTAACACAATTATAAGTTATTAATAACCACTAGTTACTTATACACTGAAAATGAACAATTAATAATCAATTCAACAATTATTATTTATTATTCAATAATAAATTATTTTTTTCTTCACTATTTACCGTTTTCTTGTTTTTTCTTTTTTAATTTAATAATTAATTTCATGACCTATTATTTCCAGGCGACAATTTTTCTCTACGATTGAAATATTATAAATATTGAACTTGCATGATTTTTTTATTTTCTGAATAATATTGTCCTAGTTTAGCTATTATTATATTTCAAGGATATAGAATTGAATAAACGTTCGAAATTTATTTTGTTTTCTATATAAATTTGAGAATTAAATCAAATAATCATAGTGGAAAATCTTTTGAATTATGTAATGAGTATATTCTATTTACAGCAGTGACCATCAAATCGCAAGAATTCTTACGTGCATCATATACCAGGAAACTGCATAAATTAAATAATTCTGATGTCCCATATTTTTTTTTCCATGATAAGAATGTCTATTTGTTATGGAACATTAAAAGTTTGTCATTGAATTCGCATGATTGTTGCGTGAGCGGTAATTTATATTATAGAAAATTGGTTCATATATTAGGAATTTAATTAATTAAACTTCGAATAAATTTTAATAAAAATAAATAGAAAAAATTTTTTTAAATTAAAAAAAAATTTGAAAAATAAAAGAATAATGAGTGAATAATAATAATAATAATAATAATAATAATAATAATAATAATAATAATAATAATAATAATAATAATAAAAAAAATAATAGTTTTAATTTTAAATATTAAATAAATAAATATTTAAATAATATTAATAAATTATTAAAGATTCGTTATTTTTAATTGTAAAAAATTATTTTGCAATAAAAATCAAATTGAGAGAATTAAAAAATAATTATTCTTGCTTCTTTTTCAGATCGTGTAAACAAAAATGTATTGTATCACAATATTTCTAACATTATTGGCATGTCTTGTCACTGCTCGAGAATCTGATTACTGCCTTGCTGATGATGACAATCCCTATTTATATTTCGCTACAAAATCTGCCTATAATTTTATGCACGGAGAATTCAAACCTGAACGAAGTGAGAATGATTCTAATTTTTCATTAGGAAATTAAATTTAAAAAAATAAAATTTCTAAAATTTAATATAATTAATTAATTACAAATATACTTTTTAGATTGCAGGCCAGTTCAACTTTTTGTTGTCTCAAGGCATGGAACACGTTATCCAGGATCAAAATCAATTCCAAAAATGAAAATACTGTACAAACTTCGTGATCAAATTGTTTCTAATCATCTAGAACGAAGACGTGAGTTTGAAAGAAAATTCCAATTAATTTTCTTGTTTTTTGCTTTAAATTTAATATTTGGATTGTATAATAATAATAATAATAATAATAATAATAATTAAAACAAGTGGAAAAAAATACTAACAAATTTTAATTTTTCAAAGTTAAGTTCAACTTGGTCGAATAAATAAATAATTCAATAAATAAATAAATGAACGAACAAAATAAATAAATAACATTTCTGAATTAATTTCTACTTTTTCAAATAAGTAAATATGCAAATAAATAACTAAATATAAATAAATAAATAAAATAAATGACTAAATAGACAAATAGATAAACAAATAAATAACTAAATAAAAAAATAATTAAATAAGCAAATAAATAACTAAATAAGAAAATAATTAAATAAAAAAATAAACAACTAAATAAATAAGCAAATAAAATAGAAATATAAATAATAGAATACAAATAAAATTTACAGCATAATTAAGAAATAAAACTAAAACTAAACATAGTTAGATAGCATAGAAAAATTTTGTCTACAAAGAGAAAAACAAATTCGTTTCTCTCTTCAGGTGTACAAAGTATGAAATTTAATATGGTGTTTAAAATGAATTTTTACGTGTATTGCTTTCAAGTATAGATTTTATACAGATAGTGGACTCGATACTTATTTCCTTTAAACTCGCGGGTGACATAATAAGTATTTGTAAGCATAGAGTGCATTCTCGCATGTTTTATGCGTTAAGAAAAGTGGGTCAATATATATAAACACTGTAAGAAAAGCATAGTTGCATACACCAAGAAACTAATCAACTTACGTCATTTTACACACACACTTTACACATGAATGTAATTTTCAATACGGAAATTGTCAACTCTCATACAGTAATTAACCATTTAACAGCAATATGTTAAAATTTGCAACTTTGCATAAAGAAAGTTTAGAATACACTTCCTTGTATATAATTATAGTTATCTGCTAACTTTGCTATTCTTTTGAAAAATCAGTATTGTCAACAACTATATCATTAAATTTGGAAAAGATAACAAACTTTTTTCTCTTACAGTGGGACACCTCTGTGATTATGATTTGGAAAATTTTCAAAATTGGAAATTAGATGACAATGTCAGGGAAGATATGGCAGATTTTCTAACACCCCAAGGAGAAACAGATTTAAAGGGATTGGCTGTTAGATTGAGAGCTGCTTTTCCAGAACTTTTGACACCAACTGATTACAATAGTATGCATAATTACGTGGTACGTACAACTATATATACAGATAATTTATCACTGCAAAATTTTCTATACTATTTTTGTTTTTCAAAATTAATTTTCACAAAATAATTTTTTCGAAAAAAAAAAATTTTTTTTTTTGATTTTAATTTAGCAAATTGTTCTAGTTCAGGTCGACTAAAACTCAACGAACAGAAGAAAGTATGAGGGCATTTATAGAGGGATTATTTGGTGGTAGAAATTCAGTAATACCAGAAATAGCACCTAATAATGATACTTTATTACGGGTAAGAATATTTGCAACACATTTTTTTTTTATTTTACTTCAGCAGTAATTATTTGATAAAATGTCAAGTAAAACAAATAAAAATAAACAATTCCGGAGTAATTAGTTGATAAATTATCAAGAAAAATTTAAAAAAGAAATAAAAAATAAAACACTGTGAATGAAAATTAGAAAATTTGTTAATGTTTCCATTTTAGGCAAACAAAGAATGTCCTTCATGGGAAGAAGAAACGGAAAGTTTTAAATATCTCGAGGAACGTAATAAATTTAACAATGGACCAGAGATGCAAAATTTATTTTACAACGTCAGTCGTCGACTTGGTTTTCGAGAGAATATCACTCTGGGTATTGAATATTATCATACATTAGAATTTTTAAATACTTATTTAAGAAAAAATTTATTTTTTAAAAATTTTTCACTAAAATTCTTCTATAAATCAATTAATTTTCGAATAAGTTCTTCGAAAATATTTTCAAATCCATTTGTTTACAATATTCAATTTTACGATTTTTAATTGTTCGTAAATTCTTCAATTTAATATATATATATTAGAAAATAAAAACTTCAAATAATATAAAAAAATTCAATTACACTTTATCAAGAAAATTTCAAAATTCAATTCTCACAAAGAATTTTATCATCATATTTTAAAAATAGTTGAAATTTTGCAGAGAATTTTTTAAAATTTATAAAAATAATTGAATTTCGGAGAATAATTTTATTATTTGTAAAGATATTTGAAATTTTGATGAGAATTTGAAAAAAAATTTTTATCATAATTGAATTTTTGAGAAGAATTTTATTACTTTTGAAAATAATTGAATTTCTGCAATAATTTGTAACTTCAAAATTAAATTTTCTTTTAGTGTTTTTAACTAAAATTTTTCTACAAATCCATTATTTTTAATATAATTTTTGAAAAAGTTTTTTGAGAATTTTCAAATTCATTTGTTATTAACTGAAATTCATTTTTAAATCAATTTTTATTAGAAAATTCTACTAGAATTCAATTATTTAAATACAAAACAATAATTTATTAAATATTTGACTGTTTCTTCAAAATTGAATTTTCATAAAGAATTTTATCAACAAATTTTTAAATATATTTAAAAGAATTTATCACTTGGTAAAAAATTATATAATTCGAAATAAAAGGAATTTATCAATCTTCCAAGTCAAAAACTTGGAAGAACTTGGTTTTTTGACTTGGAAGATTGATAAATTCCTTTTATTTCGAATTATCAAATTTTTAAATAATTGAATTCGTTTGACGAATTTTAATAAACTTTTTAAGAATAATTACATTTTTCGAGGAATTCGATTAAAAATTGTATTAAAAATAATTAAAATTTTTGCGATGAGTTTTATTATTTATGAAAATAATTGAATTCTTGTAAAAAGTTTTATTATAGAAATTTATATAAAATTTGAAAATAATCAAATTCTTGTGAAATTTTTATTTTTCATCAAAATAATTAAATCTTTGTCAAGAATTTTATTAAAAATTTTTTAAATTATTGAATTTTGTAGAAGAATTTTATTATTTTTAAAAATATTTGAAACTTTGACGAGAATTTTTAAAAATTAAAAAAATTTTTTTTTGTAAATAATTGAATTTTTGTGAAATTTTTATTATTTATCAAAATAAGTAAATGTTTGCATAGAATTTTATCAAATTTTTTTTAATTAATTGAATTTCTTTTGGAAAATTTGAATAAAATAGTATGGATATTAAAAATTATTGAATTAAGGAAAATTTTTGAAAATAATTCAAATTTTGGCAAGTATTTTATTAACATTTTTTATAATAATTGAATTTCGGAAACAAATTTTATTATTATTTATTTTGACGAAAATTTAAAAAATTTTTTTAACATAATTGAATTTTTGCGAAAAATTTTATTACTTTTAAAAATAATTGAATTCTCATAAAGAATTTTATCAACAAATTTTTAAATAAATGAATTCGTTTGACGAATTTTAATAAAAATTTTAATAATAATTACATTTATCGAGGAATTCGATTAAAATTTTATTATAAAAATAATTGAAATTCTGCGTTGAGTTTTACTATTTACCAAATTATTGAATTATACTGAAAGGAATTTTATTATTAAGAAAAATAATTGAACCCCTTTAAAAATGTTATTATTTAGAAATATAATTGAATTATATTGCGAAGAAATTTGTAAATAATTGAATTTTTGTGAAATTATTATTATTTTATGAAAATAATTAAATGTTTGCGTAGAATTTAATAAAAAAATTTTTAAGTAATTGAATTCTTTTGAAAAATTTTATTGCAATAATAGATATTAAAAATCATTGAATTGAAGAAAATTTTTGAAAATAATTGAATTTCAGATAAGAATTTTATTATTATTTATAAAAATAATTGAATTTCAGATAAGAATTTTATTATTATTTATAAAAATAATTGAAATTTTGACAAGAATTTAAAAAAAATTTTTGAACATAATTGAATTTTTGCGAAGAATTTGATTACTTTTTTGAAAATAAATGAATTTATGCAATCATTTAAAAATCTATTGCAGATTCAGTGAATTCAATGTACGATATGTGCAGATTTGAGAAAGCCTGGCGGATAGATAAAGTTTCACCATGGTGTGCAGCATTCAGCAAATGGGAACTCAGAATTCTTGAATTCAGAGAGGATTTAGATTACTACTATTATGTTGGACCTGGTCGGGAAACAAACGTTAAACTCGGATGTCCACTCATGAAGGACATGTTTCATCACTTCCGGTAAGCATTGAAATCCATACAGTAAAATATTAGATACAGTCAACTCTCGATAAATCGAACCTCAAGAGATTTAGGGAAAAATTCAAATTATCTCAAGTGTTTTATTTATCGCAAATATTTTAAGTATAAAAATTTTTCCAAAGAATAATCTGAAACCTCAACTTTAATTTATTGAGAAATTCAATTTATCGAGAGTTGACTGTAATTACATAATTACATTTCATACATGGATTTTCTGTCCCTTGGAACTTTAGATTTGGACATTTTGTACTGTAATCATTCTACTTGATTAATTTTAATTAATTTAATTTAATTAATTTAATTTAATTACTCATTTAATTTAATTTATGAATATTAATATTATAATTGAAGTTTCCCTAAAGTATCGAATGTGCGAAAATTCTTTTTCAGAAAACTGGAAGGCGATGATTATTATCAAGAGCCAAAGGGCATTTTTTACTTTGCGCACACAGTGACCCTTCAAACTTTACTCGCGGCTTTGGGATTTAATGACGATCCTCAGCCTCTATTGGCCACTAATTTTAAATCATCGGCAGGACGTCACTGGAGAACGTCATTTATTGGTCCGTTCGCCACTAATTTAGTAGCTGTCTTTTACAAGTGAGTTTAAAAAAGAAAGAAAAATTTTAAGTAAGTTTAACAATAGTAAAACAATAATAAACAATAATATAATAATAAAAATGAAAATAATAATAAAAATAATAATAATAATAATAATAATAATAATAATAATAATAATAATATTAATAATAATAATAATAATAATAATAATAATAATAATAATAATAATTAGTAATGAAGTTAACAGTAGCCAATTATAATATAATAATAACACGAATACAGTCAACTCGCGATAAAATTAAAATTGGTTTCTGGTCCCTTGAAAAAATTTTTTCATAACGCGGTGCAAAAAAGGGCACTTTTTTGCACCTTGTTATGAAAAATATCGTTCGTAACTAGTGCTAGCAGTTGCCAATTTTTGAACGAGCACTTTTTTTGGAACAAACTGTAGGCGAAGCTTCGCTTCGCCTATAATTTGTTCCAAAAAAAGTGCTCATTCAAAAATTGACAACTGCTCGCACTCGTTACGAAATATACTATGATACAGTCAACTCTCGATAAATTAAACTTTAAGGGACCTAGAAAAAAATTAGAATTCTCGAGGGTTTTATTTATCGAATTTTTAAAATACAGTTAACTCTCGATAATTAAACTTTCCATTTATTTTAATTTCTCAATAAATTGAAATTGATTGCTGATTCCTTAAAAAAATGTTGACACTTAAAATATTCGATAAAATAAAAACCCTCGATAATTTAAATTTTTCCCTAGGTTCCTTAAGATTTAAATTATCGAGAATTGACTGTATCAAAATTTTTTCAAGCGACCAGAAACCAATTTCAATTTATTGAGAAAATTCAATTTATCGAAAGTTTAATAATTATTGAGAGTTGACTGCGTTCTACATTTAATAAGTAAAACTCTTGATAATTTTAATTTTTCCCCAAGTTCCGTAAGGTTTAATTTATCGAGAGTTGACTGTATCAAAATTTTTTCAAGGAACCAGAAACCAATTTCAATTTATTGAGAAATTCAAAATTTTATTGATAAATTATCCAAAGTTTAATTATTGAGAGTTGACTGTATCAAAATTCTTTTTAAGGGACCAGAAACGAATTTCAATTTATTGAGAAATTCAATTTATCGAAAGTTTAATTATTGAGAGTTGACTGCGTATTTAAAATATGCATAAAACTTTCGATAATTTGCAATTTTTCCTAAGGATCCTTGAAGTTTACTTTATCGAGAGTTGACTGTAGTAAAAATTTAATTCGATATAAATAAAACCCTCGATAATTTGAATTTTTCCCTAAGGACCCTTGAAGTTTATTTTATCGAGAGTTGACTGTAGTAATAAGTAATAATAATAATTATTAACATTAGAAATTAAAAAATATTGAAAAATTAATAAAATTTGTTTATTAACAGATGTAATGACTCAATGTCATCGAATGTGGTGAACAAAGTGATATTCCACTGGGCAGAGAGACTAGTGAGATATGAAGGTTGTAACGTGGGACTGTGCAATTGGGAATACATAAAAGATAGACTTGAGAGAAAAGCTAACGAATGTAACATGAATTTTTGCTTTAATGCAAGTGGACTTTCGAGATTATCCAATTTCAGTATTATTCACTTGGTACTTTCACTTTTCCTTCTTCTAGTCGGTCACAAACAAATACTTTTCTAAAAAAAAATTTTATATTTTTCTAAGGAAAAGTATTTTTGTTCATATTTTTCTCTATAAGGAAAGTACTGTTTATTTTTTAATTACATATTAAATAATCAAATTGTTTTCTATTTTTAAATCTCAGGAAAGATCTGATTAACATATTTTTTGTTAAGCTTGTAAATATCTTTTTTGCTATACGTAGAAAGCCAAATGTTTATGATCTAATTTTTTACGTTGATAATTCTTAAAAAATTGATTACAAAATTTTTTTTATGTAATTGTTTATTTAAGAACAGAATTCTTTTTTATTTAATTTAATTCTTAAAAATTTCTTTTATGTAATTACATGTATGAGTATAGAAATCGAAATTATCAAATTTTTTAAAATTTTTTCTATTTTTTGAATTTATTTGTAAATTTATTTATTTATAAATTGATCACTTAATTGCATAATTAAATGTTGCAAAAAATTGCAAAAGACGTAAAAATCTATTTGTACATAATAATTGATTATAATGTTGAATGCGTATTATAACGTTGCCAAAAAATTGCAAAAAATGTGAAAATTTATTTAATTATAAATTAATTACAATGCGAACTGTGTATTACAATGTTGCGAAAAATTGCAATAAAAAGAGCAGCATTGAAACGTTAGATTGGAGCAGAAATTAAATTCAATTATAAATTTAAAGTTAGTAATTTTTAGTAATTAATAAAATTAATAAAAAAAATTAATTGTAATTATTATTAATTATTAATTACTATAAATATAATAAGTGTTTTTAAAATAGAAAATATTTGAAAGAAAATCGCTTTCTGCTCCGATCTACCTCAATTTAAAATTAATTTTCGTTTGAAGAACTGATATTATTATAATTAATATTGACTAATGTTCGATTATTGTTGTAAACTGACATAATAAAATGAAGAAAAATTTTATTATCGATAAAATTGTATATCTCACTTACCATTCGTCTCCGATGAAATTGTTGAGCCGAGCATCACTAGAGAGCGCCAAAATTCCCATTTTGGTTCGAGTTCTAAAACAAATTAAAAGAATATTAAAAGAATATTTTAGAATATTAAAAATTAAAGTCATTTTTCTAAATTTAATATTTTCGAAAAAATTTAAGTATGAGTAAAAAAATTTATTTATAAATAAAAAAATATAAAAATTTATTTATAAATAATAAGGTATAATAAAAGGGATAATTACAATTATAAATATATATTTTTTTATTATTTTAAACCAATAATTTCAATAATTTGAGACAAATACAATTTAATTGACTTTAAAAATTAAATAATTTTTAAAGACAATTAAATAAAAATTAAAATTATTAAATTTAATAAGCAAATAAAAATCATTTGATAGAAATAATAATTTTATTATAGCCAGAAGTAATCGTATATTTGAATCAAATAAATATTTATCTAAATCAAGTAAATTTTATTTGAACTAATAATTTTAATAATATAACCAATAATTTTATTATTATAACCAATAATTTCAATAATTTAAAGCAAATACAATTTAATTGATTTAAAAAAATATTGTTTAATGCAAATAAAAATCATTTGATAGAAATAATTATTTTATTTGACAAAAATAAACAAGTAATCGTATATTTGAACCAATAATTTTATTATTTTAACCAATAAGTTCAGTAATTTGAAGCCAATACAATTTAATTGGTTTGAATAAAACTATATTTAATGCGCAAATAAAACTTATTTGATAGAAATAATTATTTATCTAAATCAAATTTATTTTTTAATTAAATTAATTATTTGAATCTGTAATTTTAATATTTGAACCAAATAAATAATAATAAAGCAAATAAATATAATTGAAATCTTTAAACTAATCAAAAAAATTTCTTCAGATTTTGGTTATAATTTTTTCTAAAATTTGACAAATGAAATTAAATTTCACAATTAATTTCAAAAAAATAAATTAATGTTATTGTGTTTGAATCTGTTCGCAGTTTTAAGTTAGCTTTTGTTATAGCTTCTCAGTTCTCAATTTTTTTAAAATAAATTTTCTTTTTCAATGTTTTCAATTTTAAAAATTAATGCACTGAAAATTACTAAATTTTTGCAAAGTTTTTACTTTTTATCCAAAAATTTGAAAATATAGGTAATTAAAGTCATTTGACGAATTTTATCAAAAATTTTTTTTTCAAATAATTGAATTCTTTCGAGAAAATTTAATTAAAATTATATTGAAAATAATATTGAATTCTTGCAAAAAATATTATTATTTATAAAATAAGAATCGAATTATTTCAAAGAATTTTATTAAAATTATTGAAAATAATTTAATTTTTAACAAGAATTTTGTTACAAATTTTTTTAAATAATTTGAATCTTTTAGTGAAATTTTATTAAATTTTGTTTTGAAAATATGTAATTGAATTCCTGCGATGAATTTTACTTGTTTATAAAAATAATTGAATTCCCCCAAAGAATGTTTTATTAAAATTTTTCAAAATAACTTAATTCTTATCATTAAAAATTTTTAATAATAGATGTAAATGTTTTTTGGATTGAAAATTTTTGTTAAATAATTTAATTCTTGCGAAAAATGTTATCAACATTTTTGAAAATAATAAACAAGAATATAGTTATAATTATGTAGTTAAAAGGTGAATTTTTTAAATTTTGAATCTGAAATTATTCAAAAATTAATGTTTATATTTGAAGCTATAAAATTTTTTTCATTTGCAAAATATTAAATGGAACAGTAACATTTACGATAGTAATGAATAATTATTACATTTATTATTACAATCATAAGAATGTAAAGAACAAATATAATTTATCTTTAAAAATTGCTTTAATTTTCTTCAGATTTGAAAAAAAATCTTCCAATCTGTCAGCACTGATTATATACTATAAAGTATATAGAATACTATAAATTATATAGTATAAAATAAAGATATAGTATAAAAATTTATTCAAGTGAAAAATAAAAGTTTGAATCTGAATGTAGTGCGCGGGACAAACAATAGAGAAATCCCTGACGAGTTGGTGTTTGATTAAACAAAATTAATGTCGAGAGAAAGAAAAAAAGAGAAAAAGGGAGAAAAAGAGAGTATTCAAGTACCAGGGCGTGTGCACTTTGTCGAAAAGAAGCCGCGTGCCACAAGGAGAACCCCATTTGAATTTTACGATTTTCAGTTGTACACGATACGGCACTTCATCAGTACCAAAGCATATATTTCATCAGAGGTAAATAAATTTGCGCACATGCAAACAAATCAGTTCACACGCATGATCGCATTTCACTATTGAAACCAGTTAATATCATTATATAGCTCGGATTAGTCGTTGGGAATATTTTTGATTTCCAGGTGACATCTAGCATTCTCCAGGGACCTCTTCTCAATAAATTTTTTTTTTTTTGTTTGACTCTCAAAAACCGTTTTTATCCAACCCCAAATAAATACAGATGAACAATAATTCTATACAAGGGAAAATAATTAATTTTAATTAATTAATTAAATAAAAATACTATTTCTTTTTATGGCCAAGAAATACCCTTCAAAGCTGGTACAATTTCTTATAGAAATTAATGCAAATTATGTCCGCCATATTGGATCCGCCATTTTGAATTTTATGAAATTGACAAATTTCATAAAATCCAAAATGGCGGATCCAACATGGCGGACAGAATTTACATTTCTTCAAGAAAGATGAGCGTTAAATAAATTTTAATTTTTGACAATTGAATATTTGAATGCATTTAAGCATTCAAATATTCAATTGTCAAAAATTAAAATTATCAAAACCGTCATGCACGTTATTGGATTAAAAACAAAAATTTTTACACTTCGAAGTGTAAATTTTTAATTTGTCAATAACTATATAATTTTTACTAAAAACTTGTACTATTTATAAGAAGGGCAAGCATAGTTTTATTGAAAGTATCAAATTGATACCAAAAAATTTAGATCTAATTTTAATTCGATCCATACATTTTCGGTATCAATTCGTAGCCATATGATACTTTTAAATTAGCGAGTGAAAGTAAAACCTAAAACCTCCTGAGCATTTTTACTTTTTTTGTGAATTTTTACTATATATTTTCAGAAAGTAAATTTTACACCAACTATAAAAAAATTTAACTCATTTTCATTAAAATTTATATGTACACTTTCTAAATCCGAAATAGTAAAATTTTAATTAGTAAAAATGTTTACTTTTTAATAATTTTGGTTCTGAGAAGTAAACAGTTCGTATATATATAGTAAAAAAATTGACAATACGAAAATTATTTTATTAGCATTGTTTCGTGTATTTTATATTATGAAAGCTAATAATTAAGAAAAGAGTCATCACTCAATAGAAACAGAAACAAAAAAGTAAGTAATAAACTAATAACTTGAAATTATGATATTAAAGGGATCGAAACCATGTCGTAAACACTAAAATGAACGCACACAGTAATAGATCGACGAGACTTTATTAATTGCGGTAATTTATGTTGTGGATCAAATGCAAGAAGCTCATTTCATAATGACCCATCATCAATAACTTTATCAAATGCTTTAGTAACATTCAGTATATAAATCACTCCAGACTGTAATCATTTCAAACATCATAAATGCATTTCCCGCGTGTAAATTAATAAAATTTCTTCTACTCCATACTTCTTTTAACAATAAATATTTATTTTCTATACTCTCTAAATTTCAATTAGTTAAAAATTAATTTATTTTGCAGTATGTACTCTCCAAATTAGAATTGCTGAAGATTTTCACTAATTCTTATAGTAAAATTTTACTGAATATTTAAAACTATGATTTTAAATATTTTAATAATTAAATAATATTTTAATTTATTTTAAATATTTATGAATTATGAAAATAATTAAATTATTGCGAAGTATTTTATAAAAAAGTTGCAAAAAAATTGTTTTTTTCGGAAAAAATTTATGCAAATTCTATTTTTAATTTAATAATTGAATTCCTGTGAAATTTTTATTATTATAGAAAATAATTGAATAGTCGTGTAGAACTTTGTCAGAATTGTATATGTATATGTTTATATGTTAAATAAACTTACTTACTTACTAATTGAATTCTTTTGGGAAATTTTATTAAAATTAAAATTAAATTCTGACCTCCTCCAAATTATTTTATTATTTATGAAAATAAATAAATCCCTTAAAGAATTTTAAAATTTATAAAAATAATTGAATTACTGCGAAATTTAATTACTGTTAAATTTTAAAACATTTGATTTTTTCGTAAAAATTTATGCAAATTCTATTTTAATTTTTAAATAATTGAATTTCTGTGAAATTTTTATTTTTTTGGAAAATCATTGAATGTTCCTGTAGAATATTATTAAAATCATTGTTTAATAATTGAATTCTTTTGGTAAATTTTATTAAAATATGTAGGAGAATATTAGAAAATCATTGAATTAAGAAAATTTTTTGAAAATAATTGAAATTTTAACATAAATTTTATTAAAATGTTTGAAAATAATTGAATTATTATCAAGAATTTTATTACAATTATTAAAAATAATTGAATTCTTGCCAAGAATTTTATAACAAATTTTTTTTTTAATAATCGAGTTTTTTTTGAAGCATTTTCTATAAAAAATTGAGAAAATAATTTATTTCTTCCGAAGAATTTAATTACAATTGTAATGGAAAATAATGGAATTTCTGTGAAAAATTATATTATTTGTGAATATAATTGAATTTTTGTAAAGAATTTTATTAAAAATTTTTAAAACAATTTATTGAATTCCTGTCAAGAATTTTATCAAAATTTAAAAAAAAGTAATTCAATTCTTTAGAGGTATTTTATTAAAATTTTTAAAGAATAATTTAATTCTTTGAGAAATTTTATTAAAATTTTTAATATTAAAAATAATTGAAATTCTGCAACGAGTTTTATTATTTATAAAAATAACTAAATTATTGTGAATCATTTTATAAAAAAGTTGCAAACAATTGTTTTCTTTTAGAGAAAATTTATGCAAGTTCTATTTTCAATAATTGATTTCCTGTGAAATTTATCAAAATTTTTGTTTAATAATTAAATTCTTTTGGGAAATTTTATAAAAATAATAGAATATTTGATAATTATGAAATTAGGAAAATTTGTTGAAAACAATTAAAACTTTTGCCATGAATTTTATTAAGATTTTTGAAAATATTTTAATTTTATTACTTTTGAAAATAATTTAATTCTTATTGTTCTTCAATAGAATTAAGTTATTTAAAATAAATTTTTGTCACAAATAAAAGAAATTGAAGTTTTTTTTAAGAATTCGTGGTAATTTCATAGTTTATGAGGCAAACAAAAAGACACAAAAATTTAGAATTTTCTTATAAATTCTGAACATTTAATTTTTTCCAGTACTTTTAATTAAAAATCCCTGATTCTCCTAACTTTTCCCTGAATTCCCTGACCTGCGCCAACCTTGTATTTCTAATTATAGTAGTTTTTGACTAAAAATAAGTAAAAATGCTTAATAATTAATTGAAATTAACGAATCAGCTTTATTCCATTAATTATATTTTAACATTCGCAATATAATTCAGGACCAAATTTTTTTCTTTTTCCAAATTTAAGATGTGCGATTAACTATCGTCTACACTGTTAGAAAATTCTGTTGTGATTTTACAGCAAAAGTACAAGAAACAATTATCCATCAAAATAATATTGTAATTTTACTTCACTAAAGTGCTGTAAATTTACAGTATACCATGTATTTCAAAAATATTCCCTACTATTAATTCGGAAATTCTATCATTTGAATATTTACATAAAAAATCAAAACTGTTTATATTGTTTTCTGATATGTTATAATAAAAGTAAATTAACTAAAAAAAAAGTTTTATTAGCATTTTATTATCATTATTACGGAAATGCGACGCCACGATTGGAACCCTTAGTCGTATATAGTGTTGTCTATCTTGTATGGAGCCATCAACCTTGGGAGCTGCGCCTAGACGCGCTCGACCAAGGGAGGCTATGAAAGTCTCTTGCAAAGTATTATGTATATATTGTCCCGACGCGAAATAGTCATTATAATAATCAAATTATTTATTATATGAATGTTGAATGACTTTTCTTCGATCGACAGTTAAAAATGAATTAATTTAATGTAATAATCGCAAATTAATAAGAAATAAAATATTATCTTTTTGTCAAATTATAAAAATTAATGTTATATTTATTAAAATTATACATCTCCGAACTAAAGTAAAGTTAAATTAAAATTTTGCATAAGACAAAAAATAAAAATAAACTAAATTTGTTACAGTATCAAATATAAGAAACATGTGTACCATACTCTATTCTTCTTTTCAGTCCAAAATTATTCACTAATACTAAAATGCAATATAATTAAAAAATAGTTTTTATTGAAACTATTTTTAAGCTTAAAAAATGATTCAGCTATACTTTTAGGACTTAAAATCATATTCTTAAGGTTAAAATTCAGTCAATGCTATAGTTATAATGTAAAAAACCTCAGCTAAAATCACAAAATGAATATCTGTAAAATTCTTTGAGTTTTATACTGTGATTTCGCAAACAATTTACTGTAAATAAAAAGTAAAATTTTTTTTGCTGTGAATTATTCAAATACAATGAAATTTTGCTGTATTTGTAAGGTTTTACTGTAAAAATTACAACATTTTTGTGAATTTACTACATTTATGTGTTATTACAGCAAAAACTGTAAATTCACAATATGTTTGTACTGTAAAGTTGCTGTAAAATTACAGAAATTTCTAACAGTGTATATATACGAAAATTATCCACAGAATACAATGCAGCATAGTCGCATAAGATAATCATATTATAATCTTGGATAAATACAGATTTCTTTCATAAAAATAAATCGGTAAATTCAAAAAAGCACAAAAAAAACAGAAGAAAACAAAACAAAACAAAAATCACAAGGTAAAAATATGAATAGAATTGCACTCTTAGAAGTCGAGAGAAGTATTATTTTGACGTTTGGCACATAATACTAGGTTCGATAAATCTTCAAGCACAATAGGAATGGTTTTTGCCGCGATGCCTTTTGGCATCACGCACACGTCGCGAGAAGATCGCATTTTTTTTTCTCTCTTCTCCTGAAAAAAACTGTGTGCTGCGGCTAACACACATAGAAATCGAAATGAACAATCGGTATCGAATCGGGGCACGCACTAGTCCTAATGTCTCCTTGAATCATTCCCGTCTGTCTACCTGCTTATATAATCCAGGAGCACTCTCGTCCTGAATCTATACTATTAACTTTTCTGTGCTCATATTTCTTTTTTTTCCTTCTTTTTTTTTTGACACAACACGGAAGGGTGTTTGGGTGTATGTATATTCTTTTGGCGACGACGCCACCAATTTACACTATATGGCAAACGACAAGCAAGTCAATAGACTTCCGCCAGGACCACCCCGAGTCAAACATGATCAAATGAACATCGTGGCTTTGTGGCAGTCGTGCGGTTTAACGGCTCGCGCCATTCTAATCCTCACCTTTTTTTTAACACCTTTATGTTTCACTCTTACAAAAATATAATTTATTCATCTAAACTGAATAGCAATGCCGGGGAACGTGTGTATATATAGTCATAAAAAAAGACAAAACAAATTTCTTTATTTACTCTGTACATATATAGAAGGGTTATCTTTTTTCTATTGTTCACTGATTATTAAAAATTTTTAAAAATCGAGAAATTATAGTTTTATGACATTTCTATATGAATATAGAGGTATTTTAGTTTTAGTTTAATTTATAACTAGCAATAATTCGCGCGCCTGACTTCTCACTCACTTTTTATAAATAAAATTAACAATTTTAAAAATAATAGAACGTAAAAATTTTTAATTTAAATTTATTTATTTATTTATTTTTTAAATAAAATATGAATTGGAATATACAGTTTTAATATTATTATAATTGTAATAATCATATATTCTGACATTGGGAATTCAGGAAAAAGTCAGGAATTTTTATTAAAAGTAATGAAAAAAATTTTTAGAATAATATTCATGAGAAAATTCTGAATTTTTGTGTCTTTTTTGTTTGACTATGAAATTGCCACGAATTCTAATACAAAACATTCCATTTTTTTTCTATTTCTGACAAAAAATTCTTTTTAAATAACTTAAATCTTGAACAACTATATCATAAAATAAATAAATTATTTAATAAATATCAAATAAATATCAAAATTAATTCAATTTTAAAAAAGCTGCGATTGTAACTTTCATATAGATAAATGAACTCAAACGGTTTCAATTTAAAATTTTAGAAAATTTCAATGTTGAATGAATTTAATTAGAAATTTTAATGAATAACTTAGATTTTTGAAAAATTTTTATAATTCGAAATCTTCTAAAACTAGTTAAATTTGTCAATATATATTTAATTAATTATTAAAAATAATGGATTTATAGAAAAATGTTAGTTAAAAACATTTAAAAAAATGAATTTTGAAGAAGTTACAAATGATTGCAGAAATTCAATTATTTTCAAAAGTCATAAAATTGTTATTACAAAAATCAATAATTATTTTCAAAATTTACAAAAAAATCTCGACAAAATCCCAATTATATTATCTTTATACATAAAAAAATTCTTCTTCAAAAATCAATTATTTTCAAAAATTTTCCTCATTTCAATGTATTTTTCAATATCTACACTATAAAAAAAAGGTTCTAAATTAGAGCTGATTTCGGTACTAAAATAGAACCAAATTACGATTTAGTACCAATTTTGGTACTAAATTAGTACCTTTCTTTTTACAGTGTACTATTTTAATAAAATTACCCGAAAGAATTAAAAATATTTAAAAACATTTTTAATACAAAAATTGTACGCAAACATGTCATTATTATCGTAAATAATAAAAACTCAACAAAAATTCAAATATATTTACAAATTTTTTATAAGTTTCTTCTCAATAGTTCAATTATTTTCAGAAATAATAAAACTCATCGCAGAATTTCAATTATTTTTAAAACAATATGTTAATCAAATTCCTTGAAAAATGTATTCTATTCTAAAAAATTTTATCAAAATTCGTCAAAAGAATTCAATGAATTGTAAACAAATGGAATTGAAAATTCTCAAGGAACTTTTGCAAAAATTATTAAAAATAATTGATAATTGAATTTCTTCGAAGAATTTTAATAAAATTTTTGAAAATAATTACATTTTTCGAAGAATTTACTTAAAATTGTATTAAAAATAATTGAAATCCAGTGAAGAATTTTATTATTTATGAAAATAATTGAATTCTCGCAAAAAATTTTTATTACGTTTTTTTTTATAAGTAATTGAATTATTTTAGATATTTTATTAAAATAGTATATAAATTTTGAAAATATTTGAATTTCAGCTAAAAATTTCATTATTTGTTAAATATAATAAATTGAATTCTTGCAAAAAATTTGTGGAAATTTTTTTTCTCGAGAAATTCATAAGTATAAAAAATAATGAAAATCATATGAAAAATTTTTATTATTTATGAAAATAATGAATTCTTGCAACGAATTTTATTACATTTTCTTAAATTATTGAATTCATGTGAAAAATTCTATTATACTTGTAAAAAATAATTGAATTCTTGCGAAGGATATTTTATCAAAATTTTTGTAAATAATTTAATTTTTTTTTTTTTTTTCGAAATTATTTGAAGTTTTTTTTTATGTGTATATAATTAAAGAATTTACGCTTAATCGGAATTTCGTAAAATTGAATTGTAAATAAATGGATTTGAAAATTGTCAAAGAACTTTTTCAAAAATTATTAAAAATAATTTATTTAAAGAAGAATTTTAGTTCAAAATTCTAGAAAATAGTAATTGAATTGAAATGATGAAAAAAGTGTTAAAAAAGTTATAGTAACAATAAATATAAAATAATGATTTTCACACTCGGTCATATCTTCGCATGTTTTATAATAAATATTCTTATAAGTTGTTGGATTTCAAAATAGTTTGAATTTGAATGTTTTAGAAAATTTTAATTCCTATGGAAAAATAATAATGTTTAAATATTTATTTAGAAATTAATTGATGTTTTCGAATAATTATACAATTAAAGAAATTCGTAAATAAACGAATAGAATATTTTTTTTGAATTAGTAGAAATGTTTACTAATTTGAATTGATGACTGACTTTTTGCTTTCGAATTAGTAAATTTTACTAATGAATTAGGAGAAATTACTATTTATTAGTAAAATTTACTAATTGAAAAACGAAAATCAGTTACTAAGTGAAATTAGTAAATATTTTTATTATTTCAAATTTAGAGAGTATCTAATCATTTTTAGAGTGAATCAGAATATTTTTTAAGATCAGGGAAAAAATGGTTATTATAAAAATAATTATTTTTATTATTATTATTATTATTATTGTTTTTATTATTTTAATTTTTATTATTACGGTTAAAGTTGTAATTATTATAATTGTAATTGATAGTAATCACGCGGAATAATTATTTTAAATCAAAACTGTTTATGCATACACAATCTTGGGATTATTATGTCCTCTCTCCTTCTCTCTCTTTGAAAGAACAATAATTAAGATGGTTGAAAAATTTCAAGGGGGCTTTCGTGTTCTAAAGTTAAAAGTGTGCGCGGTTTTAAAGATGTATATATACATATATATAGAATTGCGTACGGACATCGAAATGATCTTCGCGCCGCGATATAAATCAAGCATTTCCGACATTGGCCGTCATCCACAGTAAACTTTAGTCATTAAGGAAGCTGGCTTCTCCTTTAGATTTCTCACTACATGGTCGACCGGTTTTATTTAAAGAGGTTCTGCTTGAAAAGCTTTTAACTCGCACCCAAGTCCTTTACTGTATATCTATATACATCCCTTTAAGATATGCGTTCCTTTACACCAAAAGATTTACGAAATTCACACTTTTGTTTCTAAATTTCTATATTATAAATTATCACAGAGAAATTTGGATTTTTCCAAACAAAATTTCGCTTGGGAATTTTAAAAATTAGTTTAGGGGATTTTTTTCAAGAACCTTAAAAATTATGTATTTTTTTCCCAATGAGTGTAGAAACAGGAGAAAAAAAACCACAACTAATTAGTTGAAAAAAAACAATAATAACTAATTGAATAAACAAAATAACCTGAAAATTATATTTTTACAACAAACTATCGTATATATTTGATAAAATAATAAATTTTTCCTACTAGAAGCGTAGAAAGAAGGAGGGGAAAAAAAAGACTCGCACCCAAGGAGATATAAAATAAAAGGAGTCCTAAAGCGACGAGTAAAAGGTGCCCTTAAATGTATGCCGACAAATTATATATTTATCGCTCGATTCCTTGAGTGAGATTAAATTATTTCCACAACTTCTTTTGACTACTGCGCTTATATAGGCGCGCGTGAAACTCAGACATTGAGGAATTTTGGTGAGTGAACCTATAAACAAATTCCATGGGCAAATAAAGTGATATCGCGATGAATATAGCAATTCACCGCTGCGGCTTTTCTATTATGTCTTTTATATATCCAAAGTATTTTGACACAGGGTGACTACGATTTCTATCCGCAAGGAACGCAAAAAACTATACATTTATACTTTGTATTGGCATACCGATTATACTGAATGAGGGTGATGAGAGAAATCACGATTCAAACTATTTGCATAAAAGAGAAGGGGAAATTAATTACCTTGGAAAATATTTAAGAATTTTTTGTCTATATATAAATTTTAGAGGAATCTATTTTTTTTATTACCCGAGAAAAATATTATTTGAACCAAATATAATTTAAGTTTATTTATTTATTTATTCATAATAAAATTTATTCATATTTAATTCATAATAAAAAGTTCTTGAGAGATAAAAATGGTGGTTTTAATTTCTCCACTTGAGAACGCCAAGGTCGCCACCAGATGTCAAGGAATCTGATTTTATCAACCGAACTGCCATCTGACGGTGACCTTGGCGTTCGCAGGTGGAGAGTCGCATCTCCATTTTGAATATCAAGATATTCGTCGATATTCGTCAATATTCGTAATTCTATAATTAATTATAATCAAATTTAAAGAGTTTCAAAATTAATATAAACGTATTTCAATTTTTAATTTACTTTCCTTTTCGATATTTTTATCTCCTTCAATTTTTTATAGTATTATAATTAATTTCTTCCCTAAATATAATATAATTATTCACATATTCATTTAATTATTTATTTACCAATTTATTTATTTATTCACTCAATTATTTACCAATTTATTCAATTATTTATTTACTCATTTAATTACTTTTTTAGTGTTAACGCTTCTTTATGAAATTAATTCATTGGCTTTTTATTTTTTATGAATGTTATTCAAGAGGGTGTAATAATCTTTCCATGATTAAATTTTTTTTTAATTTACAGGACTTGGAAAATATGTTCTTAACTCTATAAAAATTTATAATCAACTTTAGAGAGTTTGGCAATTAATATAAACGAATTTAAATTTTTAATTTACTTTAATTTGCGATATTTTTATGTTCTCCAATCTTTTAACCTTAGAATGAATTTCTTCACTAAATAAATTGATATTTAAAATCTAAATAAGTGTCATTAGTAATTTCTTCATAAAAATAGTAGCTAAATATGTTGCAAGAATAAAATTTAATTAGAACAAATAAAAGTTTTAGAGATTATTTATTTTTTATTTAAATTTTTTTTTTATTTTTTTTATTTTTTTTATTTAACTATTCCCGACAGTAGTAATTTTTCTATTGTTTTCAATTTTTGAGACTAGTTTTTACTTTTTAGTTAACAAAGTGCAGTGAAAATTTTTTTCTCAGAAGTCAAGAGACGGAAGTTCAAAATTTTTTTCTTTAAACATTTTTATCATATTTATTTTTCATCATGTAGTAGTCTAATTGACAGATGTTTCCTCTGAACTAAAGGTGTTATAAAATCTATTTACCAGTAAAGAATAAAACTTTTCTTTATATATTTACTTTTTTCTAATACTCAGAAATGGAAATTCACACCTAATTATTATCATAATTCATTGTATTACTCACTTTCTTTATAAACATTTAAATAAAAAATATAATGATGAAAATCATAATTTAAATTAATATTTAACATAATGTAATAATAATAATTGTAATAATTCCGAAATAAATAAATAAATTAAATAATAATAATAATAATAATAATAATAATAATAATAATAATAATATAATAATGATAATTTAATAATAATATTAATAAAAATAATTATTATTTCATCAAAACTAAAAGTATGAACGTTCAAATAAAAGAAACTTTTTTAATTATTTAAATATTTAAAAAAAATTACTCTATTAAATTGAACACCGCGAAAAAAGGTTCATATTTGACTCAGAGTCAACAAAATTTTTTATTTATTTCAAATAAATTTTATTTGGTTGAAATAAAAATTTAATTTGATGAATAAAAATTTTATTTGACAAACAAAAATTTTATGTGTTGAATAAAATTTTTATTTAAAACAAATAAATTATTTACTAGCTTCTGAGTCAAATATAGGTTTATTTAACTCAAACACATATGTTACAATTTGTTGTTAATTGTCAACTACAATTTATTGTTGTTGTAATTTGTTATTATTTAATACAATTTTGTTATTTGTTACTTTCAATTTATTACTTATTATTATTACAATCTTGTTATTTGTTAATTATAATTTGTTATTATTTATTATTACAATTTTATTATTTGTTAGTTGCAACTTGTTAGTATTATTATTACAATCTTGTTATTTGTTAATTATTATTTGTTATTACAATATTGTAAGTTACTAATGAAATGACGAAAAGTCTTCCACCAAATGATTTAGTAATAATTTTACTAACAAATAGTGAAATTTTACTAATTATTAGTAGATTTTACTAATTGCTTAGTAGAATTCTACTAACAATTAGTAGAACTGTTTTATTAATAGTCGATAAAACAGTTTCACTAATTCATTAAGTAAAAAAGTGACTTTCAATTAGTGGAATTCTACTAAAATATTAGTAAAATATTACTAAAAATTAGTAATATTCTACGAAATGAAAAGGGGAAAAGTCTTCCATGAAAACTACTAAAAATTAGTAAAATTTTACTATTTCATAGTAGAATTCTACTAATTCAGATTTAGAGAGTATAATTTATTGTCATTTCTTAATACAATTTTGATGTTATTCGTTAATTAATTATTTGTTATCACAATTTTGTTAATTACAATTAAAAGTTACAATTTGTTATTAATTATTATACAATTGAATTATTAGTTCG